>NC_139320.1:10510701-11255701 GCF_056507025.1 Lutjanus erythropterus
AGGTGTTGTTAGTTCAGAACCAAACAAGTGTTGACAGTAGAACAGCATCTCTGGAGTTCTGCAATGTAAAATTGCTTTTTTTGTCAAAGTAATCTTGACTGATATAACAGCTTCAGCTCCCAGTTGTTAATTTGGCTCCAAGTCATTTCTCTGCCCCATTGTGTTTTTTGAGGTTCATGCTAACAGGCATGCACCATTTTGAAAGACTGTGTCTAATTTGGCTTTTCACAGCACTAAGAAAACTAACATTTTTTTTAAAACTAATAATGTTATGTGGTGTAGCTAAGTATGTCAAAATTTTGAAGGAAATTAATATTTAAAGTGAATATCTGGTCTTATTTTCAGTAGAAAGTAACATGGAGGCTACTCTTTTTTAATAACGAGACAGGATAGCTAACTATTACCATTCTATTGCAAAAAGAAATATTTTTATAATTTAAAATAGTTCAACATGTCAAGTTTCTCCTGTAATCTTTCAAAAACTTTATTTTGGAGGGAATCTTCTTTTTTTACTTTCTATTTAGATGTTTTGTACATAGCAGCATATATGTCATATACAGCACATGTTCTGTAGAGCTGTAGTGGAGATGAGATGAGCTGCACTGGCTTTGTTCCTTGGAGCTGCTGGGAGATGATGGCTTACTGTGTCGACTGATTCTGGAGCTCAACTAATCATCAGGAAGACCAGCAGTGCTTCACTGTCTCTCTCTGACCTACAGTATCTATCTAACCCATCGCTGCTTCATTGTCCCGTCTCCTCTCCCTTCAGTCTCTTCCTCACTTCCTCAGTTTTTGTGTCATGTCTCACCTGAGCCTGGAACTGACTGGACCTGAATATGGTTATCATAGATTGAGTTAGTGATTATGTATAATTAGATTATGTCAGAGGGGGATGACTGAAAGTAGCTGTGTGTATGATAATGATTGCTGCTTTTTAGCCTTTATACCAGTCTTTGTACCAACATGGAGTTTTATCCTTTTCTGTTTTTCTCTTTCTACTCAGTCATAAATTAATTCTTGTTGTTGTGCAGTATGATACGAGGCAGTAAATCATTTAGTGAGACAGTGGTCTGACTCTTTGACCATGGTCTGGCCAAAGAGGGCCTATCGGACCTGCTCCGCTTCTTTGTGCGAACCTCTAACAGGCATTTATTGTTTTGTCTGCTCGGCCTCAGGCCCAATAATAAGTCCCTTGGACCAGAGCATGACTACAAATAGATGAAATTTCCTGCATGCGGTGCTTCATTATACACAGTGTTGCATTGTTTTTACCAAGCCAAGTGAATGTTATTTATTTTTGTAATGGGACGTGTTTGTTTTTGACTAATGGGACAGGCGCTGGGCACTTTAACTCAGCGAAAGCGTATCTCAGTGTGTCTGTCGTCACTGAGGTGAGGTAAGCGAACGAGCCGGAAGTTGATTGTGAGCATTCTGGGCTTCCTGTCACATTTAGGGCAAGAGTCATGCGGGTGTGGGTGTCAGTGTTGGCGATAATAACCCAATAATAGTAGATTCTTTTACGGCAGCTACTTGAAAAGGAGGATGTTTATAAAAAGGCGTTTCTTTACATCTCGTCTGTGTTATACCTGTACTGTACGTGCACAGGCATTCAGGGACTGTTCTTGCTCTTACCAAGTGTTTCAGCTGCATTTCAGTTATGTTTAGTGGAAAAGAGGGCAGCATTTGAGATTCTCTATCAGGCTCTTGTTCATTATTTACAAAATTATTTCTGTCGCTTTTCAGAGATGAAATATTATGAAAGATAGTGACCCAAATTATTATGTTTATCAGTATTATCATGGTGTTGAATAGGTTCCAAAAACACACTGAAATTAAGTTTTACTTTGAAAGGGTTAGGGGGTATTTGTGTGACGTGTGTGCAGCAACGCAAATGGTTCTCAGCAAAAACAGTGAAAATGATCTCTTTATAGTCATATCGATGACATAGCAGCATTATAACACCTTTCACTTCAGTTTCATTGTCTGTTTATATAGAATATATGACAGACATGAAAAAATCAGGCAAAAACAGTATTTTTCTCTTGCGGTCTCTTTTTTTTCTTTCAGTTCATTTTTTTTTTCTGTTTCATTGGCATGACTTTTAACATGTTGCCAAAGCACAATTACAATATTAAAGACAATGAACAGTTATAATGTAAATAGCAGTGGTTCATTCTCTCTGAATGGAGGGAGAGAAAACAATCACTCTGGTCACAGCTGTTTTTTTCTCTTCTCAACTCTGTCACACTGTCTGTGTTGACACCACACACACGCAAGCTGCAGCAGTGGTCACCTGTCTGTCTTTGCTCCACTCTGCACGTCACTCACCGTCAGTGAAACACGCAGAAGAGCAGAGAAACTTGAGTGACCACCCAGGTCAAAACCCCAAGGCAATGGGTAGAGGGAAACACAGCGTTGATTTCTGAATGAACTGATATTTGGCATTTAAACAAAGCCTGGTAGGGGGTGCCCATGGCCTGGTGGAAAGGGGAAACACTATCCTCTCTACGATGGCCAGAGTGTCACCCCACCTTTGAATGTGGCTGTTCTGACCAGTCATAATCACTTTTGCTTCCAGTGTGGTTTGATGGCATGTCATTCAAAGCTGATTTTGAGCATAGCCCTGCCTTAAACATGGCTGAGCATCTTAGGCTTTGTGGTTGCTCTACTTGTCTGCATGTCAGAGTGTGTGTTCTTGAGCAAGACACTGAACCCTAAACCGCTCCTAATGAGCAGTCCAGAGCAGATCAGCAACTATCACTGTGTGTGTGTGTGTGTGTGTGTGTGTGTGTGTGTGTGTGTGTGTGTGTGTGTGTGTGTGTGTATGTGTGTGTGTGTGTGTGTGTGTGTATGTGTGTGTGTGTGTGTGTGTGTGTGTGTGTGTGTGTGTGTGTGTGTGTGTGTGTGCATGGGTAATTGAAAGGCATTGTAAAGCACTTGATTCGTTGTTAGGTTAACAACACTACAGTATATAAACACAGTCCATGTATGACTGTAACAAACCACCATTTAACAAATACTATACATTTCTTATTAAAACCTGTTTATGTCTGATCCTGTGGGTCTTTGGTCCGCTCTGTCTGTATTGTTCCTCATCGCCATCTTTTGATTTCTTCCTAACCTTCCATTCCTCTTCATCTCACTTTCCTTGGTTTGTTTGCTATATTCTATTTCCTGAGCTCTGAAGAAAACATAAATAACTTTTTTTTCCTGTCTTTCTCTTGTCCCCCTCTGTCTGTTCCCCCTTTCCTAACAGTGTGATAATTTAATGCCCCTGTAAGAAAAGCACTGCTCATTTCCAATACACACTCCCATTATGTTCCCTTAAAAAAAAAAAAACACACACACACACACAGTGTCTCGATGTCTCATGTTTGTTTGTGTGCCTTGGAAAGGCACAGTTGTAATTGTGGGGCGAAGCCACTTCAGATGCAGCGGGTGCCTCTCTCCCAGTGGGGGGAACATAGATCTGCCTCTGGGGAGCACAATTAACGCCTTTTTATTATTTACTAATGAATTACACACAGAGGAAGCGGGCATGCATGTGTGAATTAAGAGAGAAAAATAGAGTTTGTAGGGAAGTAAAACCATGCAATGCAATGTGTGTGTGTGGGTTCTGTATCATTATGCTTGCTTGCATGCTGACTTCTGAGTATAAGTTGATATAAATTAGCCTGTATCAGCCTCAGTTTACTTGTCCTGATTTTTTTCTTTATTTCCTCTTCTCTGCATTTATTTAAAGGGTAATTCAATGAAGAATCACACATGGCAGAAGACTGCTGTGATACTCTCTACTAATGCTTTAAAACCAAATCCACAATAGGCTTTTAAGTATGTAATTTAGGATCTTATGTACATAACAGTAAGCATCTAAAAAGTATTAGAAGTTAGTTTTAATCCAATTTGAAATATTGTCATTTAATTTTTTGTACACTTCCCTGATATTGGGTTTGTTATTTACTACGAAAGTTAAGAACTTAATTCTGTGAACCAATCATAATGAAATCCACATCAGTTGTCCTAATCAAACAGATGCAATAAAACCTCTCTGCTCTTGCTTAATTTCCCTCTTTGAAACTGAGCCAACTCAATAACAGGGAACAAAAGCTGTTAAATCTTTCTAGACTCCTTTGACAAAAACAGGGATTGTGGCTCACTGAACTTGGGAGTTGCTGATCGACCACTGCCTTGATTCACAGTTACATTAGTTTGGATCCAAACTAAAGTGTTAAAACAACAAACTCATGCAATAACACAAACAAACTACCGAATCAAGGCAGCTGTGGCGATTCCTGTGTCCTGCAAGATAAAGTCAGTTTTTATCAAAGGAGTTGGGTGGTAATGAAGAGAAAATGGATTGTGGCTGCAGTGCCCTGTTGTAAAGGACTAAAGTAACGTGTTAGGGAGACGTGTGTGCACTATTTCACAACATATTTTCAGAGGCGTTAAAGTTCTGGTCACACTCCAATCATTGATGTTAAAGCAGGTGTTTTTCCATTTACAGGTTACTGGAAATTGTTGCTTTGACATCACTGCCACATTAGTGTCCTCAGACAAGCAAGTTGCCAGAAAGTTTCAACAGCAATAGACGACTCAGCAGCAGTGTTCTATCCTGTGTGATTTAGTGTTGTGTTACCCACAGCTGGCAGGAGTAATGTGTCTGTGTCTGTGAGTGTGTGCATTGAGGATACATGGTCTTACACATGCCTTAAGGCCAATGTAAACAAATGCTAATGTAATTACCGCGGGGGCGTCGTAATAAACTGTAACTAAGATGATTGCACAGCACACAATGATCAGGTTAGTTAAGCCGTGATGTGTTATTGCTTTAAATGACTGGTTTCACCAAGACTGATTTCTGTGTCGTTCTAATTGTTCATGAGTCTAAGCCTTTTACCATTTAACTGGGTTCAAATCGGCCCAGGACTTCTATAATGCGGCATGTAATCCTTCTTTTTGCTCGCAAACTGTTACTGTTAAGGCAAAGATGCCAAAAAGAGAGGAAAAATAGACTGTATCATGTCCCTATCACTTCTCCACAAGGGGGAATGGAAAGTGTGTGTGTCTGTATGTATGTGTGTGTATACGTGTGTGAGTGGGTGAAGGCCTCAAGTGTTCATCTTCTCCAGCATAATAGTGATTAGTAATTTCAGCTGTCGAGCAGTGCCAGTCAGTGTGACTGTGATCCACTGTGTCATCTGCTGCTACAGGGGATGCTCATGCACACACACACACACACACACACACACACACACACACACACACACACACACACACACACACACATATCCATGTTGCATTAAGTGTGCGTCAGTCTGTCTGCAGTGCCTTGATGTGCGTTCCATCTAGAATACAGCACCCTGACATCGCCACATTAAAGGGGGTCATTATATTTCCCTGGCTGCCACCGAAAAGTGACGTTTTTACAAAGTGACAAGTTTACAGTTTGATAAATCAGATTTTTTGCTGTGGGTGGGGAGCTGGGAGAAGGAATGGTGTCTGTGGAGGAGGAGGTGGAGGAGGAGGGAGGAAGCGCTGCCTGTCAGCGACGCCCCGGCCCTGTCGTCTAAATGATGCTCCCAGGCAGCAGATTCAGATCCCATCCCCATTAGCATTTAATTTCTCTCTAATCCTACACAGTCTCCACCGCTGCATGGTAACGAGGGCCGCCGTGCCACGGCAGCACCGAAAAACCTCAGAGAGCAATCTGCGAGCTTGCACGCTCGCCTTTTACAGCTTGGCGCCCTGTCGTAGCCATCATTCTTCCTTGACAATTAAGACCCTCAAATCTAATAGCAGTGATATTGGAATTACAGCGAGGCCCTTTTGAGGGCATGTCAGGAAAAAGGGTTGCCCCTCCCAATACAGCTGTCAAAGCACAAGGCCCTCCCCCGTTCATGCCCGCTAAGCGTTTCTGATGCACACACACATACACACACACACACACACACATACGCACACACACTCACGAGGGGAAGGGGAATATGTTGAGTCTTTGGCTGTGATCTTTGTAAAATGTGCTCTCTGTGCCCTCTTATCCAACTCTCCAAAGACTTGTTACAGCAGCTTTTGTTTTCTCTCTTCTCCTCTCTCTCCCTCTTTGTCTCTAAATTTCTCTTCATCTCCTCCTCATTGATTCTCCCTGGTGTGTCAGAGATGTTGTTGCTTTCTGTTTTTCACTAGCAGGGTTTTTACAGATGACTAGACTGGTAGATTGGTGAAGTTGTCCCTTGGTGCTCCGTGAGGACAGTTTCACTCTAATGGCTGTAGTTAAAGATTATCATGGGTAAAATATATTGCAGCCTGAAGGGACGCAACAGTTTTAGAGAGAGATTACATACAACAGATAAAGTTGTGTCAGTGTGGAGGCACTGTGTCCTGTCATGAGCTGTGCTCTGTGATGTCTCAGGCAGCAGGGTGGTGTAATAAACAGGTAGATCTGCCTGTTATCCTTTAAGACGATGATTAGGAAGGCCTTGCTCTTTGTCTAAGAATGATAAATTAAATTTAAAAACAAATCAAAATATGAGGTTGTTTAATTTTCTGTTGTCTTTTATCCGTTTCTCTTCTGCAGACTCCAGCAGAGCAAGCTAAAGTTCGAATGCATATGGTCCTGCAGGCTGCAGGTAAGTGTGTGATTCTTCTTCTTTCTCTTCCTTTTATCTTTTTTGTGAATGTGTGGGTCAGAACTTCTCATGTTACATCTCTCATTCAAGGATCATAACTTGAAAGTGATGGGTACCAAAACCTGGTATCACAAATTATTGAAGACTGTAGTATTGATAAGCTCTGATGTTACCAGTTTTCCTTTATATTTAGGCTTCCCAAACATTATGTGGTATCTTTTATTTTATCACCTCTGTTTATAATTTGCAATAAGATTAAGACATTCTTCTACAATATGTTTTTGCTCTACATAATTTAGAGAAGACATCTCTCTCTGAGTCTGTCATATGTATTTGGTTTGGGGGCTAGCTCTCTCTGCCATTCTCTCTCTCACATGCACACACAAACACTGCTGTCAGTGACGATGGCAGAGAGTTGTAGAAAACACTCAAAAGTTTGGTTGCATTTCACTAGAGTGGATATGGAAAAATGGTCTTTGCCACAAGTTCAACAAGTCTCTTGCATGTAAGGGTGGAGATCAGAGCAGTCTTTTCAAACATACAGTGAAAGGGCATCACATACATTCGAGAAATGCCATTTTCAACTGCTTAGCTTGTTGTTCATGTCTCATTACCTCATCTACCTCAGGTGTGCTAAGTGTGCCAGCAGCATAGAACCCACACGGCATTAACTAAACTGTACAAACATGGGTAAATAGTTAACAGTCATCATTAGCTAACTGATTGTTTAACCATGGGTATATTTATCAATTCAATCGGAAATGTGTCTTGATGTCAGTGTCATCCAAACTGTCATTCAGAAGTCACAGTTCCAGTCTCAGAGAGCTCAGAGCGTCCTTCTGGACACTCAGTCCAGACTGATGGAGATTATCAGATCAGATTTTATTCCAGGCCAGTGGCACTTTAGTAGCTGCTGCTCAAGACTGTTAATTTATATACAGTACATATCAGAAAATAATGCAGTGTTAGTTTTGTTCTTAATTTCTTTTTCGTTTTTTCTCCCAAAGCTTAAAAAAGAACAGATAAGTGTACAGTTAAAGTACCAGATCAATTAGTTGTAACTGTAGGAGTAATTTAAGGTTAAAATCTCAAGGATACCCATCCCTAGTCTTTAATCTGGCTAAAAATAAATGATTCAGCACAGCAATGCAGAGATGGGACTCAGCTGTCAATATATATTTTTAGCCATGCTTGCGGCATGGCTCTGGGGAAACTTTGATTCATAAATATAGTCCTGTGATCACCTAAGGCTATGTAGTAAAGCAAGCATTTACAATGCATTTGTAGTAATATATGTGGAGATCCAGTGCAACAAATTGCAAAATTCATGCATTTTATGCTGATTATTTGATCAATTATTTACTTTTAGGCAATTACCAGACAGAAAGCTTGTCCAGTTTTGTACTGTGTAGACGTGTGGTGCACGTATGAGGGACGCTGACAGTGTACCATGGCCTAACACCTGAGATGAAAGTCAGCACTTTCAAACCTAAGATCTGAGGACAGCATAACACCTGTACCTGCACTACACAATATACCCAGTGTTCCAATGATCATTTTACCCTAATCTATTTCAGATTTGATGAAAATATGCTGATTATATATTGATAATATATATATATATATACATATATATATATATATATATATATATATATATATATATATATATATATATATATATGTATATATATATATATATATATATATATATATATATATATATATATATATATATATATATATGTATATATGTATATGTATATGTATATATATATATATATATATATATATATATATATATATATATATATATATATATATATATATATATACATATGTATATATGTTAAGACCTATTTTTTAGCCATATTCTGCTGCTCTACCAATCAAATCTGCTGCACTGACCTTGGAATGAGCCACAGTTTCGTACTTGTTTTCCCACACAGTCTCACAGCACACCTCCTCAAACCCGCTACCACAATCTCTCTCTCTCTCACACACACACACACACACACACACACAGACAAATGCATACACACACTCTCCTGCTCTCTCCGCTTTGAGTGCTTCTGGGCCCATATTCACTGCAGCTTAATTTCAAACACTCCTCCCAGTACATAAGTCATAGATGTCACCATGCACACGGTGTATATATTCCAGTGTGTATTCGAGGGGTAGAGTTGCGAGCCAGATGTGACAGGCAGAGATTGACTGTGGAGAAAGATGTCTTCATGTTTACAGTCATGCACACACACACACACGCACACACACACACACACACACACACACACACACACACACACACACACACACACACACACACACACACACACACACTCACACAATCCAGCACTTCAGAACAGGGTTCTAATTTCACCACAGGAAATATATGAAAGAACCAGGCATCTATACATCATCTATAAAGCACCCAGCAGCCACACACTTACCTCACTTAAAACTTGTTCTGCCTTACTGTAGGCCACAGAACAACGCTGCACTCCCCTGCTGTGACTTCAGTGATTTGAACTTTGGGAGGAATACTTTACATACTTTGTCATACTTTGAACTGACGCCATTTGGTTTACATGTGGGAATTTTATGATTTTTCGGAGTCAGAGACGATTTCTCTTCTTTCAGTTTTCCTTTGCTCTATAGACCCTTTTAGTTTCAGCATCTTGATTATGTCAGGGTTTTAGCTGAAGGCAAAACAAAAGAAATACTGGAAGAACACAAACACAAATCACCTCAGACTGGTAGACCACCTAACCAAACAAGAATGTAATCTTGCCATGTTGTTTGGTGCCAGTATCGAAGTAGTAGTGGCTCAAAATTGAAGTTTTATCAAATGGCAGCTGACACTGGCAATCAAAAAAAAAGCTAATACAACTGTGTTTAATGCAATAAGACAAAAGCCTGGAGAAATTAAATATTCTCCCTCATTAAACAGAATAATATAAGTGATCACCTTCTGAATTCAAGTTTCTCATTTTTACCAAACTGAGATGAGCTTTAATTGCCCTGTTAAGTAAAACACACTTAATTTAAACTCGACAGACAGAAATAAAATAAAAGTCACCAAAACTGTGTTGGTCAGTCTTTTCACTGTTATAAAAATCACCAGCTCTGGTTTTGATTTAAAATAAATGAAGAGTAGTCTGGCTCTAAAGGCTGTTTTCCCTCTCACTTGTCCTCTGGCATTGTGGGTATATACGTGCCAATGTATTCATCCAATTGCCCAATGCTATGGCAATTGTAAGAAGATCATCCATCCATCAAGAAAGCATCAGCGGGTCAGCCAGTCTGACTTTTTCATGTAACACTCGGGGTCCTGGAGAGTGAGTGACAAACATTTTCAGAAAAGCTTGTATTTTCCTTTTTTTTTATTTTTGGGTCCTTTTAGCCTTTATTTGATAGGGCAGCTTTACACAAACAAAATGAGGGCTTGAGGGGGAAGACACGCAGCAAAGGGCCACAGGCTGGAATCAAACCCATTGCTGCAGCCAGAAAAGTGAGTATTTTCTTCAGTCATTGTTAAGAAACAAGCCAACAAAACTTGCTCACTAGTTTTTAGGAATTGTTTTGCCTCCACCTATGCACGGACCACAAACAACAACATAATGTCTACCAACAGAAAAGGAGTCCACTGTGTCTTCTCTTCATCAAACACCCCACGCTCCCTGCCCTGCCACCTAAAGGCTAATGTTGCATTAGTGGTGTGGCGAAGCACCATAAAATTGAGCATGTGGCTTTGAGTGCAGCGGGCGAGACTGGTGCAGAAACAGGTCCAGGACCAGACGCAGGACTGTAGGAGAGGGTTTAATGCACTGGACATGTCCCTGGTTTTCCTCTCTGTCCTAAAGGCTTCCAAAAGAACAGGTTTATGGCTCAGTCAATGATTGTCTCCTCACCACAGCGACCAGGCTGGCCTGTCTGGTTAAACCCCTAGAATATAAAAGGGTTCTCAGTAGAACCCCCTGGGTGGGTTCTAGATAAAACCCTCAGAATATAAAGAGATTCTCTGTTGAACCCTTTATGCTGGTTTCTCGGTAGAACTCTCTGGAACGGTTCCAACTGGAACATTTATAAAAGGTTCTACCAGGAATCAAAAAGGGTTCTCCTATGGGGACAAACTGAAGAATGTTTCATATCTTAGAGCGAAAAGTAAAATATAAATGACTTGAAAACTTGACTGTTTATATGCAATGTTTGTTTATTATTTGAGCCTTGTTTTCTGCTGCCCTTCCTCTGTCATTGCCCTTGTTAATTTAAATCATGTTTGTATAATTATTATAATTACCATTATTAGGGATATCTTTTTTTTTCTCTCGTTCTCTGACCCTGCAGCTGCTAAGTTTCTCACTGCCAAATCGTTTAAATTCATCCGTCTCATATTCTCTTATTATTCTCTCCGTTTTCTTTTCTCTTGTCTCTCTCTCCGTCTCTCTGTCCTCTCACTCTCTCCGTCTTCACTGTCTTTGTTCCAGCGTTGTTAGCAGACAGAGGGAGATAGGGATGGAAAGAGGGTGGGATGGAGGGCGAGAAGGAAGCAGCAGATGTTGGGAGGCTGTGTGAATGTTAATGTCCTGACGTAGCCGTGGAGCTTAAGCCTCCTCCTCCTCCTCCTTGCCTCCGTTCCTCTCTGAGCACCCGCCAGGCTTTCTCTCTCGGGGTCTCCTGACATCCTTAAAGCCCGTGGCTCTCCACTCCTCTCCTCTTCTCCGTTCGCCTCCACTTCTTTCTCTCCCATCCCCTCCCTCCCATCCTCCCTCCCTCCTTTTGTCCGTCTATGGACTTTCTCTAGTCAGTAGAGAGCAGATCATCCCATGGCTAAAGCGGCTCAGGCCTTTGTGTTGGGGGGCTCTGTGGACCTGTAATGAGCCCCCTCGGCTGGCCCGCTGGCCTGCTTAGCGCTCACTGGGGGCTTTGAGTGTGTGTGTGTGTGTGTGTGTGTGTGTGTGTGTGTGTGTGTGTGTGTGTAGAGTGGGATGAGGAGGTGAGAGGAGGAGGGCAACACTGGCCCCCAATGAAAGAGTTGGATGGATATGTTTATGGGTCACTTCCTGCTTGGCCTACATATCAAACACACACATGAACACACACATATCATGTGCACACACACACACTACACTCCATATTTCCAAGACAAACTCACTTGCTAATTTCATCGATAACAAGATTATTATCAAATTTCATTTCATTGTTTCATTTCAATTTCATTTAATTTCATTGTTTGCAGCTTTAATTATTGTTATGTACGTGGCTTTTATAGTAATAAAACAGGCCTTATTATGTCATAATATGCATCACACATCTACTTCCTCAAGATTTTAACTGAAAATATTAATCATTCATTTCAAAATATTTGACTTTCAAAAATAGCTCTTACTGTTAGAAAATCACAGTTAAAAGCCATTATTTTATTTCTTCATTCAGTTCTCCTGTCTGTTCCTGCTCATGTTGCTGTAAGCTCGCCTGCATTGGTCAGTTAAGAAAAATTTAATTGATTTGAAAGTGATTTTATTGCTCCTAGGGTAAATGATCAGAAATGCGTTCATAGCAACAGTCTGTAATTCTGAAATAACAAACCTTAGAATGCCATAATTGACCAATCAGAATCGAGTCTTTAACAAATTTGTATCAAGTATAAAGTAGAGGCAGACTGATATGTCAGCCTAACACAGCTCAGGTTTAAATCTGTATCAGCATATATGTTGTCCAGTATGTTGTTACAGAATATAATGTGGATGTTTTTTGTTTGTTTGTTTTTTTATTTGTTTTATAGGCAGCATTTTATTTATATTTGATGTTTTTTTAAAAAAAGTCTTTCTATCTTTCTATCTTTTCTATTGGTCAACATATTAATTTCAGATCTTTTTTTAATCCCTAATGTTGTCGGCATCAGCTCAAAAGATCCATTATTGGTTGGGCTCTAGTATAAAGGTTAAGTCATAGAAAAAAGCAGCAATGTCCTGAACATACACACTATATACACTTTGTTTCTTGTTTTGTACCTTTTCAGTATGTTTTCTCAATGTCTGTATACATCTGCACATCTTTTGACACACATATTGGACATGCGTACATCATGAATGCACATGTACTCTAGCAGCCCTCCTGCTTTCAAAACCAAAGCACTCACATTTTCATTCATATTTAGTTCCATGGACTCACACACAGAGCAACTATGACACCCTTACATATCTTTTGTACTCCTTTCTTTTAAGCCACTTGCTAGGTTCTTGGCTCTTTTCAGAGCGGTGTCCATTTCCACTCAAATGAGCATGAGCACTGTGCGGCGGTAGTGGGCCTCTCCTTATCCACACATCAATAGGGAGTGTTTGCAGAACACCCACTAAGGACCTGAGGGGTCAAGGGTCATCAAAACCTCCGTCTTCTCCCCATTTGAACCTTTGACAGCAGCAAAACAAACAACCCTTAAGATCTCATCAGAGGCTTGAACTTGGCAGGGGCTCACTGATCTGAATTAACTTTGTCTATTGGTTTGTCCAAGTTTGACACCTGGCTGGAGCTGGTAGGGAGACAAGTTCTGATTTTAATAATGCAACTATCCAGCAACTCAGTATTTGGTTTAGAATTAAAGTCACACACCTTTTAGTGCTAAAGGTCTAAAATATAGCTGAAAAAGTCCTTATGATGCTGCACAGATATACAAATGAAGGACTTTAGTATTGGATTTAATTGGTGTCTTCATGTAAAATGAGATTAGTTTAAAGATAAATATGACACATAAATCTCATTTTCTCATTTAAATGAGTGGTGTTATTTGCAACTAATATTTAGCTAAATAAAGGCATTTCAATTACAAAATAATAACACCTGGATTTAATTTTTGTTTGTTGTTTTCAAGTTTTCAGTTTGTGAAATGTAAATTAAATGTTTGCCTTTTTGTATAGGCATAATTACTGTTGGTTTTTTTTCTTTTTTTTTTGAAACCATGATAAAAAGATTTTGAATCTGTTGAATCTCTTTTCAATTTTTATTCACTTGAGTTTTATTTGTATAGCACCAAACAAAATTTCAGGGCACTTTGCAAACTCTTTATAAACCCAGTTGTCCCCATTAAAAGCAAACACTGAGGCGACTGGGACACTTAAAGCAATAATTGGGAAAAAAAAAAAAGTTTGAATATTATGGCCTAAAAAATATGTCATGAACAAAATATTTATTATTTTGCAGGAAGTTGTTTCTTGGCACTGGAGACTCCCCTTAAAATGTAAGTGAAATTGTAGTGAAAATTACAGTTTTTAGATATTCTTGATATCAATCATTCTGTAATAGCAAAACTTACTGTCTCTTTATGATTTTGCATTACAGATGATGCATTAATACAGTTTAAAATGTCCACTAATTCTGATGTAAAACAAGGAAAAAACAACCCTAAAAGAAAAAGTGTGCAAGTCAACATCAGTATCTAAAAATATTATATATAAGTACAGAATATTTAAGAATATTTGTCTGACTGTTTTAAATTAGTTGAGGGGAGAAAAAGACTAGAACAATAAGGGACATTCATTGAATGGTCCCCCTGTCAGAGATGACCAGGTGCAAGGGTGCTTGATTTATCAAAATAGCGTTATGTCCAAGCCGAAATTTTTTTGAAGGAAGAACGTGTGACAAAAAAGCATTATTATGACATACTGTAGTGCCCTCCTGCAAATCTTTTTCCCCAGATGGAAGAAAACATTTCTGTTATTCCCCCCAATCATGAATAACCTCACAGTTGGAATATCTGTCAAAATAATTGTAATGTGATTTTTATTTTTCCATATCGTGTTGCTATTGCAAGATATATACAGTATCATAGATCACTGGCCCACCAGGACACCCATTTTAACCAAATTTTAAGGATTGCCAGATATGTTTTTGTGCCTTTTCTGCAGGTCTGTGATGGTGCATGTTATGAGTGTCCCTCTTGTTTGTGTCTGTAAGTCTTTCTGTCTGTTTATATCAGCTCTCTGATCGAGTGACAGACATAAAGAGGCAGAAGGAGGGGGGGGCGGCCAAGCTTAGCAGCATCATGCGATCAGACTAATTCTTCCACAGTAAATACAGGGTATTAAGCTTCTCTGTCGCAGCAGGGGTCCTGAAGAAACACACACAAACACAGAAACACACACACACTCTTTCTCTGGAGATCTCCGCTTCTTTCCTCCGTCTTCCTTGTGCTTCCAGTACCCGCTGTCCCTCCCACCACCCTAGCCCACCCCCTTAGGCCTTGACAGATGTGTGCTGAACAGACCACATACATGGAGGGTGTCACCTTACCCCCTCTGGAACTAAAGGGCTAATGCGCCACATTTAGGAGGGTGCCGCCCTTTGTTCTGCCAGGATAAGAGGTGACGGGGATGGGGAGGCTGACCTAGCTCTTTACATGGCCCAAGTTCTGTATTTCTCTGGCCTCTCTGCATATTTTTTTCCTCCTTAAACTTGTTTTCCTCCCCTCTCATTCGTCCAATTTTGTCTCTGTACTTTCATTGTCATCTCCCTAAGATTTAGCCGTCATCTCTGGAATGCAGCACTGGATTTGTTAGGCAGTGAATTACAGTTATCCCACATTATCTATCTTCATATTATTGCTGTCACTCTGGACGTAGTACTATTTGTGTGTGACGTGACTGAAGTGATGGTCACAAACGCCAGTCAGCGGGGATCTTCATTCAAAAGGGGATTTCTTTGTAAAAACACAGGGGAGTTACCCGGTAATAACTTCTAACTACATGTTCTCTTTGCTAAATGTGTTATTGTAACAACAGCAGCAGCATGCTCTTGACTGAGCAGTTTGAACTGAAATGAGGGATGTTGCTGTAATAAGAATGGGGGGATTTTTGAGCCCAAAGGTAGTAAACAACTTGATGACAGCTTTTTTAAAAAAAGGATATGATTATTTTGTTGTGAGTTTCATGGATTCTTGTCTGTGAAGTGCTGCTGTTGAACCTGAATTTTCTGATTTATCAGTAAAGGTTCAGTCAGAGATCAGAAACAGCAAAGAGAAGAAAGAATAACCCAGCAAATGATGACTCACGTAGTTTAATGATTAAAACAGCCTGGTCCATAGAGAACATTTGCTAATGTTTACCCTGCAGCACTTTTTAAACACAAGCCTCAACTTAACAAATCAGCAGAGAGGCTTCCAGGTTAGCTGCATTGTACTGGATTTAGTCTGATACTCATTTTTGTTTCCTTTTTTTTCAATTTTTATTTGTGTGAAATGTTCAAGTATAAAGCTAGAAGTGTAACAATAAACAAAGCAATTACACAACAGCAACAGAAATCCCCTTTTGCATCAGTGCAGGAATGTGTCTCCTGTTGTCCTCTGGGAGGATAATGGCACAGGGGTGTCCTGTAATTTAGCCTCCGTAACCATTGATCAGCTAGATTTATGTGCCATTACCTCACTGTTCCAGTCAACAGTCGTAATTATGTCTCACAGTGAGGGAGAGGGAGTGCGGGGCCTCCGGTTACACAGGACCCAGATACCTGAATAAGCTTTTATCAAACAGCCCCTGCCGCTCACTTCGTAGCAGATTGACACCGGTGGCAGATCGACTGACCTCTGCATGAGAGGGGTGGATGGATGGATGGACGGGTTTGTCGAGCTCAGTTAGTGAACCATACCTCATAGTAAGAGTCCTGTGCCTCAAGCTGTTGCTCTGACCCACTCAAAAGAAGTCTGTCTGTACTCTAAAGGTGCAGGTGAGTTTAAAGAAAGGGTGTTTTGAAATGGATCTCCATGGTCCTCTCCACAAGTGAGTTTTATTCATCTCAGTAAGAAATAAGCCTTCCAGTTCAAAGGTGTCTGTCAGTGGCAGGGTGGACTTAGTGACCTAAGGACTGCATGGATCAGGGTTTTATGTACAATTGATTTTTGGTTTGTTTTATGGGTATAATAAACACAGGTCCTGCTGTTTCCCTTTTTCTCTTTTCTGTAGTAAGCTTGTGATACTACCCTCACCCCTCTCACCCCTCTCACCCCTCTCATCCTCCCACTTTTCAGTGTTGCAGTTGAAAAACATTTCACAGGGACCATTTTGCAAATTTATCTATGACATTAAAGCGGTAACGATTAGTCTATTAATTCCTTGAAGTTTATCAATAGAAAATTAATCAGCAACTATTTAAATGAGTGTTAAATGTAATTTTAAATAAATTAAAATATCAGTCAATATCCACTATTTACTGTTGTATATCAGGGCTGAAAATAGCTAAGGAACAGGACACAGACCTATCTTTACTTGATGACATGTGGGATGCCATCCTTTAAACAATGCACTCCTCTTTTATGTGTGGATGGGGATGTCACAATACCAGAAATTCAGTAGACAATACTAACACTGCCATTATTCTCGATAACTAATTTGATACCACGGTACAAGACAATAAGAATAAAATTCAGCTGTTGTTGTTTTTCTTTACCACCTGAAATAAAAACTCTTCTGAGGTTCTAGGATGAAAGACCGAGGGGGAGATTTACTGAACCTGATTTACTGTCAGGAGAGCATGATGCCATGTCTGAAATCAAATGCAAAAGTGATTTCTGCTCACATATCAAGTCTGGTGCTTTTTCTCTCTCATTCTCTCCCGCTTTTTCCCTTAACATTTTAACAGAATAGTAGTACATATCTGAAGGTCTGTACTGTGTTTTAAGCCTGATGTTTGGCTGCACTGTGAAGAAAAAGTCCACAGTTTCAAGATTGAATTTATTTTGTTGAGCTTTGACCAATCAGCTGAGCTGACGGAGCGCACTAGATGCGCTGCTGTGTGCACCACTGCAGCCAGCGTGTGTGTGTTTGACTAAGAGTGGGAGAGGAAGGTAGAAAAAGGACTATTGCACACAGTCTTTCTGGAAGTCATTAGTACTAACTGCGACTGACTGTTGATTTGTCACTTGGCCCACCAATCGAAACCTGTGCTATTTTCTAGAAAGTGGATCTGAACCTGCCTGCCCTGTGTGTTAACTGGGTTGATCCGTGCATCACTACTTCTTCTTTTGGATGAGTTGACGCAGAGCTGTTGCTGCAGCTGCATGTCGCCATCTTACATGTGTAGTTGTTTTTGTTCAGTGCTGGCAGGCGTTCTTTTCCTTCCTCTGGCATTTAACAGCAGACTACAGGACTTGAAAGTGTTGATGCTGTCCAGAAGAATTGCATCTCAATTACATTTTCAAAACTGTGGCACCAACTTAGTAATAAAGTATCAGTTGTTGTGACATTCCTACTTTTTACCTCAATTAAAAGTTATACTTCAATCCCCTGTTTCTAAAATTAAATATATACAGAGCTTAGTCCTAATTGTGACACATGCATAAGAATGTAACCCACTCATAGTGCTATTTGGCAATGGGCAATCTCATATGGAAGGAGGCTGCCTCATACACACACTCTCAAAGGCTTCAGGACCTCATGTCCTGTCTAAAACTAGGGAACACACTCAGTCTACATGGATCGGAGCAAATGTTTCATCGGGTCGAGGGATCACTTCTTGCATATTTCCTTCAACTTACTATGGAGACAGGCATCTTTTCATTTACTTCATTGTGGTCTCATTATTAATACCACTACCTTATGCTAATGGTTCTTTTCCTTAAAAAAGAAATCCCATTTATGTTTTATTTTATTTATTGATGATGACCACACACATCCATCACACCACTGTTATGAGACCATCTTACCCTGTTTAAAAACTTGTACTGTATTTGTCTTGGGGGAAAAAAAGAAGAAGAGGAAGACATGGTCAAACAAAGAAAATTTAAAAATGCCAAAATTGCACTGGTTATAGCTTCTTAAGTGTCAATATTTGCTCATCTGGTCGTCTATGATATTAAAATAAATATCTTTGGGCTTTAGAATGTTAATTGGACAAATCAAGAAGTTTCAGTGTGTCAGCTCAGGCCATTAGAGCTTAAACAATTTGTTGGTTATTTGATAAGCAGGGAAAATAAAATTGCCAGCTGTATTGATAATCTGATTATTTTTTAGATGACTTTGTGAGCAGTAATATTAAAACACTGATTGCAGCTTCTCATATGTGGGAATTTGTTTCTTTTTTCCGTTTTATTTATCATTGTAAATTGAACATCTTTGGGTTTTCAACTGATGGTTTTTGTTGAAAACAAGACATTTTCAGATGTCTCCATGGGCAATTTTGACTGTTTTCTTTCTATTTTTCTATTTCACAGACTTAACAATAAATTGATTAGTTGAGAAAATAATCATTATTTGCAACCTTAAAAGCAATTACTATATTTGAGTAGGCGTTTGTGTTTTTATTTTGTTGCTAGATAACATGTTTTCATGTTTTGTTGTCAGTTATTCTTATTTCAGTAGTAGTTGTCATTTTCCCAAGATTGAAGGTCTTGGGTGTAAAAAATACTTGTCAAATTAGTGTACAACTTTCCTTTCCTTGCTTTAGTTAACAATATATACTGTACTAGAGAGAGAGCCACTGAGAGGAAATTCTCTGATTCTGTGTATGTGTGTGAGAAAGAGAGGGAGATTGAGAAGGCTTTGTTTTTCTTCTGTGGGCAGATTTCAAACAGCATCTGGTGAGCTCTTGAAAAAGACCGTTATGAGTATGTTCAAATCCAAACTGAATCATTTCTGCACCCTCCTCCTTCCTTTTTCTCTCCTCCTTGTTGTCGGTGTTTGGAGACACATGGTGATATCTTTCCCTCCTCCCTCCCTGCCTCTCCCTCTCTCTCCTCTCAACATGTAGACATTTCCATAACAGAAAAAGAATATTTTTAATTTGCTGCTTTCCATAATTTTGCAACATATGGTATAAACGATTTTGATGCAAATGTATGTGCTAATTATTTGCAGACGAGCCTTAAACAGGCCAGCCATTGAAGTGGAATGAAAGCAAATTTGCAATCACCTTAAATTTTGCTAACCATTTACTGTTAAGTAAACTTTGCTAAGTAATTTAATTACCTTGGACCGCTGGCAGGCGCTCAGGGCCTTTTTTTCGGGAGGCGGTGGAGGCTGGATGCAAAGAATTCAGAGTGAGAGGGATGAGAAGCAGAGGGTAAAGACAGTGTATACTGCTAACAGCAGTATTATTGAATTCTCACCATGTGGAGGGTATTGCTGGAAAATATTTTTGTTGCTGCGGCGTCTTTGTGAGAAAAAGGTGGGGTGGAGATAAGGACTCTTTTAACAAGTTGTCCTGTGTCATCATGTGGTTTTTAGGATTTCTTTTTAGGAAGTTTGTGTGTTTATACATGTTTGTAAAGTGTTTAATAGATGCAGCTGTCCGATTGGTCCTGGATTAGACATAAATGGATTACGGCAAAGTGAAGACTGTGTTTTCCTGCATTCCTACCTTAGTGATTTATAATCATTTCTACCCTCTGACACATTATTCTTCATGTTAGGGCCAGGGCTGCACAATAATGCCAAACATTTAATTGCATTTTGCCTAATACTGTGGTCATGGTTGTTAATCATGATCGCTGGTCTCAGTTCAGAGGGACTTTGCAGTGCTTCTGTGGCTCACAGGAACAAGATCTTTGGTTCCAATATTTGTCCCATATTTTTGAAAAGAATTTACCTTACATACCTGCTGCATTTGTTTCGACAGCGATACTTCAGTTGTTTAGTTGTATGTTTAGTCGTGACACACCATTCATTTTAGTTCCAATAGGTATGTGTCTGCCCAACAAATTCAGTTCATTTTGCCATACTGATGTTACACTTGACCTATCTCACAATGTTAATGAAAGTGAAAATTAATTTATGTATCCACCCTGTGATTCTGATCCGCTCCAAAATTTAATAGGTTGGCTTGGCCCATGTTTCACCTTTTGCCAAGTTTTATGAAAATCTGTCCAGAAGTGTTCCCTTAATCCTGCTGACAGACAAACAATCAAACCAACCAACAAACAAAAAACAAAAACAAAAACAAAACATCCTTGGTGGAGGTAATGCCTAAATAAATAGAGATCTATGTGCGGTGATAGACTGGCAGCTTATCTCGGATGTTTCCCTGCCTTTCACCCAGTGCATGCTGGGACAAGCCCCAGCCCCCCTGCGACCCTGAATAAGAATAAGCGGGTATAGAAAATGGATGGATGGATGATCAGCGTTCCTGTCATAGATGGACCAGGATGGGTTGCTGCAGCAACCTTGGCCTTCATACACTAATCACACTGGGTTCTTCTGATGGCTCTTTAGGTGATTGAATTGATTGGTTGTATTACTTTAAAGGGCAGCAACAACTCCAAGGCTTATTTGGTGTCACTTAGTCTACAAATTAAATATCTCCTAATAATAGACACTGACACTTTTTGACTAAAATGGTTTTGTGTTTAAGTTTTTTGTCTTTTTTTCACCTGGTTTACACTAAACAGTTTCAGACTTTTTTAATGTAGTTCAAGTCTGTGATTACACCTACTTTATACTTTAATGTGCAGCTCAGCTGTTGTGCTACATGATTGAGTCACAGGAAATGGCAGATGTAAATGCAGACAAATTCAATGAATGATGTGCCCACGACACCTGCGATTGCTTGCAGTGCTTCATGTGAATAATGGAGGCATGCTTGATTTAATAGTACAGTGGGTGGAGGAGAACTGTTGCTTAGATGTTAGGGTGGGAAATTGCAAGGTTGGTGGTTCAATTCCCAGCTCCGCCTAACAGCATGTTAAATTGTCCCTGTGCAAGACTCTGAATGGATGTTTGTGTGTCCACACATATGATAGCAAAAATAGGTAGGGTTATTCAGTAAGTTCTGCAGCCTGTTTTATACTTTTCCACTGATGAATAGTTAGCAGAGCTACCATGCAAAGAAATGTAGCAATGCTCCGATAAAGGCAGTGAAGACTGCTTGCTATTAGGCAAGTTTGTCTGTAAACCATGCAGGATTTCTCATTTTTAAAATCAGCTCAAATGTTTTGTGAGAAAGGAAATGTATTCAACACATTTGTTAGACATAAAAGATACAGTACAGACGACGCGTTTTGGTGAGTAACACTGACTGTAAACATAACTTTTGTTTATTTACAAAAACCTTCATCAGGCACCCTTAAAAGGCTGAAATGGAATGTGTCTAAATAGTTAAAAACAGAGTGAGTACAGGTGGTTTCCTACAGACAATAAGCTGGAAATAGACAATATCCCCCCACAAAATAAAATTACCACCAAACCAAAGAAACGACCATCATAATAATATCAAAATATTGATATAATTATAATATCAGTGCAGTGAAATAATGTCCATACAGCTCGTGTTGATCAGATCATTGTTTTTCTCATCTCATCGAGAACATCTTAAAAAAAATGGTTTGACCTTTTTAGATTTGGTTTATTCACTGTCTTGCCAATAGTTGGATGAGAAGCTTGACACCTCTGTTATATCAGTCAAATATAACTCAACAGCCAGCAGCCACTTTGCTTAGCATAAAGATTGGAAACAAGAGGAATGAGCTAGCCTAACGGGACCTATAAAGTTCAGTAACCAGCATATTATTCAGGGACAAGTAAAATCCCATTTTGGGCTAATAAATCTAGCTCACTCACTTGTCTGACTGGGCAAGTGGGAGAAAAGAATCAAACTATTCAACTAATTTGTTATTAGATTAATGGTAACTAATTTTTCAGACAAAAATGGCAGAAAATGCTGTTTTCAGCCTCTCAAATATCACGATTTCCTACTTTTCTGTGTTAATTATAATATTAAACTTTGGATTTTGGACTGACAAGACACTAAAAGACATCATCTTGGACTTTGAGAAACTGGGGTGGACATTTTTCACTATTTTCTGATACACTGCAGCCCTAGGTTAAGTATGCCAATTAAGTTTAGTTGTAGTTTTATTTATTAGCAGTTATCAAATTACAGTTTGTTCAGGGGCAAGTGACAGCTGACTTGGGCAAGTAGATTTCTGACCCACTTGTTTAACCGGGCAAGAAAAAAAACATTAACGTTGCATTATATCTCTGTTTTTAATCTTTACAGAAACCAAAATGTAAGAGGGACAAGTTATATTTTACAGGGAATTATGTATCAGACTATTTCTTGGCTGGGAGCCAAAAGCAAATAAGCATATTTTACAAAATATCCAGCTATTGCTTTCAGGTCCTCTGTACTTGTAAACTGACTGAGGTCTTGGCCTCTGTACTCATTTGGCAAAAGGTTTTATAAATCATTAAATACGACAATTCTGACATTGTAGACATAAATATCTAATTACCCAATTAAAATGGTTCATTTTATGGCTCTATTTGAGGCAGTGTTGGATGCAGTTATGGCTAACAGTCAGTGGTATGGAGAAAAAGGTGGATACCCCATGCAGTTGTGTAGACTGCCTGCTGGACTGCATCAGCAAGCTCCAAATAAACTGGTTAGCTTCTTGAAGCTTTACATGATCAAAATATCTGACTTTGCTGTTACTTTTTCATCTTTATCAGCTTCAGTGGGGTGTTGGGGTGTGTGTGTGGGTGTGTGTATGCTCCAATGTGTATAGTATAGTCTGTGTGTATTAAGGTAAATGGAGTATATATGTGTTTCTTTGTGTTACTGTCAGTGGTGTAACTGCTTCTATAACAAGCTCACCAACTGATTTCAATTAGAAATGTAACATTAACAGAAGTTTTCATGTACAAGGCTGTCTCTTCCTATCATATCTCACCAACTGCTATTTCAAAGGAGTCAGTCCTCTCAAAGTTTTTATTTTTCTTCATTTTTCCTTTTTTCTCTCATCAATATGACCTCCTCCAGTAGTAAAGTTGAAACAGCTTCTTCTCTCCTTTCACACCAGCGAGGCTCAGACACACACACACACACAGGAAGGCGAGGGCCGGGATGGAATTGAAGTAATAAAAACCTCTTTGTTTTAGTTTGTATTGGACCATTCATCATCACTTTATTTAATACGCGGCTGTAATTGTGCCATCCCCAACCATCACTAATGGCTGTGTTCGTCTGTGTTTGCTTTGTTGATGGAAATGAATGAAATTAGGATAAACAACCGCAGAGTCGCGTGTAATCAAGCCCTGATTAATGTACCGGCGTTTCAGCGCCGTTTCTCATTCCACAACACCTGATATCTTTCCCATAAACAAATTCTGTTTGTCTAAATGAAGAAATTAAATGACGCATTTGATGAGTTTATGATTGACCCGGTCCGGCTCGTGGCTCATTATTCTCTGTCTGTTGAGGCCAAGAGGTATGTGACTAATGCTCTGTCACTTCCCACACAAGGATTTATCACCACCACTGATTAATGGCAGCCAAACAGCATTTTAATAATTTTATGATTGTGGTTTCTGGCAGTCACAGAGAGAGATCGAGAGAGAGAAAGAAAGATAGAAGGTCGCAAGAGGAGGGAGGAGAGGAGGGAGGAAGGGTGGGGGGTGTTTAGAGGGAGAGGGTCCAAAGAGAGAGAGAAAGCGACAGAAAATGTTCATCCCAGATTAAATGTTTTATGCCATCGCAGGCTGTGCAGACGGGAGGCATGATTATGCGCCGTATGAACATCCCCATGAATCTTCCTCTTGCACTTGAAAAGTATTTCATACACATGTTTAATGAATTTCACCCGCCTCATTATTACATTTACTTTTTCCACAGGAAAGCAACAAATTGGCAACAAATCTGTGTAAAATACCTCAACAGTGAGCGATTGCTTCCCCCCGGGGGTTGGAATGTGGAGGTGGATCAGGGAAAGGGGCTGATTTACAGGTTAAGAGAAAGAAGGGGTTAAAACGTTGGCGTGGCAGGTGGAGATTATGATATAGCTCGTAGATTTTATAGCACAGGCTGATATCTTATAGCAGATACTGAAAAAAATAACTTGAGATGATCTTCTTGAGAAATGAGAAGATTTTCAAGGGCATTATTTTTAAGTCCTGACTCAAGACCATTTTAATCATGCTTAACTCAAATTTACCTCAAACATTTGCTGTTCTTCCCTTCATTTACTGACCAACAGTCACTTGCATTTACCTCCCCTGCTAAATGCTCAGATCCAGGCTGCATTTTTACATTGTGACCAGGACTGCTGCACAATTTATCCAAATATTATTGAAAGTGACAAATGGCCAAATGCAAAGTCCAGATTGTAAAAGCTGCATTTTTTTTTTTTGATAAAGGTAAATGTGTGACAAAACAGCAAGTAGTGCTGCAGAGGCGCCCTGACCTGCAAATCTTTACTGTGTTTATTTGTGTTGCACAGTATTTTTTTAAGTCATATTGCAATTATTTAGACTGAAATTGTGATACAGTTAGTCATTTTTGCATTACAATTTTCATTTTTATTGAAAAAACTAACAAACTATCAAATCATGATGATGTGGCATTTGTTGAGGTCTCTGCCAAACAAACATGTTTTCTGTCATCTGGAGAACGAAGCACGGCATCTCTGTAGCACTACAGCACTTTATTATAATGCTGTTTTCTCAAGCATTTTCCTTTTTCAAAAACTTGCAATTTGGCTCTGGTTCTGCGATTTGGATATTGAACTTAGCCAAATTGCAGTTTTGTTAATATTGTATTTAATTGTGCTGCCTTAGTTTTTGCCCAAAATTAGCATTCTTATGCAGGTTTTTGAAATGCAGGTAAACTTGCTAAAAACAGGTGATTTACCCTTTTCTCATTGCCAGCACACACAATTGCCTTTCTCTTTATTTATTTATTTTTTCTGATGTGCACTGGAAAGCCGAGATTCATATCATGAGTGTGCAGGAGAGCTGAGACAAAGGTGTCTTATCCTATCTGTGTGTTAAGCTTTTTTATAGCTTCAAACTCAAAGTTTAGTTTTTTCTCCTGCGTCGCTGTTTGTGCTTTCATATTTCTGCTTTATTTTACTGTTTCATGTTCATTTTCAGCTGTACAAGGGTCTTGTCGAGTTACTGCTGATGAAAACCCAGCATTTGTTGCTCTGTAATTAATTCAGATGCTTGACTGAATATGCGCCATCATCAGTTAAATACACAAATTCAAGTGTGTGCAAACTCTGCTGGACTCAAACCGTAGTCACAGTTTCAAATAGAGACAACAAGCCTATAACTCGGATACAGATGCACATTTAAGCCCAAATGTCCTGGACTGGAAGAACTTATTATACTTCTATTACTACTTACTCATTATTAACGTATTACTTATTTCAAATCTGGAATTAATTTGTTGTCAACATACTTTTGCACGCTGATTATTTAAGTGTTAGTTACATATTATGACCTTCTTTTGGAAGGTTGATGCATTAGCATGTGTGCATATGCTTACATTTGTGTTTATTCTCACGGTGCTGAAGAGTTAAATTCTGCATGCCAAGGCACGTATTGTAATGACTCCAATGGGTTTGAACAGCATGTGTTTTACTCCTGCCACACCAGCAACCTTTCAAAGTGAATGTTAGTTTGAATTAGATTAGTGTGGGTCATTTTTTCTCCTAACTCAGAGACACAGGAATAAACGCGGCACGGCTGATAAACATTTAGACACCTGTCGTCTCCAATCTCACGTTCCCGGCCTCAGGAACAGATGGAAGTCATGAGTTGTTTCAAACTTCTAATGCAGTCCTAATTTTGTACAGATTGTGCTGTTACCCTTCCCCAACTAACAATCACACACACTCAGCTCATTATTTTTCTGTTCTCTCTGCTGTTACATGCTTCTGTCTCTATCTCCTACTCTCTATCTCACAGGTAAAACCAGAGCATTAACTGTGTCCTGTCTATTGGAGAATAACTGATAGTGTATATTTAAATGCTGATATAATAATGATAGTTTGTGCAAGAAAAAGACCATAGTCCAACACAGTAGGAAAAACAATCTTTGACTTTATAAGGAACTGGATAACTGTTGAAATGAATATCAAACACAATAAATATAGCTGTTAGATGCCTGTAAGAAACCAGCATTGATGAGACACACAACACACAGTCATTGCCACATTATTAGTAAGTGGGACTTAGCCATGAGGGGGTTTGAACCCTTGACCTTTCAATCCTTAGAGAGAGTGATGTACGCACTACACTTCTGAGACAATATGGTTCCCCCACACCTTCTCACAAGTGGAGGCATGTTGGTGATAAAGTTCTCAAAAAAAACAAAAAAAACCCCCAAAAAAACAAACAACAAAACCCACATGATTTTACTGAGGTATATTGTCTAATATTTTTGGTGATGTTTGATTGAACATTAATCAAAACAAGAAAATGTTGTGCATACAATAAAAACTACAGCAAGAAATTCAATATCACTATGGACTCACCATTTGACAGATCTGAACACAATTTCAAACACAATATTGACTGTCTGCAGAGTGTCTGTTGATTTTAGCAGCATTCGAATTTTAAGTTATGGAGCTATAGATATGACAGTGACAGACGTCCGAATTGACCGCCGGTTTGCAGTGAGGCAAACTTTTGTCACAATTAAGTGGACGTGCTAAAAAATCATTTCTGTAGGACATGAGGGATATTATTTAAAGTTTGGATTGTGAAATGTGGCTGATCGGCCAAAACAATTAATCAGTCAACCTCTAATGTTTGTGAAAGTTTTTTACTTCTAATGGCTCTTGACAAGAAATATGTCCAGGAGATCCTTTAATTAACACGTTATACAGTACAATGAAAATGTAGTCAACAAATGCCAGTAAGATAAAGGTCTAAATCTAAATCTATAATATAAATAAATATATAATCTTTCCATGCATTTCTCAGCTGTTCATATAAGAAACCTAAATTCTAGAGAAAGACAGGCGGAAAAATCCACGAACATCTCTCATGAAATTAATTCCATTAACTCAGCACTTTTGTATTCTGAGTGCCATCCAATAACAGACCATCCTGCGACCACTGAAGTTCATAAAGCCTCTGTGTGCCACTGAACTCTTTCTAGCTAAGTACTCTGGATGTTTCCTGGTAAAATTCAACTGTTACAATTTCATGTGTTTCAGATTTGTATTAAATTATTTTTTTATGTGATTGCCATGCAAGAAATCATGGATTGATTGATGTTTGTTGATTTAGAATTATAAGGCAGCTGGTGATGCAGGCTATGGTTACACAGAAGTTTATGGAAGAGTATTAGGGCCAGGCAAGGCCAGATTTTCTTTTATTTTGCATTTTGAGAATAAAGTTGCAATGTTGAGAATAAAATCAAAATTCCATTTCAACTCTATTCTTGACATTCTCCTCTGGTTTATTTTTTCTTATGCCTGGCACTAATACTTAAAATTTGACTTTACTCTCATCATTACAACTTGGTCCTTTACATGCAAAATTATTTTTTCCCCTTTTACTTGGCTTTAATACTCTTCTGTAGAGGTTGGACAAAAACTTGAATAGTGTTTTTTTTTTCCCCCAAAGTCTGTGTTCAGTTTGACTCTGCCGCTACTGTAATCACAGAGTTGCTAGAGAGCACAACTCATAAATCAGCTGGCAGATTCATCTCTGTTGGCTGTTAGTCCATGTGGTCACTTCTTCCCAACACATACTGTATTCTATGCCCGTATGTCCCTGGTCTTACACTGTCCTTTCATGTCTTTTTCATTAAGTCCTGGCATTGCATGTGCTATCCATGCTCAGACATAACAACTCAAATAGCCCTCGTCTGTGCAGCACAGGGGGCTGATGACAGAGACATCCACCCTCGCTCATTCAAAAGGGCGGCACTGTCACATTATTTACAGTAGGCCACACGCACGCATGCACACACACATTTACACCCATCTAAATTGCTCATTTGTACAAGATGCCGCACCCAACACTTTGTCCTTTCTTCCTCTCTCCCTCTGCAGCCCAAATCTAGTGGTTCCAACAGAGGGGTGAAGAGAAATAAACAGTTAATTAATCCTCCATTGGCCCAATCTTGCATATTTCTGCCTAATTAGTAAACCAGGCAATAAGGGGCCCCTGGGTACCGGTCTCCTCCCAGCCAGGGCCCCGTCTTGCAGACCAGAACTCCAGCCGTGTGTTTAAGGAGAAATAAATATCAGAAAGTACATTGCTCCTCTTTCATCTCCTCGTGCTGAGAAGAGGGAATTGCTGTGGGAGAATTAATGTTCATTTAATTTCCCTTCTTTCTTCTGCTCATATATTTGCATTCTTCAGGTATTTCTTGTCTCTCCATGTTTCCCTCTCTCTCTCTCTCTCTCTCTCTCTCTCTCTCTCTCTCTCTCTCTCTCTCTCTGTCTCCCTCTCCCTCTCTCTCTCTCTCTCCCTCCCTCTCCTTCTCCCTCTCTGTCGTATACACACACTGAACAGGGCCTTTTTCATAGCTACTACATCTGCAGGACACATGTTCAGTAAATGTACATTTGTGCGCACCATGAATTAGTGCGTGTTAGCTTAAAAGAAAGATGTCCGGGCCTGTATCTGCTGATGGCGAAAGTATGTTTTTCTGATGTCTTGAACATTATTCCTTGTTACCAAAGGCTAATCTGTCTCCCTCAGTTTGATTCATGTCTTTTCAGAGCCAATGGACAAAGCCAAAGCCAAACCAGGCTGCAGACTCCAGGGCAGAGATTGATGCGATCAGCTCTGTTCATACTCAGACTAAACCTATCCTGATCTTCGGCTTTGTGGACACATTTTAGCTATCTAAAGGCCAGATTTAAGCTCCACAAGTGGCCTAGAGGTAATAGTGACAGTCGCATACCTGAAAGGTCACAGCAACCATTAGTTGTCTTGTGAACTTTGAGTTGATCCTCTGAAGTCTTAAAAATGCTCAAATGTTCATCTTTAATTAAAATGAAAAATGTTCTTGTTGCTGATGTATTTTAAGGGCTGTCTACACCAAGAACAATAAATATAATGATAACAATGTGCACATCCACACCGATTAACAAAATCAGTCTCTAAACCAATGTTTTTCAAACCTTTTACATCATGTACCACCTCAGAAAATAATAGGGCTTGAGGGCTGTTTGTTGTAACACAGTACAGTACACAGCACCACAATAATGGGGCTAGAAGAGTGACATTCAATTTTGGCATCGAAAATAAAATTTGGCATTGAAAACAAAACGTGAAGTGAAACAGGAAACATTGGCATTGAAACACTTGTATTGGAAAAAGTTGTATTGGCACCGAAACCAGTATTGGCACAGAGAAAAGTTTTACTGAAAACATTAAAAATTATTTCATTTTATTCAAATTTTTTTGTATTTGAGTGTCAGCCTTCAGATTTTTTTCTTCATGTCTGTCCTTTTTTATTAACAGGATTATTCTTTAAACTGTCAGTCTTTTTCAGTGGTCTTAAGGTTCACCTTTCACCAGAACTGTTTTGGTGTGGAGAGTTGGCGTTTTAGGGGAAGGACAAGTGATTTTGATATCTGCATACTAATAAGAAAATGTCACACTGGACTCAAGGTGACTCGGCATGAGTGTTTCAATGCTAGTGTTTATTTTTCATTTCAGGTTTTGTTTTCAAAGCCAAATTCTATTTTTGATGTCAGACTTTAATATCACTGTTCTAGCCTCATACACAAACTGCATCCTCCAAAATAATCAATTAAGTAAATGCAACACCTCTCTAAAACAGTTTCAACACAAACTGAACATTGTAATGAGAACTTCACACTTAATACCCTTTTGCAATATCCATCAGAGTCTTCACTGCTTACATTTTATATGACTGAGCAGACATGGATGTTATTCTATTTGTTGACTGCTCTTTTATACCACCATTGACAGCTGACTTCTCACTCTTCTTAATTGGCTGCAAGTGATGAACAACTGCTTAAGTTTGAAATCAATTTGAAAATTGAAAAGTTTGCAGAACTTTGAAAAAAAAAACACTGGTTGCATCTGGCAGTTGTGGTGGCTTTGCAGTAGGTGCTTCACCATCTGTTGCCTGGTGGGGATTAGGGTTGGGAGATTGGATGAATATATCACCAATCACCAATGGATGGGATGGTGATGGTCGATTGGAAAATTAACTTAAAGTAGTTAATATATTGTTCAATTTCAAGTCCACATTTACCTGAACCATCAAAAAAGCCATTCTTTAATGTTGCCAGCTGTCATATTCTGCTTCTGTATTTTAAGTATGGGCTGTTCAGACACCAGGACCATGTTAAAAGTATGGCACTGGGATTGGAAAATACCCAAACAATGCCCAACCCTACATACAAATATGTTTGTATTAAATATGTGGCTCTATTTTGCTCTGCCAGCACCTGTACTCTCAACCTCTGGTTTTCTGGCTTCTACATTGATCATGTGTGTGTCATCTATGTACAATCTCTATCTGAGATTAGTTGAGCTGCAGTAGTGAATTAGATGTGTAATCTTATTTCTAATAGCGACAACCCTTTTAATCCCCATTTCTGTTCGGGTGTTACAGAGCCAGGTACGACCTTTGACCTTGAGCTGATAGAGTTTATGTTTATAAAAGCTTACGGGAGTCTTGATTACTCCTGCTGGGACCAGTTGATGAGTCGTGAGAGAGAAACACACACACAAGGGAATCCTCAATTCTGACAGAATGTACAGTATGTTTGACAAGTGTTAGAGGTGAGGGGGAGAGTTTAAGTGTGTGTGTGTTGGGGGTGTCTCCAGATCAGGACTAATCTATGGGATCAGCCGCAGTGAATAGGGCAGTCGTTATTCTGAATTGGCCAGGATATGGTGTTATATGATAGAGAACGAGGGTTTAAATCCCTCAGCCGGCATTGTTGGGCCTTCTATACAAGCTGGCTTTTCTCCTCACACACACACACACACACACACACCAGTATGAGAGCAAGGATGAGCATTCATGATAAATGTATAATCCCCACACACACACACACACTCACACACACACTAACCATTAAACCCAGTGGATTACAGCTTGGGGAATTACGGCAGGGATTTCTGTTGTCTCTCTTTCTGTCTTGCTCTTTTCCTCTCCTCCGCTGCTTTCACTGCCCTCGCTTGTCAACAGCCCCACTTGGCCCGGGCTGCCAATCCAAAGCTTTGATGAGGCAGTGTCAGCTATTTGTTTGGCCAAGCACAAACGGATCTCTGAATAGAAAGAGTGTATGAGAGAGACAGAGAGAGGGAGAAAGAAAAGCTGAAGGAGAGGGAGAATGGCCATCCTGGCATGTGATTATATTGAGAAATAATCTGCCACCTTCTTCTTCCTCCTCTCCTCCTCCTTTCTGTTGTCTCTCTCACAGGTCTCTCATTCTCTGCCTTTTAGTCGCTCACCCTTTATCTCTTAAACGCAGCCTGTGCCAGTGTCGGCTTGCAGCTGATTACCGGTGTAATCACTCACATTTTAGATGATCTGATAGGAGAAAAGGCCTACAAATCATCTTAACACCCCCCTGAATCCTCCTGAACTCCTTCTCCTGAAGACGGTGGCCAACAACAACTACTTTATTTTTGTCCTCAATATTTTCTTTCTTAAACAGTAGGCCAGAAAATTCCCTCAGAAAAGCCCAGTTAAAACAATGCCTGGGTAAACCCATTCTGCCAATATCCGCTGCTTATTTCAGTGTAATGTAAGCCCTGGATTTGTCAGTGTAAGTAGATTGGGGCACAATGTAAGTACAAGTGGAGTTGATGTAGTTAACTTTGTACTATGTGGTAGCTTGCTGTGTTTTAGTGAAGGCTGCTCTCCGCCTTTGTCAAGTTTTTGGAGCTTTCAGTAGCAGGCAACTGGCTGCAACTACAAGAGTAACTTTATGTAACTGCAGGTTGTTTTGTTTACTGGTGATTATGTTTGTGCATCCAACAATTGTGTTTTGATATTGAGAGCAAACAGTTCTTGTATGTGGAAAAATCTTTTTTTGTTAAGTAGCACAGATGCTTTTGGAAAAGAAATCAACAACCCTAAAACCATGTACTGTGAAAACTTCCTTCATGAAGTCCAAAGCATTCTGTCCAACTGGAATTGCCTTAAAATTTTGCTTATATTATATATTTAGTTGTATTTTTCTCATTGTGGTTTACTGAGGTGCATCAGACATGTATTTTGTGTAGGTACATTGTAGGGATGTCACAATACCAGACTTATAATAGTCCATACCAGTACCAATGAAATTTCACAATTTGTGACACGCAAGTCAATACCACAGTAAAAAAGACAAAAACAATAATAAAATTCAGCCATTGGGTTTTTGTTTTTTTTTGTTTTTGTTTTTTTGCTTCCTGAAATGCAACTGCTCTGTCTGGCCTGGTCGATAGCAAGAACATCAACGTAGTTATGCCACAAGCTGGATCTGGGCCTGGAACTGTTATGTAGAAAATAATAGAGAGCAGAGTAATTTCTGCAGCTGAATTTTGAATGTAAGTTGAAACGTAGTGCTACTCACACTAACATGGAAGTGCTTCCTCCTTTTGCCTAAAAAGTTTGATGGTACAGTTTGCATTAGTGGCTTTTTTAAGTTTATTATATTAGTCACCTGATCATCTGCCTCAAAGTACTTCCATACACAACTGATTTTCTTTTTGATGATACAAGGTGGAGCTGCACTTGCTGCCATATTCAACCTGCTGCTGTTTAGATTTTAGGATAAGGATGATGACTTATTTCACAATACTGTGCGAAAGATGGTTACAAATTTCTGACATTTAAGCAAATTTAGAACAGTGATAGAGATAGAACAGTGAGAGAAATGTAACACTTGATGGTAGATATACATTTCAATCCTTCCCTTACACTAAAAAACTTTAGGTAAATATTTACATTTTAATCTAATCAAAGAGTACAGTACATTGTAGGGATGCCATCATCCTTATTGTTATTATTGTTGTTGTTCTTATATGTCCTTGCCAGATATAAACAGCATCTTGTGAGGCAGTCCATAAATTTGGCGTGGATGGGAACAGTAAATCAAACGCACCCTTCCAGGCTCTCTGTGTTTAGGAAGTAGCTAACCACACCATCATCTGATGGCAGTCACAGTCCATAGAAGTCACATCGCTTGCTTAGACTGCTGTCCGTTTTGTTTGAATAAAATCAAGCACTATGAAATGTCATTTCATAATTTGTCTCCACTTGGGAGATCTGTGCAAGAAACAACCGTCAAAACCCACAGTACTTGACTTTAGAGAGTCATCTACAGTAAAAGTTGATGTTAGCCAGCGTTAGCTCACTACAGTCACAGAGCAGTGAGCAGATGAAACAGAGAAGTCTGTGCTGTTTATCTCACTGACTGAGACTCAATTCGTATCTTGATACATGTTCAGTAATACGATATATCTTAGAAATTTTTAAATGGCCAACGATTCGGTTCGATATGATTCAGCTCTGTCACAATGTGATTCGATATAATGCAATACACGACAATGCAAAGTGTGAATCTTTACATTTTGATTTAATTAACGCTGTATATGTAGAGTGATATGAGTTGCAAAAAGACATACTGATAGTTTTACTAAATATAACAATAGTAGACAGAGAGAAGGAGACATTACAGTGGTGTTAACATCTTATTATGAGTCTCATGTGTAAATGAGATCCTGTAGCCTAAATGAGAATCTGTGAACAAACTTTAAAACTTTTTAAAATATCAGTATTTCTGCAGTAAGATGATGTGCTGCTCTGTTTCATATGAAGAGTACTGTGGTTTTGATCAGTGTGGAGGAACAGTGAAGTGTTACCTGCTCTCACAGTCACATGACGTCTCTGTGGGTCAGACTCGTGGCTCTGTACTCTGCTGTCAGACACGTTTTGCATAAATGACTCACTCCAGTGTTTCTCATCTTTCTTATAAAACTCAAACTTATTCTACACTTGCGCGTTATGAAAATTTGGTAGTGGGACGGACAATATTACTTCTGTCACTGTTTTCAGCGCCCTCTGTTATGAGCAAATGAAGAGGAGACACAGGAGAGGGGAGCACTTTTTTGTGTGAGCGGGTTAGGGTTAGCAGAGTGTCTCATAATACGGTTAGACCGCTAGATAGGATGACATCCTTTGTAAAGTCATGCTTTGGGTCTAAAAGCTACATTGAACTGATTTGAAGTAGTTCTGAACTCTGTTCCTCTTGAGAAAAGCAACTTCTTATAAGTGAACCTTCAACTTGCCCTGCATGAACCTTTACCGGCCCCAAGTCATTGGGCCAAAGCTTATGACTCCTTTGACCATATACTTATCTGCCAAGTCAATACTATCACAATACTTGGATGCAGATTTAAAAATGTATTGCAATTCTAAAGTACTGTGATTCGATATTACAATTTACTGCGATTTTTGTTTCAATTAGACCATGTGAAAAAAATTAATCATACACTTCTTCAGACTGCAGATTGTTGCTGATATTTCCAAAATATAATAATAAAATAAGATGAATAGGGCCTCTGAAAATTGCCCACACCACAAATGAGAACCTTTAAATTAACATCCTTCATACAGGAAACTGAACTCATAATGTAATTTCAAAACCTTGAAGTGGATGGACTGCATATAAAAGTGGTAAATAAAATGTATAATAGAATGAAACGTGAAATAAAAATATATAAATACTTACTGAAGTAAAGTTCTACGTGTAGCTGTTCCTGCTCATCAAGTAGTGAACAATAGATAAAATAAAAAGTAGAAATATATGTGCTGCTCTCCCCTGGCATGCTGTGTCTCTTCCAAGTGGTAGCTGTAATTCCAACTGTGAATTTTGAGTTTGAGTTTTGACCCTTTGTGGTTGCTATAGTGAGTTAACAATGTGAAGTCAGCAGCTATTTGTTGTTCTCACAGATCAGAGGAAATATATGCCTGGAAGTATGAGCACATATATGTCCTTTCATTTGAAGTAAATCACATATCTGTTTGTTGTGTTAATATTAACACAGTGCTGTCAAAGCATGTCAATGACAATTCCCATTATTTGTTAGCATGAAGCTAACAGTCATTAAGCTAACTAAGTGCTAGTTATTTATATATATAAAAAAAAAGAATCATAGTTTAGAATACATTTTTTTCTGCCACCCCCATGTTTCTGGTGTTAATGTAATGTAAAAGTTGTGAAACTGGTTTGGATAGTATTGATTAACACCTCCACTGAAACGCTATAGGCCAAGACATTTAACCCCTAACTGAAGCAGTTAAGTCATTCAGTAGCCAGTGATGTCAGGCAGTTGTTGTTTAGGTTGCTCTCAGGTGTGAATACTCATGAATACGCTCTTGGTAAAGATTCCACCTCCGCAGTATAGTAGACCATCACAGTTTCCCTCCACTGTGATGGTCTCCATCTTGCTATTGTAGTAGTTGGATTAAGGTATATACAAGGATCAATTATCCTTTAATAATGTTACTGAAATTAGAGCGATAGTAATGATCACGACGGGCTCTATACATGGCAAATTTACTTAGTTGTCTTAATCAAGTTAATATTAGAAAATTGTAAACATAATTACTGCATTCAAAAGCACCACAATTTTTCTTTGTGTATGTGTGTGTCTGTGTGTGTGTGTGTGTGTGTGTGCTGCAGCTTGGGAACTGTTAATTACACATGAAGGGGTCCCCTAGCAGCAGGCTTGGAGCCCTGAGGGGCCAGTGGTGGGGCTGGTGGGACGGGGGAAACAGATTACGGCAGTCTCGGGGCACCAATAGATGGCCAGATGAACCAGCAGGGGCCCCTTTCTTTTATTCATTCCCCCAGTGGACCCCATCCACAGGTCCTGAACATGGGGCCTGCTCACATTAGGCCGGGGCTGCATGATGAAACAGTTACATTTGTGTCAAACATTTTGTTAAAATAACTGTTATAATAGAGCATGTGAAACACACAAACTTAATGATTTGAAGTGTGTGAGTGGAGTAGTGAGGTTCAAGATGGCCAAAGTCAGCAGATATGGTTGTGTGCGTGTGTGTAATGGACATTCACAGCCTTTAAAGAAATCATGTGCGTGCATCATATAATTCCTGTAACATACTACTGTATCGGCTTAATGAGGGGTGTGTGCGTGTGTGTCTAGGGGTGATAATCCCGTCTCCCGTCTGCAGAGCCCCAGTGAAACCTCACTAAGCCACTTCATTCACTTTGATCCGTTTGTGGGGGACAGTTTAATTTCCCATAATACCATTGATCAATGATTTCCTTTCAGCACTGATGTAATTAGTGGTTTTAAGCCAGTTTTGAGCTCTTATCTGACTGTGTTTTAGGGGGGCTGGAATTTATTATTGAGGAGTTTTTAAAGAAAAATCAATATAAACTCACACAGAGGGTTACATGAGCATATGAGCGCAAACAAGGATGTGTGTAGTTGTTGACCGATAGGGATTTTTCAATGGCAAATATTTAGAGAGTACCAATATCAAAACAAAGAAAAGTTGTCTATCATTCCATTAATCCATGCACATTACAATCTAATGTATGTGGTTAACTTAGCCAGCAGCATGTTGTTTTAGATTATTTTTTTTATTAATTAATGAAATAGACAAATACATTGAGTTATGTTGTAGATTTCAGAATGTGACTGATATGTAAAGGAGAGCAGGATGCAGTATGTTAGAAGTGCTGATATTCAACTGCATTATTCTATACATGGTCACAAAATATATTTAACTTTAGCAAGTAATGATTTTAGATTAGATTTGCTGTCCTTTAGGATGGGAGAAACGTGTTAACATTCAGAAAAGATGTTGGCAAGGCAAGTTTATTAATATAGCACATTTCAGACACAAAGGCAAAATATCAATAAAATAAAAAAAATAATAAGTTTTAAAAATTGTAAATACAATATAATAGATTTAAAAGACTTAAAACATAAGAGTGTAACATCTTCAAATAACTTTGGAAACAGCCATGACGCAGAAAAGTTTTCAGCCTCATTTTAAAAGAACCTCAGATGTTCTGGAAGTTTGTTCCAGTTCTGCTTCTGTATGTTTGGTTCTGATCCAGTTCAGTTCTTTCTTGGTTTTAGTGAGGACTCGGGCAGCAGCGTTTTGAATGAACTGCAGTTTTCTGATCTTTTTTTTAAACAATCATCAAGTCTATTAAAAACAAAGGTATGAACAAATTTTTATGAGTTTTGCTGAGACATGAGTCCTTTAAGTCTGGCTATATTTGAAGGTGGTAGTAGGCTGATTTTGTGATTCTGTTGGTGTGGGTTTTGAAATTTCATGAAAATGTAGGAAACTGTTTTGAGCAGAAACCAACTTTTTTACCACCTTCCCAAAACTCCCAACAGGGAGCGCTAACACTGTTCCAGCACCTGCAAATGTGTCTGCAGAGACATTTTATGCTTATCTGCCATGCCAGGACAGACATGGGCTGATACTGATTATCTCAAAACACAAAGTAATCAGAAAGATTTATCTGTCTTTCACTGAAAGTGTGCATGTGTTGTAGTACAAATCTCATACATTAACATTTAACATATTCTTTTTTCCAAGCTACACCAGTTAGTGCAGTTTAGATAACTGTGAAAATTAACAGTCACAACAATTAAAATCTTCCTCTAAACAGCTCTTATGCATAATTCATCAAATTAATATATAGATCTGGTATAATCCAATTAAAAAAGGGTTGTTTTAGTAATTAACTTGATAAAGTGGTAGGTTTTGAGCAGGGTGCCCTAATTGCAAATGGTCAAATGATTAAAACAAGCCATTGTTGGTGTCCTCACTGATGTTCAAGTGCTGTTAGCTCCTCATTACAAATGAGTTAAACCTTTAATTTTATAACCACATCTCTCAGCCAGTGAGGAGAATTACAGCGAGGCCGTACTGCATGAAGCATCACTGTATCTCATTTTGGCTGTCGAACACACTGTAGTAGCAGTGATATGGGCGGGTGTCAGAGGTTGAGTTAATTAACTTGGTTTGTGGACTGTGATGCAACAGGGGAAAACATGGCTCAAATGTCTGGTTATAAATGTTAATGATACGTCTGATTCTACTCAGTGTTACATGGAGCACATTTAAATTATTGCTTTCCCTCTGTGCTGCTGTTTGCCAGAAGAAACGTGATGAACGTTGTCAGACACGCGTACACACGGCTCAACAGTTTCCTGGTGCACTTTAAAGCCATTATGCGTGTTTGCTCTTAAAAGTCTTGTCCAGTGTGAATTATAGAGCTGTCCACGACTTGAGACAACTCCCAGAGCCTCACACCTGTTATTTGGAGGGCAGGGTTGACCTCCTCTCCACTCTGCAACAAAGACACAGACCAGTGGCTAAATGCAGGCCTGAGTGAGTCTGTTGTATTCAGGCACACGCAGGCTCAGCTGGTGTTAGTAAACTTCATGACATAATGACATTAAGGCAATTAACTAGAAGCACAATGACCCATCATTAGGCTGATTTCATTTGTGCTGGGTAAATGTTGAACATAATCAAACATAATCAAATAAGCTTGTTTTGGTTTGTAACAGTATGTTGCAAAATAATGCTGTTGTCTTAAATGTTTTTAATTAGATATTCATCACTCAATTTTGAATCATTGTTGTAAAAACATCAACAGCTGTCTTCGGTTTGTTAGAGTTTTTTTTTATTGGCCTTCAATTTTAATGTTTTATATTTTTAAATTTATCAATGTTAAGCTCGACGAAGACATTACAGGGATAGTTTGAAGTGGGGTTTTGTGAAGTACCTATGGATAGTAGTTTATGAACTACAGTAGATGCTGGTCAGCATGGAAGCTAAACAGTGTACTGCTGTGGACAGGATTATCAACAAAATGTATTTTAGCCTCTTAAATAAGGTCCACACACACACAAAAATCAATATCAGTTACACTATATTTTTTAATATTGCTCTCTCCAAAGTAACCAGACCCCTAACAGTGTAGAAGAGACAAATCAAAGATTGGCTCTAGATACATCCATTAGTGTTTTGTATGGTTTTCATGGCCACTGTAGTCTCTCCTGCATGCTTGGCAGGCAAGTTGGTTGAAATACGCTAATTCCCTGCTAGATGCTAATTTCTGCACACTGATTCTTTAAAAAGTTAGCTCAGATTCACCAAAGTAACACAAACTAACTGATTGAGGAAGCAGCAGTAGTAACTCCTGTGTTCATACATTGACTATCCATAGGTACCTCATAACAACCCTACTTCAAATTATCCAAACTATCCCTTTAAGCTGTTCATAGTCATGCCAAAAAAAATCAGTTTGGCAGCCTTTCAGGCTTTAATTAATAGTCTACTAAGTACATTCTTGATTAATCAATTGTTTTCTCTTTGTGTTTTTTTGAATAAGGAGTCATTCAAATTCTGCATGCAATAGTAGTTATTTTAGACTTGAGGGTTTAAATCTCTGGATCCTAGAATACCTGAATTAGACATTTCAATTCCCTCTTGACACCTCCCTGACAGTGACCTTGTTGGTCATTACTGACCAGTAGCCTTGTCTCTCATTTACCTGACTTTCTTTTGAACTAAGCCCTTTCTGCAGGGCTTACACGCTTGTGTGGAAGGCCAGAGCCTGAAATTATCACCAGACCCTCTGCCAAAGCCTGACCAGGTAGTCATTACTGAAAAAGCCTTTGAGTTTTTCAGCCTTTTGAAGTGTGTCAGTACTTAGAGAGATAACAATGCTTGTGCCCTTTAACCTTGTCGAGCTCTTCAGCTTTGTGTGTGTGTGTGTGTGTGTGTGTGTGTGTGTGTGTGTGTGTGTGTGTGTGTGGACTTCCCTGTTTCCCTGTTTGGCTGACCGATCTTTAAAGTTGCTCAGTGGTCTGGTTAGAGCCAGGGGATGAGGCATGGCATTGAGTAGTTTCAAATGGAACCAAACTAAGCCTATATGCAAACAAAACCCAGGGAATTAGGGGAACTAAGCTGGCCTGTTCACAGTAACTCCTCGGCCAACACTGAAGCACAGAAGAGGAGAGAGTGAAGCAGAGGAGGGGAGGGGAGCGAATGAGTGAGGCTCTCTGAATTCTCATGAAGGGCCTGTTCTTTTAATTGTGTTGAACAAAACAACAGGGGCTAAGTAATGGGGTTTTAAAGTGAAGCACATTTGGATAGATTGTGTAACGCCCTGTGTGGGTGTGAGGCGGGGAGCAGAGAGGAAAGAGAGGCAGAGAGACACAGAGGGCGAGTGGGCGGCATTGTGTGGCAAGAACAAAAGGCGAAAGTTGGCAAACGGAGGCACCCACTGAAAAGCCTGGAACCAAACTGGCCGGCTAATTACTGACATGCATTGTCAAGGAGGAGGAAACACAACAAAACCGGGATAAAGATTAATTTTATACCTCATCCTCCTTGCTGTCAGACACACAGAAACAAATCCTGTAAATTGAAAATGAGAAAAAACGAGGCAAGCAGATAGAGGTAGAAGGGATCAGAGGGATAAATCTATGGAAGTGTAACCGTACAAAGCAAAGCTAGTAAGGCTTTCTTTATTCTGTCAGTCCCTCCTCTCAAACACACGCTATAGACTCGTCTTTATGTTTCTTAGCGGCCTCTTCTCACTCTCTCCTGAAGAAAAGTAGAGTTTGGGGAAGAAAAATAGGCCTGGAGTGCATGCAAAGTTGCTGCCAGTGTTCATACTTTTACATACACATATTTATTTATTTTTTTAATTAAAAAATAGTCCAAAATTCTCTGGTTTCAGCTTCTCAAGTATGAATACATTCTGGTTTCTGAAGTCCTTTATGATAATAAACATGAATATCTTTGGACTGTAGACCAAAAAAGACACTGGAGAGCATCCCTTGGACTTTATGGACCAAACAACTCAGTGATTAATCAAGAAATATTATTGACAGATTAATGTATTGGTTGTAGCTATGAACATAAGGCAAAGAAAAGCAGCAGATCCTCACACTGAAGCAGCTGGAGACAGAAAATGTGACTGAAATGCATTAGCAAAACAGCTGCTGATAAATCTATTGGAGTGCAAACGTACAAAGCAGCGCTAGTAAGGCCTCCTTTATTCTGTCAATCCCTCTGCTCAAACACACACTACATAGACCTGTCTTTACGTTTCTTAGCACCCTCTTCTCAGACTTTCCTAAAGAAAAGTAAAAGAGTTTGGGAAAGACAACCAGGCCTGGAGTACATGTGAAGTTGCTGCCAGTGTTCATATTTTTGTGTAATTTTTTTTTTTTTTAAAGAAAAAAAAAGTTTAAATTCTCTGATTTCAGCTTCTCAAATGTGAATATCTTCTGGTGTCTTAAGTCCTCTATGAGAGTAAGTTGAACACCTTTGAGTTATGGACCAAAAAACACATTTGATGGCATCCCTTGGACTTCACTGACCAAAAAACTAATCGATTAATCAAGAAAATGATCGACAGATTGATTGATAATGAAAATAAATGTTGGTTGCAGCCCTAAATTTAAGATAAGGCAAGAAAAGCAGTGAATCCTCACGCTGGAGAAGCTTGAGCCAGAAATTGTTTGGTATTGTCCCTTAAAGAATGATTGAAATGCATTATCAACATAGTTACTGATACATCTATGGGAGCAGCACTCTTTATGTTTCTGAGCAGCCTCTTCTCAGACTATTCCAAAGCCAAGTAAAAGAGTTTGGGGAAGATAAATAGGCTTTGAGTGAATGTAAAGTTGCTGCCAGTGTTCATATTTTTAGGTCAGTTACAAAAGAAATAAGAGTCTCTTATGGTGCCAAAGGTTGCAGAAGTGGCTAGAATAATATATAGAAGCTGCAGTTAGGAAACACAGAGGGCAAGATCTTGAGTGGGTTGTAATGCAAAGATATCTTGTAGAATAATTTACAAAGAGAGATGAAGAAGAGGAGAAGAAAGAGAAAAGGTGGGGATGAGTGCTAGGATTATTAATACTGGTGTTTTTAACGGAGAGTGCTAATATCTCCTGACATGTTTGTTCTGTATCCAGCTCTTTCAGACTTTGGTCTGCCATTTTTCTCATTCTTTGCTTCTTTTTTTCAAATTTCTCTGTTCTGTTTTGACAAGTGTTTCGAAAAATCGCTTGTCATCCCCAAACTATGCCAGGCTGCTTTTCTTTTTCCCTTTTTGTATTACCGTGGAGGTTTCATGAGCGTACATCGGCGATTTGGAGATGAAAGGGATGGAATCATCCCGATTCCTGCCCTGCCACTGAGCCGCTCAAACTCCCTGACAAAGCTGTCAGACTCCATTTTGGCTCCAACTGCCAGGGTAAACTTGCTCTGCCATTTACAATCAACAAGAGGCAGCGCAAAGTCCCGCTCCAGCCCGTGTCAGACCCCTCCAACTGCTCCCCTTTTCAGAAGCATTAAAGTGTATTTTCTCCCCTTTCTTTCTCTCTTCACAGTGTGTCTGCCTGCTTATATTTCTTGCTCTTTTCTCCTTCTGTCTTTCTGTCTCTGTTGTGTATCTTTCTGTATTTACTCTGATGGAAACACTGCTGAGTGTAGTTAGAGATGTTTATAGCCAACATGAGACATATGCATGGAAAGACACACAGGTAGGCATGCTGTACACATGCAATTTTTGATCTTGGCATTGTTTGTTTTATCATATTTTCATGGTCTTTGCTTATGTTTGACAAATCACCCGCTGTTTATTTTCCTCCATGCTGTCTGCCTGCAGACTTAAAACACCTTGTGATAACAGTGAAGATGCTCCTTTGATATTCCCATGATGTCTAATAGGCTGCTGTTATGTGGGAAGAGTATTATTGAGTTATTGAGAGTTAATTCCTCTTATTTACAAACAGGGAATTCCCTAGTCACATAGTTTTTTGGCATCATGTCAAGGGATTGTGTGCAAATTGTGTTGTCACGAGGTAGAGTAGAAGTTTATCTGCCAGTCTCCAACAGCTGAAAAAGGCCGTAGGCGATGAAACAATAGTGATATGTATCGTCAATAGACACTTCGATATTGTTTGTGTTCAATAGCTTCACTTAAATGCAAACCGCCAGGAAAGCACCTAACAAACACACCATGACTCATTAAAATCATATTCCTTGATGATGGAATGTGTTACAAGTGATGCGCACACAGCCAATCATTTAACAGATGTGTTGCTGATTTTCACCATCAGCATGTGACACACCAACAGAAACAGCGTGGAGTGAGAAAATGACTGCAGACGGAAGAAAATTATTAATAAGAAAGGTCAGGTCAGCTCAACAGTGTTGTAGTTTTTTGTAGGTCCAGCAATTTTAGACATTTAATGTGGAAATGTTGCATATTAAAATTTTATGTCTATTACCTGTGTGCATCAAATAAATAAAGTGGTTAAATTTAACCTTATTTTCTCCTTTTTTAAAATAAAAAATGGGCCATTAAATATTCTCAATAATTATTCACATCGACTGAAATAAAACAGTTTATTGTAATAAATTTTTCAGCTATATCACCCAGCCCTAAACTGGATCCCAAAAAGTAATTGAAACACATAATTTCAACACATTTTAACACATTGATACATCAGAAAAACTCTCGCACTCAATTCCTATGTCCAAAGTGAAATGTATTTGTGAATTTATAATCGTATGTGAACAAAATATTTAAAATAGATTGTCAATAGTTACATTTATAAGAGCATAACTGACAGGTTATTGATAAATTGATAAATTGAAGTTCCCATATCAGGGATTACGTGTCTGTTGTGTTTACCATATATGCATTCACAGTTACAGACGGACTGTGAAATTTCTTTATTTGCTGTTTTACAGCTCTGTGAATAGTACAGGTATGTCAGGTTGTGAGTTTTCCTTTCATATTTCCTCTTGGATTATTTCTCTCTGATGTACGTCACAGTCACAAAACCAGGAGCTGCTCCACTCAGTGTCTATGAGGACGCAGGGAGGGTGAGGGACAGCACATATAGACATGAGAGAGACACAGAGGGAGAGAGGGGGGATGCTTGGCTTCTCTCCAGCAGTGGTGCTCCTGGTGTGAGAGAGAGAGGAAGAGTCTCCATTCTCTGGCTGAGCTTTCATGTAGAGACACCCAGGAGAGAATGAAAGAAAGAGATACACAGAGGTGAGAGGGTGCAATGAGATGTTTACGAGGAAATGTTTTAGCTTTGCTCCAGGTTTACTGCCAGTCTTTGAAATGGAGCTGCAGCAATTATTATGATTATTCCTTTTAGGCATTGTTTGAAATAAAGATGAAAAATATTTGCTGTTCCCAGCTTCTCGAATATGATGGTTTGAAGCTTTCAAGTATCAAGCGTGATAGTAAACTTAATATCTTTGGGTTTTAAGACAGTTTGAGCTTTGCCCTTCTCACATTTTAGGGATAGTTTGGATCATTTGATGTGGGGTTGAATGAAGCGTATCAATAGCCAGTGTATTAGCTACTGTAGATGATGGTCAGCAGGCCTCCAGTTTGGAGAAAAAGAGACGGGCCTCGGCACAGAAGCCAAGCAATACACTGCTGTGGAGTTATACATTTTCAAATTTAACTGGTACCTTCACAAAATAAGACCAGAAAGGTAGATATTCATGTTTATTTTGGGCCGGGAAAAATACAGGAAACACACATGATTAAAAAAAAATCTGATCATCTGTATGACATAATTTTCAAGCAGTTTTATATGTGTTTAAATTCTATTTTGTGTGCTGCAGAACATAGCAAAAATAGAACATGCTGCATTCCCATCTGGTGTAATTACATGCAATTCACTATCATTCTAATTAATATATATCTTGGCTGGTGTGAATGCTCCACAGCACACATGCAGCAGTCGTGCTGCTTATGTGCTGCATGTAGTGTAAGATGGCAGTCTGATGGGAAATCATCATTTTATAAGCCAAATATCCCTCACTGCAAACCAAAAAGTCTCCATTGCCAGAGCTGGCGGTCTACCACTACCTCTATCTGTTACTTTGTTATTGTGTGACCCTGGTGAAGCCAAAATATCCTTTTAAAACCCCAAAATCACATAATGATACAAACAAGCGAACTGATCGAGGCAGTGGTAGACCTGCAATTCGTGTGTTCAGTAAAATCATTGATTTTGCCAGTGGAATTTGGTTGTTTTGGAGGGAGTGATATTTGGCTTGTATAACAAAGATTTCCCGTCAAAAACGACAAAGTAAAGTGATGAAATTATCATTAATTTTTTAAATGATGTTGATTTATTTAGGTGGACTTTTAAATGGTTAAAATCCTTTTTTTACTGACCCTGTCCACAGCAGTTCATTGCTAAGCTTCCATGCTGGTACATCTATTAGCTTCTCCAAACTTGGGATGTACCAAGTGGCATCTATTGGAGGTAATACACTGTCTACACTAAGTACCTCATACAGCACCACATAAAATAATCTGAACTATCCCTTTAATCAGAGCACTTGATTGCATTGATAGAACTGATTGCCTATGACTTCAGTCTGAAGTGACTGCAGAGATATGTAAGTCTACCACTGATGCAACCATATCACAGCTCTATGAGGACCGTCTGATTTGAGAGCGTGTTTTGTATCTGTGACGGCTCGTGTTTGTGCACCTGCACCACAGTCACTTTTTTGTTTCTTTGAAATAAAATCATTTCCTGTCCCATTTATTCTGCCTCGCTCAGCCCCAGCCCCGTACCATCGGCTCGGCGGGTCTCAGCGTGGCCCAGCTCGGCTTGGAATGAAACGGCGCGTCCATAATCTCTGTGCCGGCATGTTAATTTTCAAGTCAAAGGGGCAGCTCCCTTTTCATCACGGCAGAGGCTGTGGAATATTCAGCGCGCTGCAGATGTTCATGAATAATGTCTGTGGCCAAACCCCTGGCTGAGGCTGGGGGAGGAGGGATAGAGGGGTGAGGAGAAGGGAAGGGGGTAGAGGGGGGGCTAGTGAGGCCAGATGAATTACACGTAGGGGGGATCTGACAGGCGGCGTGGAGCTTTGTGATCATTCCAAAGTTCTAATAATCTCTCTCACCTTCTCCATCTCCCCAGTAATGAAAGAGAATAGGTGATTGCACCCCGGGCTATGTTCCCCGCGTAATGACTCCTCCAAAGGCACAGAGCCGCCAAGGAAAAATGAACTTTGAATGAGCGGCGAATTGGCTCTGACAGAGTGATAGACCGTGACACAGATTCTGTAGCAAAACAGACGTAGTGCTAATTGATTATCAATATTTTAAGCAAAGTGATGAAAATAAGCATTAAGAGATGAGAAAGAGGGAAGAGAGAAGGGAGTGCACAACACTACCTTCGAGGGGGGCTGTCATTTGTCCAATCTCCCTCACTCTTTCTCTCCCCTGCGCTTCTATCCCTCCTGCGGCCAGGCTGCCTCCCCCATCTCCCCCACCCCCCCCTCTCCTGGTGCCACTCTCAGCCTGCCCTCGCCCTCTCTCATGCATACTGTCTTTCTCTTTTCCTTCATCATTTTAGCGTTAATTGCCAAATATGTCCCTGAACTTGTATTAATTTTGTAATGCTTTGCTTTATTTATATCTTCGCTCTCACCTGCGTTTCTGTCTCTGACACTCTGCTGAACCTTGTTATCAGGCCAGTGTTAGTCACCTTGTCCCTCAGAATCTGTAATTTAAGAGTTCAATCACTTATTCATTTTTTTCTTTAAGAAAGAAAAGAAATCAAACACTTTATTCAAATACATTGTTGGCAATGTCAGGCTGCGTCTCTGCAGAATCTGTAAAAAGATATCAAAGAAAATGAACACACAATACACTATACTGGATAAATATTACAGTCTTAGAAATAAAAGTGCTAATGAGAACCATAAAGGGTTCTTAACCTTGTTCGCATATGAGAACCCTTTTGGTTTTTATAAAGGTTCCTCTTGGAACCCTATCACAGGTTTATACCTAGAAACAATCACGAAGGGCAATACCTAGAGCCCTCTGTGAAAGATTACACCTAGAACCTGCTATGAGAAGTTCTACAGAGAACCCTTTTATGGTCTAATGGTTTCACCCAGAACCCTCTCCCGCAGTTCTTCTAAGGCTGCTAACAAAAAACACCCAGAGAATCCTTTTATATTCCAAGGATTTCAACTAGAATCTGCCCTGGGGGATCTAAAAGTATATTATAGAGTTTGGGTTTCACATATAACCCTCTTGTCTTCTGCTGGTTCTACGAAGAACCATATTGTATTCTAAGGATTAAACAGATTTTAAGAACCAACAGTATGTTGCAGTTGTCACTGTTTAAATTAAGAAAACGTTGTTTAAAGCCTATGCTTTCAATAATGCTTCAAGAACGCTTTCTCCCTAAAAGTGTTCTTTGGATGACAAGGTTTCTTAAATGAACCACTGGTCCTACAAAGAACCCGTAATGAACCTTTTCTTCAGAAAAGGGTTCCACAGAAGCAAATGGTTCTGGGTAGAGCCTCAGCCCTTTAGTAACAAACCTTTTATAACTCTTGTTTCTTAGAGTGCATACACACACACACACACACACACACACACACACACACACACACTCCCGTGAAGTCCACACCAAAGAGCAGGCTGTGCCCAGCCGAGACCACCAAGTTTGTGTGTCTATTCTGCCGTGTGTGTTTGTTCCTGTAATGTGGTCAGTTGTGCTGAGCCCCATTGACGCCGCCAGGGTCCCGGCTCTCCTGCCTTTCTTTTCTAAGTGGCCGCCCTTCTGAACCTCCTTGTGTCAGCACTGCGATTAGCGGCTCCAGTTTACCTTTCATGTGCGGGGGTCCTGATAGACTTAGTCCCGTCTCCCCCACCACCGCCACCACCTCCACCACACACACATGAGACACACACTCAGTGGTGTGCCATCACAATGGCATCCAACAGGCTTTCAGCAGGGGAACCAGAGTCTATTCTCCACCATTCAACAGCACGCTCAAGTGCATTTTCACTGGAATAAATGAACAGATACAAACACACACATACACACACGTACACACACTTACACTGCAGTGAAACTGCAGCACATGTACAACTGATTTTAGTCAGGCTTGCACAGTTTGATTGTAGTTATTGTGGTCTAAAATGTAAGCAACTTTTCTGGAAAATAACAATACAGTGTGCAACCTTCACCATTATTTACTATATGTAACTAATTATAGTAAATGAAATAAATATCATAATAGCACCAAAACTTTTACTTTTCAGGTCAAAAAAAGGAAATCTTGTGGTAATCTAGTCTATCAAGGAGTGTCAGTCTATATACCACTCACAGTCTTATATGAACTGAGCTTAGCATGACTCTGCTTCTGAATTGAATTATTTTATTGGAAGAAAGGAATGTTAAATTTGTAAGCGTTTTCCCAACGTGACCAAAGTTGTAACACATTACAAGCAAATACTGCAGGGATTGGCTAAATTTTCCTCAATCCTTGCAGGCAGAATTTCACAAATTCAGAGTGGGACTCCAGTACGTACAGTGATTGTAAAGCTTCATCTGGGGGTTGCAGAAGCTACATGTGGAGGTTGTGGGATGGACTGGCATGAATCTACTGGGGTTGGGAGATATATTAAAAAGCAAAATTAAACTCACCAAAATTGTCTTGGTTAGTCTTTCCACTGCTTCAACATTCACCAACCCTGGTTTGGTCTAAATAAATTCCTAATCATATAGTTGTGAAAACTGACTCTGCAGACCATTAAATTAGCAAAACAAAACGACAGAAATCAGCCCCCACAACCAAACCAATGATGGACTTAGCCAGTCATGATAGCCAATACATTCTTCCAATCACCCAACCCGAGGACTTACTCAAAAACATACATATCAGGACAAACCTAGATGTTGGACCACTAGAGCATCTTGATGGAGAAGCATAAACGCTGGCTTAACATTTTCAAATGAGCGTTGTCAGACATGAAGCACCAGAGAACTGAGTATCAGAGAGAGTGAAGTGACAGCTGGCGGAGAGATCTCAGATTTGGTGGCAATGGATGTGGTGTAGCAAAGGCCGTTTGAAGGGTGTGTGACCTTATGTTTGTCTTACAGCACTTCTTCTGGCTTCAGCTCCTATCAGTCTGCTTCTTTGGATCTTAACATGTAAGAAAAGCTGCTCTCCTTTTCTCATTCTCTTTAAGTGAACCAAACTCCTCTTAAAGTGGGCCAAAAATGGACTAATAGAAAAGGAACTCTGTTTTTACATTAGATAAAATACTCTCCAATAAGTCATAAAGGGGGAAAATTGAAAAATCTTTGTTTTTTCGAGTGTCTGGGTGTAATAGCACGTGATTTGTCTGTGATTCACTGACTAATTGCTCTGAGTTTGTTTGGACGACTGAAAGGGACTAAGTGTGAAAATACCCAAAATTAATTCCTCCAGACATTCACCAATGATTTATTTCTGCACAATTGGCTTTGGTTTGTGTACCTCCTCAAAATATCCACACAATGCCAACAAGTGAGAGCAGACTCTCTAGCTCACCACAAGAGACAGCTACTTGCTGGTTTGGTGACACAAACAAAGCTGCTGCCAGTCTCGGCGCATGGTAACAGATTATTTTGTAACAGACACTCACAAACGCAAACTTACTTTATAACCCCTTTCACACAGAAGCCATGCAGTGTTGAAACTCTATCATAAAAACTTAACTGCAGTGCCACTTTTTTAACGACATGCTAAGACTATCTAGCTTTTGCATCTCAAGATGATATCATGATATCCTTTTTTTGACCCGTGACTCGTAGCCTGGCATGACAAACCTGTTAAAAGGTGAGAAGATAGAAAAGGATGTAAAGAAGCAGGAGAGTGTTTAAAGAGAAAGCGGTTAGGAAAAAGATAAAGGAGAAGAGAAGGACATGAAGGAGATGAAAGAGAAAAAATCGAGAGGCATAAGAACGAGGCAGTGGCATGTGGAGACATGACAGGGTTGAAGTTGAGGGTGAGATGTCATTCAGAGGCCCCGGGATGCTTAATATTTTACCGTGTGATCACTGCATTATAGATTTGGTCTGATTGCCCTCTCAAGACCAGTTATGCACTTAGTCGCTCGTCTCAGTGAAGTTCTCATGTAAGAACTTTTGTATTTATCTAAAAGGCAAGCCCATCCTCCCACCAATCCAATAAAGTAACTATAATTTACAGCTAACACACACAAACATGAAAGCTGCCTTACTGTAGGCCCTAAAAGGTGAGAGCGTATGCAATTAACATATGATATTTCCATGGTGATGTTTCAAGGTTGAACTTTGTTTGACCTGGTGGCTACATTATAGGCTTTGTTGTTAGTGCCCCCCCTCAGGCTTGTGTGTGTGTGTGTGTGTGTGTGTGTGTGTGTGTGTGTGTGTGTGTGTGTGTGTGTTTGTGTGAGAGGTGCTCTTGTGCCTTATGTGAATATTTTTACATCACTGCCTGTGTTCCTCAGGTGTGTGTGTGTGTGTGTGTGTGTGTGTGTGTGTGTGTGTGTGTGTGTGTGTGTGTGTGTGTGTGTGTACGCAGCCTATGGCAGAGCAAGGTCCTCAGAGTAACCTCCCTCTCTGATCTCCCCTGACCGCTGGAGGCCTCTGCTCCTCCCCAGCTTTTCTGGATCTCTCCTCTCTGGCCCAGGGTTCGGAGCCTCCATCTCTCTGGAGCGCTCTGGCGCAGCAGCTGCAGACTCAGGGGATACACTTTTGCCCTTGGGTTTGTAGGGCAGGTTGGGGTGCTAGGCTCAAGCCACCCACATGCATCGCAAAGGCCCCACTGATCAGCTGCTCATTTGCCCCACATGAAACCTGTTCTCAACCCCAGACCTCCTGTGCAAGGTTTTGCCCTAAGGAAATAAGACTCAGACCCTAGTGTGTTGACTGGAGCCCAGTGTTGTGTGGTGCAGAGGGGTTTGGAACGTGTGGCTGAGGATACTGATCTTTGTTTTTTCACTCTCATTAAAAGTGAGTGTAAATTAGTCTAGCTCTTAAATCAAGACAAACAACTCAAAAGAAGATGCTTAATTCAATTGTTGCTCGCAGCCTGCCAAGGCTGTCCTGCCTCGGTTAAGCAGTTGACTAGTTAGACATTAAAGTCCTGGTCTACCAAGACATTTTAGCCATTTCTTATTAGTCATTAATAGGGATGTGCGCTATTAGTCAACTGTACAATTAAACATTGCCATACTCGCTAGTCAGCACCAGAAATACTAGTTGTTAAAACTATTAGTCAATATTTCATTCATGCACAGTGCCAGTTAACTGTTGCCTCTTAAATGTTATGCAGCTGTCTGCCACTTCTCTGGGGCTGCGGCCCCATCAGATGGCAGCCCCTCTCGCCATATACTGTAAGGGCGTATGCACTGATGATCCACGCACCACCACATGTTTATATCAGCAAAGTTGGACAGATGACAGCTCATAAAACCAGCACGGTTTGTCAGGGTTTTTAATCTTGAAAATGGAAATAATGTTGAATGTAGACTGTGACTGAATAAACTGGTATATAATCACTCGACTGGAGCAATATGTGACCACATTAAGCACAGACACGTACATTAACCTGCAAGCAGAGCAGCTGCTGCTTGCACTGCTAACGTAGGCCACACTGTGTGGCAGGCTGGCAGCTCCAGGCCATTTACCCGCTGACACTGTGATCCTCTTTGGTCTAAAAAGCTGAAGCATTTAGTGCGTATTTGTCATGTTTTGTATATTAATGTGAAGTGTTTGTATTGCACAGCGCAAAGTAGTGTGGATTTCAGCGACATTTAAAGTATGATTTGGCGATTGTATACTCTCATTAATGGCTTCAAATGGCTCTTAATACGCACATTTTTTTTTCCGGACAGTGTTTAAAATTATAAATTAATAAATTCAGCTCAATTTTAACAGCTTTCTTAGTGTTTTCTTAGTGGTAGACTAGTCGACTAGTCTAAATTAAAATTTGCATTTAATCGACAGGGAACGTAGTTGCCAGTGTCATCTCTAGTCACTAATAGGACTTGTCTCCCGATTCAATACTGTCACGATACTTGGGCACAGATTCAATACGTATTGCAATTTTGTGTTGACAATGTAAAGGGAGAAAAGTGGATTTTGCAGTTCGACGGGGGAAAGGATGGTAACCTTGGTCACTGGTCAAATATCAGTCAGATGAAAATGTTTGCCTGGGCAGAAACATTATGCCTTTTATCTATAGAAATGGACTGTATACACAGTAGGGAGGAAGACATTTACATCCAATCAGCCATATGTTGGCCTTTGAACAATGAGAGATACTGTGTATAGAATCTGAATTTGAATTGTATGAGTCTGTGTTTGTAGTTTGCAGGGAAAATGAACTCTGGACAGAGTTGCCTCCTGTTTTTCCTTCACCTCATTTCTCACCTCTTTGGGTTTGACAGATGCAATCTCAGCATGATCACTGAAAAGGAAAATACAAACATGGAGCCCAGGTGTCTAGAGTTAAGACACTGTTTTAAAAATTAATAGAACAAATGTTGCATAAGGAAGAAAGCTCCAGAGTTTTGGAGATGTTGATCCTGACATATCCAGTGCAGGTAGGGAAAAGTCTTAATTTCTTCACAGATATCAGATAATCCAAACCACCCCTCTGACTGCATGCATAACATAGCGTAGAGATTAGTCTGGTTTTTATCTGCCACTACACAGTGTCAGCATGCAGTGCTGGCAGCTTGCATCTGGCTCCTTCATTTAGGCAATCATTCCTCTCTGAAGCATCCATAACACCGCAGGAGTACAAGCCCTAATTGATGCACCCCCCCCAGCATCAGAATATAGCTGTGAAACAAAACAAAAAAGCTTTTCAGACGATTGGCAATGAATAATTGATTGATTTTGTAAGATATCTCTCTCTAATTGTTTAGCTTGTAAATATTTCATGCATGTCGTTAAATCAGCCTGATGACAGATGCAGAGGGCAGCCTGCGATAAAGATCATTCAGGTTCAGGTCTCCTGTCTTCTGCCTGAAGGAATTCACTCTGAATGTCTCACATAGCAGAACACTCATATGGTTACAGTGAGACGCACTGATTCATATACGGAACTCGTTACAGTTTCATGTGTTTTTTGTCGTCACAAGACTTTCTTCAGACCCAACACAAGTTGCACAATATCATACATTACTTGCTACCGTAATGCATGCTTTGCCCTTGACTGGTTTTATGCATGCTACTGCTAAATATTTAAATGACATCATGTTCCATTTCTTCATGTCTGTCCAACCAGTCATGATACAGATACATTTGAGATATGTCCCATGTCAAATTATGCTCTACAGCTATATGAGGTCTGGATGAGCTGGCTTTGATAGACGGTCCTGTACAAACACACAGGCATCTGCATTTACACACACACACACACACACACACACACACACACACACACACACACACAAGCAAGGCCAAGCTGGAGCCTCCTGCTTGTGCTGTCTGTGTACTGTGCCACCTAGTGGTTGCTTTGGTTGTTGCATCTACCCATGATCCATTTAACCTTTGCACCTGCTGTAGATTTCTACAATGATATCATCACTGTGCTGCCTCAGATACAGTGGTTTTCTGTCTCATGGTTTGACTTTTTTCACGTGAAGACTTAAGAAAAAGCTGAAAGAAAGCCTCTCTGAGAAAGTCTTTACCATTAAAACCACACAAATGTTCAGCTAGAAAAAGTGTGTCAGTGCCTCCTACTCTCTTATCTGTCTCATACAGCACACGTTTGCTTGTAAAAACCCAGGAAGACCAGGAAGCCTCTGATTTTAAGCCCATCGCTCCCTCTCTCCCTCTCTCTCCCTCTCTCCCTCTCTCTCTCCCTCTCTCTCTCTCTCTCTCTGTAGGTATTATAAGTTCCGTTTACTCTCAGTAAAGGTGTAACTGTAACCTTCAGGCATCCTGCACTCAAAGCATCAGTATTTCTTAAAAAAATAAAGAGTTTGTTCTGGAAAACAAAACTTGTCTCAAATGACAGAATTTATCATCCCGGATCAGTTTTGAACTCCCTCACAGTTGAAAAGGATAAGACAAAACAAAATTTGAAGTCTGTCTTATTGGTGGAGCAGCAGTGCAGGAGAGCAGCTATAAATAAATGGACTAACACTGAACTTAGATGATTTATCACATCTGTCTGTATCTCTCTTTCCACTTTGCTTGTCCATTAATTTATAGGGCTGAATATATCAATATTATATAAATATCATGATATGAGACTAGTTCTGCAATTCTGAATCACATATTTTTTCTTTTTACTTGAAATTTCAGGTAATGTGACGGATGTTTGAGCAAGAGTCAAAGAGGATGCAACAGTATGTACTAAATGTGATTTGGAACACAGGGTGGATATAGTCTATAGATTTTAGATATTATGATATTGTAAGTGTTTCTGGACTGTACCTACCAGACTTTTATTTATTTTTACCCATTAGTCATTACATCCACATTACTAATGTGTATTACCAAAAAGTAGTCCAGTAGTCATCCCTACAGTATTGTCACAATTTCAATATTGAGGAAAAGAAATAGTGATATTTGCCCATATCATCCAGTCTTACTAAATTTAATACATCTGAAAAGAACTTGCATTGGAGCATCTTTGATAAGGATGATTTTATAGACACTGCTACAGTTGTTCAGGTATTTTGTCAGTTAATCATGACACTTTCATCCTTAAATCAGTGTTTTCCTTACATTTAAAGTAAAGGTTAGGTTGGCAACTTTGTGGGGAAAATGTGTGTAGTGTGTAGTTTTACTTAAAGAGTTCATTATTTATTTGTGGTAAGTCTTCTTCATACCATGTAGGACTAGTTAAAGCATATAAAAAATATGTTGAATCACATTCGGTTCTGACTTTGCATTCACTATTCATGGACTGACTTGTGCTGTCGGCCTGAATGATCACATAAATTATGATATTTTGTTTTGCTCTTACTGCAGCCAGTCGTATCTGTTTTGAGTTCTTATGATGTTAAATGCCAGAAAAGAGCAACATACAATATGTTGTTAATCAAGTCATTTGTCAGATTTTTCAGCAAATTAAGTTATTTATCAGTTGTTTAAATTTTATTTCGTAAAAAGTTAGTATGCTGGTTGCAGCTTAATTTGCCTTATTGCATGTCATTTCTTTATAGAGGGACTTGTATATATTTCAATATTGTCGCTAAAGCTGTAGTGATTAATTGATTAGTTGCTAACTGTTAAATTAGTAATAATTTTGATAATTCCTTAATTGTTTGAGAATTTTTTAAGAAAGAAAAGTCAAAATTCCATGATTTCAGCGTCTCAGATGTGATTTTTTTTCAGTTTTTTAAAGTCCTTTATGGCATCAAACTGAATATTAAGGCATTTGAGGACGCCTTCTTAAAATTTGGGAAACACTGATTTTTCATTATTTTTGACATTGGATAAACCAAATAACGAATCAATGAATTGACTTATTAGTTGGCGCTGCAACAGTGTGTTATTCTGCACAACTACTAATCTGTCTGCCCAGCACTTTTCTGTCTTTCCACCTGTCTGTCTGTCTTGTCTTTCTTACCTGTCAGGTCTGTTATATGTCAGTTATCATGCCTACATGTCTGTCCTCCAGCCCCGTTGTGTTCTTACATTTCTTTGTCTCGTCTTTCTGCCTGTCAGGGCTGTTATTCGTCAGTGTTTCTACAGGTCTGTTTGTCGGTCTGTCTGTCCGCCTGTCTTCCCACCTGTCTGTCTCTCATTTATTTATTTATCTATTGTCTTATCTGTCTCTCTGGTATTCAGCATTGGTCGGAGGCCCAGCTGCCGAGCTTCACTGTAAAGTGCTCGGCTGATTGAAAGGGACATTTTTCCAATGGCGCTGCGCTGCCTCTAATATTCTGTTTGTCGTTGGGTGTGAGGCTGATTTATCACGCCTCCTCTCCTGCTGACATTCAGATTCACTTTGATTGGCGGCTGGATGGAAAGACACCCACCACTACCAACACCGCTAACATCACTGCGGCGCTCACACGTATGCACGAACTCACACTGAGTCAAATGTGATGTTCTGCATACTCAAAGTCAGGTATACAGTGGATGTGAATATGCCTATTACGCCAACACATACCCACTTACATTTAGACGTGAAGACGTGCACTCGCATATATAAACTCTCACACAGACTAAGTGGATAACTGCTGTGCTGACCTCTGTCTTCAGCATCGCTAGTTTGTAAGTGTTGTATTGAGTTTATTGAACAACGTGGGCAGACTGCTGCTCTTCTGTTGTTCTCTCACCTCACGAACTCTATAATATGATAGCCTTTCTAATACTTACTGTACCCGGCCTAAGGCCCGAGCTACCACACTCCTGTGCTGAATAAGATCTCTCTTCTCCTTTTTCTCACCCTCTGTCCCTCCCTTCTCCCCCCTCCAATCCCTCCTTAATAACTCTATAACTCACCTCAGCCTTAGATTTAATTGCTTATCTGTGTGTAAACGTATTAACCCTCTGCTGTATCTGTTTTGCCGCCGTCCCGGGGGCCCAACAAGCCTCTCTGACTGCCGTGCCTTACATCCAATGAATAGTCCTTCTCTGAGTGGTAATAGGGAATCAGCATCGTAGCAGCAAGCATTGGCGGCGTGTAAGAGATAAATCAGATTGGGGGTCTTGCTTTGCCAGTTTATTGAATCTAAATTGCGTGCGCGCGTGGCCCCCGCCGGCCCTACACGGCCCATCCATCTCCCGGCTGATAATGGAGCGGGCCCGATTCCACCTGGTGGGAGCATTATTACATTTCCCCTCTAACGAGACCCAGCTAATCCTGCCAAGGGAGGAGGACAGGAGAGAAAAGAGAGAGGAGGAGAGAAGAATGGAAGAGAGGAGTGAAAGAGGATGTTGGGGGAGGAGGAGGAGAAAAGAGATAGAAGAGGAGATTCTGTAAAAGGAAAAAAAAAATGGCAAACATCCTGGCAGCATGCCTCTCCCTCCCACTCCTCTTTCTCTCTTTCCTCACTTTCTTCCTCTCTGTTGCCGTGCATAAAACATCTTCTAGCGCCATCAGAGCTACATGGCCCCTGGGCCCCTGAGCTGCAATTACACTCATAATCACAATGCGATTTCACTGACGCTCTCCGCCCCTTCCTGCTGCTGCCATCCCTCCTCTTTCCCTCCGCCCCTGCAGCCAAGACTGAACGAAGTCTAAATGAAGTGAAAGGCCTCTCCTCTCCCCAACACCCGGCCGTTTATTACCTGCTCTAATAAAAGTCCATCACAGAATTATCCTACAATGAACTGGAGCCACTAAGTTGCAGAGAAATATACTTCCAATAAGCAGCCTCTGCACACAGACGTGTCTATATTTCTAGATGGGTGCAGCTGTGAGGGTTCAATCTTTTTACATGCTTTAATATTATCAGGCTTTTCATGATCATGCAGCAAAGTGTGTTGCTCTTTTTGTAGTTTATCTTTTTTGTAAAGCAGAGCTCCTTATTGATGTAATTAAATCGTATCCCTGGCTCAGCGCTCAGGCCTACTTTCATTGTTTTGAGGGGGCAGGAGCCCCGTGAGGCAGTGCACTGATGAGAGATGGATAAACAGTTTGATTTGCTGCTATCGCCCCCAGGCACAGTGTACTGGAGAGATGAGCAAGAGAAGGAAGAGAAAAGCATAAAAACGGGGAGGGGTGGGAGAGGGCAAAACAGAAGGAAAGAAGAGAGAGCGAGAGGATAAGAGAACCTGTTGGGGGAGGGATGAAGGGATAGAGGTGGAGGATAAACATGCAAACAAAAAGAGGCGACAAATCACTCCTGTTGTTTGTGTGCACATGTTTGTGAGCACGGAGGCAAAGCTTTTTCTCTTATTTCTGCTTGTTTGTCTGTTTCCCTCACTGTCAGTTCTTCCTACATGGCCCCCATCTATCTGCCTATCTCCCTTTCCCTTTTTTTCTCTCCCCTCCTCTTTCTCCCCGTTTCCCTCCCGCTCCATCACACCACCAGCACCGCTCTGTTTCCTACCTGCCTCTCAGTAGCCCCGAGCAAAGTGGGAGCTGAAGAACACAGAGAGGAGTTCACAAAACACACACACAAATACGCATCTGTGCATACAAGAAAACTCATGAATGTGCTTGCACAAAGGGGTGTAAGAAAATATCGGAACAAAAATTAAAAACACTATCATGAATTGTGATTAGGGCTGCAACTAATGATTATTTTTTATATGTTGATTAAAATAAAATGGAAATAAAGCAATGACTGTCCAGCTTACTCATGATGACAACGCAAAGAGAGCTATAGCAGTCTGGGAAAGATCTAATAATAAATCTAAAAATATTTTCTTAATTCATTAATTCTTAATTCATTTTGACTCAGAGTCTTCATCAGAGCATAGAGTAACAATGTGAAACAGGTGTTAAAAAACAGTTTTAAAAACTAATCAGGTGATCATGTGACCCGTTCATACGACATGTAATTTCTGCCACTTGAAACAACGACACAAAACGTGTCATTAGAAACAAGCATAAAGTGAAGACTTCATCTAATATGTTTTCTCAGTTAATCAATTAGTTTTTTGGTGTTAGAAGTGTTAGAAGAAAATGATGAAAAATGTCAATCAGTGGCATAGTCCAAGATGATGTCCTCGAAAGTCTTATTTTATCCACAAGACAAAGATATTCAGTTTACTGTCATAAAGAAGTAAAGAAACCAGAAAATATTCATAGTCAAGAAGCTGGAATCAGAGATTTTTTGCTTTTATTTTCATTGAAAAATAATCAATTCATAATTAAGTAATTGATGAATCAATGAAACACTGACTGCTATATGCAAATATTCATGGAAGTGGTTTATTCTGTAGTGTGTTCAAAACCCCAACCACAAGGTAGCAGTGGTGATATCTATCTTAAAGGGATAGATCACCCAAAAATGAAAATTCAGTCATTATCTACTCACCGTCATGCCGATCAAAGGTTGGGTTTGTTTTTTTATAGTCCACAAAACAAGCAGTTTCAAAGGAAAACAGAGTTGCAGAATCTCCCAAACAGGGGAAGTGAATGGTGACCACCAACATGTTTGTTTAGTACAGACCCCAATAAATGTCATGATTTTTACTGCTTTTTTCTTGTGATAATGAAAATTGTGATGCGTAAATGATCATTCCCACTAGTTGTGTCCCAATCACAGTTTCAGTCAAAATAATCACAGTATGACTTTTCCCCCTTATTCTGCAGCCCTACTTTATATTACAACAGTTTTTCTAAAATGAAATTTTAAAAAGCAATCACCTTACTTATATATCGCAATATATTGCAATATCGTAACTCCTGTATTGTGATACATATTGTTTCGCCACATTCTTACCAGTACACAGATGTACTTGCCAACACATGCAGGATGGTGCAGCCCATTGTTTGGTTTTTGGCACTCTGATAAACTCACAAACTTACTAAACTATGACTGTGTTGGCTAAGAGAAATAAATTGGTTGCTGACGATTTGGTGAGGCATGCTCCCATACACACACACACACACACACACACACACACACACACACACACACACACACACACACACGCCCTAGCTGAGGGAGGTAGAGGAGGGTTCAGTCATCCATGTAGAGTCATTGTTAGTAAAGATGCGGAACCTCCAGACTTAACCAGCCATAACAGCAGTGTGACGGGTTCTTTGTCTACGCCAATTACTGAACAAAAACAGCAGCGCAGTCACAGAGAGACTAGCGCAACCCATGGCCTCCTGCATCCAAACACACACACATAGAGATGTGTGCGTGTTGTATTTTTATGTAACAAATTTGCTTGCAGCGCAAAGTCTAACACACAATCACACACAAAATGAGGAGTGTACACAAAACTCACGTGCACACGCCAGCATCTCAAGTGGTGCAATAAACCACATTCGGACACCCACAGCTGTGCCCTAACACAAACATTCTGTAAGCGCTCACAAACACTTACACCCACTCTTATGTTGTGTAAACTTCCCCAAAACAGTGCAGAGCTCTCATTCTCTTCCTCCCCCTTCCCTCTCATCTGCTCGCTTTCCTCTTCTGTTTCTCTCCTTTTTTTCTCAAAGTTTAAACTCATTAAGTGTAATGATATTGGAGACTCAATTTTACATAGCTCACTCATCAACCAAGTGAGATAGCAATAAAGGCAAATGGCTCCGCTGAGGCCCTAACGCTGCAAAATAAATGATGCGCCGCAACGGAAATGTAATTAATTTAGAGGCAGTATTGATAGTCCTGCCATACATGGCATTATATTTTTTAATGTGGCTTAACATCTTGATTATTCAGGGGGAAAGGCGGAGGAAAAGGGGAGCCGAGACAACACGGCTCACGATGAGAGATGCTTAAAATGCCCTGACGAGTGTTTACTCCCGCTGCCTCACTTTCTCTTAAGCTTTTCATTATGCCGAGACGATAAACACCTCTCAGGAAGACGCACTGACTTTTACAGTGGTGTGAAGGAAAGGCAGAGAAAGATGCTGCCTGGTAGGGAAAGGAGAAGACGGCACGATTCATATTTTTGTTGATTTTTACACTTACTGTTGATCCAATGATGTGTTCTCATAATTTTCAGTGTTCTCTGTGATGAGCTTCAGTTGTTTCAAAACACAGTATCTCCCAAAGAAATAAGTTTGTGCCTCGTGTGTACAAATATTTATTTTCTTTCTTAAAAGGGAACATCGGTTTTAATTCAAAGAAAGGGTATATACATTTGTTTTCATTTTACTTTCAGTACAAATACACAATCATATATTTTTAATATAATAATTACTTCCATAATACCCCAATTAATCTTTAAAAATGCTATAAACATTTTCTATAATATAACCGATATAGAGAGCTCCTGAAGTTCTGCTTTGCTCCTAAATCTGCCGTCTGCTGTCTTTCGTTTCAGCTAAGACGGATGAGGTGTTGAAGGCTAAAGTAGCCAAGAGAGAGGAGGAGGCCCGAAAGCAGCTACAGGAAGGTGAGTTAATAAAAACATAAATGTACATATATATATAAATGTGTGTGTCTGTCATAGCTCCAGCATGTGGTCTTTGGCACCAGGCAGCAATATCAAGACAGTTTTAACAGTTGTCAGTTGATGACACGGTCATGTGATCAAATATTCATTAAAGTTCGCGTAATTAATTTATGAATAGTTGCATAAGTTGCAGTGATAGAGAGCATAGAGTTTAATAAACAAAACAAATACATAAACTAATACTGACTTCAACAGCACAGATAGATCTCCACAAAGTTCACCGAAGAATGTTTATTAGAATGACAAAAAGAGAAAAATAAATGCAAGATAAAAAGGTCATGTGGAGGCAGCAGGTTTAAGATTGAACAGTTAATCGAAATATTATTGAAACTGCAACACAAGTGCAACATTCATCTCACAGGAGCTGTAATTCTTAAACAAAAGCAAAATGCGTCACAACAAACACTATAAATTTAAGATTGTGGTGCCACAGAGAAGCCTTGGCCCATCAATCGTATTAACTAACAATTCTTTTCCTTACTGATTAATCTGTTTCCCAAAGCCCAAGATGTCTTGTTTTGTCCCCAACTCAAACATGTTCAGTTTACTGTCACAAAGGACTAAAGAAACCAGAAAATAACGACATTTAAAGAGGTGAAATCTGAGAATTTTGACTTTTTTTTATTAAAAAAATACTCAAACCAATTGATCAATTATCACAATAAGTGTTAATTAGTTTCATAGTTGACAACTGATTTGATTTGATTAATTTTGCAGCTCTGCTCCAAATGTAAGGTAGCATGCCTGTTTGAATCGAACCTCAACAAAAATCAACACAAATCTTAAATTGAACAAAAATTCACAGTTTAACTACTGTCATAACTCAGCCACATTTTTATCTGATAAAAACAAAAGGCAAACTTGTTATGTGTACAATTAACACACTTCCAAGCTTCCATGTCATCAACCGTAACAGAATAAAGTGCAAGAACACAAAATATTTGGATTAGTTTTGAAAAACCTTCACTTTGCTCTTGTGTTTCATGTCAGGAACTGAAATATTCTTGTAGTCACTGCAATGCTGGTGATTTTACACAGTTAAACTTTTCTAATATGTTTCAAACTGCTTGAAATTGAAATTTCTTTTCTTTGTTAATAAATCTCTACCTGACTGAATAGTTTGTTTTTTAGATAAAGAAATAAAATAAGTCAGATATTGACTCAGCCAAGTCTACTTACAGACAGGTTACACATTTTGAAACCTGAAAATTTGTTGTGTTTTTCCTTTAATTTGCCACCTTTCTGTAGAATGCTATCACAAAACAAAATTTTGCTTTATAGCCCAACAACACCTGATTTAATATGAAGGAGTATATGTAATTTAAGGTCCTATGAAATCTTGAAAATGCTCATGTAAATGTTTTTGAAAAGTGCTTTAGAAAAAGTGTACATAAGCACCATTGGCTTGTAAAAGAGAATTCTTACAGTTCATCTGTACTTTGCAAAACATGAACTTCGAGATGCTGATTACGCTCTTTAGTTTTTATTAAGACAGCTGTAATCTACATAAAGATGCATTGAAGATGTGCAACGCAGAAATGTGCTTAGCATTGCAGACAGTAAATTTGTCCTGCCAACCTGCCAACCCACCACCACCAACATAAGACACACACACACACACACACACACACACACACACACACACACACACACACACACACACACACACACACACACACACACACACACACACACACACACACAGATGATCTCAGTGCACATTCAAATAAAGTCAAGAGTAATTTGCGGTGGATATGCTAGCAGTAATAAAAGTCCTGAGATAGAATAATGACCCTGGTCCCTGTTCTGACCAGAGCACAATATAAATGAGAATATCAAATGTACCGTTATCAACTACACAGCGTGTGTGTATGTGCATGCACAGACAGGCATGTGTAGTAGCATAATTTGTTCTAGTGTGGGTGTTTTTACATCGCCGGATTCTCTCGGCACTCTTTCTGTGTCATTTTTAGTGTTTGCATCGAGCAGGCATGGCAGCGTGACCTTTAAAGTTAGCTGACCTTTTAGCCAAATGAAAGTCCAGCCATCAGAAACTAATTAGCCCTGCACTCATGCTTTGGTCTCCCAGTTCTGGGAAGAATTTATTCACTCCTTCTCTCTGTTTCACCCTGCTTTTTGTTTTTCTTTTCAGCTTCTTCACCATTCTCACATTAATATTATTCATTTTCCTCGTTCTTAGCTCTCCGTCTCTTCCTCACTCCCCTCTCTGTTTTCTCCTCCTACTTTCTGTCTCACATACTCTCTTTCTTCCCACCTCCATTTGTCCTCATCAACCGTTTCCACCTCTCTCCTGCCCTCTTCTCTGTGTCTTCCTTACTCTTTCGCTTCTCTGGCTTTTCTATTCTCTGTGTGGAAGCATTGCCAAAGTGGTGACTAAGTGCCTTGCTTGGGGCAACAGAGCGAGGCTCCCAGTCAAATAGCTTTCTTAAGCTAAGTTCATGCTGCACTGTTGCCTCTTTTTGGATTCAGTTGACTCTTTCTCCCCTTTGCTCAAAGCTCTCTCATCCTTCACTCCAACTGTTCGTTCTGTGTGAAATAAGGTGTTGTGCTTGATTGTGTAGTGGAGCGGTGTGGTACGGCGTGCTGTGCCGGCGCTGCCTTCGAGGACGATCATTTTATTCCTTCCCCCTGCACAGGGACACATGAAGTGAGATCAGAGCAGCTCGACAAAGTGGCCCCGATGACTTGCCCTTGCCTTGGTAGCGAGGGAAGCCGGTGGCGGCGTCACAAATACACATGAACACACATCCACACACAAGCGGAGTCAGCCAGCTCCATCCTCTTCTGCCCTTCCTCCCAGCGCAGCTAAAATGGAGGAGGTGGGCCACTGCTGCTGCTAAACAGCAGATCACCAGGGGTCTCCTTATTCCCCGCAGGGCCTCTTAGAGGTCAACACAACTAGAAAGTTTACACTTGAACCGCTAAGTCAACTGAAATGAGAAAACCTTTAAAGAGGATGGAGGGGAGAAGTGAAGAACACTACCACCTACACTCCTCGTTCATAAATAGATTCACATCCTAGACTGGCAATGTGTTTGAGTTAGTTTAGCCCTAATCGAAACCACCGTGATCTGATTCATGTGAATGCTATGATATGCAAGCTATTATTGTAGCGAACTGTGGCTGTATACTGCCGAGCCCTGCGAGGAAAAGAGGGGTTTTTATCAGCAACTGAGAGAGAGAGAGGAGAGGATCAATAACTGACCCTGTGGTCATCAGTTAACAAAGTAGTGTTCACTTAAAAGAAGTGTTTGGCTCTCTGGTTAAGGGCAGCCAGATGATGCTAGTGGTTGAAAAAGGAAACATGTGATATGAAAGGGTGTGAGAATGAGAGGGGAGGATGATTCCTTTGTTAGTTGCATGCCTTGTTTAGGCTATTAAAGCTGAGAGATGTTGTTTGTGTGCCCAGGAGGCTTTTAGCTAACACACTGTGTCCAGCTATAATAAGATGGACTGACTGCCAGACTGTACTGTTAACCGGCACTTTACCGAATAACCAATCAGTGTGTGGTAGCATTGTACTGTATGTAGGGCAGGACAATAAAACAAATATATGAAATTATGAATCTCTTACCGACCTTAAAATTACTCATTGATTCTTGTTCCAGTAGACATTATTATACCTACCTGCTTTGTGTTTATTTCTGTCAGATCCACGTAGTGCTTTCCTTTTTTATCTAAATTTACTTATGTACCATCCTATCAGCTCGAGGGCTGTCTATTGGCAAGAATCTACCATATATATGCAACACGATGCAGGGTCACGATTCAATATATTGCAATATATTCCCTTTGATATATATTGATTTTTTTCTTTTAAATTTTATGAAAACTGTCATAGAAAAAGAACACACCATCATAGGCATCAGATCTTAGCCATCTGTATTTTTATTTATCACAGTCCTGGTACTGTCCAACATCACTACTTTCTGTGGAATTTGAGCAAAGATATGTGCGTACGTCCTCCTGTCTCCGTTTCTTTTGTTACATTAGAGTGTGGTAGAGGCTGAAGAGAGACCACAACACCGCCACAAATCTTTTCATGTTAACTGTTAATGTAAAATCAACAGTGTCTGTGGGAAGTGATACAGTACCACAAACATATATTACAACACACAAGTGTATTGATAATTTATTTTTTTTAAATGTGCATATAGATACATATATATGTATATGTATGTATATATTTGGGGCTTTTATGCCTTTAGTTTGATAAAACAAGCTCTAGTGAGGACAGGAAAGAGGGAGAGAGAGTGGGGAGGATGACACACAGCAAAGGTCCGGCAGGAGTCAAACCCACGGCTGCTGCAGAGGACCCACAGCCTCGCCCCCCAAACTGAGCTACCCAGCCAACAGTTATCAGTAATTTCTTACACCCTTAATCAGTGCAGTGTGTTTGACTAGTCATGCTATAATTAAAAAGGACAGAGATATAATGGTGAGACAACACGAGAAAGAAAACATATAGTGCTGTAATTTATTTTTTTCATTGTTTATTAATCTTTTAATTATTTTCTCAAAGTGCTTTTTGTATAAAAGGCCTAAAAATATTTTTAAAATGTCCATCATTACTTCCCAGCGCTCATTGTGATTTGGGTATTCAAATTATTTGTTTTATATAACCAAAATAATAGAAAACCTTAGGATATTCAGTTTACTATCGTCAAGGATTTGAGGTTATTTATTATCAACACAGGGTTATACCACAAAAAGAAGGTTTTAGTATTTTCATGGTACACATATAACATATATTTAGAGATAATTCAAATTTAAAAAATGCTAAAATATATAACACAATTAAACAAACAATATATACAGTATTCACCTAGGAAATAATTCTGTCCTGCATTTTCTAACTTCCTTCAGATTGAATGTAAACAGCAGCGACAATAAAGTGACTATAAAATGGTCGACATTTCACATTAAAAGTTCAACATCTGGGAAACATTGCCCATCAACTTGACTGCATTGTGTCTTGCATGATGCATCCAGTCAGAGTACAGACCGCCCATCAGGTGTCACTATTAGAAGTGACAAACCATAAAATCTTCACATTTAAGAAGCTGGTGCTGGTGTAGGTTTGACATTTTTGTATGAGAAAAAGTCTGAAACAATAATGATTGATTATTAGCATAGATTCTTCAATAAAATAATGCTACATGTGTCATTATTAACGTAAATCTGATCATTTGTTTTTATATAGATTTCAAATCATATTGTTCGGCCCAGTAGCTTATTTGTAGCTCAAATCACAGAATCATGTGAGTTCAAAGATAATTATATCTACAGAGCTGCAGAACAGTGGTTTAGACAAATACAGTTTGTCTTGATGTTTCTTCACCTGAGAATGACAACATTTGATTGGGAGAAAGAGAGCATTTAACTTAAGACAAAAAAAAGAAATGTCAAAAGTGTTTCTTGTCTCCATTTTCACCCTCATCACTTATATTGTCCCAATAACTGAGTCATGGGTCAGGGGTTTGTTGTGTGTGTTAAAGTGTGTGATCAAGTTCATCAGTTTCAAACCTATTAGGTTTGATTTAGCCCTTGTTAAGGTCAAAGTCAAGTTTTTTTATTGCATATACAATTATATATTGTGCAACATACAGCGATTCAATCTCTGCATTAACCCATCCTAAGTATTAGCAGCAGTGGGCTTGTTTTACCTCCTCCTGCTTTTCTTTGTGCACTTAATTAATGTCCATCAGAGGTTAAGAGAAAGGTAACACATCAAATAGTTGGCATGAAAATTGGTGTCAAATGCTTGATAACCCCAATTCATTTCCACACACACACTTGCTGCTTAAAACCACCCTAAACACACACTCTGCACATTATCCTCCAGTGAAATTTGGGTGCTGTGAAACGTCTCTTCATTTGTGCAGCCACTCTGCGACATACAGAATTATGTAGCTATGGATTGGACACTCGCCTATAGCCTGCGGATGGTATTTTAGCCCTTATGCTGCTCTGTCCCCATTACCTCAAAACCAGCACCAGATTGGGAGATCATATATTTTAATGAGACGTATAATAGCTCTTTAACCCATATCATTAGGGGAATATATACCTACGGTTTGCTCTTTTGGCAGTTAAACGAAAGGACTGTTTCCCTAATTACACGGTGTGTAGGACAGGTCATGGGTTGGGTGTGTACCTGTCTGTGTGTGTCTGTGTTCAGGAATTATATGACCATTAAATATTCAGCCGCAGGCCCCCTCCAGCTCACTCACCCCCCCCTCACTTCCTCGACCTAGCATCCATTAACGCCTCATCACCGTTTAACTAGCTCTGTTGTCAATCACCACAGGGCCTTGGCTGAAACAGAAAATGTCTGGATTTGGTTTCTTGCCTCACTTGTTCAACATATAGAAAAGAGAGTAAATACTCAACACACGGTTCCTGCGCAGTGTAGAAAAGTATAGAATTTTATTTTAGTAATTTTCAAGTCTTGATTAGTATAGAAGAAAGACAGGATTGAAAAAAAAATGCATTTTCAGACTATTGCCCCTCTTCTGTTTTCTAAAATGTAAAATTTCAAAAAATGAATTGATCATATAAGCTGAGTGTTTTTCGTGGTGTTTTGGCCACAGTATGAAAGAGAGTATGGCCAGAGCAGATTTGATGTTGTCAAAAGGAAGGCATGAAACATGGCATGAGACTGAATACACACTCCTTATGTAGTGCTGCCTCACAGGTTGCAAAACAGCTTCTCCCCAAGAGGTGTAACGATTAGGGATATTCCTGGCAACTAAATGCAAAATTTAATTTAGACTAGTCGACTAGTCTAACACTAAGAAAACACTCAGAAAGCAGTTAAAATTTAAAATGTATTAATTTATAATGTTAATCACGGTCCGAAAAAAAATACTGTGTGTATCAAGAGTCATTTGAAGCCGTTAATCACAGTCTACAATCACCAAATCGTACTTAAAATGGCGCTGAAATGTGCGCTGCTTTGCGCTGTGCAATACAAGCCTTACACATTAATGTACAAGACATGACAACAACTCAATAAATGTTTACCTATCTTTTCTGTGTAAGGACACCATACCTTTATGGCTGAGTCATCATCGTTGGACGTGTAAATAATCAAGGTGTACAGCCTTGGTGCAGTGAAAAATGGATTATTTAACTTTTTTCAACTAATTTTCCATAGTTGTTTATAAAAGAGACTAGAATTATGGGGTAACAAATGTGGTTGTCATATTAATATATAGTTATCATTTTTTTCAGAGAAAAATCAAATTGTAGGAATGGCAGTATTATGACTTGTTGACATAATAACAAGTTACACACAGAAACAACAAGCGTGCCTGAAAACGAAACTAACAGTGCTATTGGCTCCACATGGAAGCAGCTTTAGTAGAGTGGAAGTGGTTTTGTTTACAAAAGATCAAATATACAAGAAACAATGGTAATATGTAACAAGTGCAGAAGGACTCCGACAGGCGGCAATACAACAAACTCATCGGACCATCTCAAGAAGCAGAAGCAACCAGTCATATCACACCCCTAACAATAATGTATATACATCAAGGAACAATAACACGAGTATCAGTGGCAGTGATTAGTTTTATTTGTCTTTGGTCAGAGATATTTGACAGTGAAATGTCGTCCAACCTTCTGTGTTGAAATAATGGATTTGTTTGAGCTACAGAACCTAGTTATAATCTTCTGCCAATCATTTGGCACGATAAAGGCATATATTGTCCGAATGTTAACAGTTGAATTTAACTCAATTTACTTACATAATAAAGGTTAGTTATTTGTGCTCAGATGTCAAATATGGTCTGAAAAAAGTCTACCAGTCTGGAAATTTGAGTTTGGAAAAGTATTGAATTTTGAAATCTGAAGATGTGTAGGAACCCTGTTACCAGCTGCGTAGGAGGCCTCAGTCAAAGACGATCAATGTAAGTGAACTATCATTAAGGGTGCATGTGCCCGCACCGTCATTTGTTTGAAATAGTATTTCTCTTGTTAGGTGTGATTACATGCTCTGCTAAACAATTTGTCAGTCAGCTAAAATTTCCGCTCTGCATGCAACACTGGTGTGGGTGTGTGCGTCCATAATAAATGATGTGATCCCTTTTCTAATTGAAAATAATAACTAATCCACGGATAACAAGCTCTTGTATAATCCAAAGCCATATCCCTTCAGTTCTGGCCTATCTCGGCTGTAATAAAAGACAGGAAATGAGAGGCAAGTGAGAGTGGTGGCTTGGACATTGACGCTTAATGTAATCTGCCTTGAAATCAAATTATTTGACCTGGAAAGCCTAACAATACAAAACTCCTGCCGGGCTGCTGTTAAATATTTAGCACGTGCCTGTCATGAATACAAATGGTGCGCAAATTAGAATCTACAGGCGCGTGACCCCCATATCACAACCCGGGAGCACAGGGGGGCTGGCTCTGCTTTAAATGTTTTAATTACCGGGGCCATGGTGTGGCGTGCCACGCTGCCTCACCGAGCAGCATCGCCGCTGCTCGGGCTGCCACTTGAAGGACAAGTGGTGAAATTCATCCGCTGGTAAACACGAGTGATCTGGTGTCCATGATCTCATCACATTAACTAAAACATGAGGATTCAATAAGGAGAGTGTCTGAATTATACCAAGCTATAATTATAGTTCCCAGCATTCTCTCTCAGGGTAGAGCATTATACCTTTTTTTTTTAAAGCTGTGTTCTCTCGACTGGCTATATGATCCAGCGCAGGACTCCAGGGAGGCACTGTATTGCTCTTGTGCACTCTGCGCTGAAGGAAGATCTGTCTCAGTGATTTTGATGTAAGAAAATCTGGTTTGTATCGATTTGGTATTGATTAGTGGAGTTAGCCTCATCTCCTGTCGTTACTCCAGATAAATGGCCTTATTTGTTGTGTTATTATGTTCAACACAATCATGCCAGGAACAGTCAGAGGAATATTGAGCCGACACTTCATTGGCTTTATGGCTTCTATTTGTTCCAGGAATTAAAGGATGTTTTCTCTCCCTGTATAGCACTGCAGAGAAAGAAGTGTAAAAGAGAGCACACTGACAATCAATTACACCTTCACTTTAAAGTTTTCAAACGCAATCTTACAGAAAAAAGCTCCACACTTATTTCTGATTTTTGTCCTGCCTAAATAATGATTGATTTAGAGATGAATAGTGCCACAGATTCAATGTAGCCATCTCTCTTTTTTATTTTCTCCTCTCTCCTCCCTATTCATTCAGGTTTGTGGTTCCCCCCACGTTGAAATGATTAGTTATGCAAGGCTTGTAAGCACTGAATCAGAGTTATGGTCCCTGGGGAAATAAATTTGGCAGAAAATCAGTGTGAGAAGATTTAATTATCACGAGGAGACCTTTTTTCCTTGCCTTGGCCCACTGAAGCCCAAACTCCTCTCTCTTTCTCTCCCTCTCCCTCTCCCTCTCTCTCTCTCTCTCTCTCTCTCTCACTCTCTCTCTCTCTCTCTCTCTCTCTCTCTCTCTCTCTCTCTCTCCCCCTCTCTCTCTTGTGCTATGCTCGGCTCCACACGCTGCAGCCAAAAAAACACTGGCGTGCAGCATGGACGCCAGCCCTCTCCTTGCCTTCCGTCTCCTCCCAATTTGTTTCATTGCACGGTGATAAGCCAAGCAATTACTGCTTTATTGATTTTTCATCACCGCAAATTTAAAGTTGATTTTTTTTTTCACCCCCCTACCTCTTGCTTCCCCCTTTCCTCCCTCGGAGACGGCTCGGCAAGGTGATTAGGTGACCTCCTGTCCTGCTGGTCCCTTGAACGAGTGGAGGCGCATGCCGAATTCTGCTAACCCCGTGTGACCCTTTGTTGTCTCGGGGTAATGGGATGCTGATGCTGCCTGGTGTGTGTGTGTGGCTGTCACTGCTGCAGCTGTGGGGCCTATAGCGTAGTCATTTCTATAAGGATATCTGTGGAATGACATGTTTGACTCGATAGCAGCCTAGCTATCTCTGCTATATGCTAGATTACATAGAAATTGACCATGCAAACCTCCAACCTGTGTTCACTCAGGTCAAGTGGACAGATGATTGACAGCACCCTTTTACCCTCTGTGATTGGTAATCGTTTCTTAGGTCACCCTGATCAATTAACCTGCTACCAATAGGCCGATGTACATTCAGCAACCACGCTGAGTTTTGTTTTCCGGATTTCCCATCCCTTCTGTTCTGTTGAGGTTTAGGATAGTGTTGCGCAAATTTGTTGTTTAAAAAGTGGAAAACGTGGTTTGGAAGAGGTAAACAAAGCAATGCATTTAAAAAAAAAATTTTGTGTTTACAATAAGTCATTAAAATTTGTTTTGGTATATTTTTTAATTCTAAAAACTGAATTTAGCTAATGCAATGATGAGTCAATTTTGATATTTTGATAATGGACTGGATGGATGAAACATTTGCTGTTTGTTGTTAACAGAATAATCTTTATGCTTTAGACTGTTGGTTGGACAAATTTACAATACAATTTTTAGAGTTACTTTTGGCTCTGTGAAAATGTAATACGTAACATTTTTTCAATTTTGTGACATTTTCAGGGTTCAACTTTATTTTTTTTTTTACTTGCCCCTGTGCAATTTGGCTTATTTGTTAGCTGTTATCCAACAACAACCAAAACAACAAAGGCTAAAACAAAGTTAATTGTCATGTTTAATGTAGGACTGCAAATTCAAAAAATGTCAGAAAACAGTAAGAAATGTCCATCCCAGGCTGATGTCTTTAAATATCATGTTTTGTCAGTCCAAAAACCAAAGTTATTCAGTTTAATGTGAGGACAGTATGAATCATGAAAGATTTACATTTGACTTGCCCCTAGGCAAGCAGGTTATTCACTGTTGAGTCCTGATTTTATATACTAAACAATTAATAATCAGTTGTGAAAATAATTGGCTGATTAATCAATATGGACAATAATCATTATTTGCAGCCCTAAAATAATCACTGTGACTACTTCAGCCACAGTAACGAAGCCTTACTATTATCAGAGTAGAGCAGTAGTTTGCTGCTCTAACTGAAAACATTCCCAGTATATGAAAGTGGCTTTCATGCACACACACACACACACACACACACACACACACACACACACACACACACACACACACACACACACACACACACACACACACACACACACACGCATTAGTGTCTGGACATGATCATACACAGCAGTAGTGCAGTTGGTGCAGTCTAACAGGGTGGTCAGACTGCTGTGATTAGACACACCCGCAGACTGTTGCAGGTCAAAGTGCTGGCATCCTGGGTGGCTGTGGCCATGTGGCCCCCGCAAGGTTTGTCATTAGACATCAGAGGTCACTTCACTCACTTAAGAGTGTGTGTGTGTTGGGGGGGAGTAATATTATGCTTGTGTGTCTCTTTTTGAAATATGGTGTGTGTGATGATTGTGTTGTTGTAATGCTTGAAATGAGTTTGCATGAGAGGCCCAGCATCTGTGTGTGTGTCTGTGTGCGTGTGCGTGTGTCTGTGTGTGTGTCTGTGTGTGTGTGTCTGTGTGTGTGACTTAGAGAGTTCTGTGTGTATTGGGAGCTTTGGTAGCATTAGACTGTGTCATGAAGGTATTTCACGATAACTACAGACAACTGCCAACACTTATATTAGGATTCAATGTTAATGTTTTTTGTTGTTTTTTTTTTCACTTTTCCACTCAGGCAATTGGGTAATGCCCAAAGTAAATTTTGACTTGTCCCTGTACAAATTTACTTATTTGAAAATTATTTTGCTTATTAATTATCAAAACAACAAAGGCTGAAGTTAATTGTCATGTTTAATGTAGGTATGCAGTGTCTGTAAAATGTCAGAAAATAATGACAAATGTCCAAGCTGTGTATTTAAATGTCTTGTTTATCAGTCCAAAAAGCAAATATGTTCAGTTTAATATGATTATAATCTGAAGAAAGTACAAAATCTCCATATATGAGAGGCTGAAAATAGCCATTTTCTGCCATTTTTGCTTTTGCCTTTGCAGTTGATCAACAATCAAAATAGTTCTAAATACAATAGTTTTTTTGGGGGTTTTTTTTACCACTTGCCCAGTTGGGCCCAGTTGGGCAAGTGAGTTGCTAGATTTACTAGCCCAACATCGCATTTTATTTTATTTATTTGAGAGCCAAACTATTGCATCTCTGTCTAGATACTCCCTTACTTTAGATGATCGTGGTGAGTCTTGCTCTCTGCAGCTTGTTCTCTGGGTGGATCCATGCTCTGACGTGGCCTAGCAGTTCATAGTAACGCATAAACATTATGCTGTCAATTGTTATTAATCTGTCAGTTATTTTCTTGATTAATCGAGGAGTTGTTTGGTCTATAAAATGTCAGAAAATGGTGAAAAATGTTTAAATTCAGTTAACTGTCATCGAGGACTAAAGAAACCAGAAAATATTCACATTTTTGACTTTTTTTCTTAAAAAAAAAAAAAAGACTCGGAATAGTTGCAGATTAATTTAATGATTGATTAATAATCAGTTAATGGTTGCAGCTCTATATATGTAATGTCTGCCACTGGGTTGGATTCTCCTTGAAATCAGATAAAACAAGCCTGTCCTGGGAAAAGTTACAGTGAGTAGTACGTTTGGCAGTTAAAAAGATTTTTCTTTAGCTGAGAATTTTATTTTTGATTTTATATTTTGTGCTTATTACCAGAAGTTTTGTCCACCGGGGCCTCCATAATCAACAAAATCTGAAAGTTCCTCGTTGTAGTTTTAATTTGCTAAATCCCGCAGAAACCCTGCTCTTTATTATCATGTGGTGTACGTCGTCCCATAATCCACAGACATAGATTTAACCCGATTTTCACTGTTTTCTTTAAGGGGTACAAGAAAGTCACATATATTATATATGCACCCTGTCATATTCTTGCTTCTGCAAGTCATTCAGGGACAAACTGTGGCTGTGACATCAGGACAGGTCCCAGACTGGAGAGGGAGGAGTATTTTTGGGGAAGTTAATGGAGTTGGGTGTCGTGAGATAGGGTGACAGTCAGAGAATATGGAAGGGAAGTACACCATTTTATACTCGTGCACACACACGATCAGGGTGCAGAGAGAAGGACTAATACACCCCCACCCTCATACTCCAGTGCAGCTGACAGGAATCAAACACATCAAGACTGACTGCACATTATAGTCACACAACTATTCATGCATTTCTTTCCTGTAATTTAGACCATGAGTGAAAATAATTTACTGTGAGGAGTTTTGGATTTACATGCAAATCATGATGTCACTCTTGTTTTCTTATTTTGCACAATTCCCTCCAATAAGGCAGAATGTAACAGAAAAAAGGAGCGAAATATATTACACAGAGCCAAGGTTATTAGTCTACAACCGAGGTCAGAGGAGGAGGAGGTGGGGGCATTTGCCTAATTAATTACCACTCAGACACACACGCTCATGGCCATGACCTTTACTAATATAGTTTGTAGCAGACCACACAAACAGGAGACTCTCTGTCCCTTCTCCTCTCTCGCCAGCACACACACACACACACACACACACACACACACACACACACACACACACACACACATCCCCTGTCAGGAGCCAGCAGAGTGAAAGGGAGAATCAATTACAACCCAACTAAGGGGAAAGAGTTGGTTGCTTGATGGCTACATGTCAAGAAGACTGTAGGTCATGAGGTGTGTGTGTGTATGTGCCTGTTTGTGTGTTGACGGCCATGTGTTATTAGTGTATGTGAAAATCGAGCCCGTTTCCTGGATTCAGATTACATCATTTTCATTTTAAAGACCTTGCTCCAATTAAGTAATTAGTTGCGTGGTGTTTCTCTAATTATAGAGTTGTTCATAAAAGAGCTGCTGACCAACGCTGGGATCGAAAAAATGGAGACCACTGCACTTTTTTTTTTTCTGCACGTATGCACACACTCAAACACACACATATGCACAGTCTAGTTTAACATCAAGTTAATGCAGTCAAATGCATGTTATTTCTGGTAAAGGGCAGGGCAGGACTCTGTATTCTAATCACACTAAAACAGCACTGTGCTTAATAAAGAGCTCCTTGAGTCTCATAGACAGATTATTGTACTCCACATTACTGAACAGTCAGGAGAGAGCGCTTAAAGAGACAGGTCATCCCCAAATCAAAAATGTGTATCTTTCCTGACTCACAGTGCTATTTATATATCTCTTGTTTTGTGTTATTTTTGGAGATATCAGCCATGTTGATGAGGAACTATTTTATTTCTGTGGTAGAGAAAAGTAGTTCCTGCATGAAACTGTTCACAGCAGGGTCTGTGGAGTATCTTGAGTAAGTCAGTCATGAATTCTGGAAAGAGACATTGCTGTTGAGTAGAGATGAAAATTTAATTTCAAGACTATAGTGAGCAGAATTATTATGGTTTTATCATTATCAGAATTTAAAAAAAATACTGATACTTACAGTGAAATAATGTCACCAAGCTTTATATTGACCTCTCAACAATTTAAATGGCATCATATCCTTTTGAATGTGAGTGTTTTTGACTGACACAGAACAAACCCAGGTTGCATGTTAAGCCTGCATCCACTTCTGTCTGCTGCTAACGTTGGTTGAAGCTAGACATTATTTACAAAACACTAACAGTTTATCTTGAAACCAGTATTCGTCTCATCACTACTATTGACTTTTGGGGGGATTTTTTTGGCGCTTGGTCCTTTGAATGCTTGATTCCACCAAATACGGCTGCATTGCGTTCCGGATGTGCCGTGGCCATCAGAACTGATCACAGCCATTCTAGACCAGGGATCGGAAACCTGCAGCTCCAAAGCCACATATCATTGTTGTGGGTCTCAAGTGAATCTTACCTTCTCCAGCTGTAAAAATGTATAGTCTATATACTAATTGAAAAATTATATTTTAATATTACTCGACTAAAATGTGTGTTATAGGTTGCACTTACGGTTCAGTGCCTTTTCCTGTAATTTTTTCTGGTGACTTGTCTTACGTCTCCCTTGGCTAGCTATGGATGCCAAACCTGTAAAAAAGAAAGCCTCCAAGGACAAAAGGGAATTTAATACCTGTGGCTCCAGACAGATTTTTTTTTTCTTTTTTGGCCAAAAATGGCTCTTATGATAGTAAAGGTTCCTGACTCCTGTTCTAGACAATACCTGTGATTCCACCAGAAGAGCTGCAACATATCTCAAAAGCATTTCTCCACTGTGCTCCGTGGAAAATATGTGCCGAGTCTATTCTTTTAAGGAAGTTGCATCAAGTTGCACAGAGCAGATTGAGTCAAACAAGAAGTATGACACAAGGATGGCATAGATAATCTGGTCAATTTTCCCCTATTTTCTTTCCCCTTTTCCTATCATGTCTTCAGCTGTCCTGTGAATTAATGGCATAAAAGCCCCGCAAATATATATATATATATATATATATATATATATATATATATATATATATATATATATATATATATATATATATATATATATATATATATATATAAGGACGGCAAAACACTCTGCTTCTGAAATACTCCTGGTGCTCCTGCGCCATGTGGAGGATGAATTCAAACAGTGTCACAGACAGGAAATTGGAATGGAATCACCAAAATGTGGCCACTATAGGTAAGAGGAAAAATGTGTATTTTTGATATTGGGTTGAACTTTAAAGTACATTGTCTTAATCTATGTTCTGCTGTATTTTTACAATACTTTTCCATCATCTTTCATAGCCTGTCATATATACAGTAAATCCAAGCTGATCATTAAGTATCTACTTAAACATGTCATAATACACAAGTGTCACAAGGAAATATTTCCTCATTTCCTAAAAAATGATTTGTGTCTGTGGCTCTTGCAGCATGCTGACCATTACTTACACACAAGTCCTAAAATAACAAGATTAACAAAAGCAGAACTTTTTACTCAGTGAGAATTTGATAGGATATAAAGCAACAAAATTTAATACAGAATGTTAGGAATGCCTCTGGTTCCCCTTTCTAGCCCGTCGACGGAGAAAGTGGCTGTGATCTTGAAGATCTCACCACTCAGCCTGTGAAAGCTTCACTGTTTAATGAGATTCTGTGATGCTGCCCAGGCACAGGACATCGGCTAACACTCATACTGCTCTCTTTCTCTCCTTCACACACACAGCAAGAGAAACACACCCACCTGGTTTTAGTTATAACCTCTATGTTTGCAGTTAGAAGTGTGCATTCGGGTCAGCAGGAGCAGTCAGGTCTAAGCCAGGATTTCAGATAAATAGCTGACTTATATACAGTAAATATACAGTAGATTTCTCTAAACTTTGTTTGCGTTAGTTTCCCGAAAGGTGGACCCTTGAATGCTTTATTTATACATGATAGTGATAGGTACAATGTCAACAAGGCAACAATAAACATGTCTTCCCTGATGAATGGTGAATTCTTCGACTGAACCAATTACAAGTAAATACTGTATGTTGCCTTTTTTGAGTCAGTGTATTTGAAAGCAGGAATGTTGCATGCGTGGCGTCGATTTCCCCAAAAATGTGTCTCATCAAAGTCGCATGTGTTATGTCTGAGGTTTGCATGACAGGTATGTGAACAAACAAATAATGCAGCAATCCTTTAGATCAGTCAGTGCAGTTTTGATGGCAGATTCAAACAATTACATGCATCATCATTTCTTATAAATAGAGTCTGTGGCTTCACATATTGTGTATGATAGATAGATGGATGGAAGGATAGGCTGGGGCCAGTCTATTGTTCCTCCCCATGATTTTATTATGGGTGCAGACAGAAAGAGGCTAAACATGTGCATTTAATTGTTGTTGCAGGATTTTTCAGTATAAATGGGGGAAAATATTACTGTAGAATGTCTGAGGGGTCAGTTGAGGAGAGGAAATTGGGAGGATAGATGAGTAAAATGGGGTTGAATGACAGAAGAGTGGTGTTTTGCTAGTAGGGAGGGATGGGGGAAGATGTGGAAGGAGATAGCCAAGCATGGCGCGTGGCTGCCATGTCATCCTGTCATTAGCAGGTTGTTTGGGTCTTTAATTCATCATTCAGACCTTTATTGACTGGAGAGTGGGAGATCGCTATCACTTGGAGACACTAGAAGCAGCGCGTGTGTTTGCCACTCAGTCACCAGCTGCTCTTCATTTCCTGATGCCAAATAGATATCACATAAGATATCACATAAATATATCACATGCCTTTATCTGCTAAGGTCAGATAATGCTCAAGGCTACATGTCTGTTTAATCCAAAGAAAGTAAACGTGTAAGCTATTCTGCATAAGTTACAGAGAACTTATAGACCTGATAACTAATAAGAACGTTTAAAGGACCAGTGTCTAGGATTTATAAGAATCTGGCGCTGAGCTTGCTGATTGCAAACACCTTGTTTGCAATCACCCTCTGCTTCCAAGTATGAAGGCAACCCTATGATGGCCGCAAAACAGGGTATGGCAATATGTTAGAGTATTCCTACCGGCGATCATCAGCTCACCAACTGGTGATTGCCGATTTATCAGCCTGGTGATTGCCGCCCCTTTGTCCAGTGTACATAATAATGTACCAACAAAATAAACTCACGCAGTATCAAGAAATGAAACATTCTTATACATAATTTTCTTATTAAACAGAAAAATGCAATGGCACACCTGAACCCCAGTTTCTTCCTTTTACAGAATTGTGGCAAGTTTGTCTTGTTAAGTAATTGAAGAAAGACACTTCAACCAAACTTGACAGAAAAACAATATAGAACTCACTGAAACTGTCTTTGTCAGTCTTTCCACTGTTCCAACAATTACCAGCTGCGGTTTGTTTGAAACAGATTCTTAATTCACCGCATTATACATATGAGGAAAAGCTCAGTGCTCAGCGGCTCTCACTCTGCAGACCATAATGACAAAGTCTCAAAACGAACCGGCGATGGACTGACCCAAACCCTGTTTTGCGGTCACCACAGGCTCGCCTGCATTCTTGGAAGGGGAGGGTGAGACAACGTGTTTGCAATCTGCAAGCTCACCACTAGATGCCACTAAATCCTACACACTGTTCCTTTAAGCCTTCTTATTAATTATCAGGTGCAAAGCTAACTGAACCTCACTTTTTCTCTGCAGACCAGTTTCCTTCTTTTGGCTGTTGTCTTGTTACATCTTGAGTGTGTGATATACGCTGATGAATATAGTTTTAAAAATTTAGGAGTAGAAAGTACCTATATTTGTGTTAAAATATAGGGGGTTAAATTAAAAAGCTGTCAGAAAAAAATACTCAAAGTACACATACTGAAGTACAGAAGTATTTCTACTTTATTACTACCCACCTCTGACAAAAACACAACACAATTTTTATTTTCAAGTGATTATAAATGTGATGAAAACATACTTTGAAAGCACTATTTCCATTTCTGCCAATAAATCCACTTAATCTTACACACAGACCTTTAAGGGAGCATTAGTGATGTGTGGCAGGTCTCTGATGATGGTGACAGGAGTCGTCAGGAGGATAAACTCCACAGAGACCAGTTGACACTCTGATAACAAGGTGAGCACCGCAGGGGATCACTCAGCCTCTGTGTGTGTTTGTGGTTGAAGGTACGTTGTTGGGAGACGTGGGTTATGGAGACATGTGGCTTTTTTGAAGAGTGGGTGGAGGGTAATATATGAGTGACTGTGCGTAGTGTGTGTGTGTGTGTGTGTGTGTGTGTGTGTGTGTGTGTGTGTGTGTGTGTGTGGTCTCATGGGAACGCACATTAGACTGGCTTAGCCACCTGCTCTGTCATTGGACATCTCCCTGCTTACACGTGCACTTACAAACACATACATACATATGCGCACACTCCTTGGGGACACTCTCGAGACATCTGGCTCTGCCTGTCAGAATTTTCCTTCATTTTGTGTGACCTGTTGACCCCCGGCAGCCACAGGCCTCAGACAGGCATGAGCATCACATCTTGTCATTGTTGCACTGGTGGTTCGCAACTTTACAGACGATCTCCAGATCTGTGCAGAGCAGAGGAAACTCGTAGTGTTTTGGCTCTCCTTGACATTTGTATTGTTTTGTTGGTTACTCATACCTCTGGATTTCTGATCTGCATTTATCTGCTGTCGTTATCCACATCTGCTCTCTTTTTCTCTCTCTCTGAATGCATCTCTCTCTTTCTCTGTCTTTGCTTTCTGTCTCCGGTTATTCATTGAGGTCTCATTTTTCAGTGCCTAAAGCTGCAGGGTATTAGTTATGCAAATATTGACGTGCAGCTTTGCCCTGCTAGCTATCAATTGAAATCAGCAAATCGATGGGCCTAATAGCTGCTCATTAGCCACTTGATGCATTTCCAGGGCTAACATCAGAACCTGTCAGCGGCCTCTAATCAATACAGTCTAAAAGTATTACCTAACCAAGGCCCACACCAGACACCTTTTTAATAACCTAAGTTGGCTGTCTGGCTTTCTGTGCAGAAGTGGAGCAATAAGTCTGACTCAATGGCTCTGGGCATCAGCAGAACAGGCTTAAACCTCTCTGTCATATCAACAAAATATCTCATTAGCAGCAACATTCCCAGACACCAAGCAGACACATTAGATTTCTTAATTTATTTGTTTTAGTGATGGTGTAATAGAAATCCTCATCTGTGCAGTAAAATGTCTCACAGAGAGTCATTCGGTGCTGATAATGAAATCTCATCAGTCGGATTTTAATAAGTAACCTATTGTTTCATTTTTTCAGTTGTTGTTCAGTCCAATTCCCAGGCATGCGTTGGAGCAGCCTGTTGTTTGGGCCTGGAGAATCGTACGGTAAAGACTTTGATGCAGCCAGGATGCTGCTGCTGAGAACGGGGCCAGACCGGAGCCCCTCTATCGCCCCCAGCACACAGCCCTGCTAAGCTTAACTCAGCTGTTTGATGCCAAACGCTGCAAGTGTGTGCGCCTGTGTGCGTGCAATGCGCGTGTGTGTGTGTGTGTTTACCCAGCTCAGGGGTTACATAAACAAGAGCAGCTAGCCTACAGGTAAGACCCACAGGAGACCAGCCGAGAGAGAAAGAGTGAGATGGAGCGCCAGTCTCTTACCTTGGCGTTCCCCTGGTGGTGTCGCCATTGCTGGAGCTGGATATTCACTAATGAAGGGTGAGCTGGAAAATGACTAAAGGAGATAGTAAACAAAGTTGCTGCACACGCACGCACATTGAATACACTCATACACGTGTGTTAATATAATATAACTTGGAGAAGGCAAGCATCCGTGCATGTGTTTGTGTGCATCCCTGATGTATCTGGGGCTGCTGCAAAGAGATGGGGAGAATGTGGGCGGATGGGGGATTGGAGGCGGAGGCTGGCAGCGGGGCAGTTGGCCGCTGGTGCAGAGAGAGAAAGAGCGGGGAAGGGGATTGGAGGGAGGGGGTGTGGGAGGGGGGGGTACGGCGGAGATAAATCATTAGAGAGCAGGTTATTGGAAATGCAGGGAGATAAAAGAGTGAAGAAGCCAGTAATTGCCTTAAAGATCAGACTACAAAGCATTACTTTGGATTTTACAAGGCCAGCCAGCAACAAAAGAGCAGTAATTTATGAGCTCAGTGTAAAAGAATAGCATAATTACATTAAAAATTAATGCTAATGAGGGCTAAAATGGGGAAGGTGGTTATTATGAAAGTTTGTATTCATCTTCCCTGGGTTGAATGATGGCTAGTGGCTTGATTAATGGCTTAATTTCTATCAATTAGCAGGCAAAAAAATCTCCAGTGAGACGGGCCTAAATTGAGCATTGAATTACACATCTTTACCGCGGTGCAGGGAGAGAGGTAGGGGGGCCGAGGAGGGAAGGGCACGTTATTGAAACCTGGGAAACCAAGAGATGCTGGTGTGTGTGTGTGTGTGTGTGTGTGTGTGTGTGTGTGTGTGTGTGTGTATGTGTGTGTGTGTGTGTGTGTGTGTGCGCGCGCGCACATGTGATAGCTGGGCATGGGTAACAAAACTTAGATAAATGTTTATCCTTGTATATTCTAAGAACCAGGGGTTGTATTATTGTTGGGTTTGCATTAGACTGTGTGTCAAAAAATCTAGAAATTTTCAAAACAAATCTTTGTAAATTTGAATTAAACTCTTGAAAAATGTTAGGTTCTCTGATTAAACTGGCCAAATTAAAATTCTTGTACTCACTGTGCTGAAGTCAAACTACCCACCATAAATACAACAGCACAGTTTGCCCTTTCTCTGCTCTGGCCTATTAATTTTTTAATACATTCATTAAATGCCTTTAAGCTCTCCGTTTGCCATATAATTCCAAAACACCGTCAGAGATTTGCAGCAATTTGCAAGACCTCAATAAAACAAGCAGTTAGTTTTCCTTTTTATTTATTTTTCTCCCCACAACAACAACAAGAGCTGCGGTAATTTAGCTGGCACGCTAGTGCACTCAATTACTGGAATTAATCAGCAGCAGCAATATATTCAGCTCGGCTGCTCTTGATTGACAAACTGTAGACCAAAGTCAAGTTTACAAAGACAACGTGCCATAGCCCAAGGCCTCTGCTCCATATGCAGACATGTGTTGTTGAACAGTTCCCTCTTCTGGCAGAGACGTGTAACTGCTGCTTCATGCTCTCATCTTCAAGGCCGAAGGAGATGAGCTGAAATCTGTTTTCATTGGCTGGTTTGATTTTCTCTCCCGTCTTCTGGTCTTAATCAATGAAGTGGACAAACAGCTATTTAGAGAGAACAATAGCCTATTGATTCTGAGCCACTCATCAGCACCGCTGTCTGTCCAACTAATTTCAGTAATGAGATGGCAAGTGAGTTTTCTGACTCCCTCTTTTATACACATACGTGCGCACACACACAGTTGCATGGGTGTAAAGGACACAAACACATGTTAACATACATTGCTCGGTCACTATCCATTATTCTAATATGCCGATACTAAAGAAAAGTTTATTGATTAAGTTTTATCCCATTTCCTGGTACGCAGTAATGGTTGTAATGCATTTCAGATAGAGAGCTACCAATAACCTAATTTAAAGCAGTACATACTGTACATTTAAATGTGTCTTCTTTAGTTTATTTTCCTTCCTGTCTCTTGTATTCTCTCTCTCAGCTTTCACTTTATCCTCCTCTCATCGCTGACAGAGAAACGTTCCTAATGCGGTGACAATTGAGTCGACCTGTTAAATTAATTTGCCAGATAATGTGTCAATATTAAATATCAACTTTGACCTCTCTGAGCTGTGGAGTGCGCTCGCCCGGCTAGAGTATTGATTTTTGTCTGCTTCTAAGCTCGCTAGGCCCGCACTCAAAGTCCATTATTTTTGATTTTCTCATGAAATACATATCTTTTCCCGCTGACATCTGACAAACAGCATATGGAAGTCATTTTATCTACTAATAATGTGTTTGTCAAAAAGTCTGAGGTCTTAATGGATTCCTGCAGCACACACGGACAGCCCAGCAGCAGACGGGCCTGCCAGGGAGATGCTACCAGATAGGGTGTGTGTGCACATGGATACATGTCAGTGTGGCGGTTTGTGTGGTAGTTCTTTATGTAGGGCATTCAAGCTCAAAGGACAACAGCAAAGAGATGATTGCAAAAGTGAATTATTTGTGCTGAATTAATCGTTGGCCAGTCACAGGAATTAGTTTTCATTCAAACACATGCACACTCATGCAGCTGAGTGGTGAGCGGTGGTGGTGATAGTGGTGTGAAGGACAGGCCACAGTCTCCAGGAGGATATTGGGCCAGTGTTCAGACTTCATCTAGCAGCCCAGTCAAGGTAATGACTATTTTTGGAGCCGCCGTGCAATGCGTCTCTGCTCACGTCTTCCCGCACAGGATGACAAGCTGATAGACTGTCATATAGGAAGGCTTAATTCCACTTGTCACTCAGTTGTCCAATTCTGCAGTGCATTTAAATCAAAACCGAGTTTGTTTGAGTGCTATTATGAACTATAATAGGGTGTGTGTGCCTTTGGTGTGTGTGTGAGATAGCATGTGATGCTTTGCTGTGAAAGCCGGAACAAATATTCATTTATTCATTAAACACCAGGGCCATGAAGATCTGTTGTGACACCCTTTCTGTAGCTGCTAATGGATTGAATTAATTCCTGCTATTAGCTCCAATTGCACGCTGTGTGTTTGTGTGTATGTGTGTCACATGTACGTAATAATAATAGTATGTAAGTAATAATAAAGTATGTAAGTTTGCAAACACACGTGTACATGTGGGAGTACTCTTATCCTGATGTTCTTCGTGTGTGTGTGTGTGTACTTGTTTTCATGACACAGCCTACATGAGCGGAGCAGAGAAACATGGATGTCTGCTGGATTGACAGATAGAGAGATGGGAAAGTGCAGGAGAGGACGGATGGATGGGGGAGAGAGGGATGAATATTGACTGATCAGTGGAAAGATTGACAGCCAGAGAATAATGGGAGCATTCAGACTCTGTCTTTTTTTTGTTACCAACTTTCCTGGCACACCTATTTTTGCCCTCCTACGCTGCGACGACTGCTCTTGAATTCTTGAAATGATTTATTATCTGATATGCAGAATCCTGATGTGTTTATATCCGAGAGTAATTTACTGGAAACCCTTTCTGTCTCTTTGTTTGATTGGACGAGCCAGAGCAAAATACTTTCTGATACATGAAAACTATATGAAACCTAATCACATTTAGTCTCTCCATAATGAAATTCCATTGCAGTGAGTTTGTGTTCATATTTTGATTATTTTAGAATGCATTATCTGAGTGTAATTCACTGTCTGGCTATTATCTTGTTAGTATTTTTTCTTCCACTTGCCTTTTGTACTAACTCTATGCCCTTGGCTAAACAAGAGTCCTTTTTCATGGAGGCCAAGATTGAAATAGGGGAATATCAGTATTTCATATTGCATGTGTCAAAGAGCATTATACAGAGAGATAACATCCAATCAACTAAGCCCAGTCCAAATGAAATCTGGTGCCTTTCAGAGAATGACAAGGGATGGCTGACCCTGTGTGTGTCTGTGTACATGTGTGTGCTTCTGGACATGTGTGTGTGCTTTTGTTCATAGCCTTCCTTCTGTGTAACATGTGTTTCAGAGGGAACTTCTCTGGAGGAGCAAGTGCGAAGGATAAAGGACATTGAGGCCATCGAGAGTGATTCCTTTGTTCCTCAGGCTTTCAAATCATCCAGGGATGATATAAAGGTGCGTTCTGTTTCTCTTTCTCTCCCTACCCCTCACTCTCGCTATCTTTTCACTCTGTCTCTTATTGAATTTACCTCTCTGCAATGCTGTGCCGTCTGTCCAGAGACAGCCCAGACCAAATCAAACATTCATTCAGCGCCGTTTGTTCCAACCTGAGACGGTTTCATCAGACGCTCCACTGTTCGCCGCCTCCAAAGCGGCAGCACCCACACAAAAGCCACAGCAGGCAACAGCCATCCTCTGTCTTCCTCTCTCTGTCTCTCTCTCCTCCCTCTGGTTGTGCAGATGCAGACAAAACACAGAAGTCATTATTGAAATGTCTCTGAAGGAGCAGGAATTAGATTTGTTGGGGCTCATGGCTGTTTTGAAAAGATAGGCGACAACATGTGACAGCGAACCTGCACCAATGTTTGGGACACATCCTGGTGAGTCTGACAAAGGTCAAGACCCATGTGGCTGCAGCTTGGACTGGACTAAGCCAATCTGCTCTGGCCTGGGCTGACTACACAGATTGCACATGCATAGTATACTCTCTATTCCCTGCCTGAGAGTATAATGCCCCTTTCATATATTGAAGCTTAACCAGGTTCAGCTATCCAGCTGGATTGTGGCTATCATTGTTCACAACTCCATCCATTTTCTTCCATTTGTCTGGGACTGGGTCGCGGTGGCAACAGGCTAAGAGAGGTAGTCTTAACATCTCTCTCTCCAGCAACGTTTTCTAGCTCGTCCTGTGAGGTCTGCCCAGCCCCGATACAATATATCATCCTACCTGCATGTTCTGGGTCTACCCAAGAGTGTCCTATTAGTTGGACATAAAACCTCCAAGTTGAGGTGCCCAGTAGGCAATGGCTCTACTCTGAGTTCCCTCTGGATATCTAAGCTCCTCACCTGGTCTCTAAGGGCAAACCCAGCCACCCTAATGATGCTCCAAGGCTTGTGCCCATAGATGAGGGTTGGAACATAGATTGACTAGTAAATCAAAAGCTTTGCCTTCCATCTCAGCTCTCTCTTTACTGCTGATGTGCACCAATCTGCCCATCCATCATGCACTGCATTTATTATTTATTTAACTCCTTGAACTCCCCTCCCAACCCAGAGAGAACAGTCTACCATTTCCAACAAAGAAACCACCCCTGTGCCTGGTGAAGATCACATTGTGATAGAGCTCGCAAGACCTCATCATCTGCAAAGAGCGGAGACACAATTCCAGGTCCCCAAACCAGACACTCACCTCCCCCCAGCTGTGTCTTGAGAGCCTGTCAATTAATATCAGGAACAGAATCAGTGACATGGGTCAACCCACTGGTCTCAGCCCTCTAACCAAACACCCACAGGAAACATGTTTGATTTTGTGCCAAGAATACGAACACAGCTCTCATTTTTGTTATATATGGACTAGAGTTGGGCTATATGTAAAAATTTTCCAAACAAGCATCGTCAAATTAAATCCTTAATTCACACATGAAAAGAGTGCCAAGAGAGTATTCTGCAGGCTGTTTTTCTCTCACTCCTCACCCAGCACAGTGCACTCATGGTCCGATACGTGGGTGTGAACTGTGCCGCTGGATGAGAGCATGGCGTGGAGCAGCAGCTGTCTCTCTGCAGACCATGACATTAACAAAATAAAATGACAAATATCACCCTAAAAATCGTCCCAAAAAAGTGACCGGCTCATCATCAATAGATGTATATATATTCACCAATCACCAAATCCACATATAGACCAGATGGCATGCAGCAATGGCCTTGGTACCCCATGCTCCTGCAGTACAGCACCACAGCACTCCCTGGGGGGCACGATCAAAGATCTTCACCAAGTCCACAAAACACATGTATACTGAATGAGAAAACTCCCATGACCTCTCCAGCAACCTCACAGTCACGACCAGGGTGGATTGAGGATTGGTCCTCCTGGATCTCGGGTCAGAACATTGGTTGGAGCTTCTTTTCCAGTACCCTGCCTTAACCTTTTATGAGGACACTGAAGAACCATGTCAGCCTGCCTTGACTGATGCAAAAGAAATTCTCCTGGAGGTAGGAATTAATGTGTGGCTCGGGGTGAATTTTTCTGACCGCACCTGACTACACACACACACACACACACACACACACACACACACACACACACACACACACACACACACACACACTTAATAGAAGTGCAGTTAGACACGCTTTTGCCTAACTACCATGTTTTATGTACAGTCTCTCTCTCTCACACACACACACACGTACACAGAGTACACACAATGTCATCAGCAATGATAAATAACTTATATATGAAATAATGGACATCCAGCAGTGCTAAGGTTCTGTTCCCTGTTGCTAGCAGGAATGCCAAAATGCTCCAAGCAAGCACAGCCAGCTTGGTGAGATGATGTTCTCACCACCAGCCCAAACAATCAATGTCATTGTGCATGATGTGGTTCTGTGTTGATTAAATTTCCTCTTCATCAGTGGTATTATCCACAGGTAGATTTCCCCAGTCTTCACAGTCCCAGAAATATCTCAGAACTGCTTAACATTCAGAGCTGGCTGTTTTTTGGCCAAAGGAAAGTGCCGATTTTGTGTTCCTGTGGGTCCTCTTGTGTGATCCAGCTGAGATGTTGTTCACAGATGATAGCTTGGTACAGGGTGTCTGTTGTTGTTCTCCTTCAGTGGCGCTTCAGCTGCTGAAACCAGAGGAATACTAGGTTTAGTGTGGTGTATTTGCCTCCTTCAAGTTCACAATGGGCATCATGGAATTGTCGCAGGAACTCGACAAGAAAATCAAACACATCTGGGGAAATTGTGTTGATTTGCTAGCTTTTTGCACAGCCTCCTAGCTTCTCACACAGCTCATGGTACAGCAAACTGAGTTTAAAGTGAGATAGACTGTGCTGAATCTTGTGTTCCCCATTTGCAGGTCCTTTTGATTGTATTTGCTTCACTAAATATGTCATGTAGCTGCTCAACCAACTGCTTGTGTGTCTACAGCCAGCTCATGGCACCGTCTAGACACAGATGTTGGGTGTGGCAGTACATCCCTTCCTGACACTGGTCCATATGCAGCACTGGCATTAGTGAGCACTTGAGCTAACTCCATAAAACCATCCCCTGCAATGGAACAAAACACTCATATATGTGCAGCAGTATGCAATGCACCTCTCTGTGACCTTTCCTTTGGTCTGCTGTGTGTTTTCCTTTGAGGATGTGGTAGCAAAGCCAGTAATAGTAGTCTGCAGACCACCTTCAGCAGCCGCATCCTGTACCCTCTGTCCATGTGTCACTATAAGGCTGAATCCCCCATCTTCTTGCTGTAGAATCTCATCAAAGTCCCACATGTTTTACGCTTCACAAAACCAACTGCTTCTTATCATCTGCATTAACGACTAAATTTAAATGCCTCCCTACTGCTGGTTTTCCTGCATGTTTTTTTTGAGTTTCAAACTTTCCTGATGACAAGTTTTGTTTGACATCATTTTCTTTAGTTTAGGCTGAATATTTACCGCTGCCTACCTGAAATGTAACAAGTAGCCTGTGTTGCGTTTATGCATGGTCACATAAATAACATCTCCAGCACTGAACAGGCTACAGCACAATACAACAGCGGGTCGGTAGGATGAACCCAAACATGATGTCTGAACTTTTATCTGAACCTGGCTCGACCCATCAGAAACTGACAGGTCCCATCTGGCTCAGGTCAGGTATCCACACTCTAGTGGGAATGAGGACCTTCCAGACAGGGGTCTCCACCAGACGTTCCCAGTTCACCCTCTCTACATACTTGGGTTTACCAGGTCTCTCCGGCAGCTTCTCCCCACCATCTGATCAAACTCGTTTTACTCTTTTGGGCCAGGCGCTGCACCGCCTTCTTAGCCGAGCTATTTTCCCCTGCATCACAGTTTACCCAGAGTCATAGGGACACACAAACCCCTCCACCACGTGAGGGAGGTGTTTCTTGGAGGGGTAGTGGCTTTAATTGTTCACACCTAGATCTGTATTTGGGAAAAAAGTACATATCAGGTCTGTTCTCACTCATGTGAGACTCCGTCTCACAAAACACAGTATAAAATATAGAATTTTCTTTAAATTCTAAAGAATATATCATTTGAAGTATCAAAAGCCAGAGCAGTTCTGCAGTATTTTAATCAGTTGCTTTTAGAGAACAGATGTGCTTTAATGAAATACAAATTCAAGTTATACATTTTTTTAAACAGCTCTTTACTGTTTCTCAGATTAATCTCTTGGGTATCGTCCTCATCATTAGTCAAATATTACTTAAGATATCCAGGCGATTCATCCTTGGTTGGGAACATTTCATAGTCTTTCAGAGTCTTTTGGCTGAAATGAAGAGGATAATGGCTAAATATACTACGCATTTAAACATTGTTTGATTAGCATAGAACATATATTGTTCCATTGTTTGTTATTTAATGAATCTGATAATTAATTAAACCATGTAAACTAGAGTTCAAAATTCAAGCAAGCTGCATTCATTAGAAATGTATATTCAGCATATTATTACCAAGATTGTGATGACCGGTCATACAGTCTGATATCTGGCACATCACCATACTTATTACCCAGTGTGTTTTATATCTTGCTCACTTTTTGTATCCAGCCAAATGAATTTTAAATAGATCTTTCCAACTGGGTAAACATTTGCTCTAGGGCTGGTTTTAGAAGTGTTTGAAACATGAATGGACTTGGCAAAGTATTAATTTTGATATTCCTTCTTTATCAAGTACAACAAGGAGAGCAGGCCATCCTTTCAAATATGGGGCTTATTATAGTTTTTAAGTAATACCTCAAGGGACAGAGGAAGAAATCATTTCTAAACATCCCATTTTCTTCTTTTCACTTTGGACACACAGCAACATGAGAGGGACAGAGACCCCCTGCCTTTACTTTTAGTCCTTTTCAGTCATAAAGGAAGGGGGAGATACATATATTTTGGCTTCAGCTGTAACAAAATGACTATTCATTAGGGGCATTGGAACCACTCTTAGTCTGACCCATCACCTAGGACCTGTTTGCCTTGGGAGACCCTACCAGGGGCAACAAGCCCCCGACAACATAGCCCCCGCGACCCGGCCCCGGATAAGCGAAAGACAATGGATGGATGGATGGACTGTAACAAAATGTGTCTAATGTTGTGGAATAACTGATCAAGTTAAGGTGTTATAAAGACAATTCTTTGAAGTTTTTTTGATATTTATATTAACCTACTCATGTTGCAGTTGCTGGTTTTGCACAAATCGACTTGCTTACAGAAAATATAAGGTTAAGGATATGAGGGGAGGAACACATACACAGATAAATGAGTCAAGTGAGACACAAGAATTAGATTCCAAATACAAACTGATTACTGTCAATATTCTGCGCTCTACAAGCTTACTGCATGAGCCAGACTTTCACTGCCATCTGCTGGACAAGTGTCATATTGTATGTCACAATTCTTGGCTGTGTCCCAAACCTGTGCTACATGTATATAGTTTTTAATTTATACCAACCTTTATAGTATATTTTTCAGTGACAGTTTACAGATTTACAGTTTTATACCACCAAGAAATGATACAATATACATGCTTAAAGATGTCCACATTTAATATCATGTGCAAGATTGTGTTCATTATCATTTGCAGTATTACTTTTCATTAGTATTATTCTGCACAGTATTGTTAAATATCATGTACAATATTCCATTCATTATCAGGTGCAATATTAATTTATTTTTTTATTATTTTTCAGTATCACTGCCAACATTACTTTCGATGTCATTGCCATTACTTTTCTATTTTAGTTTAGTTTAATTTACTTTCTTACTTAAGTTGTCTTACTTATATTGTTGCTTTATTGGGCAGTGCAATTCCATAATTTTTAATACTAATACTGTTTTTATTCATATGTTACTGTAATTTAAGAACAATCTCTGGCACAAGACTTTCCTTCAGGATTAAAAAAAAACTGAAAACTGCTAACTGCTAAGTTTTTTTGTTCTCCAAGTTCTTTCTGATCCTATTTGCAATTGATTTATATATTTTACAGCCATGAACATCATCTCTTTTGTGCATTATATGAGTATTTTATATGTTAATATTGTTGTTACTTGTTGGCTAATATGTTCTTTTCATCTTTTTTTCTTTCAGAATTTATTGATTCCGTATGCTTATATTTAATCATGTTTCAGCAACTGTTTTTGTACTCTAAAGCTTTTCTAAATGTACTTATTTTAGTTTGAGTGTTGCTCATTTTTCAATGGTTTGTGTATTTCTGTGAGGTCAGACTGAAGGAGCTGAGGTGAAGCTGGAATCGGAGAGAGCAGATTCTGAAGATGTCACTCTTCCTGTGTCCATTGTCTACAATGACACTGACACACTTGCTCATCCCAATGTAAGTTCACACACAAGGCACTGTTCAGTTTCTATTTTTCTGTTTGCTTCAGTATCACACCAAACTGTCATGCAGCTCCATAACTCAGACTGTTTAACACCCGACAATGCAACTCTGGCACAGCTAAAGTTGCTCCTGTTTCTTGTCATTTTATCTCCTGGTCTTGTTTTTGTGAGTTTGGTGCTTATTGACTGGTGGACAAACTTGGTAAACTTTTTCTTTTAAAAATTCTACTGCTAGTACTAACACCACCACCACTATTTACGGCATTCCTGCACATTGTGATACTGTGCATCATATAGTATAGGACTCTGTGGTGTAGTAGATTATAGCGTCCTAACATCACCTCCTCCCCTTCCTGCAGACCAATGATGAAAAACGAGAAGGAAACTTTAAACTCCAATAACGCTCCCTGGGGCTTCCAAGTCATCTATCTCCACTGGGGAAACTAAGTTATGCCCTGACGTATGCAGATAACCCCCTCAAATACACACACACACCCCACAGCTGAAATGCGCACACATACACACCCTCAGACAGGCTGATGTATGGTAGCAATATGCCCCAGGCGGGCCCCGGCCTGAGCTCCAGCTCCAGCTCCACTTCCAATTAGAACAGATGAGTCCCATTAGCCCAGCCCAGATACTGTCATCCCACACACACAGCCTCATTAGCACCATGACACCAGCGTAGGGCCGACAGACAAGAACTCACTGGTGTTGAATCTAACACACAGATAACATGCAGTGCAGCTGTAAGCGGCGTAGGTTTAGGAATGAAGGATTGACGTGGCCTGGGTTTGCTCTACAATCTGCATAATAATACACACATATCATCACATAGATGTACAGTATGTACACATAGCCAGCATGTCAACATTAACTCGCACACAAACACACAAGCAGTGAATATAGAAATCATCTTCCAATTTCTCGCTATGCCTCAGTGCCTTGCTCCTCGGTCTCATAGTCATTATGTTACCTCCTAATAAACAGATGCCCTCATTCATCAGACACTTGCAGCAGCAGTTTTATAGCCGTCTTACAATCAATATCATTTCTGCTGCTGATGTACTGCGATGAATACAAGTCACATGTGTAGGCCTTCTTCTGTCACCAGGCTAACACACTCCCAGACCCACAGAACTAGATGGCTTATATGTTTGGGGTTTTTTTCATGTTCATTTTAGACAGGGAAATACTATTAAGAAGTGTGATATACCACAGCCTTCACTCTAGTATTAGAGCGTCATCACAGTGATTGATAAGTTGACGCTGAGGTCACATGCATGTCAGTGGGCAGTACTGACATCTCAGTGCCTGGCTCAGGAACTTAATAGGAAACAGCTCATTCATTTTCTGTCATTCTTCATGTGAGATTTTTTGGAAGGTAAAACTGAGCAACTGTACCACACAGATACAATCACTGTCATAGAGTAGTAGACTATAGAAGACTATAGAATATGGCCAGTAAACTCAAAAGACGTAATTAAACTAGAAATGTGTAGGAGTGGGCAACAGATTCCACTAGTCTAGTCTATAGAATCTGATACCAGAAATATGTCTCATAGTGCTTCTGAATCTGTATAACATACAAAAGTATTATTTTGTTGTACATTGAAATGTTAACAATTTTGGTAACTGATTGACTGTTATTAGTTATTATTATAGTCAGTTATTTTGCAAGCAAACATGGCAAACATTTTATGGTTTTATGGTAGGTTCTCAAGGATAACAATTTCTTGGTTTCTCTTGTCCTAGATTACAGTAAATGGAATATTTTTTGGTTCCTTGTACAAAACAAAACGACATTAGGAAAACTGTTATGGGCATTTTTCACTATTTCAGTTGACTTAAAGAATCAAATGATTAGTTCACTTGTGTCTAAGGCTTGATCAAATTAGAAATGCTAACTTTAAGCATATCTCTTTGATCAGGACCGACTTCTCATCTGCCCTAAACTTTGCTCTTAAATATATACTATTGAGTGATTTATGTTTATGTGTATTCAGTGCTGTGTCCCTGTTTGAGAAGGCAGTGCATTTTATATCTTCACATGAATTTTTGTCCATAACTCAAAAATTCACAGTAATTATGACATAATTTAACACAAATGTCTAATCGGATACGCTGATGAAGTTAGGACATTTTATATTCAAAAGGTCAAAGGTCAATGTCACTGTGACATCATAATGCTCTCTATCAGTCCCCTGTACTCCTCTGTGAAGACAGCATGTTTATCACTGGAAATGATTCACCAGAAGCTTATCAATATAGTGATATTTTTTATCACTATATTAAACTGTTTGCACTTTTGAGCTATAATAATGATTGCTCTTTCACTGCCACAGCTGCTAAAGTTAGCATTTCTAATTTGCTATCTTCTGTGCTCTCTGAGACTAGTCTGACCTCTGCTCTCTGGCCCTGTATGGATCTTGAGTCGGGTCTCAGGTGGAACCATGAAAGCATCTACTTCACATGCCTGAAATGGAGTTTTTCCTAAGATTCATAATTTTTCTACCCGTTCAAGCCATGCTCTATCTTTCTGATTTAAGTTATTATAATGTTCTTTGTTTGTTCCAGAGATTTCTATAGTTAAACGCTCTGTGGTTCAGTTCAGATCTGTTGTCTGTGTTGTTATCTGTATCTTTGTCCGTCTGCCTACTAACTTATCCTCTCTGCGCTGTCCTGCAGTTGTTCATGGACAAGGCGAAGGCCGAGGAGCTGTGGATCAACAGACTGATCTCACTGCGGCAGGAGAGGCTCATGGGAAGTCCTGTGACATAAAGGACACCAGAAATTAAGATGATTTTTCCTGTTCCCATTGCAAATTCTGTTGTTTTTATTGTGTGTCTCAATCACCGCCATATTGTGTGTGCTATTTTATTTAGGTTTCCTTTTTTTTTCCCAATTATTTTTTCATTAAATTTTGTTTTTTTGTGAATACACAAATAATAAACAGCTCAGCAGAATCATTGACATTAATAAAAGAAAAATACATAGGTGCTCTTTAGAAAAATAAATAGTTAAAACAAAATCCAACATATAAGAGACAAAGTTCAGATGACAAAGGGGGCATTGTAATTACAATATCATAAGAAAAAAAGGGGGTGTGGGGATGGGTCCACAGTCAGTCAGATACAATGTTTGCAAGTGTTGAAGCCACTGTGGAGTTGGAAAAGCGGAGGTATGGAGTCCATATTTTCATAAACTGTCCTTTAGATGAGTGAAGTAGGTATGTCAAGTATTCAAGAGGAAAACATTCCAAGATTATCTAATGCTAGTTTGCTTTAGAAGGAGGTTTGTCATTTATCCATTATAAAAAGATGTTCTTTCTAGCAGCATATGCAAGGATACTGTACAGTCTGCGAGAACTAGTACCAACAGTTGGATCTTGACTCAGATGCCCAAGAAGCAAGGAAACTGGGTTCATACACAAAGATGCAGAAAATATTTTTCCCATGTCTTGTATTATATCCATCCAATATGCTTGAAACATATGCAGTGAATGTACGTCCCCACAGAGATTTTTTTGGACACAAAGGTGAAACCTGAGGCTTCATTATGTGTTTTTTGTTGGGAGAGATTTGCAGACGGTGCAAGATTTGAAAGGGCAACAGCCTTCTTTGTATGATCCCATATCACATCCCATTTATCCTTGTCAATATTTACACCAAATTCATTTTGCCATGTCTTTGCAACATCCTGTGCACTCAGTACATCAATCTGGTTTAAGACATTGTAAAAATGAGTTATAGATTTTTTGGTTGGACCAAGGAGAAGTAACTGCTCTATTGCTGATATTGTGGCATTGATTTTCTAGTTATGAAATCTCGAACTTGAAGGTATTGGAAGAAATTATGTCTAGGGAGACTGTATTTTTTTGAGTTGTTCAAAAGACAGCAGGGAAGCACCGTCAAATAAATCACACATTTTCTTTATCCACTGGGATGTCCAAGTGCTATAACTACTGTCTATCATACCTGTCAAGAAATCAGGGTTACCTTGAACTGGGAAAGAGGTTAAATTAGACTTTCCCTCAAGTTTTTGTGTTGCAAACCACACTTTAAGAGGTTTGGATATTATAGGATTATTATTACAGAGGCTCATAGCTGATTTTAAATTCTTACACAACAGAAGGCCCAGTAGGGAACCAGAGGTTTGTGACTTTTCCAGAGTTAGGGTCATCCTTAACTCTTTAACCCATTCTGCTATAAATCTTAGCTGAGATGCTAGTTGGTACCATCTGATATTGGGGACATCCAGACCTCCTTTTGAGCTAGAAAGCTGTAACTTTCAGATGACAGTTACTACTCATTCGCCGATTTGGACGTTTAGACTTGGGCGGATGCTGAGGGGACCAGCTTGAGAGGCTAAAGGTAACGTTGACTGACACAAGCTAATGTTAGCTTTTCGTGACTACACTGCTTGATTTTTCTCTCAAAGTGCACCAGATTGATGCTTTTAAATATAAAATGTCCAAATTTTTCTTCCAGGGGTGCATGCCCCCGGACCCCCCTACAGGGGTTGTATCCTTTTCACCTTTTGCAACCCTGACCCATTTTCATGCCTGGAGTTGATTCTGTCTCTAAGACCTCCCACTGGCATAGCTAAGGACTTAGAGAAGTTAATTTTATAACCAGAGAAGGATCCAAACAGACTAATAACATCAACAAGACGTGGAACAGAAGTCGCAGGGTCTTACATATATAGCAAGACATCATCTGCGTAAAGAGAAATCTTGTGTTAGGCTTTGCCTACATTTATACCACTAATTAATTGCTGGGTCCAGTCTGATGGCCTCAGTAAGAGATTCCACTGCAAGAGCAAAAATTAATATTATTCAAGAGTCGTCTGACATTGTGACTAGAATTCCTGCCTTTGATAAACCCCGTCTGGTCTTTCCTGATGATAGATGGCCTCTCCAAACATTGTGCTAGTATCTTGGATAGTAGTTTAAAATCTTGATTTAGAAGGGCAATAGGTCTATATCCCGAACAGTCCTCAGGGCATTTACCTTTTTTAAGGATTAAAGTGATATCAGCCTCCCTTAACTAATGAGGAAGACTTCCAGATATGAAAGAGTGTTCCAGCATCTCCAGGAAAGGGTTTGTAACTAGTTTGCTAAACTCTTCAGGTCCTGGTGCTTCGCCTGATTGCAGGCTTTTAAGTGCTAACAGGGTCTTCTCTCTGGAGATAGGAGCATTTAACTCACATTTTTGAGAATCATAGGTACTAGGGAGGTTTAGGCTTTCCAAAAAAGAGTCCATCTTTTCTAAGGCTCACACTGACTGATCTGCTTCATATAGCCGAATGTAAAACTGCCTAAAAGGGTTGTTAATTTTTTTGTTGTCAAACTCACATACACCACTTGAATCTAGAACTGAAGGTATCACTTGGGAGTCTTAATTTTGGTTGAGCGAGACAGATACTTATTAGGTTTATCTGCTTATTCATATAGCCTTTGCTTTGAAAAAAAGAATAGCGCTCTCAGGCAGCCTGTGTAGCGCACTTCCTCTGTAATAACAAGGGGTCTGATGATGAGCACAGTGCTTTCTTGATGTCCATCAGTTCATTTTCAAGTTTTAGTTGTTGTTCTAGCTGCTTCTGCTTTTTGGAAGCGAAATAGGCTATAATTAATCCCCTGATATATGCTTTGGACGTTTCCCACAACAAGGAAGGGTTACTGGCAGATTGAGAGTTAATGTCGAGAAATATCTTAAATTCAGTTTTCAGATAAAAGGTGAATTTCTCATCCTTGAGAAGATGTAAATCAAATCTCCACCATCTACTTTTCACAAAATCTCATTCTATCGATAAGCCCAGAAGCACAATTGCATGATCACTAACAACAATGTTGCCTATTACACATGATACCAAACAATGCACCAATGATTTGGGTAAGAAAAAAATAATCAATCTGAATGTGAGAGCCTCCCTTGGTATCCACGTTGAGAAAGTTTGGGAGCCAGCGCTCAAAAAAGTCCAAAGCATTTCCGCCCTCCGTGTTCTCTGAGATGTTAAAAATGTGTATGTTCTTTCGTCGTCCTCTGTTCTCGAGCTCGTCTTTGTGGCCTGACAGTGACTCGACTTTCTTCTCAAGGGCTAAAATTTTAGCAGCCTGGGGCTCGTTAGCGGTTTCCAGTTTTCGCATTCTGTCCTCCACCTTGTCAAGTCGGTCCCTTGCCCTCTTCAGTTCATTAGTGTGTGAGAGGACTGTTTTTGCCAAAGAGTCGAGTTTATTGTTTATAACTGCCATCAGTTTACTGGTCATCAGTTCGAACGCTTTAGCAAGAATGGGATCCAGTTTCATCTCGCTGTCGTCTTCATCGTCGCTGCAGCCATGTTGGGCTCATGGTGTAGCCCTATTATTGCTGGCATGCTGTCACGGTTAGTTGCTTTTGCTCTTAGTCGACGGCGTTGTCTCCTGTTGTTTTGTCCAGAGCTGTTCTAAAGTCATGTTATTGTCCCGACATTAGAAAAAAGAACCGTGAAGTATATGTTGGGTGTTTACAGAGTTCCAGTGAAACCGACATCACGTGACCCCACCATGGCTATGTCTCTTAATTTACCCTTCCACTGATTTCTCTTACTTAGTGTAAAATGTGAGAACTTGAAAAAATACACTGTTTTTGGTCCTGATGTGCTTATTATTTTGTTACTACTGTAATTCAACTAAACAATCTGCTGTTCTTTATTCTGCTTCATTTATTTTTAACAAAGTAAGATCTTACAGTCAGATGAGGTGAAGTGTTCAATCATGTAGATGTAGCATTTGTTACATTTTGTCTTTTGTAATCGACTCGGTAAATAAAGATAGTTCTGACTTTTTTGAGTGAAAACTGGCTCGTGTTTACTGAATGAAAATAAACCTGTGTGTGCTTGTGACACTTGTGTTTTTAAGGCTGTACCTTCAGATAAATACAGATAAATGAGTCACCCTGCCATACAGTAACTTACTAAAAAAGTAGTCTGACTCACCCTGAGGTAAGCTTATCTCTTACGTCAGCATCAGGTTTGATATAAATGACTTCTCATCTGCCCTAAACTTTACCCTCCTCTTAAATATATACTATTGAGTGATTTATGTTTATGTGTATTCAGTGCTGTGTCCCTGTTTGAGAAGGGATTAAAGGCAGTGTCGAGTCCACACTCAGGCCTATTTGTGGAACAGCCAGATGGTAAATCTATACTGAGTCTGGGACACAGTGTGGCACTGCTGTACCTCCAGATTGTTTGTGTTGTAATTATATAATGAAGTAGGATGTACAAAAAGATTTGCTAAGGTAAGCACAGAAATTAAGTTTTCCTTTGTGAGTGAGTGAAATTTGAGTGTGTGCCCTGTCAAGTGTCTGTCTTAAATGTCTTTGCTCTGTGTAATTACACATGTAAATGTCTGTGAAATTCAATGTGAAGTGCTGTAAAATCATGACATTAAAGCAGTGTTTAATTTAAAGTAAAGTTTTGTAAAATACTGAACCAAAAACAACAATTTTAAAGTACGAATTTTACTTAATTTTTCATATTTTTTGTAGTTTAAACAGAAAACAACTACAGTAGAAAAAGCATTACAACAGAGTGAAAATTGCACCGTGGTAAAATATTTTATGTCAGGTTTTTTTTTTTTGAATACAGAAAGATACCATATTACATTTTATAAATACATATATTATACTTTACGGTTAAGAAAATGTATAATTATATTAAAAATAGAAAAGAAAGAAAGATCTATTTAGAAAAGCAGGTGATGTGTCTGTTTAAACAATATATCAGTTGGCTTGTACCCTAGAAACCTAGAAACTATAATCGATCACTGTTCAAAGAAACTGCATAACATATGAACTATATTTTTATAGCTCCACCGAATAAAAGAAATTTATGTCTAAGCCTAGTCAATGGATTTGAAAACATCTGTGTTTACATAGAAGTGTTCCTTAAACAGCCGTTTGAGGATGAGTTAGATAAGCACACATATGATTTCTTTGGGCACATGCGCAAGCAAGATAAGAAAATTTGAGTCTCGCACTAAATTTCTGGAGTGCCGTTGCCATGGCAGCCTCCCACAACATACAGCCCGCGAATAGCTTCGAATAACCAACCAATCCGAGGGCAGGGTTCGCGTCACGTGGCCGGTGTGAGAGTGAGTTTAGTTCTGCCACCTCCACCTCCTCCATAGTAACATTAACCGAGGCTGAGGGGCGGTGGAGCTGTGACACCTGCGGCTGAACGGATTATTTCTTGAAAAATATTAACCCCGGTTTTTGTTTGCAGCTTCAAAATCTGTGGAAATGTTCAACAGTAATTTCAGGGAGTTTGATGAAGATCCGTTCTTGTCGTAAGTAGAAAAACTTAAGTATTAAATCTGTGATTGTTAGGTTAATGTTAGAATGTTTTTGGCTTGTAACGTTAGAGTTGTTGTAATAATGAACCAGTTTAAAATAAACTCGTGCATGTTATCATGGTAATAAATAGCATTTGAGGTGCTATGTCACAGTCAATATAGCTAGAGTTTATGATTGTGCACAGAAAGCTCGACAAACAAACGAATTAAAACGAGACGTTGACATATTAGACCTCGGTCAGTTTACGCCTGACTGTCTGTCTGTCAGCCTTTGTTTAGTTAACGTTAACGTTAGCTCACTAGCTAAACTTGCAAACTTAAAAAAATGAAATGTGGCTTCATACATACAACTCATGCTACTGCTCTTCAGCAAATGACTTGTTATCGCTAACGTTACATTACATTTCAAGAGAAATATGATATCAATCACATATAGCATTAGCTGTTAGCCATTTTAATAACAATTTAATGAAACAGTTACCTAGCAACAGCTGCTGTAAGGTGGACCGACCGCTGTAAGGACAAACACTGACGTAAATTGTAATTTCAAAACGTCAATAAAAATGTTATTTCAGAAATTATTTGAAATGTTATTTTTTTCTACGTACTTGTATAATTTTAGGATAAAATAATAAACTACCGTTTTAAGTGACAGAATTTCCAGTACAATTTAGATAAAGTTATCTGTAACTGATAATTTACACCTGTCACTTGTATGGATGAACACCTGCTGAGTCAGTGTGTCCGTACTTGACCTGACTTCTAAAACCAGAGTAAGGGTGGCTGAAATTATATTAGTGTGTGTCTTATTTCAGTGTTTTGTTTTCATTCAGAATTTATCTGTAATGAGCACCCAGCTACTATAGTTGACACAAGTCACAAAATATATAAATATCTATGTGATGTGGAGACTCTTTATCATTATGTGTTTGTTTATCATGGTCAACATCGTCTTGCAGAGTTGCTTAGAACAACTGTTCTCAGCCTGGGGTCTGGGGACCCCCAGGGGTCTTTGAGAGGTGTCATTGGGTCCCCAGAACAATAGGGAATATTTTTATTTCACTATTATTTCACTGACTAGAAGTAACCCCAGTGACAAAATGTATGAATGACTATTTTATTCATAGGTTTCAAACTCTTCTCTGTAATCTGCCAATCTACAGTATAAACGTTTATGGAATAACTAAATGTTATCAGACAAAGATCCCTGAGAATACGTCTTATCAAATTGGATCCATGGCCTGATGTGTATCAATTTAGGGATCCTTGACACCAAAGAGGTTGAGACTCACTGGCTTAGAGCTCCTGAATGAAGGCTTAGTTTTGCTCTGTCTGTACTTCCTCTTCCTCTGTTATAGGGATCCATTCCGGGCTCATAGGGAACATATGCGGCAGATGATGCGCAGCTTTTCTGAACCATTTGGGGGGCCCATAATGCCCAGTATAATGGACGGGAGAAGCCGTGGTCGCGACATGGTGGAACATCATAGCTCTTCCCTGGCGCTGAGGGATGAACACAGGGTGAGAACTTGCATTCCAAGAGGCACTAGTTTTAAAAAATCTGAATGGTTTGTCTACTTGTGGACTCAAGTAATAGATGATAAAGCTCTACCCAGCGTGTCACAGTACACCTATACATGTACAGATGTGTGACTGACTAACCTACATACATATCATTTAGGTCTATATGGAATGAAGGATGAAACCCCTGCTGCTACAGCTCACTTATTCCGTTAGGACTTATGACCCTCTCCATCCACCTCTCATGGGCTTATAACCATAGAAGATCAGTGTTTGTGGGAAGTGCTAAGTTTACTAAGGTTATAGTAGAAGCTGTCCACTGGCAGTGTAACTGGAGCACCACTCACTGAGGTATGATGGCCATGTGAGTCTCTGGTTTAGTAGAAGGGCAACCCCCTTGGCCTCTCTGGACAGTTATATCTGGCCCTCAGGAGCCCTATTTATAGTGCATTGTTCCACTGACACACTGCTTTCTCGCAAATACACGCACACACTTCTTTAACACTCAAACCAATATGACCCCAGAGAACTCTGCTTTGCTCTACTGAGGTGAGCTGCTGCTGAAAAGAACAGTTTATTTTGACATTGTTGGCCTAGTTGTCACGTTAACTTAAAATATAGTTTGTCTTCAAATACAACTGTCTCTCCAAATATCTTTGATTCCATACACTTTCATACAGGATAAGGCTGAGGGCTTTTACACCCCATTTAGTGATGGTAATAAGATGGGATCCTAATTCATTATCCAGATAATAAACAGTCTTGCCCTTGCATTTACACCTGGTATTTTTAATGTGTTCTGCTTATCCTCATAGAGACTGTATCTTTGTTCTCCAGAGCAAAACCTGCATGTGAGTAGGCCTAATTTGAGGTGGCAGCAAATTAGCCCCAGACTCCCATAAAAAAAATCACAGTTTTGTGAGTTGTTGAGGTGGGAAAACTTTATAAACTTTGTGAAATTCTGTCTACAACATACTCTTAATTATTTGTCCCCTCTTGTAAATTCGGCAAATGTAACACATTGAGTTATTCCTTTCTTTGTATAAAAATATTGTGTCAGTTTGTCTCTGCATTGCAGAGCCAGTGTGTGGGCTCCTCTGTGATTAGAAAAATTATGCCTCATTAACAGGAGATCAGCTGCACAGTTGTTTGCTGTGCTACATTTTGATGTTATTTGTACCACATTGAAGTAAAAAGGCAGGTAGGCAGGCAGGGGTATAGTTTTGCCATGTTTTGTACCCGTTAACCTCTCTCAAATCAAATCAGCCCCTGTGCTGCTCATATATCCCTGTTAAGTCAAACTTAGTCCCTGTCACCTGCTTTAATCCCACCACCTCAGGGGAGCCTGTATATTTATCCTTGATAATGACTTTCATCAGAAGCATAGCCTCAATAGCCAGTAACCTGCTTTCTCTTTATTAGCGTCATGCCATTAACTAGCTAATGCCAGCTGAGGAGGGGCTCTGAGAACTTGACTAATGACCTCAGTGACAGTGGGTGAAATGGAGCTACACTGCAAAATGTCGATCCAAACAATTTATTTAATCTAATATTGAGAGTCATTTGCTGTTTTTGTATGTATTTTAAGCAGCAGCATTTTAGCAGAATTTTTCTCTTTTTGAGGACCGACACAATATAATGAGAGTAATGATGTAAAGTTTTTGCAGCACAAAAACAAGGTAGGGTTCTGCTGAGCTGGATCTCAAGTTGCAGCAGTAGCATTTAGCAAAATGATAAGTTGTCAGGCCTTTCTATGATATGCAGAAGGAACATGTGAAAGGCCCCATAATCTTTTTTTAATTGATTTGTACACAGACAGTGGGGTAGGAGATAACAGAGATGAGACCAAGTCATTGTTTTGCAAGTCTAAAATAAGTCTCATGTTTTCACAGTGAGGTCCCAAGTCAAGACAGGCAAGTCCAAAGTCAATTCCTTAACTTTGAGTTTTGAGTCCTAAACAAGTCATTCATCAAATGTAATGCCATTTAGGCAACAGAACCTTAATTTACCTTTCTCACATTTTGAACGAATTTGGAGGTCGTTGTGTCTCCATCTATAATTTTTGACAAACGCATTTTTGCATACTGCAATTTTTTTTTTTTGATGACCACATAATAGTTTTTGTCTGTAAACAAAACAATGTTTAGTAGTCAAGTCATTGGAGATAAAGTCCAAGTTTAGTTGCAAGTCTTTTTTGATTTTGTCAAGTCGAGTGTAAAGTAACCAAATTTGTGATTCAAGTCTGACTCAAATCCAAGTTATATGACTTGAGTCCACACTAGGGATGTCCCGATACAAATTTTTCACTTCCGATACGATACCAATATTGCAGCCTTGAGTATTGGCCGATACCGATATCGATCCGATACAATATCAGCATGAATCATACATACTTTTATTACTTATTTTGTAGTGTGGAATGTTAGAGAAGGCTTGATCAAGTGATGTTACTCAAACAGAGAACAATAGTCAGCAGCCAGAGTCACCTATGGATAGAAGTGCTGGAGCGGAAAATGGACTGATTATCGTAGCACTTATATCTGAGATTTTAGATGCAGTCCGATAAAATCTGATACTCGTCTTTTGGCTGATATTGGACCGATATCTGATATCAGTATCGGATCGGGACACCCCTAGTCCACACATCTGGGAGATACAGATATAAGATCTTTGCAGTTTGAAAGACAAAAGATTCCTCTAACTTCCCAGTCCTGTGCCTGTTTGGCTAATTATCATGAACAATAAACCAACTTCATTGTAAAATTCATGGAATTTATGTTGACCAAATTATCATAATCATGCACAGTTTTTTTTTAATCACAGAACACATTTCTCTAACCCCCACACATACTCATTTATGTGAAGATTAGGAGCAGACTTGTTGTGCCCAGCAGTGGTCAGAGGGCTGAAGCTCTAGTGCTGAGTTGTTGGCTTTGTAAAAGCATGTGTGCGGATGTCATGGACACTCTGTTTTCTCATTGTTGCTCTTTTGGTCCATCTGTTTGGCAGAACGTGCCTTGGCAGTGCTGGTGCATTAGCAGCTAGATGACAGACAGCTCACTCTCTCATACTGCTCTCCAATATCACAGGCACAAATGTGCACACGGAAATACATACATAAACACACACACATACAGTATTGAGACATGCACAACAGCACAATTACACGGAGTCACAGCATGCAAGACAACACAGACACGGAATCGCACACACACACATTAGCCACATAATGCTGAGAGGCTGGTACTTCTTGTGTTAGATTGCTAAGTATTAGATTCCCAATGGTAAAATAAGCCCCGTCTTACTTTGCAAACCTGCTGTGAGTTCTCACATTTCTCAGTCTCTTGCCAAAATTCACTACTTAGTTCATATCACCTTTCAAAGCTCTCATTCATCTGAGCACTTGTATATAAAAGTGCTGTCAAATGACAATCAGGTCCCATAAGTTGGATGTATTTTCTTTCATTCTGTGTTTTGTATTGGGCAAGACTTGTGATGCTTTAAGACTGGGATGCACCGACAAAGATTAATTTAGGATTTAAACTTAGTCACTTTAGTAAATCAAAGTCTAGTGAAAAAACCAAATTAAAAAATAATTAAAATTAAATATAGTTTAATCAACATGGAAAGGCTTGATTACCCAAGTTCAAATAAATCAATTAAAAAAATAGTGCTGTCAGGACCTAGTAAAAGGTCCTGGTTTAAAAATTAATCCCTGTCTGTGCAACCAAGCCTAAGTCAGGTGTTCTCCATGCTCTGCCAAAATAAAGCACAAAGTAAAGCTTGGCAATGCAGAGGGCAGTTCCTGCACCTCTCATTCTCCTGCAGCCTCTTGATCCTCTCTGTGGTGTTCTAGCTCTAAGGGCACAAATTTAACAAAATGTGTCTAACTCCCTGGAGAAACACCAATTCCTATGAGATGTACGTTTGCAGCACGACCTGACTTTTCCTTTTAAGCATGAATTATGTCTACAGTACACGTCCCCTCTGGTGTAACTCAGAACTCCCTCAGGAGCAGGAGCAGCCTGCCTCACAGGACACAGTGGCAGGTCCGGTATCAGATTGTGGGCGAAAGAAAAGAGAATGTCAATCTACAGTTGTCCAGACAGCTTAAAATAATGTGTTAAAGACCGCTGGGTCTATGTTCCTTATTTTGCACCCTCAATCTCTCCTCTGCTCAACCCCAGTCTAAATATAATGCTGTCAGATATGTAACTGGCATTTATTAGTCCATACATGCCACTCTGGGATAAAATTGGCTACGAGGCTTCATAGATACTGGTCAGGAGCGTTCTACATCAGCTTGACATTTGAAAAGAGCTGAGAGAGCAGCCTTGGACTTCTTTGACCCCTGTTAGATCCCTGTCCTGACTGGTCTGTCCAGACCACCACAGCCTTCCTAGAATGAAGCTCAGTTTCAGTGTTAAACCCACGCTAATCTCTGGCAATGCGACCCAATTACACATGGAACACAAGTCATTCAACACCCCACTGATTACGCACAATACCCCTGCGCATCACAGAAATACCGACAACTGTTGAGATGCTTATCCAGGGCCGAAGGGTCATAAACACCTGCGGTTTTGGCCCTGAGAACACAGTGTCTGACTGCAGGCTGCTCCCTCCTCACTGGCCTGTCACTCCTTGGTGCTTGCACTCCCAGAGGGTTCATGGCCTTGAAGGGTTGTTTTTAAGGCCACAGGGAGGGCTCTGTGTAGCTGTGTCAAGGGCTTAGTGACAAATGTAATACAACCTAACAGCTTACTGGCAACAACCTCAACAAACATGCAAAAAGTCCACATGATTTGTGTGGGTGTAACATTCTATAATACAATACAGTGTTGCTATGTTGCTAAACTGTTATTGTTTGAATCTGCAGGATATGAGCCGATCATTGTTGCCCTTTGGCAGTATTGACAGCACGGTCAGTAAACTCCTCTGCTGTTCAAGTGCACCATCACATGAGTTTCTCACTTTAGCCTTTACTGGCAAAGTGCATGCTCCAACTCTATAACTGACTCTGCCCACTTATTAACTAGAGGCGGTCAATAAAGTGGTCACAGTGTTTCCTCTGCAGTCACTCCAAATTTACACCATCACATTTCATATCATATTTTTAAAAGGTGGTTAAATTGTTAAATTAATTCAGGAGCCACGCTTCCAATACAAGCAAGATGCCTGCACACTGTAAAAGCACAACATTCAATCATTGTATTTGCTTCCTGCTTGTCCTTCAGAATGTGCTTGAGTAAATGTGCTCAGACAGTCCAATGATTTGTCAAAAAAATGTTATGTTATGTTCTTCTTCTTTTCCACCAACAAAATGAATTGGTGTTACCACATGATGGGGTCGATATTCCAGCTAAAACAAAGCACTTCAGTTCTGTTACTCAGTGGTCAGAAAAACGCTGCAAACCAAAGAACCCCAATTTCGTGACAGCTTAGCTCTTATACACCAGCTGATACAAGTACTAATACGCAGCTACCTCCATCAGCTGAATGTCAAAAGAGGTGTGGCTACACTCCATGTTCCAACAGTTCATTAACACAAGTCCATCTCTATTCTCCATATTTTATCATATTTATACGTAATTTATTAAAATGAAAGTCAATATTGGCGCCAAAATACAGTATAATGGGGTATCAAGTTTAACTGTGATACAAAGAAATTAAATTAAATTTACAACAAATAATTTGCAGAATTTAGGAAATATTTTGAATGCAGTCCACACTGATGTAACCTGTCGTTACACCTCCCTTTAAAAATAAGCACACATGCTATTGCCACACAAAATAATTTTTATGGAAACACTGTGACCAGTATGTGGAATGTTTGTCAAATCTAATATGTACTACTGCAACATCCTCCTCCTTGTTTCTTTAAGTGTATTTATTCAAGGTTGATGATGCATCTTTTTCTGTCAGGTTTGGGTCCATTGTAAAAGAATATTTGTGTGATCAAATTTCCTATGCATGGTGATCGATGGCATCTTACTGTGACATGCATGACTGACTGACAGTTTTTCAGAATGAGAGAAAAGTGGTACCTCAACTGTCACTTAAAGAAACTTTAAAAAATGCACTTTGTCATAAGAACTAAGAAGAGTTGTGAGTTACAATCTAGTTTCATGAAGTGCTTTGTGTCTGTATAATAATGACAGTGATTAAAATGCATTTTTAATTGAAACAATACTGTTAATAAGATGGCCAACAAATATTAGAAGCAATATTTTTCCATGTCATCTTATCTTGAAATGCCTTGTAATAAATCCAACCATGCTGCAAATACTTTATGATTGACAACATGGTCAGGTTTTGTTAAAAGCAGCAGAGAAATGGAAAAAGTTGTCCTCCTTTAAATTCTCTATACTATTTTTGTTATCAATGTCTCTAGGTCACATAGTGTGATGTGATAAAATGTGAATATCCCAGATGCCACACATGCAAGACACATTTAGTACATAATATATTCTTTGCATGTGTTTGTACACATGACGGAGTTGTTTATGAGCTGATAATGCATAGTGACCATATGGCATATGAGCTCCACCATTGAACTCGCCAGCCTTTTGACTGTTCTTTTCCTTTTGTGTTTGTGCAGGACATGATGAGGAACCCTTTCGGTATGTTTGATAACATGATGAGCAACGTGAGGAACAGGATGGAGGAGATGCACAGAAACTTTGTGAGTTTATTTGTGTAATAATTTTGTCTTCTCTTCCTTTTTTTGTTTTGCTGCTTTCTCAGACTGTTGTGCTGCATGAACCATAGTTGCTTAACTCTGTGTGTGTTTATTTGTTTGTGTATTTCAGGAGAACATGTCCACAGATTCAAACACCCACTCATTCAGCTCCTCATCAATCATGACATATTCAAAGGTTGGAAATGAGCCTCCCAAGGTCTTCCAGGCAAGCTCATCGACACGCCGTGCCCCTGGAGGGGTAAGTACCTCGTCACATGTTTTGCTACATTGCAGTATATCACAGTACATTAGAGCACAGTTCACTACATTTAGCTTGGAGAAGTAAATCTGTCTGTAGAGAAATCGCTCATTCTGTAATTCCTGAGTGATCATGATGATAATTTCCCCCTGACCTTTCTTTGTGAGAACATGCAAATTCTCCCAGGGGTCTATGATGGCTCTTCTCCATTAAGGTGTGTCTGAAATCATTTAGGTCATCCTGAATGTGCAATTCCAGGGCCCTGGGACTGGTTCTCCTAAATGGAATGCAGCCATTAAGACTATTTTTAGCCGCACTTGTGTTGACTGGTCAAACTGTCTATTTTCTGATTGGACTTCTATGTAAAGTAAATAAACATGCTGATTGCTAAAACACTTTTTCATGAACAAGCTGAGGTGTCTGACGGGTTTAATAATGTCTCATCACCAGATCAAGGAGACCCGGCAAGCAGTCAAAGACTCTGAGAGTGGTCTGGAGAAGATGGCCATTGGTCACCACATCCAGGACAGGGGACATGTTGTTGAGAAGAAATACAACAAGAAAACAGGAGAGAGGGAGTTCATCCAGGACTTTCAGAATATGGATGAATGTACGATAAAGTGGTAGATGTATATTTATTTATTTAGTTTTTAGTGTATAGATGCTCTCAACCTCCTGAATCATTCTTCACTGAGTTGTTGCAGTAGCTGCACATGGTTTCTCCATATTTTCCAGAGTCCAGCTATATTTGTTTCACTTCTCAAACATGTAACTGCATGAGGGAGCTATTTCAGAGATCATGCTGCAAAGTATCTGACAATTGCAAATTCTAATTTTGACAATTGACCCTTCCTAAGTCTTTACTCCATAAATAGTTGAGAAAGCCTGGCACCTGGTGGAATCTCACTCACCTCTTTTTCTGTTTCCTGTTCTTAGATATGCAATATCTCATCTTTGCTGAAAAAAAAAACACATTTTTGAAGACTGTTAAAAGATGTTTTTGGGGAATATTGTATATAGTCAGAACTTAAGCAGCCTAGTGTATCAAATTCTAGCTAACTAGCCCCTCTACATAAATGTAAATTAGCTAATGTTTTGCTAATATTAGCTAACTTAAGATTTGACTATAGTATATGTCTCGGTCACAGTTTCCCCAGCAAAATCTTTTAGCCATCTTCAAAATGTGGTTTTTATTTCAGCATAGATGAGTTATCACATATTTAATTACAGGAAATGGGAAAGGAACTGACTGAAATTCCACCAGATACCAAGCTCCTTAACTGATTATGGAGTACAAAGCAAAAAGGGGCACGACTTAAGAAGTGTCAGTTAAATGATGTAAATTAACTGATAGTTTTAAAATACCAAGACACCATTACATTGATTTGTAAACAGTAAATACAGGCATTAGCTTGTGAACCATGTTTGACCCATGGAATGTGGTCAGATTGTATTTGTATGTTTTCAGTGGAAATGTTAACTACACTGGCTGGTCAAACATTATACCACTGTAAATGCCGCTGTCCACAGACAGAATGTTGCCTAACATGATCCTGATCCTCCATCCACAGCTGAGGCACAGTCTTTTGATGATGAGTGGCAGCAGAAGGTGTCCAACTTTCAGTCATCTGGCCCAATGTCTCGCCTAGAGGAACCCCGACTCCGTGGTGCTCACCGGGCAGCCATCACCGGCCCCAAGGAGACCCACAGGTCAGTGTTACGCCCCATGTAGTACTGATGACAGGTCAGAATCTGTAGGTCAGGCTCAAATGACAAACAAGTGGGAGACACTGATAGCAGACACATACAGTATGCTTTTGTAAATATATTATCATACTGAAGTTAATTTAACTTTTGAACTATGATTGTTTACTTTTTTCCCACAGAGACCAGTCAAAGGGCAAGGCTAAGGATGAAAGCCATGTGAAATTCTCTGGCTCGACAAAGGAGTAAAAGTATCAGTTTGCATGCTTATTAAAGTCTTTCAAGCATCATACAGTACACTTTGATGTTCTGTACCCACACACGGTGGTTTCATCAACAAGACAGACAGAATGAAAGGCTTTGACCCAGATTTTGAAATATTTAAGACTATAGGGTTCACATTGCGGCTGTCCAAGCATACTGCACAATATGATCAACTCTAAGCCTGTCAAGAATTAAAAACCCATCAAATATGGCTGCCTAATTTACATATATTCTGCTTTCTCATGTGTCAAATGTATCCTGCCATCTCACTGTTAATATTTTGAATCTGAGAAAAGGTCAAATTTGAGTTTGAAAACACAAACATAGAGATGGAGAGACAGGCAGGTTTAGTAAGGCACTATAAGGAATGTAAAATATGTGTGATTTGTAATCTGTTGGCTGTTAAACATGCAAAATCAGCAGTTTAATACAAACCCACACACGTTGTGATGCTGTGTAAAGCATAAATAAAAACAGAATGCAGTGCAACACATTTGCAAAAAGTTGGGAAAGGGGCAACAAAAGACTGGAAAAGTTATGGAAAGTCTGGAACATCCCACAGGTAAACAGGTTAACTGATAACAGGTGATAATAATATGATTGAATAGTAAAAGGGCATCCTCAAAAGGCTCTGTAATTCAAAAGCAAGGATGAGGTGAAGGTCACCTCTTGGTGAAAAAGTTGGGCAAGCAGTCCAACAGTTCAAGAACGACGTAACATTTCTCAACATCCAAGACAAGCCATTTAGAGATTTCACTATCCACAATCCATAATATTATTAAAGGATTGAGAGAATAAGGAGAAATCTCTGCATGTCGGGAGCCAGGCTGAAAACCGACATTAAATGGTGGCACTAAATTAAAAACCTGCATAGTTGTATAAAGAATAGTACATGGGCTCAGGAACATTAAAAAGAACTGTTGTTGGTAAAGTTGGTACAGTTTTGTAGCTACAACATCTGTGAATTCAAGTTAAAGCTATGCAAAGTGAAAGCCATATATCAAAAACATCCAGAAATGCTGCCAACTTCTCTGAGCCCAAGCTCATCACAGATGGACTGATAGAAAGAGGAAACGTGTGCTGTGGTCCACATTTCAGAAATCATGGACATCGTGTCCTCCGGGCTCAGAGGACCATGCGTATTGGTACCAGCAAAAACTTCAGAAGCCAGCATCTGTGATGTTGTGGGGGTGTGTTAGTGCCTATGGCATCATGGGTAATACAATAGTAAATATGGCCCCTTCACAACTTTTTGGAACATTCAAAATGAGTGTATATTTACAAAAAAGTAATTAAAAACTTTAGTATTAACATTAAATATTTTTTCTTTGTACTGTATTCAGTTGAATGGAGGTCATAAAGTATTTGCGAATCATTGCATTGTTTTTATTTACATTTTACAAAATGTCCCAAGTTTTTTGGAATTGGGATTGTACTTCACTACTCTTACATGCTGAGAGAACATTACCATTAAGGCCTTAATCTTCTACAACAACCAAGATACTAAAATGGTTCGTAGTATTTTATAGATGTAGTGGTGTTGTTGAAACTTCTTAGTACACATTAACAACCAGAGAGGAATTTATTTTTATCACTTGTAAGGTATTCTGATGATGTCGTCTTTTGTCACATTATCATTTTCATAATGCAACAGGTCACACAATGTACCAACTTACTGTTTGAAATCCACTAATGCACTTAGACAATGTCTAGATTGTCTTTTTGTAATTATATATATAGCACCTGATGCTCTAGATATATGTATTTTCTCTGCTGTAATCTTTGTAAAAAGAATAATAATGCTTTTCCCTTTTTATATGTTACTTTGGTTCTCTTGTTTTTCATTGGATGAACTCTGTGCTGCACAGCACAATTATCTTGACAATGTCTGGATTATTCTCAATAATTCTAGCTTTGTTCTTGTATATTTTTACAAGCTTTAAAAATGTGTCAAAACAGACTATTGTCTGAAAATAAAACTGTAAAAATATGAAGATTTTTGTGGTTTTGTCTTTTGATCCACCCCTGTACTTTACTGTAGGCAGTGAGTCTATGAGAGCATGAGTGTGTAGTGTGATGAGCTCTCGTTGTGTCTGTTTGGTCGAGACCCAGGGTAGTATTTTTGGACTTGTCAGTAGCTCAGATTGGTCTGAGATGTAACACAGCTGCAAGCCCAACAGGCTCCCCTCTCACGTGCTCATGTATCAGACTTCATTAATCCCTCAGCCTCAACATGCAGATAGCAAGGAAGCAATATATAGCTCAACAGGATCCAAGTGCAACCCGAGTCGTCACTCAGACCAGAAATGCAAAGCACTATCCTCAGTAGGTTATGTAACATGGAAAATGAGCCATACAAAAGAACTTCATGGTGTTGAAAATTAACTCAGTACTCAAACATAGGCCTCTCTGATATATCATGGACGACAGGAAGGAGCAAACACCCCCCAAATTCTGCCAAGTACAGGTAAGCTGTCTCACAAATCACTCATCACAGGCAGCAGAGATGACTGACAGGCTTTACAGCTTTTAAACTTATATGTTCACTGACACCCTGGAAATAGCAGCAGCAATAAACAGTCAATTTAGTGCAATTTATCCCTCAGTAAAGGCATTGCTGTCTTAACAGCTTCTCCTCTCTTAAAAGTCTACTCTTGAAATTCCTCAGGGTGTTTGTTACCAGGCTCCTATTGTTGCCCCACTATATCAACACTGCTTCAGTATGAGTTCAATCAGATTCTTCTTTAACAGGACCCTCCAAGAACAAAGAAATCAGCTGCTCCTCAATGCATTTGACTATTTGTATTGAAAAGACACCTTTTCCACTGCCTCTGTAGAGACATGTTGTGCCCCTTTACTGCTTTAAGTGTTAAATCTTATAAAACGTGACTGCAGACAAATAAGATAAAAATGCCCTGCCATTATCTATGTGGGAGTTGTCTGAGTTGTTTGCGCCATAAAGAGAGTTGATTGTTGAGTTTTATTCCCAGGATGTCAAATATCAACATTTTGGGTTGGTAAAGCAAAATAATGAGAAAATAAGAAAATAGTACAGTCCCTGCAAATACAGACGTCACCACACACTTTTACTGGGTCACAACTGATGAAAGGGATTATGTTTATGAGTCCATAGTTGTTGTTTTTTTCAGAAAGTGTTGCATAGCATTCTTTGAATTTAATTACCAAATTCATTCAGATAATACTAAACAGGCTGATCGTCTTCACCTTCCTTTTTACAAAACGAAACATGGCCAGTATTCCTTTAGGTAACATGGCGTGCAAATATCAAAACCAAAGGTGTAAGTTATCAGGACCTCTTGATAACACATACTTGACAGATTTTTTAAAGAAAATTATCACATTTAACATTAATTATCACAATAACCGAGGGGAGGTCGGTTATTTTAGCTCGCAGTTTCCTGACCTCCCCTGACACATTTTTTATCACTTCATTGTATTTTATGTATTTTTCTGTGTGCAAAAAAAAAAAAAAAAAAGACTTTGCGGTTTCAGATTTTCTTTCATAATCTCCCCATATCTTTAACTGTCACTACAGTCCACAATCGATGGCTTTTTACTCGTATACGTCATGCTGGAACATTACATCCTCCACATCAGTTAAAGATGTTAATGATATACTGATCTTCCATTGTGCATCGTGAATAATGACGAAACATTAGTATCAGTAGAAAGGTTTTAATATTCAATACAAATAAGCTACAAAAGACTTGTGAATATTGAGATGGCAGTTACAACTCTTCCACCACCTGCTGGTCATCTTACAACATGACTTCTTCTCAGAAATATTTACACAGCATTTATAAGACAAAGCATAACTTACTTAAAAAAAAATCTTAATTGAATATACAGGATCTTGACCAATGTAGCGCAAAACTGCCTCAATTATGAAGTCCATCATTTCTCTCCGAAAAGTCACCAGATGCAGAGAGTTGGGGTGATCAGGTCCAGGTCTACATGATTCCCTGAGTCTGTCCCTTTCCTGCGATCTTCTTGGAACACTCCAGGAGAGCGTTGTGGATGTCTTTGGCGCAGGAGATCTGAGACTTGATCATGCCGAGGTACTGAGCATAAGACATGGACTCCGTCTGCACTGTGTCTGGTTTGGTGGCTGTTGGGACCAGGTTGGGTGAATGTTTGGCACTGTCAATACTCTGGGAGAGGCACTCGTACGCCAGCCGCTGCACAGAGGAGAAAAAGCATTGGTTTCTATGGTACATTTAATGTGTAGATACTGGGGCTGCACAATATGGTAAAAATGTCAGTTCACAATTATTCTAACAGATATTACAGTTCAGACAGCCTCTCAAACAACACTAAGGACAGAAAAGCCTGATTAAAAAAACCTGCTGATGAAATTATTCAAGTGACTATTTCACATAATTCCAAATTTCTCTTAATGCAATAGTCAGTGAGTTAAGAGTCAGTTAAGTTAAGTTAAGAATCAGGTAAATGCTCCTTGTGAGGTGGGTTGGCAGTTTCTTATAAGATGGCGAATCACTCCTCCCATCTATCAAATGTTACGTTATATATGGCTTCAAGAGGGTTGAGCTTTTTATGAACTTTATTTACTTTCGATAACACGTTGAACATCACACGTCTCAAAATGTCTCGATGCAGTACTGGATTGTGGCGATATCTAATGTGATATTACATGGTTTGTTGTTATATTTGAACAGTCATTTTATTTTATAAAACAACTGCTAATGACTGTTGGATTGCTTTGGTTTTGTAGTTGTACAAGGAGGAAAGGAGTACAAAGGAAAAACAAATGTTATACGAACAAAAAATGCTTTACACATCAGATTTATTATATAATACATTTTTTAAATTTTAAATGTAATAAAATTAATTTTTTGCTTGGTTAATATCACAATAAATATCATATCATGGACTTGAGTGTTTAATATAAATTAATTGTTTATTAAACAATTAAATTAAACTATTTTGATGACTGAGTAATCACTTTGGTTTATTTCTTTTTAAGACAATGTCAAATTTCAATTCCACAATTTCTGGCTTCTTTAGTCCTCTTTGGGCTGTCGACAAAGCAAGACATTTGAGGACATCACCTTGAGCTTTAGGAAACTGTGACTGACATATTTCAAAACTTTCTAACATTTAACAAACCAAACAACTAACTGATAAATCGATAATGGAAATATCTGTTAGTTGCTGCCTCATTTCAAATAAAAGGACACTTATCAGACCTGGTTCCACTGCATGTCTGTGGTTAGGTGTGTGTGTGTGTGTGTGTGTGTGTGTGTGTGTGTGTGTGTGTGTGTGTGTGTGTATTGTGTTTAAATCTTACCAAACACAGCTCCAGCTGATCACAAAGGGCATAAAACTCCTCTAGGCTTTTGTCAAAGCGCTGAACAGAGGCGTCACTGCTTTTGCTAAACATGGAGAGACAATAGACAGATTAACGTTAAATTAAAAAAACACATTTACATATATATCACATACTCGGCTGTCAGTAACATCTTTATTCGGGACCTTTGTTGTAACGTTCCTCAACTTACATGCCGTTGTCAATGGACGTGTTATGGGCCAAATTCAGAGATGCAATCTTCATCACATTCTGAAAATGAAAAATACAGCAACGTGATTAGAGCACGTTGGTGAAAATGTGTTATTTCTTTGTGAATCTAGAGTATTTCGGCTGTGAACTCATCACACTCATCACTTCGGCTATTGTGAGCAGCAGCTGTGGGTATTTTCGCTCTCAGTTTTTAGCTCAGTTACCTGCAGACTCTCCTTCAGCTGTGGAATCAACATCTTGAATCTGTGAACTGGATCAAAGTCTTGCTGTTGGCTCAGTTGTTGCTGTTGTTGTGGTAATCCTGTGGGTTGCTGTAATCCGGGCTGAGGCATCGGCCCTCCAGGTTGCTGTTGCTGAGACGCCATCTTGACCGGCTACGGCTCACAAGCCGGAAGATGTATAAAATATCCGGTTCATTGTTTTTCAAAATAAAAGCATTTCCTCAGTATACCTTTCAAAATCGAAGATTGTGCACTCATCAACCTCTTTCTGTGACTAATAAATGCTATAAATAAATAATATTGATGTGTCACTGTGTGCTTCTGTATGTATGTGTTTCTTTTGTTCTACTTAATATTTTTATTCTATTCTAGTTTCATTTCTTTGTCTTAATAATAATAATAATAATAATAATAATAATAATAATAATAATAATAATAAAAGAGGAGGGGGAGGAGGGTTAGAGCAATAATGATAATGAACAATGTCATCTGACTTTAGGTTTAGTTGTTGAATACAAATACATTTTTTTCATGCTGAGTCTGTAAGGTCGTTCTTTATAGCGTGGGTCAACTTTTGTTGTATATATTTTGATGGTAAAATACGAATTGTTCAAGTAATTTTGTTATTCATAAAGTATTCAGTTCTGTTTTATTCAAATGAGAGTTGTTGCTTGGCGGTTTTCTCGGTGCTTCTTGAAGGCAGCAGCAGCGCAGTAGCGGAGGAGGGAGGGCCCTGCAGCCGCAGCTCTGTAGCAGAAACCCCGTAGTGCAGCACAACAGCGCCATTCGGTAATTGCAACAGTATCCAAAATGGCAGGAGCTGATGGAGACGACTCTCTCTACCCTATCGCCGTTCTCATTGATGAACTGCGAAATGAGGATGTTCAGGTAGTAACAGTAGTTTCGACTTTGATCGCCATGTTAATCGTTCAGTAAAATGAAGCTATTTAACGTATTTTTCTCGGTCGGGCACCTGATTACAGCTAGCTAACTAGCATCATGCTAGTTAACGTTCCCGGTCAAGGCCTATCAGGAATTTTCTGCCGGGCGCACCCTCCCTTGCCAATCTAACGCTAGCTGGTGTGCTATCATGATTTACGGTGTTCATTGTTGATCTAGAATAACGGTTAATTTCAGTTGGTGTAACAACGGAAATGTAAAGGTAACAAAATCAATTGAGTAAGACAAGCTAACCAGGTCATTGGTTTAGCCGCTAGCGCTAGCTAACATCGGATCGGTAGTGGCAAGCAGTATGCTAGCTAATTGACTGTCGTTAAAGTTAGCAATCACAACAGCAGGGCGTTCAAGGCCGCAGTGGGCAAAGCTCACTGTTGTTAGCCTATTTAGTTCTTGTCAATGAATATAAACCTAGAATTTCGATTCTGCTGTCTCAGTGTTAGTCAATCGCAGTTTGACATGGCTGTTAAATTTAGCTGCCCACTTAATGCGAAGACGCCGACTGTAGACAAGATAGTAACAGAAGTACTTAGCTGGGTAACGTTATGGCGAGGTTTACAGTCACTCATTTACATTGGTTATTAAATGTGCTTACACTCTACACTGAACTTCCCACTGACATGTCCATTTTGTGTACAGTTGCGGCTGAACAGCATCAAGAAGCTGTCCACTATTGCTTTGGCCCTTGGAGTTGAGAGGACTCGCACTGAACTACTTCCTTTCCTCACAGGTAGTAAAGTCAGTCATCTCACCTGATGTTTGACTCAGCAGCCACGACCTCAGTTTTACTGTCAGAAATTTGTTACATGGGTAAATGCTGAATATGTTGAACTTTAAACCATGCCATAGTGGTGTAATAACTGACTCTTATGGTCACATTTTCCTACATCATCCCTTAGACACCATCTATGATGAAGATGAGGTACTCTTGGCCTTGGCTGAGCAGCTTGGCAATTTCACTATGTTGGTGGGAGGGCCAGAGTACGTCCACTGCCTCTTGGTAAGTCACAGGAGAGTTGATTTAAATAAGAGATGCATGTTAAATATTGGGACCAATAATGATACACACATTATTATTTATTATTCCAATAATTAAGTTGTAGCTGATAAATACCAGCCATAACATTTGATTTGATGCAGTGTCAAAGCATTTAATTAGAATTTTTAGGAAAGGTGCTCTACAAAAGTATATATATATGAAGATGTTTGATGTACTTTACCAGGGAAAGTAAACATTTGAAGAATCAGAAGTGTTCTTTGTTTCTGGTGTAGTAGCAATGTTTCTTAGGTTTTGTTAGGTCAGCTATGAAATGTTCAATTACCCATTTTTGCTCACTTTGTCTTTCTTAACCAAAAGTGTGCCTAAACAGGTTATATGAACTTCTCTTTAAAATACAGAAATGTGAAATTATTGGTTATTGGTATCGGCTGAGCATATTATTTAGCTTTAATATGAATATAAGCTGATTAACGGACAGATCATCCCTTACTTTTAAGTTGAGACAACAACAGTTAGATCATCTGAGAAGTCCATGTTGTCAATACAGATTACTGCCATGTCATTGTAAGTAATATGATTCAAGAATATAGAAACCGTTTTTAATAGTTATTGGCTGATAAGAGAATTCAACAGCACAGAGGCATATGCTGTGAGGCAGGCTGTGACCCCTCAAACAGTGCTTGTTTTTTATGATTAATTTCTTCTTGATTTCTTCAGGGGATTTGCTGAATGATTAGAAAATAACCAAAAGGCCACTTTGTTTTCCAGATATTGGAATTTCTCACTTATTTTGTGAGGAAGCGAACAGTGAAAACCCTTGACTATTTGGATTTTATATGGACCTTATGGTCTTAATTTATTTCCCCTACATAGACCAATGCCAACCTTTATATCACCTAAGCCCAATATATTGGAACATTATCAATTAAGTGTGTAAAATATTTGCTATTGTTCAGTACCTTTGCATACATTTGAAGTAAAAACAAAATCATCCTAATGTCTAATTCTGTACATAAATTGTTGATTATACCCTTATCTAACCTTCCTTCCTTCTTGATACAAAGCCTCCTCTGGAGAGCCTTGCCACAGTGGAGGAGACAGTAGTCAGAGATAAAGCAGTGGAGTCCCTGCGGAAGATCTCTCAGGAGCATTCTCCAGTTGACCTGGAGGTCCATTTTGAGCCTTTGGTGAAGCGTCTGGCCAGTGGTGACTGGTTCACTTCTCGCACATCTGCCTGCGGATTGTTTAGTGTCTGTTATCCCCGTGTATCCAGCACTGTCAAGGCTGAGATCCGCCAGTAAGTAGCTTCTTAATGAGGGAAACGCTTCAAAATCCTTATTTGCACTTATGTATATCATGCACAGTATGGCATGAAGTATGTCAATTCATATAGACCAGACGTGCTTACGTTAGGCTTCTAAACAAGTTTTGTTCCACAGTCAGTTTTGTCTCACGGATAGCATTTTCATCGTTACTTCTAGGCATTTTCGCACCTTGTGCTCAGATGACACTCCTATGGTACGTCGTGCTGCAGCATCTAAACTGGGGGAGTTTGCCAAAGTCCTGGAGCTGGATTATGTAAAAAGTGACATAATTTCCCTCTTCACTGCTCTGGCCTCTGATGAGCAGGTATGAACACTTGTCTTCCTTCTTCTCGATCTCTTCTGTAAGTTTATTTGCCTGTTAAACTCAGGTATGACCAGGCTAATCCCATTACCTTTCTGTCAGGACTCAGTGCGGCTGCTTGCAGTGGAGGCTTGTGTCAGCATTGCCACTCTGCTGCCTCAGGAGGACCTGGAGACCCTGGTAATGCCAACTCTGCGCCAGGCCGCAGAAGACAAATCCTGGAGGGTCCGCTACATGGTGGCTGACAAGTTCTCTGAGGTTAGCAGACAGCTTCTTTTCTTCCCCCTTGCTGTTGTCCTTTTTTAATGTCTAGCTGACAGAAAATGACAGAAAGTCAGTTCATATTTAGAGCTGCCTTTAAGGTGTCTGGTTCTTAAGAACCATTTAGCTCAAGCGCTATTGATATCTGCTCATTTAAAACAAGGCTTAATGCCATGATTAATAGATTTCAGGGTGCACACACTCCAGCTGAGAGAGGAAATTATATTTTAAAGTGTGGGCACATTTTACTAACCAAGATAGGGTCAAAATACAATACAAATGTCTACAAGTTTGTGGCCAATATATCCTATTAAGGAAGTGGATGTGGAGTTTTCCCTGAAGTCAGTACAGGCATATCTGTGATTTTATGGTAAAATCTCTTCTTAGCTCATATGGCTCAGATCTGTTTTTTCATAACAATTTGAATAACACAAATTACATGGAATCTGATGTTTTCAATTTTGGCTTGGGCCACTTTTCATATGTTGTCCTTAATCAGAGAGAGACCTTTTTTTTTTTTTCCTTGTAGTGTGACCTCAGTGGAAACAAAGCCCTTGATATCCTGAAATTTTGGATGAAGTTTATTTCTGTGTCATTTACGTCACAATCTTGCCAGTCCTTGCTCTGACTGTGCATCCATGTACACCACTGTACAAAAGTAACAGCTATTACTCCACAAAAAGCCAGAATTAAAAACTTGGCTAATTTTCTTGTTGCCTGCTTATGAATTTGCTGGTTTTGACTGCTCATAAATGTATACATGAAACTATAAATGCTGACTTAACTAAAACCATGCTTACTTTTGATCAGCAGCATGCTGCATGTGAAGTTTTTTGCTATTTTTTATTTGCTGGTTATTTCAGGACCACGACCAGTTCACTCTGACTCTGGCTGTTTTACATTATTTTTTTAAGTGGGCAAATATCAAACAAAAAAACAATTCAGGTATGCACAAAAAATCCAAATTGAGCACTAAAGTTTGTAGTGTGAATGTGGCATTAGATGATGTTTGACATTTGCCAGAGCTGAAGAACCAGCAATCAGTCAAATTCTTCCTATTACTTAAATTTATGTGTGTTATGTGTTTCTGTTGCACATGTTCTTCTCAGTACGTTTATTGCTCAATGAAACACTCTTCTTGTACATGTGCTTTTGTGCATGTTAACAGTTTCTCTATTTTAATCAATAAAAACAGGGCACTCATTAGCAAAAGTGAGAACCCTAACTAAAACTGATATTTAACCTTTGTAAAACTTGCATGTAATGTAATTCAATGGTTTAGCAATGATGTGCTTGAAATTATACTTGTAGATTGCCACACACACCTGCACAAATATATTGGCCACTGCTGGTTGTTGGCTTGACAGTAGCCAATTGGAAAATATTAACACATCACCTATCCCTATTGTGAAGCTGTTGGCTTTGCATAATGACCTAACTCAATAAAACCCACGAGTCTTGTAGTTATTACTGACTAGCTTGCTAGCTAACAGGCATTATTTAAGACAGTTTATAAGTTGTTAAAAAGCTGTAATGTTTCAGTTGTGACAGAGTTTGAACTGGATTCAGTGGCATGATGGTACTTCACCATCATTCAATATAGTTGTTTTAAATTAAATTTAGACTTTCTAAAATGTTGAGGCATATGAATAATGGCTAAACTGTCCCACACATTCCTCTCAAGCAGTGTAAAGAAATTGGCTACAAAACATTTTGATTCAAAGTTTAACAGGTTTATGTGGGCATGCTGAACCTTTTTTGTCATAGCATTTCGATTTTTTTAAACTACTACTTCCAGGGTTTATTTTGGCACCAGCATATATTTTACAGTTTACAAAAAAAGAACACTGCAAGATCTTTGACACAGTAACCTACTTAATGTAGGAGTAGAGCATCCTTTACTGGGTTCCTCTTACTCAGAATGCTTAACCAGGCTGCTGTAATGCGTTCAGGAGTTTGCACGGGAAACTGTAAGTGGGTTAATAGCAGACTTTTCTGTGGGTGCTCATGCATCTTGTAGGAAAAAAACAAAAAAAACAAAAAAACAACACACACAGTGTTGTGTTTTGTTTTGTTTTTTTTAATTTATATCAGTTAAATTCAAAGAAATTGATGGGGTGAAAAAATAATGTTCCTCTGGTCATAGTTAATGTTGTACAGTATAGTTCTTATTCTTGATTCTCCACCAACGTTTGTCTTTTTTTTTTTTTTTTTTTTTTTATTAATTGGTATTTTCCTCACATGCTTGTTTGCATATTGACACGTTGATTTCTCTCTGAATGCAGCTCCAGAAAGCAGTTGGGCCAGAGATCACCAAGAATGATCTGGTCCCGGCCTTCCAGAATCTTCTCAAGGACTGTGAAGCTGAAGTTCGTGCTGCTGCAGCCAACAAAGTCAAAGGTCGGTACATAAAAACACATTAATTAATTAAAACCGTCATGCCTGAGGGAGACTTGTTGAATAAATTAATTGTGTAGGTTACACGTAACAACTTGTTTCAACTTCATGTCCTGTCTGGTCCATATTTTATTGACACTGTATTCGTCTTTCCATTAGAATTCTGTGAGAACCTCCCAGAGGACAGTCGTGAGCAAATCATCATGACTCACATTCTGCCCTGCGTCAAGGTAAAAAATAAACCTTTCTGTCTGCCACACTGTGATATTTCTCTGGTGCTGAATAAAAAAAACACTTTGATTTGCTTCAGGTTATTAAGCACGAAGAGGACTAGAGGCTTATCTTTTTATAGTCTTCCCCAAAGCGTTTCTACAGATGTGGTGTTGTGACATTTGCTTAAATGAAAACTGGGTTGTTTTTACAACCTGGGTCTTATTTTTGAAATGCTGACCATTATTCCATGGTATTGTGATAATGATAACATTTTATTTACCAGCTCAATTGTTAATATCTCAAACGTGGTGAACCACACCACAAAGATTATTTTCATTTTCCATGAATCTGTTATTTTCTCAATTAATGGATTAGTTGCTTGGTCTATAAATATGTCAGAAAATGGTGAAAAATTTGGATCAGTGTTTCCCAAAGTCCAAGGTAATGTCCTCAAATGTCTTGTTTTGTCCATAACACAAAAATATTCAGTTTACTGTCAAAGAGAAGTAAAAGATGCCAGAAAATATTCACATTTCATAACCTGTTTTAGACCAATTAAATGATTATCAGTAGAGTTGGCACTTTATTATTTGACAACTAATTGATTTATTGTAGCAGTCTAGCCTAGTATACATCTGTCAGTGTCATAGAAAAACAGTACACTTATAAACAAATGGGTGTAACCGCCTGTAAAGTTGAATGCACATTTACAACATGTAGTTTTGATTCATTTTTTAGCCTCAGTTTTCTTTTCCACCTGTGGTCACTGAGGATTTGATTTCCCAACATTTTCCCACAGGTTCTCCCCAGATTTCAGCAGTTCATGAGTAAAATGTTAAAACTGAAAATAAGAACTGGGTTTTTGACCTGAGTAAACCATGAACCCATTCAAACACACAGCATTCAGATATGTACACTAAAATGTGATAAGGTCTTCTGTGTGTACTGGTCATAACCAGACCATAAGATATCAGAAGATGCCCAATAACATGGGCCTTACCATCAATGGCTGTTAAGGGAGTATGTTTAGTAGAGCACTTATAAAAGATAGGAGGTAAGACATCCTGTGTCTGCTGGTGCAGATCAGATTTTGAACAGCAGGTGGCACTGTTGTATTTTTGTTCAACATGAAGTTCAGTTGTAGTGCCAGTGATTTAAAAACTTATATCATTGCCAGTTGTAATTATTTCTTTTTTAATTATGGCAGAGGCAGTACAGATATATTTACAGTGAAATGCATTGAATTTACGAACAGTTGTTTCTGAAAGGTGCAGATCAGTGTCACAAGTAATAATTCTGCTTATCCTATAAACATGTAAACAGTGGAACAAAGCTATACAGGTAGCAACAAAGCTGTGAAAACGTCATAATAGTTCAGAACAAATGACTCATGATACTTGCACATGACATACAGGCTCCCTTTACAGGATGAGTGATCTACTTAGATATTTTTGAACCTTTAATGTTGTTGGAACATACAACCACAGGACTTGGGCATGTCGAACACATGACTTTTTTCTTTTCTTTTTTTTCCATTTTTTTTTTATATAATCAGTAATAGGTCAAATGCAATTTCAGTGCCCCTTTTTTATATTATGCCATTTGTCTACATCATACTTGACCTTATTCTATGACAGTAGTTAACTGCAATGACTGTTTGTTTTCTGCACTAGTATTAAGTCCTTTTTGCTGTGTGTTTACAGAGAGGGAGGCTATAATCGACTTGTGTGCATTGTGTTGTGAATATGACCATACCAGTAGTCTTGATGTTTGTTTACGTACTTTCTGTCTCAACGATTTGTTTGTGCTGATCTCTGTGTCTCCAGGAACTTGTTTCAGACACCAACCAGCATGTGAAGTCAGCCCTGGCCTCGGTCATTATGGGCCTTTCAACCATCCTGGGCAAGGACAACACAATAGAGCACTTGCTGCCTCTCTTCCTGGCTCAGCTCAAGGACGAGGTAAAGGAAATGCGGACTTGTAATCCTGGCCCCCAATTTCTCTTTTCTTTTTTACACAGCTGGCTTTCGAACTCCTCAAGGCAGTGCTTAAGTTTTGTTACGTTCAAGGCAAAAGCTTCCTGTGAAGCATCTGAGTTTGACCAATTTATTTGGACTTTAGTGACCAGCACGACTGAGGTAAGGTAAATCCACTTAGCTACAGCCACTACATGTACCTGGATGCCACCTGGCTGGGTAGAAGGATGATTCATGCACTTGGCAGCCAGACTGAGACCTTACAATTAGAGGACTGAATTGCTGTCTAGAGGGAAACATAATGAAAAGTTGGTCACAGTGCAACTAAATGAGTTATTGCTTGATGCATTTTGATTGTATGTACAGGAGTAAATTTAGCTCTTTATTGGTTAAAGTAGGTTGAGAAAAGCCACAGTTCCAGCTGCACATGAAGCACAGAATGTTTTTTGTTAACAGGGCTTCATGGTATGGTAAAAATATAAATATACTATTCATTTATATCGTGATAAGAATTAGTGGGAATTATTTTTCGTTTTGCACCAATAATTTTCATATTCACTGAGGCAAAAATCTCAATCATAATATTGTGACATTGGTTGGGGTCTGTACCAAACAAACCTGTTTTTTACATCTGCAGAACAAAATTTGTAGGCCAGGTGATCCCTGCAACACAACAGTACTTTGTTATAATGCTGTTTGTGCTTTTGTGATTTGGAAATTACACTTATAACATTTTTGAATAAATTTGAATTAATTTTGCGGCCCGATTTGTAATGGAATTGAACACATCCTTTCATCAATCTGTCTGCTTTGCATTTCAGTTACTTTTGAGACCGTCAGTATTGGATGTACTTTTGAAGTGACTTGTTTCTGGAACTGTTAAAGTAAGACAAAGTAGAACGTTTTTTATGAGTTTATAAGTTACGATGGGCTGGGTTTTAGCTGATGACTGCACATTCTTCCTCAAACGTAACAGGATAGACTAGAACAATGATAGCCGAGTCACATGTTGTCCAATGAACGCATTTCCATTACATTATTTTGCATATTGAGATCAGACATGAGTTTGGCAGGTTACTCACAAAGGTATATAAATGTTTTGGATGGCTTGAGGCTGTAAGTTTTTCCACTGCTTTCCTTAGTCCTATTTAAAGATGGCCCCATTTCCTCAGTGCAAACACAAGACCAAGAGTGTCTAATTAGATTACAGTCCAAACTGACAGCTTTGACTTGCAAATTTCAATAATTCAAGGTGCATCTAGTGGAGGACAGTTTTAAATCAAGCATGATGGAGAATGTTCTTCAGACATGTCATTCAATGAAGAGCTGACTTGTTTTTCAAACTGTCATTGTGCCTTATTTGGCCACTACTCAGTTCCCAATTAACAAGCCTGACTGAGAGTGTCAAATCACTAACTGTTCCAGTTGTTAATATCCTGTCCAAATCAGAACTAAAGCAGATTTCCTTGTAAGGCTATTGGATATAAACCTGTGTTAAATTATTCTAGACAAAACTTACTTGGAAGACTGTCTTGTTTATATCAAGGAAAGTGGCTTGGCTTGGTCAGAGCCAAGAAATTTTCACTTTGGAGAAAGTAAACAGTGCTATAGCTGTTGAATATAAAGCTAAAAAAGTTTGAAGTGTATGAGATTAATATGATTTTCTAATAACCGAATGCTTTGTTGTGATGAGGGGGCATGCAGCCATAAGCTGAACTTGTCCATCTTAATTATTTTTCTGTCACAGTGCCCCGAGGTGCGTCTCAACATCATCTCCAACCTAGACTGTGTGAACGAGGTGATTGGCATCCGTCAGCTCTCCCAGTCACTGCTGCCGGCCATTGTGGAGCTGGCAGAGGATGCGAAGTGGAGGGTCCGGCTCGCCATCATAGAGTACATGCCCCTGTTGGCAGGACAGCTGGTGAGTCATGGAATCTAGGAACACAACTGAAACCCATATAAAATATGTTTCAAAGGTCTTTCTAATTAGTACCATGCATAGAATCAGAAATATTAGCAATGTTCAGACAAGCAGACTTTATCAGGCCTAACTGTAGACGTCCAGGAAAGTGCTCTAATTGCATGGTGTCCATGTTTTCCCAGGGAGTGGAATTCTTTGATGAGAAACTCAACACCCTTTGTATGGCCTGGCTTATTGACCACGGTAAGACACTCCTTATGGGTTGAAGTTTACAAGCAGTTGTGTGAGATTAGGGCTGTGGACTGAAATATTTTCACGATAAAATGTTTAACTTTGGTTGACATTGCTAATTTTTAATTAGTAATACTTGTTAGACTTGAAGAAAAACAAAACTGATGTGATGGTGAGCCGGTTTCCTCACCATCTGCATTTTCTCAATCCGTGCTGTTTCTGTTGTCACATGTTGATGGTGCAACTGAGCAAAACACTGGTTAAGTGATTGGGTGTTTGTGTCACTTGTTGCACATTGCTTTATGGAGGGATATGATGGGCTGTTTGTGAGCTTTTCATGGTGGTTTTTATTTAAGGCATTTAAGTTAAACTATTAAACAATGTGCTTTATTGATATTTAGTGTCTTTTGAAGATACATATCACTATTGTTGTTTTATTGCTCTATCAGGATGGATGCAGTATATCATGACACATGACACACTGGTTTAAGTGGTTGCTTAACCACGTGCTTACATGAGCAGCTTGTTTTGCAGATATTCTTTTATCCTATGAACCCAGATTCCAAGTTCCAAGTATTGGCCTTACTTTCTGGTTTTAGTCATCTTCTTACAACAACATAACCCCCCAGAATTTCCAAACCAACTTCCTGTTGAAGAATCCCTTCAGCAAGGTTACTTTAGTTGTCAGAACTACTGCACTTGACTTTGACTTTGATTTTCCTTATCTCTGTTTTATATATATCTATATCTATATATATGTATATGTATATGTATGTATATATATATATATATATATATATATATATATATATATATATATGTATGTGTGTGTGTGTGTGTGTGTGTGTATATATGTAAATGTGTAAGTGTGTGTGTGTGTATATATTCTTTTATTTTAATTTTTTTTCCACTGGAAATGAAATGCAAGACACTGTTAATATTGTATTATTATGAAAACACAGAGAGCCTGTGGTTGAAGGGAACGAATTGCTGCCATCATGTACAGGCTAATGGAGAGAAAATGCCTCTTATTCACAGCCCTCTAATTTTTCGTGCAGAATACTATATTTGTGAGTGGAGAAGTAGCCATGTGAAGGACAGCTACATCCTGTAGAACAGAGGTTTTGACAAGTTATCAGAATGTGTGTCACCAAGGAATAGTTGAGCTACACTGTTGCACTCTCATACTTTCTGTATGTGTTACTTAACCCACATAGTTTGACCTTGTTCTTGTAGGCCACAGCCTGTAATTCATGCTGTGTATTGATACTGTATTTAATGGAGTTAAAAATCACAGTTGGGTCGCTCAGCGGGTGAGTTTGTTTCTGAGCAGGATTGCCCCGGGCTCTTCTCTCTTCCGGTATTTGAATATGGGTGACTGTCTCACAGAACCGTTTAAACTGTGTACAGAGATGCACAACACGCCCTGCTCCATTTTATAACCTAGAACATTGTCTTTAGCATAAATTTTTCACTCTGTATATAGTGCTCTCCTCACATCGAGTTTTCCAATTAGAGAGACACATGCCCGCTATTGAGGACAAAGGGCCAGCTGGGTTACATCATTGGAATGCTGCTGGTGTGAGTTTCCGTACATATATGAGTGTGTGTGTGTGTGTGTGTGTGTGTGTGTGTGTGTGTGTGTGCGTGTGCGTGTGCGTGTGCGGCTGTGGCTGGGGTTAGGGCTGTGCCACCCTTACGTAAGCCCTTCGAAGACAGACAGGACTACAGAAATCAGCCCAGTCTTTTCCTCGCTGAATCTCTTACAAGGAGATCTTTCTTTATCATTATAACATTTCACATGACACACAAAGAGCATGGTTTCTGGTGTTTGATCATACTGATACTTTGAAAATTTCTCACAGTATTTTTTAAGTGTACTGAGGAAAGTCTAGCTGTAGTTTAAGAAATTATTATTATTGGTAATAAATAATGTAAGTATCATTCATCATCAGTTTTCCTCAAGGGGCTTGCCTGCCATTTATACTTCATATATCTGACAATGCACCTTTAAAAAAAATCTCAGATTTATTAGTTGTTGCAATAGGGAACCAAACTATGTACAAAACACAGTAAAATAACAACAAAAAAATAATGCACATTTCACAACTTAGAAGTAGCTTCTTGTTTAAACAAATATGATGTTGCATTTCAGTGATTCAAGGACATTTGCTATCATTCTACAACACAGGTTTGTACAAATATTAATAAATATTTTCCAACAGTCAAAGGGCTGTATTGAGAGACTTAAAGAGCCAGATTTGACCCACAGGCCTCCAGCTGAATAGGCTGGTTTTACAGCACACAACATCCACTATTCTTACACACCCTTGAGTCTAATAAGGTAAAACTACCCTTTAATGTTGAGGGAAAAAAATGGAAGAAACCTAAGGAGCAACAGAAAAGGGATCAGTTTTCTAGGACAGACAGACATGAGATGGATAGAATAGAATGGTGAATAGACCAATATAGCATAATCACAATATGGGCAATCAGGATGACAGAGTTACAGATTGTAAATTTGATGAATATGATCTGGTATGACATTGAGCATGGGAAGTGGCACACTAAAGCATACTATTCACACAAGATGTTGTTTCTGTGATTTTCTAGTGTATGCCATCCGTGAGGCAGCCACCTGTAATCTAATGAAGCTGGTGGAGAAGTTTGGAGCAGAGTGGGCTCAGAACACCATCGTGCCCAAAGTGCTGGGCATGGCCAACGACCCCAATTACCTCCACAGGATGACCACTCTATTTTGCATCAATGTAAGTCAACAACACCACATAATATAAGCTTACTTTCATGTTTAGGTCCCAAGAGTTGTTTTGAAGGGTTTCACGTCCCATTATTGGGACATATTTTTCTGTACTACTATCAGTTTCTGTCTAAAACAATATTAGTTCCTTTTTTAAAAACTTCTGTGAATGTTGTTGTTGCTGTTGTTAGTGACCACCTGTATTGTGTGTCTCAGGCTTTGTCAGAGGCATGTGGCCAGGACATCACCACTAAGCAGATGCTACCAGTGGTCCTCAAGATGTCCAATGACCAGGTGGCCAACGTACGTTTCAATGTGGCAAAGTCCCTTCAGAAGATCGGCCCTGTTCTTGACAGCAAGTAAGTTGTCTTTGTAAATTCAGCATTAGATGTTTTCTCTCCATATTGACAAAAATATGCCATAACACTAAAACAAAGAACCAACATTGACAAGGCTTTTAATCATTGTTGTCATCTGTCTCCATTCCAAAGTGCCCTTCAAACAGAAGTGAAGCCAGTGCTGGAGAAGCTGGCCACAGACACAGATATGGATGTCAAGTACTTTGCCCAGGAGGCTATCAGTGGTAAGCCTTTCTCTCCTCTTTTATCATTGTGTCCAAACTTTGACAGATATGAATCATATTTAACATGTGTTGCATGTGTTCAAAGCTTAATGTAGTAAAAGATTGTCATTTTCTCTTTTTCACACAGTTCTGGCCCTAGCATAAAACCAACCCGACATGGCTAAACCAGCCAACCACCCGAAACAACAACACAAACACTTTTACAAGATATTTATTGATGTGCAGGAACAACTGGTTAATGTATAGAGAAAGCTGTTAACAATTGTTTTTTCCTTTTCTTTTTTTTTTCCTTATGTTTACTGTCAAATGGTAGACCATGTCCAGGCATAGCACAGGCTTCGTCTTCGTTAACCTTCCTCTTTGCTGTAAATGGGTGCTTTATAACAAAGGCAAAGTGTGATGAATTTGCATTAAGTGGTGCATGCTGACTAATGTGCTACTGTACTAGCTAGGCATCGCTAAACAGATCCCCTCTCACATTCCTCCCTTTTACATCCTCGGCCACTGTTGTACTTTAGCCACAGTCATTGCAGCATACCACATGTCTATGTTTGCTACCTAGCACCTAGGGCCGCGCTCGCTCTCTTTGCTGCTGCACTTCTCTCCCAATGCGAGACGCAAACTTTGAGGAGCAGATGGTTCAACAAGCTGTTTATTTTGCTGAGCTTCCTCCCGAATCAGCCCTCTGATAGCTCTCTTTTCCCTGAGACACCAGCCTGGCTCTCCAGAGAAGTGATTGAAAGGTCTGAGCAGGTTTTTTTTTTCCACCAGACCAAACCTGCTGTGTCTCCTAAATGCTATACGGCATTGTTCTGTACAGAGCTTTGACAAAGAAATAATGGGGTGTCCATTTCTGCATGTAATCTGAACTCGCTCAAAGATTGCATGTACTAATCAATCTCAAATAGTGTCCTTTCCCAACTCTATCTGCCCATCTGCACTGTTTGTTCTCTGCAGCAACACATATTGAATTGGTCTAACAAATGAATTACCTCGGCCCACTGTAATGGGGACCAGCTCAGTCGTAAAGTGTTGCTCGTAATTATCCCTCCTCCAAGTCCTCTGTGATTTTGTTGATGTGCTAGGGTGGGAAGTTGTAGTCAGTTGTGATTTTCTGCAATATGTTCTCAGCATTGTTCTTAATCTTTGTGCCAATGACTTTGGTAAGCAGTGATGTTTTCTTTTAGTATGCCTGGGTAAACAGTTTTCACCGGTCCTGTTCCGTAAAGCGACAACATTGTTCTTTTCCTTAAGGGACACTTTATTCCTTAGACGTTAATGGGATGTTAAAACTAAATCGACAACAGCTGTCAGGGCCGTGGGGCTAACACAACCGTGGCACTCCTTGTGTCCTAGAGCCACCCAGTTTTCCTTTAAACCCATGCTAAGTCCTCCACTGTACGTGAGATTTAAAAAGCATACAGTCAGCAAACATGAAGAGCCACCTAATAATTCTGTGCTTAAAAATCTCTTCACGATGGAGAACAAGTGCATGCTTACAAAGAAAGTGGGATGGGGGACATGGAGCATGTGTATGTAAGGCTGCATAATGTTTTATTATGGGGTGGGAGCTGGGGTGGTTATGGGCGGGTTGAATAAATATATTGTCTGTGTTGATAAAAGAAACTTTTGTCCTTCCCTGAACTACTCCCGCTGTTCCCTTGTTCTTCTCCCCTCTGCTCTCATTTTGTTCTCTTGAATAAACCTTGATTGTTGATTGTCCTGTATCAATAAGACTGTGCTTTTATTTTTATTTTGAATTCTCTTCACAATTGGGATGCTGTACTACTGTATCTTGATCTGAATAAAGTAACACAAAGGAACTGGTGTAGCCTGCTTTTATAACTACTCTACACTCAAGGACATCCAGGCCTGTCACTGTGATTTCCAATATGCTATATTGTGACAAACATCAGGAACACGCATCAAAACAACCACTTTATTAGTCTATAATGAATTCACTAGTGAATTACAAGTGAAATATACAGAGCTTATAAACTGCAGCCACATTACATTATTGAGTCACAATAATATCAAATGAAAAAGGTTTTTCAACATTAAAGTACGGAGCCCCTCTGGTGACATTGGATGAAAAAAAATAAATAATACGTGGCCACGTATTAGCATCTCGTGGACACGAGATAGTAATGTGTGGCCACAAGATAGTTAATGCGCGGCCACGAGGTAGTTATTGTAGTCATCCCATGCAGACTGTTGGTTTTATTATGGACAAGTTTGATTTAATTTCATTTTATTTTAATATAGGAATGAATTACAATGACATACTTCAGTCACTTGTGGCAAGGCATGGAGTAATTCTTAGCGAGAGACTCGGAGCCCCTCTGGTGACATTGGATGAAAAAAAAAAATGCGTGGCCACGCATTATTTTTTTTTTCATCCAATGTCACCAGAGGGGCTCCGTATTAAAGGGATCAAAAATCAAAAATATATTCCCCTCACCTGTATGTGTGAGAGTTGCTGGCACTAAATGGCACTTGGCTTGTGGTGCTCAAAAACATACATGTGAAAAATAAACCAGTGTCTGCAAAAATCATGACCCAATTACTCAAAATGGTCCACAACTTTTGTTTCTCATGGAAAGTAAGTAGTTCTTGCATAAAACTGCTCAAAATGAGTTTATAGATGGTTAAATGATCTGAAGACACGTGATTAGTGCTGAGGATTTACAGTTCCAACATTTAAAATAGTTTAAATACTGCAAGAAATAAAGGAGGCTGTTAAAATACAATTGGTAAAAGAAGTTTACATTTATGTCCATGCTCTGAATGAAGTTAAAGTGTGAAAGCAGATGATCCCTCTATAAAAGAATCAAACATGAATGAAAACTGAACTGTCAGTTTGATGTTTAATGGCTGAAAGCAGTTAAATTGTCATTTAAAGAGTTAATAACAGTCGAGATGTCAGATCGTAACCGTTCAAAGTAAAAAAAAAAAAATACATGCTCGAGTCAAAAATATAGTTAATGCATGGTCTGTCATAATGTTAAAAGCTGTGAAGGGATTAAAAAGATAAGTACATTCATAAGCAGCAGTTATGATGAAGATTAAAATCATTAAATTGTTTAAAACGGTTCAAATCTGTCATGTTTAATGTTGTGATGAAAATATTTTACATTATTTACTTAATTTTGTATTGTTAAAATCGGGCCGGGGGGTGTTAACCTTTAACCTGCAGATCTGATTGATCTGGGATCGATTGATTCTGCCTCCACACACCTGGAGAAATCGCGGTGTCTTCAAAGTGTAGCTGAGGGAGCGTCGCCACGTCACTCTGGATCATTCCTCCTAATTATTCAGGTCTGTTGTGAATTCTTCACTATAAACGTGTCTGAATCAGTAACTTGCTAATTTGAAACTCAGACTTTGATAGAGCAGCAGGGCGAGTGTGTGTGTGTGTGTGTGTGTGTGTGTGTGTGTGTATGTGAGAGTAATCTGTAATCAAACCCCGTGGCCGCCATCTTGTGTCTGCTGTGAATTCCCATGTACACATTTTGTAATGTTTTACTCTGTTATTGGTATAATATGTTTCAGCACTTTGCTAAATGTTGGTGATTTTGTTTTGGGAGAGTTGAAGGAGTTTCAGCTGATTTCTGCTGTGAGTGTTTATCTCAGGTAAATGCTGTGAAGACTTTGGTAACTTGATTATGGTGTTTTGCTGCACCACACAGAGCTGTTAGCAGTGTCACTTCAGCCAGTTGAAATGTCAGTCAGTGTTTATTAACTGACAACAGTTGAAGTGTCAGTTTCATGACTGAAAGTTGGATTTTCACTTTCATTCAACCGTAAGAGATAATAGCAGTTGAACTGTCAGTTGAAGAGTAATCGATGAACACAGCTGAGATGTCAGTTGATGTTTAATGACTGAAAGTTCAATAGCAGTTGAAATTTGACTCAAGGAGTAAAGGACAAATGCATTGAAGCCATAGTTTTTGGCAATTTCTCTGCTACAGGATTAATAAATAATATCTACCCCCTTCATATCATAGTTTGTAGACAAAGGCAGTTATGGTAAATGCACTTGTACATTTATCCCATTCTTTAAAAAAACAGCTTAGATTTTGTCATGCCAACCATGAGTGCATAACTATTATTAAATCCTACCAAAATTCAGTATTGGCTTGGGGTCTGGACTCTGACTTGGCCATTCTCAGACTTAACATTGTTGTTGTGAAACCGTTTCTGTGCAGCTTTGGCTTCACGTTTGTGCTCATTTTCTTGCTGGAAAATAAATCTAGCCAGTCACAGCTGTCTTGCAGACTGCAGCAGATTTTCCTCTAGGATTTCTCCGTCTTTTACTGCATTCATTTTCTCCTCAATCTTCACAAGCCTTCCCGGGCCTGCTGCAGAGAAGCATCCTCATAGCAGGATGATGCCACCCCCAGGCTTCACAATGAGGATGATGTGTCTCTGGTGTTGTGCTTTCAGCAAACATAGTGTTTGTTACAGTGCAAGAAAAGCTTGTTGTTCAAAGTCATCCAGTATCAAAAAAGGCCTAATTATATCCTCTGTGACTTTGTGATATAAAACATGAAGTCCATGAATGGTAAATGCTCTATGGGCTTTGTAACAATCTCCTTTTAAGCCTAAAGTATAGCTTCTCAGCCTGTAGATGACTCAAGAAAATGTGGGATTAATTTTCCATGTTCCTGGTCTCATATTTGGTCAGCTCCAACCTGGCAGGCAGCTGCTGTGGAGATGAAAGCCCAGGACCTCCAGGCTGTTTTGGCCACAGGGAACCATGCAGAGAAGGGCAGGATCTGCAGCTGACACCTGCCCTCACCCAGACTACTGCTGGGGAGAGGAACCCTGCAAAATAAGGGCTGGGCTGGAAAAGCTTATTTGTCTTTCTCAAGCAAATGTAGTTTGAATGTAAGAAAACATGTTTACATCTTTTTGACCAACTTTTTAAGGGTTTAAGCAATGTTAAAGAGACAGTTCAGATACATTCAAGTGGGGTTACAGTAGACGGCGGGTGGCAGAAGGTGATGTAGGAAGCTAAGTAATGTACTGCCGGCAGGGTCAGCAGAAAAACAGAATTTAGCCACTTATAAACAGGCCACTTAAAAAAATGTAGATGGGTTTAAGTGTGCGCTGTAGTTTGAACATTTTCACCATTTTATTTTGCCCTCAGACAGCCAGACAGCCCCTGGCAAAAAGTAATTTTACCCCACACCCTTTACTTATTGTTTTTGTCTTAATTTTGGGAAAAATCAATAAACAGAATTTTCAAAAAAAAAAAAAATTACCCCACAGAACACAGGAGTTGCTGATCTACTGGTGCCTTGTTTGGTGAGATCGTGTATTTCATTATGTGACTTCTGTGAATCCAAACTAACTGTTCAAAACACAGAAGTGACACAATAACACAAACAAACTAACCAGGTGAGGCAGCAGTAGATCAGCAACTCCTGTGTTCTGCAAGGTTCTGGCTCTGGTTTTCAACCGTAACTCCTGAAACTCAGACCAAACAGCCAAACTAGGCAGTACTGATCGAATATGGCTTGGGATTCTGTTACTGTATCACCCGTTTCTCACCTAAAATGTTTTCTGAAACATTTTATTGTGTTCAGCTGTAATATGAGACATACACAGGTGTCTGTTCCAGACAAACGGAGAAGCTTGGATAGTAACAGTGTAATCTCATTTTCTGCTCAGGATGCCAGAACTCCACTATCTTTACATAGCAGTTAGTTGTTTGCAGACATACCCCACCTCAGAAAATCTGAACTATCCCTTTAACACTGCAAAAACTGAGCTGTACTTTGTTTTTTGCTGAGCAGATCTTAGATGCACCATGGTTTTTGGTAATTCCAAATGAGCAATCAGCAGAGAGGATTAGGGCAATAAATCACATGGCAGAGATCTTTATGAGAATCTCAACCTTCCTTTTTTAATCTCCTCAAATCTCCCATCATCCCTCGTCGGAGCCATGTGCCCTCCCAATCCTCCACCCGGCCCTTTGACTGTTTACCTCATAATGCACATACACTTGTAATGCACAGATTGATGTTGCTGATGTGTGTCAGCACATTTTGCTACAGCGAGACCACCTTGAGAGCTATTTAGAATATAGCAGCAGCTTCAAGGCAGGATGAGCTTTTCAAGAAAAGACAGAGAGAAGTAGGCGGAGGATTGATGGTCGATGGAACCTCTGGGACTGGTAACAAACCATACTTAATAAATGAGGAGCCTTTTTTTTTAAGCTGGTGATCTTGACGCAGGAGGAACATGCCAAGCTTTGAACTACAATTTTTCATACGACCTAAAATCTTCATTAAAACACGATTACTTGAGGGCGAGGGCTAATCCGCCCCCCCACTCTAAATCTACTAGAGTTCATGAGGCTGTAATGAAACAGCAGCAACCTATTTCTTTCTATTTAGATCCTGTTATTTGGGGGGATTTTCAGCAGCCAGAGCCCTTGACAGTGCTGAGAGCCCTGACGTCAATGCAGCTGCCTCCCAGGACTGTGTCATTTATAATGAAAGGAGTCAAGCAAAGCCCCCACGCAGCACGGCACACACACACACACACACACACACACACACACACACACACACATGCACACAGTTAGGTCAGATGCTCTCAGGGTGACAAATGACAAACATCAGTCGGGGAGAAGAAGAGCGTTGGCCCACTCATTTTCCTTAAGTCACCTTGTCACTTCAGACGCCCCCCTTCTCCCCTCCTCTCTTTTATTCTGTAATCCTTCAGCAATGCAGCTTGAGGTTTATAAACTGTACAAACTTTCTCCTCTAGATAATATCACAGCAAAACACTATCGCTCAAACAGAGTGTGTGTGACTCTTGGCTCGGCTTTAACATCCAGCTCCACAGCCTGCAGGAGCTGATTTTTTCCAGGCACTACTGGGTCATCTGTACTGGGATTTCTGACTCTGTCCATCTGCTGGCCAGCATGTGTGCAGCGTGGACTCAGAGACCAGGGACTGAAGCTGAATAATGGGGGGCAGCACATGCGTATGAGTGCAGTATGACCTTCAAAGAAGAGGTGATTTCATGTGAGAAAATCTTTTGTTTTGGTGGCAGCATTTGCGTCAGACTCACCTACTGCAAACCTACACGCTGCACTTGGCTTTGCAGTTTTTAAAATATTTTTTTGCTTTATTTATTGCAGGAAAGGTACAGCTTGTTATAAAAGTTATTTTTTTTCCATCTGCATTCAAGCATTTCCCTCTTTTTTTTTTTTTTTTTGCAGTTCTAATTCTGAACGGTGCTGTGATCTGCTGCTCTGAAAAGACGCAGTAGGATGTTGTCATCCACCCTCCTCCTGTTGTCATGGCAACCATTGATGTCATTACAGTATACTTTGGCCTGATGAGTGAATAGGGCCTCTGATATTGTGATATTTTAATGGGGAGAGAAAAGGAAGATTACCACTGTCTGTCCTAGTATCATCTTTCTTTTCTCTGTCTGTCTCGTCCCCCCAAAGAGTGTCTGTGACAGGCAGCCTGCTGAAGGTCTCAACAGCAGACAATGGCACTGAATGCATACTATAAATAACTGCATTTAACTGGAAAAATGCCAACGTCTCGCGTCTTGTAGGGAAATAATGCTACGAGGTCATACTTTTCAAGTATAGAATTAGAGCGTGTCAAAATACCCTTTATGTTTTATCTGTGTTTTTTCTCAAACCAGAGCAGGAGATGTTGAGCAGGGAGGAGAATGAGATTTATTTTTTATTTTTCCAGCAGAGCCACAGATAGACACAAATAGACTACATTAAAAAGTATCTTGTTACAAATTCTATATTACCAGTTTATAGGTTTCCTCAATATGAATCTGATCATAATCCACCCTACATAGAAAAAATGAGCTCTGCTGTTTCCCACATCATAGATTTGAAGTGGCCAGTCACAATATCTTGGAGGTGAGGCTGTGAATTCAGGGGTGCATGCTGGGTGCTTTCAGTCTGTCATTATAGACACATAAGCCTCTGGATTATACATCAGTGTCACTGCCATTTTTGTTAGGTCAACACTGATCTGTGAATAAATGCATATTAACGGGGCTGTGGTTGTTCTGCATAACAAGGTCTTTAGTTTTGTATAGTATTTCTCAACTGCTCTCAGTGAGCGGTGTTGTATTCAAGTATTTATGATCCAGATGGACCTACTTTGCGTAGATCATAAAACCTTGAGAATAACACCGTTCATTGTGATCGGTCAAGAAATAACGTAACGAAGCTTTTTATCCAGAAAGAAACACAGGTCCTCCATTTAAATGCATATGTTCACAGGTCAGTCTTGATCTGCTGCGTTGGTGTAATGCAGCAACAAGCCAAAATGGCCACTGTGGCATCTAAATATAACATGTCTATGCCTGCCCTCAACAGAAGAAAACAGCCATATAGGTCTTGTGTATGGGCATCTTATTTATGTTTATTGGTTGGCTGCACCTTGTAGCGACTGTAGTAATTATGACAGGAGCGGTATAAAACACAGGACTGTCACACAGGAGAACAGGCTTTGTGTCCCGTTTGGGACAAAAAGTCAACAATGACTTATTTAAACCCAAATCATGATGTTTTTGCTAAACCTAAGCAATACGTTTTGGTGCCTGAATGTAACTAAATTGCAGCTATTTCACAACAGTAACTATGTGAACATCCTGTGAGCAAGTCTAGTCTAGCCTGTCGCTGCTATTCACCAACAGTCATATACTGCAAGTCATTTTAGAATCATTGACAATTAATTTACTGTGCTGTTTAGGTATGAGAACGTGTTGGTGGTTTCTGTCCAGTAAATACAACCCAAACTCCCTTACAGTTGTGTAAAATGTAAATAAAAAACAAATCGTAGTGATTTGCAAAAACTTTATCAACTAATATTCAATTGAATATCGTACAAAGAAAAGATATTTAATGCTGATTAAAAAAAAAAAAAAAGATGAACTCAGTTGTTTTTGTAAATATACACTCATTCTGAATTTGATACCTGCAACACACTCCAAAGAAGTTGTGACGGGGGCTTGTTTCTCGCTGCGATACTTCACCTTTTCTTTTAACAACACTTAACAACACAAGTGTCTGGGAACTGAGGACACTAATTGTTGAAGTTGTAAAAGTGGAATTCTTTCTCATTCTTGCTTGATACACAACTTAAGCTGCTCAATGGCCCATGGACTGTTGCATTTTGTGCATCATAATGCACCACACATTTTCAATAGGAGACAAGTCTAGACCACAGGCAGGTCAGTGTAGTACCTGAAGTCTTTTACTGAGAACCCTCGCTGTTGTAACTTGGCATTTTGTTGCTGAAATAAGCAGGAACGTCTTTGAAAAAGATGTTGCCTGGTTGGCAGCATGTGTTTCAAATCCTGTATGTACCTTTCAGCATTAATGGGGCCTTCACAGGTATGATGTGATTTGTGAAAACAAACTGAAATGTGGACTCATCATGGCCACAGGACACTTGTCCACTCTGCCTCAGTCCATCTCCAGCTCAGGCACAGAGAAGTTGGCAGTTTCTGGATGTTGTTGATATATAACTTTCTCTTTGCATGATAGAGTCTTAACTTGCATTTGTTTATGCAGCAACAAACTGTTTAATGACAGTGTGTCACAGTGTTCCTTTATAGAGCTGCAGTGAGTAATTGCTTGTGAATCAATTATTAAATTAAAGCCAGTTATTTTGATAATTGATTAATCAATTTGAGTACTTTTAAAGAAAAAAGTAAAAATTCTCAATTTTTAAAATTTGGGTTGTGGATAAAATGTTTCTTTTTCCCCATATTTTTCAACATATTTGAGGACACCATTTTGGGTTTTGTAAAACGGCAAAATATCATTATCTTTATCAAATATCAAAATAATCAACAGAAGAATTGACAGTAAAAGTAATTATTAACAGCCCTGCTCCTTAATAAAATTGTTGGTTTTTAATGCAGTGCGACCTGAATGTTGGTTTTCAGCCTTTCTGCTTCTGTGCAGAGATTTCTCTGGATCCTCTGAATATTTTAATGATATTGTGTTGTCGATGGTGAAATCCCCAAATTTCCTCCAGTTCTGTGTTGAGAAACTTTGGGAGTTTTTGCCCATGCAGTGTTTCAGAAAGTGGTGAACCTCACCTCATCCATGCTTGTCAAAGACCGAGCCTTTCCAGGGTCCCCAATTATATTATAACCTGTTTCCAATAAACCTGTTTACCTTTTGAATGTTCCAGGTGTTTTTTGAGCATCTCACAACTTTCTCAGTATTTTGTTGCTGAGCAAAATACAAATTGCAAAATATTAAAAATTAATTTTAAATAGATTTAATTGAAATACTGCCCACTTTTGTGCAGAGCTCATGGGTGGTTCCATGGTCTCACAGCTCTTTTCACAGAATCATTAACTTTGCATTAAAGGCAACAAATGCAAAATGTGAGGCTCCATCAGTTGAAATCTGATCAGTATCAAGGGGGAGTTTTATGGACATGGTGGAGTGTGAGCCACCCCATGTTTCAGACTTATCAGTTTGGATCAGCCATACCAACAGTGTGGTGTGTACATGGTCTGATCCCAGGAAAACAAGTGAGACCCTGGTTTCCATGAACAGATTGCCCCCCCCACCTCTGGTGTGTATTAGTGGGATTAGCTGTTCTCTGTCTGAGTGGGCTGATTGGATTGACGTGTTCTCTCTACATGATCCTTTCCACACAAGAAGGACAAACCTCTGCTCTCACACAGTATTCAGAAGTCCTTTCATTCTCTAGTAACATATTCTGCCCTGAATGTATTTACAGAAACCTGCAGTCCTCTTCTTCTCTGGTGTGTTGCTGAGGTCAGCCAATCAGAGCTCAGCTCAGGACAAGCCCCCTTTAACCACAATTTACTATAAGAAAAGGTGTTTATCAATATTTATCAAATCAGGTGAAACGCAGATGATTGCCATGGTGATGGACTAAACGTGATGTCAGATCAGCTGCTGGTCAGAGCTTCAGTTCTTATCAGTCATGATAAATTATTCAGTCCCTCTTCTGTCTCAGTTCACACTGAGTATAAAAGAGTTCTGCAGAACACTGCAGTGGCTCACATCTGTTAGTACAAAAGAGAAGCAGAGTGAGTGGTTGTCTGCTTTATACGCGCATGGTGACGTGTGATTTTTATTTTTTAAATCGCAGACAGGTGTATTTTCTGTCTAGTAGTCAATTCACCCAAATTACAAAAACCCCTCACATTTCAGCTCTGCCCTCTTTAGTGTGCAGTCATCTGGTGGCAGAAGTATTCAGATCTTGTAATGTGATCTAATGAAATCTCAATGAGGCTTTTACCTTCTACCCTGCCTATATTTGATGGGTTGTGGGTAAAACAAGACATTTGAGGACATCATCTTGGGCTCTGGGAAACAGTGATCCACATTTTTTTTTTTATAAACCAAACAACTAACTGATTAATTGATGATGAAAATCACTGTCAGTAGAGCCACATATTGATGGATACACACATACACACACACATATGTATATACATATATATAAATATATATATAAATGTATACATGATCACTTTTTAAAAGCAAAATATGATATTAAGGACTCAGTTAGCGACTGAAATAACTCAAACATTCAATTTGCACTGAAAAATTCAACCTGTAACTTCAGGTGTCAAAAATGTGAAGTATAAAATACAGCATCTCCCTCTAAATTGCAGTTGAGTAGAAGTATAAAGTATCACCATTATATACCTTGAGTAGCTTCTATTGTGTTTTAATGTAAATGTGTATTAATGTGTCCTGTCTGGATGTAATGTGTTTTAATAGTAAATTTTTGCAAATGCAAGCAAAACAAAATTCAAGACTGAAGTATTTTCTCTTCTCTTCTAGTCAGAGCAGATGAGTTTACAACCTCAGTGGAATTCTGTCCAGGTACGCTGTCATTTACTGACAGGTAAGCACAAAGTCTTTTAAATACTTCCTCTGACTGCATTAACATGGTACTTACTCTTTTGTCATGAGTGGAAAACTGCTCATCTCCTGTTTATCTTTATTTCACGTTGTGACACCTTTACGGCTAGAACTCTATCAACAAATGTTTATGGTAGCAGTTTAACTCGAGCACGGCAGAATCTAAATATTTAAAAGATGCACCGGAACTGGTCCTGTGGCTGCTGCATGCTGGATTGGCCGCCTCGGGAGCTTTAGTTCTGGTTGAAATGATTTCAGGATCAGCTATGACTCAACAGTTTATATGAAGCACTCGGTGTGATTCATTTTTCCAGGTCATTAACCCACACCTACACCGTGCAACCCCAGGGTGCTATCAGATGGCTGCAGTTTGTAGTTACAGGACAATTGGATTATGTGGAGAAGATGGCAGAGTGTGTGGTAGAAAAGTGTCAGCTCTGTAGCCACGTTTGAATAACCGGTGTGAACACAAACAGTAAATAAATATTAAAGTAACACCACAACATACTGACGAGTACAAAAGAAAAAACCCACAATACTTTTTATGTTCAATAAACCTTTTTTAATCTCAACAGCAAGTTAGCTTATGTGTGGTCAACATCAATGAAGGTAAATATAAAACTGGATTTCTATTGATAGATTGATGTTTTGTTTTATCAGCAGGAGGTGAAATTATGATACTTGGAAACACGTCCACTAGAATCTTCATGACTTTAGTCTTCAACTAGAGAAATATTGCTATAATACTTTTAAATGGCATACACTGATTGACCAACAAGAAAAAAAAAAAGCACGGTAGAGAAGCTGATAAAGAAGCTCCAAAACTCCACACGGTGGGTCGTACAGGGAAACTTCTGAGGGACTTTGGTTTTGTACCTTTGTAAAACCTGGCTCTACTTTACTTTCGGAAAAATACAGAAAATAAAAGAGTAATAAAATAAATGGTAAAAGGGTCCAAACAGAAATAATGGCGCTATTCAAAAATCTTAATTTAGATTGAAAAAAAGTAAAAGGCACACTGAACACTTTTCACGTCCAACACAAAATTCACCTCAGTGCAGCTTGAGCGTGCACCGAAGCTTCACTACTCCTCTAATTTGTACAAAGAAAGTGTTACTCTTTCTTGGATGAAAATCAACAATCAGATAAAGTGTTACTGTGTCTGGTCTTTCTTTGAAAGAAAATGTGTTTTGTGTCCATTATTGGTGGGGAAGAGAGAGGAGAAAAGGTGTTTCCTACAGATTACGGTTCGTTTCATCTGCCAGGAAACAGCAGAGCAATACAAACCTTTTCCAACTCCACCACAGTCACCTCCTCCTCCTCTCTCGCTACATCTAGTCTTCCCCTTGTTGTCAAAGTGCTCCAGTATTCAACTTCAACAGTTCAGCCTGTAGCTCTTCTGGCCTGACCATTGACAAAATGAAACAATCATCAAAATATTCACTTAAAGGCAAAATCCATCCTGTAATGCTCTTACACTGCCATTCTATAAACTCCAGAATTATTTCTCATCTACTTCAGATCTGTATCTTTCTGAAGGACATTTACAACACGACCCACAAACTGGGTGTGAGCTTCTTCCTGTCAATAAAATGTGGGTGTATGACCACATAAACACATCCAGCTAACCGACTAGTTTGTAAATTTTAGGGTGGAACTATTAATGCAGCCACAGGACCTGTTTTGCAACATGTCTTGTGGCTGCAGTGCACTTTGGCCTATTGAGGCCATTGTTGCTGGAGTTATTAGTATCTCTGCTAAATGTCACAGATAAATCGTGACCTACTAGGCATGTGCTCCTAGATCCTGAGGGACTGACGTCAAAACTTGTTTTTGCCTCCATTTCAGGGCTGTAATTAAAGGATTTGTAATCTGCCCATTTTCTTCATGTATAATTAATTAGTCATTTAGTCTATACAAAGTAAAAAAAAAAAAGTGAAAACTTTTTCTCACAATTTTCCAGACTCAAAGCGATGTCTTCAATTACCTTCTTTTGTTCAACCAACAGTCCAAAATAAAGTATGTTGTCAGATATTTTTTATATGCCTTTTTTTTTTTTTTTTTTTTTTTCTAAGTTTTGCCTTTCATGTATATCTGATCTGTTTTCTTGCAATTCTTGAATGGATGTGTGTGTGTGTGTGTGTGTGTGTAAATCATATTGAAATAGTTACTACATTACAAAGAAAAACAGCAAATTATTTCTTTTAAGGAGCATTTTTGTTTGAAAAATGTCTTAAAACAATTGCTCGATTATTATAATAGTTAGCAACTAATTCTTTTGAGCAAATAATGAACTAATAATTCACTAATTGTTGCAGGTCAATGCCAGAAATATCTTAAGATGTCATATTGATCAGTTATACTGTGTATTGCCAACACTGTTAGTCTCTTCTTTTTTTTCTTTAAACGCAAAAGTAGCAATGAGTGACAGAAATTTGCCAGTTTGTTATTTTTTACTTTTTTATTAGAATGAACATGTTTGAGTTTTGGACTGTTGGTCAGACAGAACAAGCACTTTGAATACTTGGGCCTTAAGAAATTGTGATTGGTTTGTAAAATATCACAAAATAGTGACAAATGCTAAACAACCAATTGATCAGCAGATAATATGATCATTAATTGTAACCCTAATCTCTGTAAGAATATAATGTCCAGATGTAAGGGGGAAAAATGAGGAGAAAGATTAAATTAAATTTCAAATTAAATTGAAATGTCAAGAATAAAGTCAAACTCTGAGTATTAGTTGCAGGCATGAGAACATATAAATCAGAGCAGTACTGTCAACATTTCAACTTCATTATCAAAATGCAAAAAAAAAAAAGAATTTTTGTTATTTAGTTTTTTCTCATGCCAGGCACAAATACTAAAAGTCCAACTTTATTCTCAGGTTACTCTGACATCCTAGATTTATCACTGTTTATTGTTCATAATACTGGATGTAAAATCAAGACTTGCAATTTTTAATCCACTTAATGTGGCCCCAATACTCTCTTACTAATCTGTCGTGAAACAGTGTTAAAAATATTTTAGGGTGGATTTTTCCTTCAAGTCTCACACAGGACTGCACAGTTGGTCCATATTTCCTGGCCATCATTTAAGACAGTTAACTGCAACTGTAAAGACTCTGTAATCAAACCACTTCTGTACTTTAGAGTCTGAACTCTTAGATACATCTGCTCAGTCCAGCCTACGGACTGAGTGACTGTCTGAAGGCTAATCTGACCACAAACGCTGCTGCAGTTTAACCCTCGACCACCGAAGGTCACACAGTCCAATAATGTCATCTCAACGCTCTGATGTTTGCAGTTTTTTTGTTTTTAGATCATCGTCGTCTATCAGAGAAGTTACATCTGTGCGCTTCAAGTAGATTGAACACAGTCTAAGTGCTGTAAATAAAAAGATCTCTCGTCTTGTTGCTGGCGTGCTGTCAGTCAAAGAGCGGTGGTGAGCATGTAGTCAAAAATCCAGTGTCAGGTGACCGACGTTCTGCTGCTCTTCATCTCACAGCAGCGAGGAAACATTCTTTCATGAAACCTAATGCGGGGATCTTTATGGGGTCGTTCCATTATTATTATTATTATTATAAACAAGATTCTTCAATAAAACAACACAGAGGCATGACTGGAGCATTGAGGATGTAAACCAGAATTAATCTAAGAGCTACAACTGTTCCGTGAGAGGAAAAAAACGCAGTTTGTGTAATTCTGAATGGAGACGTCAATACAGTGTTTGTCTGTTTCAGTAATGACGACCAATGATTCGACAGATTTGAAGTATGAATTGTGCAAACAAACTTAATCACAGTCACACACACATCTACACCCGCTCACGCACACACACATCTGTCTCCAGGCTCGTCCCTGCATTTTCAGGGCGCAAGTGAGTGAGAGATTATCTCCTGGTTACATCATCAGCTCGAGTGATGTCACTGCTGACGACACTCAGAGGTCCCCGGGAACCAATCAGAGTTGGCTGTACAGGTGAGGCTTCCATTCATCATAATCCCTCAAACATTAAGGATTAATATTGCTTCAGTATTGCCACAAAAATAGAATAATATTGACTGTCTAACACCGCTACTTCTCAACCAAACACACGTTTAATTACATCAGCCCTCATTTATCAGGCAAACTCATGACCCACAATTCAACTGTTAAACAGACGTACAGCTATTTTGCCTGCAAAACTGGTAATTGTCCTCATCTTGAGTATAATGAGACTGGGCAAGTGTGTGCAATCGAATGAAAAAGATGGAATAGCAGTTCAGTAGTGTAAGAAATGAATGAGGATCAGTAGTTACAAGTCACAAAAAACACAAAGAAAACAAAAGAAAGTATTATTTATGTCACATAGCCTACAAAAAGCTTGCAGCTACAGATTTGTGTTGTTATCTATTATTTTCTTTAATCTTAGTCAGTTAAAAAAAGTAGCTTGGAGCGAGATTAGCGCCATTAAAAGCTCAACAAATGGTGCATTAGCTACTCACCACCATGGTGCTTCAATCAGCATGTTCAGGCAAATGACAAAAGTTCCCTGTTGTCTTTTTTGGAGGAATACTGTGTATGTTAGTGTTGAAATCTATTCACTCATGAATACGACCATCATGTTAGCCTTTGCACTCACATTAGTGCGTAAAGTGGACAAAAGAAAATCACTTTTAACACTTGAATTTGCAGTGATATTCATGGTACCGTGATAAATGAGGGCCATTTTCTCTTGTTCAGTTGTTTTTTATCTACTGAAATTTTAAAAAAAATGCAGAAAAGTGTTTTAAGAACCAGTCTATTGTTGTTGATGGTGTCCTATTTTAAATACAAAAAGAACTGCCAGCCATTGTCCTTTTGGTTGCCTGTCAGTCAGTCCTAAATTAGTTCACTTCCAAACCATTTCTAGGTGAAATGCTGCACTCCAGGATGTGCAGTATCCTCTCTCCCGGGCTGCACGGCGCAGTACTCACAGGTGGCACAACGTCCGTGACAACAGCAGCAGCCTCGCCAAGTCAGCAGGGCGAGGCTCACATTGTGCCACATATCGGACCTGTTCCTGCCTCACAGAGCGGATGAGAACGAGAACAGAGGAGAGGGAGACAGGGAGGTAGGCTAAGGGAGGATTTTGGTAGAAAGGTTGTCTGAGGTTCATCACAACTAAGAAATGAAGTTTGTATTAGTCGTACAAAAATTAACACTTCTCCTTCCCCGTTGCTACGCTTGTGGCCTCCACTTGTATCTCCACTCTCTCTGCTCTTAGTGCTGCATGGTTTCTCATTGCTTAATACTGCTTTCTATTTACCCCATCAGCTGGCTTTAGTTGACCAGTACAAAGCCATGCTGGGAGTCTACCGTCTCCATCATCTCACTGTCCAGGAGGGAGCTCTGCAACTCAGGCAGGCCCAGGCCCTCCGACTGCACCGCACCAGCCAAAACCCCACCCACAGCCCCGGCCTCAGGATCTCCTGGAGCAAGCGGGGGCAGCAGGGCAGGGTCCAGCGGGAACTCGTACTGGTCTGGGAGGAGACCCTCAGTGGAAGGCCCCAGGACCTGCTGCTCACAGCTTGCTTGGTAGCTGAAGCCCAGGCCACTGGCAGAGGCTTCATGAGGCTGGGGGTTGTGGAGCTGGTGGTGAAGGTGAGATCCAGGGGTGAGGTGTTGGGTGTAATGGTGGTGGCTCATGTAGGGATCATATACCAGACCCTCACCCGGTTCCATCAGTGGGCTCAGGCTGTGGGGGTGGCTGTAGGGAGGCGATGCCTGAGGGCTGCCCTGCTGCTGGGGCTGAGGCTGGTGGGTGGCAGCGGACATAGGGGGGCCCTGAGGGGAACTTTGAGATGCCGCCTGGTCCAGAGCAGGGTTGCCAGTCGGGTAGGATCCTTCTGCTATCTGCATCTGGTTGAAGTAGGCCTGCAGCCCCATGCCCTGTGACTGCTGCAGGTACATCCTCTTCTGGTGCAGTCTGTGGAGACAGAAGCAGAGCCCACTGAGGTCAGGACAATACATAGACTTTATTCAGACTGCAGGGAAATCAGATCTTTAAGACAGACTGCTTACACTGTTACTTGCAAGTAATCGAAGCAGATTTATGTGTCCAGATGTCACCAGTTTATCTGTATGGGTTGCTGTAGTACCACCATAGATGTCACTTGGGAGATATTTAAAGAGGAGGTTGTGGTGGATAAATCGATCAAGCCAGGAGTCTGGGCTTTATGTCGCTTGTGAAGCTAAATGTCAGTCTTATGTATCTTTAATGTAGTTGACTTATTATTTTCAGTTTTTTTGAAAAACTGTTTCCATTTTCAGTTACAGTTTGATTAAGTTCAGGAACAAAAACACTTAGGAAAGGAGGTTTAGGAAAAGATCATGGTTTAGATTAATATTATAGATGCACAGATTCTGATTTTCTTGGGTGTTTTAAGGGTCAGACATGCTGATTCAAACTTTGACTGATTTCGATTTTCAGTCTAAGAACTGTAATTGACAGCATTCACAAACATTTCTGCAACTTTTCTTAAAATTAAATTGGATGTTCATAATAGAACACTGACTATAAAATATTTAATAAATACTATTTTACATTTTCTCCAGAAGTCTCCAGGTTACAGCCAGGCCTTATCATAGTAAGATTACATACTAGAGGGAACGTGATCTTGTGAGATATTGTGGAATATCGTGGTATCTCGCAGGACACGATTTCACATGGTCTCATGTGGAAGCAGATGTAAACAAACTGGAGACTGATGCAGTTTAACAGTTTGCTGTAGTAAAACTTTGCAGTGAGAAAAACAGAAGCAGAAGTTAAACGAGTCTAGAAAGTGTACCGCTGTTTGGCAAAACCTTCAGCTGCTCTGTCTCATTGTAGACCGTCTTCTCTTTATCCTGTTCTTGGAATCTGTTGCTGACACCAACTTCATGCAAGCATGTGTCTGAGTGTGCGTCTGTGATCAGCGCTGTTGTGGGTGTAACATTACAGCCAGTTTGTCTGTGGGCATGATGTGACTATCATGCGGAGTATGTGTGTGAATATGACCACAACAGAATCAGATATGTGACGTCGCCTGAAAACCGTCCAGTTCTGGTTTCTGGCTGGTCGATCAGTGCATCCCTAGTTAAAACAGACCCTTTCACAATGTCAGAAAGGCTGTCTAGTCTTCCACACCATCTACTCTGATGTACTTGTCTCCATCTGTATTTGATATCATTGTCATGTTTTGAGTATCACAAAAGACACTTTTAAACTGGTTTGAGTGGCTGGATTGAGATGCATATATAGAAATCATAAGAGTCATATTTCAAACCAACTCCAAATGTGGCTCAGAGCAATGTGCAGTCTGAACAAGGACTTTGAATCAACACAAATGAGAACTAAAAGCTTACAAAATCTATGCTGAACTGATCGGCAAAATTTAGAATGAAAGTGGAATTGGGAACCCAAAATGATGAATTCAAACAGGTCTGTTATGCTCACTGATGGTTAGAAAAGCAGTCCACCAATCAGAGTTTAGCAGATGGGGACACCATCTTCCTACATAGCTAGCTTGCTACCTGGATACACCCATGAAAGTCTTTCATAAAATGGAGAAAAGAAGGGAATAAAAATTAAAATGGGTGGAGCAGACATTTACAGCATTATTTACCTGTGTTCCTGCAGCTGTTGCTCTAAACTTCGAGGAGTCTCCTTGCAGAAAAGTTGGCAGCTAGCAGGACTGTTAGCCAAGACGTTGGCCTTTTGGGATGAAGAGAGATTGGGTGTGATTATTGCCATGATAAAATTCATTGTTGTATCATTGTTGCATCTTTGGCTGAGCTGGTAATCCTTCAATTTCCAAATTATATCACTGAATTGAGGGAGGAAGACAATTCTGTATCATTAACTTGTATAAATCAGCTGAACATTGATCACATTCATGAGTGATTGTAGCTGGTGTTGGACTGTACCTGTAGTCTATGAGTGAGGTATTGTGTCTCCAAACTCTGTCTGCGGGATAGGAGAGGTGGATGTGGCCCTCCTTGGTATAAAGTTAGGCCCTCCTGCTGCTTTGAAGCCTCACCCTTCGATCAGAAACATAAAGCATTAGAACATTTATGCTCGCGCACGTACATATCCCAGATGCCCTCCCTCCCGTCGGTTAATAAAGCCATGTCAGGGTCTGGGTGCTTCATCGTGTGGTCTAACTGGATTATCCATGCTGTCTCCTGCCCAAATGCCTGTGTGGTGACTGATCAGCCAGATGCCTTTCTCTAAATGGCATGTACCGTAGGGATTACACAGTAGTTAAATGAAATGAAAGCAAATTAAAAGGATGATGGGGCCGGAGCATCATAACCAACAAAGAGCTGCATTATTGCATTATGAGAGATGGACAAAAGGAAAACAGCTAGATCTTGTCTGCTTCAGCAATTGATTTGGTTTGTTTTTCTTTTTTTATTTACAGGAAAGCCTTTGGATCTTTCCTCACATGGTTCCCCATGCAGTGTGTCTATGACTGTGAGATTATTTTGTCTATATGTGTGCTTGTCTTTGTGTGTGATTGCAGCTCAGGCCTATTGAGTGCCAGTCACTACTATGGTTAAGTCTGACTGACTTCAACAATGGCTGCATTCACTTTGGCCTAGGCTCCAGGCTCCAGGCCCCAGGGGGACGGGAGACAGTAAACAAGCCACAGTTGGCTGCCTCTCCTGGGGTTACACAACAGCCTGGGTGCCTGTTTTTTTGCTCTGGCCAACACGGGGTGAGGATAGTGGAAGGACTGAGGGCTGAGAACTGGTTTGGAAAGAGAAAGATCTTGAATGGGTTTGAGTGTGTGTGTGTGTGTGTGTGTGTGTGTGTGTGTGTGTGTGTGTGTGTGTGTGTGATTATGCAGTAGGACTGACCTCCAGGAGGTTGTGCAAGTGGTGCTGTGGTCCCAGGGGGCCCATTGCGGCCCCTTCCCCAGAGCCCATCTGCTCCACCAGCATCTGGACTTTGTTCAGCTCCAGGATGCCTTTGGTCCTCGCCAAGTTCTGGAGGTGCTGCCGAAACGCAACCAGACCTGAGAGCACAAAAGAAAAATCAAAACAATACTGAGTCTGTCTTGATTCTCAACAGCTGATCTATAAAATAACTTCTCTCTTCATCGGAGATGCAAAAACTGTTTTCATTACGGCCCGCTGGCAGACAAAAAATATAACACTCTTCAAAATGTACACCTTCACTGGGCAAAATAAGCAAACTGCTGTTGACGGTGGCTTTTATTGGTCCCAGACTGGCTTGTGAACACATACAAGTAAATGGGGGAGCTGTTGTTTTTTCTGGATAAAAAACACGATCATGTCACATTTCTCAACCAAATTCAATTAGTCATTTTTTTGTTCAAGGGTTCATGATCTACATGAAGTAAATTAGGAAAAAAAAAACTTTTTCCTTACATTTAGATAAATGATGTAATCTAACACAAGATGTTGAAATTTGGTTGAGAAATGTGTCATAAAACAACAGCTTCCCTGTTTACTTGTATGTGTTCACAGGCCAGTTTTGACCAGACCAATATGGAGGTGATGCTGGCGTATCACAGCAACAACCCGAAGTGGTCAATGTGGTGTCTGCATATTATATGTGGATGGATATTAACGTACATCCCTATTCTTCATAACAGGATGTCAGAGGCCCCATCCTGCCAGAATCAGGCTAAATCCACACTGACGTTAGCAAACTGGTTGACCGGTTAGCACTTTTCATCGCCTCTATTGCCAATGTAACTGGATGTACGTCATGAGTCTCTGTGGGGGTGTGTGCACATGTGACTGTATCTGTGTGTGTGTGTGTGTGTGTGTGTGTGTGTGTGTGTGTGTGTGTGTGTGTGTGTGTGTGTGTGTGTGTGTGTGTGTGTGCGCGCGCGTGTGTGTGTGTGTGTGTGTGAGCAGAACCAAGTGGCTCTGATAAGACCCATCCAGTGGTGACGAGCTGTGGCTGTGAACGACAAGACCTGACTCACTGTGATGGTGGGAGTTATTTAAAACAAGAGTCAGCAGTCTGACGCAAAAGAATCCACCGCATCAACACTCTCCAAAGAGGATTACGAAAAATAAATATATAAATAACTGCAAATACCAACTGGGAGTACACACACAGTGCAGGCTGTCAACGTAGAGCCAGGGAAGAGTAACACACATTTTTTAAGCTATAATTATAGTTTCTACTTGGCTAAAGCACAGGTGATTTACAACCAGCAGGCACAGAATAATGTAGCGGTGAAGAATAAAATGGAGAAAGTAGATAGGTTGGTTAATAGTCTCTCTTATATTTTGGCTTGTCTTTCTCTCTGATGTGGTGTAGAGACAAATCCCGCCTGTCGCAGACTGAAACTTTGAAAAGAGAAAGAAAATCAAGACGGAGAATGAGCAGTACACAGGGAGAAGAGATGGATAGAGACAGAGAGAAGGGGGAAGAGTGAGATATGTGGGCTGAAACCTTCAAATATCTGTGAATCATAACGTGAATCATCACTGTTGTAGTCGTCAGAGGGACTGAGAGGATGAGAGAAGGGAAGGGAGAGGAGGAATAGACGGGGAGAAAAGGGTGTGAAAAAGAGGAGGGGGAAGCAAATGACAGAGTGGGAATGAGGCACTTTTATCTGGAAAGCAGTGTGTGTGTGTGTGTGTATATATATATATATATGTATATACACACACATACATATGTGTGTGTGTTTGGCTGTGTGAAAGGGTGTGAAGGAGCAGCTGCAGCAGGGGTGTTGCATCTGTGTCATGAGAATCAATGCTCTTCCTCTTGACTGGTGCTCTAGTGCTCTGTAGATCGTGCAGCCTCAGACATATGCACTGTGACACTTTATACATCAAACTCTCCACAGCTTGCAGTGACCGAGCTTAAGGAGACATGTCGGATCTGGCATTTAATTGACATTTCACTCAACCTGTCCTGTTTACTTCCACTTCAGACAGTGATTTTCTATATGTCACAGCCATGTCTTTCAGTATTGTGTCTCAAGAGCACGTCTCAACTCGCTGCATTCATCTGCATAGATGGAACGATAGGGACTTTATAGCACCGCTGTCAAATGTCTCGTGACTGTATTCCATCATGAACTGCTGAGTATTGCACCGAATTAGCTTTGCAGTTCTGTAACACTGAAGTCAGTTTTAAAAGAAAATGATCCCACATGTATTCCATGTATTCTTCTTCGTCAGCACAGTTTGTATAAGAGTATTTTAATGTAGAAATGAAAGTAATGATGTAAGTAATTAAAGTAATGATGTCAGAATAAAATGGCCTATACCACATTTGGCACAGGCATGGACATGAACCTACAAGCATAGCAGGCTGTTGCACTGCTAACGTTGGCCACAATGTGTGGCAGCTAACGTCAGCTCCAGGTAAACAAAACTCAGACTGATCGTAGTTGGTCAAAAGAGTTGAAGCATTTTGTGAGTTTTTGTCATGTCAGGATAATGTGCAATGTGCAGAGTGCCTCACATATCAGAGGCATTTAAAATACAATTTGGTTATTGTAGGACATGATTAATAGCATCAAATGGTTCTGAATACACACAATATATTTTTGAACGATGATCAATAAATAAATTGTGCTCAATTTTAACCGTTTTCTGGTTGTTTTCTTACTCATAGACTAGTCAATCTGTACAAATTAAATTTGTTGTTTGATCTGCAGGGAAATTAGTCTCCAGGAACATCCCTACTGCCAACAATGCAACTCAACCTCCAACAGATCAGCAGGAAATCTGTATGCATTATGCTTAGGATTGGGTACCAAACCCAGTGCTAATATGGTCCCAGTTCCACGTCTGGCAGTTACCAGACCAACTTGAAACAGATTTTGGTGCTAAATGCCTGAGCTGTCTATTGAAATAGCTGTCCCCTGGTGCAGTTGTTACAGGCGATAAAAGCATATCACTCATAGCTATCAGGCAGAGATGAGGAGCAGATTCAACAGATTTCTCACTTTTTTTTTTTTTTTTTTCATCTTAAAACTTTTTAGTCTTCAGACCAAGCCAACACTGACTCAAGTGACATCACTTTTTCATCACAATTTATCAGACTTTCCACAACTCCATCTGGAGTCAAGAAAGGCTTTCTAAAATTATTTTTCACTTATGCAGTAAAACTCCTCAAACAGACTTATGTTATATTAGTGCAGGTTAAGGTGTATTTGTCTATTGCCAATGGTTAATGAGAAACTTATTTCCATTTTTCTTTGTAGTCTCCCATCATCTCATCTATTCAACTGCAGTGAAAATGTAATGTCACTTCATACCAGCAGTGAAATGTTCTATTAAGGCAGAAGGCAGTGCGTATTTTTAGAGAAGGTCCAAAGAGAAAAATGAATGAACATGGAGGAAAGAAAATTAACACTGGTGATTCTAACCTTGAGTGAGGGAGGTGTCAGAGGCACGGCGTCCTTCTCTAAAGCTAATGGGGGAGCGGTTGTGTGCCTCCCTGTGCTGCGAAGTCAGGGCAGCCATTGCTGGGTTGGCAGGCCGCGCGCTTAAGAATGGTGTAGGGCTGACACCGGGGGCAGAGCTGTTGCCTGGTACCACCTCACTGAGGGAGGGGGGGTCCTCCAGCAGGCCGAGGTCGCTATGCATGGAGCCCATGTCGTAGCCAATGTCCGAGTCCACGCTGCCCATGGAGGGGTTGTGGCCCAAAGTGAATAATTTACCTGCAAGACAAAATGTTTGTATTCAATTTCAAAGAAGTGATCCAGGAAAAACAGCATTAGATACTTCTTCATTAAAGACTTCTTTTGGCTGGACGAGTATGTGCTTTAGAAAAGCACAACCTTTTTTGTAGCAGATTTTATTTGTCAAGCTTGGGAGAGAAGGCAGAATATTCTGTTTAGGTCTGAGTTATAAAATGGACTGTTATTTTGTACTGAAAGGAAAGTATTTGAACACTGCAGCTGTATTTGGTGTTTTGGGCACTTTTTGTGCATGACACGAAAATGAAAGAAAATCAGCCCATCAATAATACAAACAATCATAATGATAAAATAACAACTTATAACATTACTCATAATTAGTTACAATTTCATTGCTTGTGAAAAATGAAGTAGCTATTAACTTAAATTTAATTAGTTTAATTAAAGCTACTAAAAGGACATTTTTGTATGTTGTGTATATTTTATTTATTTTTGTGACATTTGGTGCTTGCACCATAATAATCACAAAATGTAATGCCAAAAATGAAATTATCTAAATTAAAATTTCCTTATGCTTCTTTTTAACTGGCTTACACACTACTCACTGTAACTTAGCCTTGGAAAATGTAAACACAGACTTGTTTAATCTCAGTTCAGGGAGAATCCAACCTGCTGGCAGACATTAAGAATAACTATACAGAAATCACAGATCTTCTCTGGTCATATAGTGGCATCAGTATTAAGCTCTGACTGATTCATAACCTGTCAAAAACTCCTTGTAGCAGCTTTAACTATCAATAATGGTGTTAACAAAGCACGTGACAGAGTCTAAAGATGTGAGTTTGATCAGGTGACATCATACCTTGGTTCGAAGGCCCAGGCTGGTTGGTCACCTCAGAGAGGGTGTGTCGCCGCTGGCCGAACCGAGCTGTCTGATAGGCCGAGAGCAGGTGGGGTGGATCGTCCTCTGTGTCGGGCTCCTCGGTCTCAATGCCCTCATCAATCGATGTCTCCATCATGTTGCTAGGTGACGAGGTGGAGGACTTGCGGAGGACAGTCGGGGGAGGCAGGGGGTCCAGCAGGCAGCCGTTCACCTAGACGGGGGAGAGATCAAAGGGACAGAAAGAGAGAAATGAGAACCATACATCCAACATTTACTGTGTCAGGAAGAAAACAGCAGGAGTTAGGACACATTGGTAGTCAAATCAGGCATCTTAAACACTCATACACACAGAGGTTGCATACACACGAAACTAACAAAATCCATTCTCACTGGACCACTTGGACACAAGAAGGCAACCACCATACTGACAATCAGAGCTCCATTAGTCACTCTCCTCCCTCTGTTTTCCCTCCACTCACCACAGTTGATCTCATACTGGGTGTGTGTGTGAATTTATGTCTGTGTGTGTGTCAGTCAGTCAAAACTCACTTCCTGGCCCTGCATTCCTTTATCCCCACCCTCCACCTCTAGGCCAACACACACAGGCTTGTCTATATGCTGCAATACACGCACACATGATCATCTGCTTGAGTGACTGCAGTAACCGGAAAGCCTGGTGTTGGCCTAGAAAGAGAAACTTTGCCCAATTCCCCATCTGCTTTCTGTAGTGTGCTGGGATAGGAATGCTGTTACTCAACTCACTCACACACATATTCACACACAGAGGACAAGAGGGGAAAACGACATTGAGAAATCAATGATGAAAAGGAGTGGGTGCCATTAAAGAAGACTGAAGTTAAAGGAAGAGTTTATATTATTTGGCGTTGGGTTGTATGAGGTGCCTTTTGATAGCCAGTGTATTAGCTATAATAGATGGCAAAGTACCAGCATGAAGTTAAGCAATGAGGACAGGGTCAGCAGCAAAACTTAGTTTACTTTTCTTTTTTTTCTTACTTTTTCTCCTTTTTCTGACAGGAAACTGTCATTATATGAGCCAAGTATTGCTCTCTCCAAACTAACTGCACTCTGTAAGTGAAAGCAATAATTTTACCTTGCAGAACACAGGAGTTGCTTGACTACCATTTCCTCGATCGATTAGTTTGTTTGTGTTATTGTGTGACTTCAGTGAATCTGAACTATCCCTTTAAATCACCAAAGTCATATAATAACACAAACAATCTAACATACTGAGGCAGCAGTAGACCAGCAACTCGATTTTGCCAGTGGAGTTTGGTTAGTTTGGAGAGCGATATTTGGCTCATATAACAGTTTCCTTTATGAAAATGTTGTCTGATGGCGAGGTAAAGCGGTGAAAATATTCTAAATATAGTGTAGCATATAGATTTTTTTAAGGTGGAACTTTTTAATTTGCTAAAATACGTTTTGCTGTTGACTCTGTCCACAGCAGTACATTGCTTAGCTTCCATGATGGTGCCCCTCTCTGCTTCTCTAACCTGGGGGCATCAACCATCATCTACTGTAGGTAGTACTCTGACTATTGGTACATATCTCTTACAAATTTTCACTAAATGATCCAAATTGTCCCTTTGAAGGATACAGAACAGTGGAAAGAGAGGAGAAGAAGCTGAATTGAAAATAAAAAAGATAAAAGAACAGGAGAGCCAAAAACTAAAAAAGAAAAGATGAGCTGATGGGTAGGAGGGTCACAGCAGCGAGATCACTGGAGCAGCGCAGCAGCTTCCTGTCCATGTGTGTTCACTCAGCTTCGCATTAGGTCACATCATCATCATCACAGGACCGCTTACATAACCAGGCTCCATTCGCGCAGATAACGCACACTCTGTCTCCCAGTCAGTGCTAACCACACACACACACACACACACACACACACACACACACACACACACACACACACACACACACACACACACACACACACACACACACACACACACTCCCTCATTCTCTATTTATCTGCACCAACTAGCGACCTTTTCCTCCGGGCCTGTTGTTGAGTTGTCCGTTAGAGAACACAGACACCAGTGGTCTGAGCTGACGGCCTCACACACCTGCAGGACTACACATATTCTCACTTATACACACACACACACACACGTATGCACGCACGCACACACATACATATACACACATACATGCTGTATCATTCTTCAAGATTTCTTTTCCATCCCTCCCCCTCTCCTGGCTCCAATAAAGAGTGATGTGTACGCTGTTGTGTGTGTGTGTGTGTGTGTGTGTGTGTGTGTGTGTGTGTGTGTGTGTGTGTGTGTGTGTGTGTGTGTAAGCAGCGCAGGACAGGCAGCTGTCCTGTCTGATGTGAGTGCTGGCTGAGTTCTTACATAAGAGAACAAGTCAGCTGCACTCGGGCAGGTCGACGGAGCAAGCCAACACTCGAAACCTCAAAGGAGTCTGGCGTACACACACACAGACACAGACGCACGCATGCACGCGCACACACACACACACACACACACACACACACACACACACACACACGCACGCAGGCACACACACACACACACACACACACAGACACACAGACAGACACACACAGGCGTGCAGAGACATTTCTGATTCACAGTGAGTGGGTGCGCTTATCAAAACGAATCACTGTCAAGCTTATCGGGATCATTTTTCAGGACATACTTGTGCAAGCTGATAATGATCGTAATAACTACAACTTTCATAACCCGAAAGGCCAGATGTGAGTGAGCTGTCATGTGAGGGCAGAGGACAGACACACACATGAAAAGATACCCAGTCTGTTTTTTTCCTGGTATATTAGGGGTGCAATGGATCACAAAACTCACATGGATCATGTCCTGGTTTCCAGTCAATGATCTGATCATTTTTTGGAAAAAAGGGTTACAGTTAAATTCATTTTAAAATGCACTTTGGCTCTGATGTAGTTGCCTCTGTCCTCTGTAGTCACCACCATAACACTGTAATGCTGATAATAATAATAATGATAATAATAAAGCAGTATACTATAATAGTCTATATAAAATAAATAATTATATACACTTCAAAGTTTAATAATACTACACTCCAGTCTCGCGCACTGTCCTGCCTGTAGCAGGTTTGGTTAAACTTCACAAGTAATCGCCAATCAACAATGAAGGCGAAAGAGACTGCAACTGCTCTGGTGTCTAAGTTGCAATAAACATCATAATCTTAAGATCTGTTTCTATGATGACAAACATGCCCAATTTCCCAGTTAAACCATTGAAAATGCCTGAAGTCATGATTGGGATTCCACTTGATGGCGGTGAAAGAGACGTTACGTTACATTTACGTTAGCCTTTAACTAGCTTTAACTTCATGTGAAGATATATTCTGTATACTCTATTCTCATTTTTATCTTATTATTTTTCATCTATTTTAGTCATCTAATTTTACATTAATGATGGTATTCTGCCCTTGTTTTTAATGTTCATTCTGTCTTTTTATATGAAGCACTCGGTCCATGTAATTTCTTTGTTGTAAAGCATTTTGGGCTGCATTTCTTGTATGAAATGTGCTATACAAATTATTATTATCATTATTATAAAGTAACAGTGACAGTTAAGATGTATTTCACACCATGAGTGTTACATTTAGTCTACACATGTATATCGAACGGCAGAGAGTGATCCATATGGACCACAGACCAATTGTGTTCTGACCAAATATCTCAACACTGACATATTGCCAGCCCCCAGACACCCATGTCCCTGCACATCAACCTGTTCTTTTTTACTGGTATTGGACCTACTTTAGGCGTGTTGACGTCCTCCACCATGAAATTTTGCTCCAGGGGACATGCAGTCTGGGGGAAGGTGAAAGCATCGGTGGAAGCTTGGGGCACAGCAGGGGAGCGCAGCAAACGAACGCCCTGCGGGAGCAAACCCACCTGGGTTGAACCACTGGTCGACTGCAGAGAGAAGGGAGAAAACTGTCTTTGACATTACATAAAAAAAACCTGGTCCAGTTCATAGCCAATACTTAACAACTTCCTTGATAATAATAATGCAATTAGGACAAAATTGAGCTGCTGTGAATTTGACTTTGTAATCCAAATGAGACACAAAAGCCGGATCCTAGACGGTGAGGGAAATGAAAGAGAAATTGCAGGGTCGCTGAAGAAGAGACAGTTGGCAAAGAAAAGAAAATAATGAATAATGTAAGTGAGGGAGACGCATTAAGATCAAGGCTGAGGGGAAAAGACTGCAAGAGAGCAGGTGAAGACAGAACCTGGCTGGATAAATATATGAATGGGCCGTGTCTGTCCATTTGTTTGTTCCTGGGTGCAGGTGTGAATAATGGAGCTTTGATCAGGGAGGTGTGGATGGTAATCTCTGTACCCCTTCGTCACCCTGCAGTTACCTTGACGACAGTCTGCTCGGCGATGGTGCTTGGCCGTCGCTGGCGGGCGTCGAGCCTCTGTTCGACGGGGAAGCTACAGCGGTGGGCTTTGAGCCGCTCCACCAGCAGGTAGTAGATAGCAGCAAAGTGGTTGTAGCTTTTGTTCTGCAGAGACTGAAGGATGACAGACAGCATAAATGGTGGTATCTATAATTGACGTTATTACTGGAGGACTCCTCTAAGTTTGGATGAACTGTGACAGCTCTTAACATATGCTGAGATAATTCTTTATTTCTTTCTCCTGTGTGAAATTGGGTTATTGCAGCAGCTTAAGAGCAAGATGTAGATTAAAAATACAATAAATTGAATATATTAAATGAAAAGACAGGACATAGAACAAACTGCATATAAATCACAGCCTCTTCATTACACCCATAAAGAGCTTGAAAATATGTTTTCAATTAAATAGTGACTATATTTTCATTTTATTTTTCCAATCACATATGATAATGTGATTGGAAAATGTATTTTTGCTGAATATTGTAAAATAATTTTAGTGATAAATTAAGCACTGGGCTACCAGTTTCATTTATCATTGGAGTATGGTCCTAAATTAAAGCTTTAGATCAGTTTCTTGTCAAGATTTGAATTATTTTTGTTTTTATAATTCAATGTTCTTACAGTTTACCTCTTTGAGTGTCTTTTTGTTGCTTGTTTTGTGATTCATCTGTGACTTTGGTGATGTAATGAAGCAATTTTCCATTTGGATGAATAAAGTATATATCTATTATTGGGAAAAAATAAACATTTCACAGATGGTACTTTGTTACTTTCCCCCACTGGCTGGTCTAGACTGGGGAAAAGATAAGGCACAAGGAAGGCCCCATGCTTTGGTTTGCCTGGGGCCTCTACATGACTAAATTTGCAACAAAAAAGAGGACTTTATTCAACATGTTTTTTTCTAACTTTTATCAGTTTATATGTGGTTTAGTTGCACTGCTGGGCAATCACACCTATCGTTCTGCTTGGATGCACACAGTAAAGAAATTCTGCATGTGTATATTTATGCATAGCCACTGTCTGGTGTCTGACCTTTAACCTTCACCGCTTTTCTCCACACAGAATTAATAAAGCTAACTCACCCCCCCTCAGCTCCATCCTCACCTCTATAGTCTTGTGCTGGTCGATGCCAAGGCTGTGCATCAGGCGTAGGACCTGTTCACTGTATTCTCCCACGCCCGCCTCACCCTCAGTAGACAGAGGCTGTTGGTACAGAACGGGCCTCTGAACGGGAGCGTACAGAGCCATCCACTTGTGCTCCTTGATCTGGGCCACAGACAGACGCTTTGACGGGTCCAGGACCAACATCCTGCGGATCAGGTGCTCACAGTCTGCGAGAAGATGTGGACAGACAATCTCAGATGATGTGAGAAGGGTTTTTTATATTATTATAGCATTTAATGCTTCAATTCACCACTTTTTTAAACAGGTAAGTAGTTGTTTGTTTGATAATGCTCCACATTTCTTGTATATGCAATGATGAAGCAAACTGAGCCACAAAGTTCTCATCAAAGTAGCCTAGATGAAGTGGGGCAGAAGTAATACTCAGGAGCTTAAAATCTGCTAAATTCCTTTCTCAGTTTCCTCTGCCGTCACTTCTGAGCAGTGTGTCTACACTCTTTTCTACTTTCCTCTCCTCCTAATGAGAACTCCTCACCTCTAGTTAGTGGCTAGATGAGTTTGACGTCAGACACAGCTGGGTTCTTAACAGGATTACACTTCCCCTGGTCGTGCCGCTTTAGCCTGCCTGCACCCCTACTGCCTGCACTACATTCCTGCCTGCCACACGGCATCTTTACCCACATACCCTGCAACTGCTATGGTCTTAAAGCAAAACAGGTGTGATTTCAGGATATTTTTGAAATTAGTCATTAGTGAGCTCTAATTTGAACTGAAAACAAAACATGATTCATATACCAGTAATAAGTGACTTTAAGTTGTTCTACTTTTTGAAGTGCATTGTAAAATTATAGGCTTTCTTAGAATATGGGAGCTTTAGAAGGTACAGAGAATTAACTTCTCAAAAAAGATATGCCCCAGATTAGTCATCTTTGATGAATATGATTAAACTTTAGCTATTTTACAATTTTCAAAGAGTTGAAGTTAAAGGGATAGTTTGGATTATTTGAAGTTGTATGAGTCAGCTGTATGAGTTACTTATCAGAAGTCATCTAAGCCATCTAAAAAAGTCAGTATCAGTTTAAGTGTACGCTATATTTAGAATATTATCACAACTTTATCTTGCAGTTAGCCTTTTCGTACGGCAAATCGTTAAAAAACCCAGATATTGCTCTCTCCGAAGAAACGAGACTCCACACTCACTCTAATTATTATAGTACTTTTACCTTGCAGAACACAGGAGTCTCTGGTCTATCGCCTCTGTCACTGACTTTGTTTGTGTTATTGCATTACTTTTGGTTTTTTAAAACAGATTCACATAATTCACACAATAGCACAAACAAACAAACAGATCAAGTCAGCCATAGACCAGAAACTCTCATGTTCTGCATGATATAAATCAGTTGAGTCTGGCTGAGCAATAGAGAGCGCAATATTTGGCTTCTGTAACAGTGGTTCCCAGTCATAAAAAGCTGTCTGATGGCATGGTAAAGTGGCAAACATAATATATATATATGTATATACATATATATATATATATATATTAGGGATGGGCATTTTCGACAAACTTTTTGATCGATAATCATGAGAATTAACGATCAATTATCGATTTAATCATTAAGAAATGTCTGATAGAAAAAATGATTAAAAATACCACAGGCAGTCTGTTTTTTCTCAATTTAATCCAACAATCCTCTTGCACAATTTAGGCTACAGTTTAAATGTGCAACTGTTAAACAAAACACCGCAAGGCGTCGGGCTGAAACTCTTCACAAAATAAAAGCCAGTGACAGTACTATTTTCTCAAACAAAATACAATTCCGCCTCTTTTAGACAGAATAAAAATCATAATAAATAATAATAAATTAAGGAGAACTTTAGTCCACGTCTTGCGCGATTTACAATTTAAATGTGCAACTGTTAAACAATAGAAATATACCTACGCGGAGGCGTCGGGACTCGGGATCTTAACAAAATAAGAGCCAGTAGGCTATTCTCTAAAACAAAATAAATAGGCTACATTTCGCCTCTTTTAAACACAAAAATAAAACATCATATTATTAACTAATAGTCATTTAATCAAAGAACAAAGTAGACTCGCAGCTGACCTTTTTTTTTTTTTTTTTGCCAGAAGGCACAACTGAGAGAGGGAGATCCCACATAACAATAACACATTATAGGCCTATAGGTTTACATGAAGGCTACGGTGGTAACTGTCCTGGGCTATAGCTTACTTAACCTACTTGTATTTGTTCGCCGTGCACGCTTCATGTTTACTACCTTCAGATACGGCGGCAGGGCAGAAGTCAGCTCGCAGGCGGTTTTCTCTGCTATATCGCCCCCCGCTGGTGGGATATTTTACTACCGCCACATAGTGAAATTCATTACATTGCTTTCTCGACGCACACTACATGAACTCTGTTTTACACTGTTGAAAAATCGAAAAAAAATTACGTGATCGACAAAATTCTTAATGATCAATTATCGATTATCGATTAATCATGCCCATCCCTAATATACATATATATATATATATATATATATATATATATATATATATATATATATATATATATACATATACATATACATATATATATATATATATATATATATATATATATATATATATATATATATATATATATATATATATACATATGTATGTATGTATATACATATACATATACATATACATATACATGTATATGGGGCATGCTGACTGCCATCTTCTGTAGCTAATACACCAACAATAAGCATCTCGTTCAACCTCCCTTCAAATAATCCAAACTATTAATCTTCTGGACACATTAGCATCCTTCTGCAGGTCACCTTATTCTCATGCTCTTCTACCAGTGTTGACACACCCTGCAGTCCATAAGCCCAAGGACCTGACTGTCAACATTAACTCCCTGCTTCACATTTGTCTCAGTTGTCCTGCTGATCTACTAAAGTCTGCTTACATCACATTTTTTCAACCTCATTTTTTCCCCATTATGTGCATAACCAGTGTGCCCTTCACTGCGCTTATACACCATGCTGTGGCATCTTAGCAGCTTGTGCAGCTGCTAAGATACAACCTGCTTCAAACACAATACACTACAATTTGTTTGACCCAGAAGTTACTCAGGCGCTGCTCGTTGCTGCAGCCGTGTTTATAGCAACAGCTGAGGCTGAGCACATTTTTCAAAGCTAGTAACCACCAGGGAAGCTTGGACTATGTAAAGAGGCCATCTAGATTCTCTGGCTGATTGACTGACACACTGGTCTTAGCCAGTATGTTACACCACCATGACTTAACCACAGAACCATTCCAGTTAACACTCACAATGTCCCAGTGGTGTAGAGTTGCACCAACCAGGAGAAAAGCACTCTGTTATGAGAAGTTAAAAACCATGCAGTAGACGGACTTTGTTATATATGTCACTGATTTTATCAGACACAAGAGCTTAAAAATAACAGATCATAATAATTATATTATTGTGCATGACGGTGAACATGACCATAACCCTAAATGCCGACATTTATTAATGAAAAGCATGACAGGAATTAAACTAATATAGTAGTATTTTGATATTAGTCATAGTTGCAAAAAAAGTTTCATGCAAGATGGCAGAAAATGCTGTTTTCACTTTGCTGTTTTCTCAAATATGGATATTTCCCACTATTCTTTGTTTATTAACATATTAAACTTAATATCTTTCCATTTTAGACCAACAAAACGACACATTTAAAGACTTTGAAAAAATGGGATGTATATTTTTCACTATATTCTGACATTTTATATATGTTGTAGCCCTAGATTAATCATGACAATTTATTTAGTCTTTAACCTGATTTGGCAAGTGGAAAAAAAAAAAATTAATATTGGACTCCTCAGATGAAGATTTATCATGCTCCTTTCCCATTGGTCATATTTTGCAGGCATCAATTTATGGTCCCAAGCAAAACAAACAAATGTACAGCATGTACTGCCTCGTCTTGGATAAAGTCAATTGTCTTACCGGTAATTTTATTTTGTTGTACTCTGAGGGAATATGTTAATTTCTCCACTGTATATATTTGATGAATTATGTCGGTCTAATACTCAGTCAAGATAGCATGGGACTTTGTTATATTGTTGTTCCCTGAATGTCTTTGAGATGGCCTGACAAAACATGCCATTCGAAAAACATCACCTTAGACTCTGGGATCTTGTAAAGAGATTTTTTTATGGTATTCTGACATTTTATAGACCAAATGATTCACAGATTAATTATGAAAATATCAGGAGATGCTCTAACCTGAAGTTTGCTATGAGTTTCAGCTGCAAATGTCACGCACAGGTAAAGGATACAAACTCAGGGATTGGGCTGTTTCTTCTTCTGTATAACATGACTCTAAATTACTGTACTACTTCCTACCAGGCCTGTGCAACATGCAACAGCAGGGGAGACACAGGACAACATCTACTGTTGTTAATAAGTTAGTAAGTTGGGAGTTGACAGAACTGAGATGTTCTAGTGAGAGTTTACTGAGTGGTGTTAGGCTCTGCTGTGCACCACAGTGCTGGCCGATGAGAGAAACAAGAGGAGATGAGATGGATGAAGAAATCGGCACACTCTGTTCCCCTTGTTCGGGGAACAGGGGCTGGACTGGGGGTGGGGAGGCGGGTTTGAGTGTCAGCTTGGCCACGGAGCTGACATTATACTCCTACATTCTCCTCATGTCTTAATTGTTTCAAGGTCCTGAACAGAAAAAGCAAAGAAATCTGGTCAACTCTCTCTGCACACCCCCCGTGGAGAAAGTGCTACAGACTTACAGATGGGCTCAGAGAAACAAGACAGGAGAAACAGACAGGGCCACAGACGGACAGGAAGATGTCTCACAGATAGAGAGCATGAGTCAGACAGACGTACGAACGGACGGGCAGAGTCTCTCCGCAAAGAGACAGACAGGCGAGCTGCTGGAAGGCGTCACTGGCTCTTCCCCAGGTTACATAAACAGCTCCAGCTCTGGACTTAATCTGCTGCCAGCTAGCTAGCACAGCCGCTAACAGCAGGGCTGCTTTGAGACAGTTAGCCAACCTGACTCACCCTGCGGCCTGCGCACATGCACAAACACACTGACGCACGTACACACATTACAGGGGACAATGACAGAGTGTCTCTTACTGTATCCCCTTCAAATGAGAGTAATGTTCTCTCGTTAATGAAATGACCCCCAGACTGGCTGCAGCCACACGAGAGAGAACATTACTGTATGTATGGTGACTCAAAGAGCAAAGTGTGATCATCTCTTACAAGAATTTTCAAGCCATTTTCACCTCAGTTTGACTACATACTATGATAATAAAGACGAGAAGGCGTCTCACAAGTACTCTGCATGTGTGTGAGTTTACAGGAATGTGAGGTACCAAGGGAAGGGAGTTGGCATTGTCTTCCATCTTACTATGTGTTTAATATCCCAAAGAGTTTCCTCTTACCTTCAGTCATGAAGTAGGGGATGCGAAACCTTCCCTCCAGGACTCTCTGTCGAAGCACAGGCAGAGTGGGCCCATCGAAGGGCAACGCTCCACACACCAGTACATATAGCACCACCCCCATACTCTGTCAACATGAGAAGATACACACACATGGAGCAAGGTCAGGGCAGCAGATAAATCAATCAGAGGTGTCGGGATGTAAATAAGATTTTTGTTTGTATTCACAAACTCACATACTGTATACTGTGTACATATATGTATATATATATATATATATATATATATATATATATATATATATATATATATATATATATATATATATATATATATATGACCAGCATTTGGCTGGTGCTAGTTTTACTCCCTGCACAGAAACATGCAAAAATATAGCAAATGATTGCAATAGGCTGGTTAAAAACTGTGGTTGGGAAACCAGAGAGCAACATATGACAGGAACAAAAGCTGCTGACTTACTCATCCAGACATTGTTTCCACTGTTAGATAATAATTCTCACAATGAATTGCATCAGCTGATTTCCTGTGGCTTAGTAAACTAAATGTTACGGCTGTCCCAAATATCTTTTTTTAGGTTTCAAAGCTTCGCCAGTAATTATTTGATTATTTTCAAAGCCTCAGAGCCGACGTGCACACAGCATAGGGCAAAAGATATATGCTATATTCTTTCTAGATTATAAAATTTAATTGTTTTTTTCCATCAATTTACAAAATGCAAAGTGAGCAAACAGAAGAAAACTCTAAATCAAATCAGTATCTGGTTTGACCGCCCTTTACCTTCAAAACAGCATCATTTCTTCTAGGTACACTTGCACAAAGTCAGGGATTTTGTAGGATCATAGTCAGGTGTATGATTAGCCAATTATACCAAACAGGCGCTAATGATCATCAACTTCATATGTAGGCTGAAACACAGTCATTAACTGAAACAGAAACAGCTGTGTAGGAGGCTTAAAACTGGGTGAGGAACAAACTCTGCTACCAAGGTGAGGTTGTGGAGGACAGTTTCATGTCACAGGTCAGTCACAATGACAAGACTGAGCACAACAACAAGACACAAGGTAGTTATACTGCATCAGCAAGGTCTCTCCTAGGCAAAGATTTCAAAGCAGACTGAGGTTTCAAGATGTGCTGTTCAAGCTCTTTTGAAGAAACACAAAGAAACGAGCAACGCTGAGGACCACAGATACAGTGATCAACCAAGGAAACTTAGTGCAGCAGAGAAAAGACACTTTATGCTTACTTGTCTTCGAAATTGGAAGATGTCCAGCAGTGCCATCAGCTCAGAGCTAGCAGAAACCAGTGGGACCCAGGTACACCTATCTACTGTCCAGAGAAGTCTGGCCAGAAGTGGTCTTCATGGAAGAACTGTGGCCAAAAAGCCAAACCTCCAACATGGAAACAAGGCCAAGCAACTCAACTGTGCACGAAAACAGAGGAACTGGGGTGCAGAAAAATGGCAGCAGGTGCTCTGGACTGATGAGTCAAAATTTGCGATATTTGACTGTAGCAGAAGGCAGTTTGTTCGCCAAAGGGCTGGAGAGTGGTACAATAAAGAGTGTCTGAAGGCAACAGTGAAGCATGGTGGAGGTTCCTTGCAAGTTTGAGGCTGGCCCCAAATTTATTCTGCAGCAGGACAACCATCCCAAAAATACAGCCAATGTCATTATGAAGTATCTACAGTGTAAAGAAGAACAAGGAGTCCTGGAAGTGATGGTATGATCCCCACAGAGCCCTGATCTCAACATCATCGAGTCTGTCTGGGATTACATGAAGAGACAGAAGGATCTGAGGCAGCTGACATCCACAGGAGATCTGAGGTTAGTTCTCCAAGATGTTTGGAACAACCTACCTGCTGAGTTCCTTCAAAAACTGTGTGCAAGTGTACCTAGAAGAATTGATGCTGTGTTGAAGGCAAGGGCGGTCACAACAAATATTGATTTGATTTTTCTTCTGTTTGCTCACTTTGCATTTTGCAAATTGATAAAAAATAAACAATGACATTTTATGTTTTTGTTTGGGTAGGAGCGCTTCCTGGACTATTGAGTTTGTTTGAAGTGCTCTTGATGTTAGGATACATGTGTGCTTGAAAATCACAAAAAAAACTCCATGACACTCTTTGAAAAAATAATTAAAATGCCTTTATTGCCATAACATGGTGATGTTGGACCTTAAAACAAAAACTGTGATCCATTTTGGCATCAAGCCCTTGTCTGGGAGTCAAAAGATTCCTTGACCTGTCTTGCTGTCAAAACATGTCAATGTTTGTTTTAAGGTTCAACATGATCATGTTGTGACAATAAAGGCATTTTAATTGTTTTAAAAGAGAGTGCCTTAGAGTATTTTGTGATTTTTGAGTATATATATACATATATATATATATATATACATATATATATATATATATATATATATATATATATATATATATATATATATATATATATATATATATATATATATATATATATATATGTATGTATATGTATGGTAAAACTAATTTTGCTGTTTGAAATTCATGGCAAAGAAAGAAAAATTCTGTAAAGCCCTACTAAACAGTAAACAAAATTGCACTCAAGGCAAGAGATCAACATGTGAATTCAATGCATGTTTAATTATTTTAATTTTGAAAAAAATGTCTACTTCACACATTCAGATGTCTTACCCAGATGTCTAGCTGTGGACCCTCATACTGTTGGCCCTCAAAGACCTCTGGAGCAGCATAAGGCGGACTGCCACACCACGTAGCCAGAGGCTCCCCAGGCTGGAAGAAGTTCCCGAATCCAAAATCTACACAGGGCAAAATACAGGGACAGGAAAGGTTAAAATAATTTCAAACATTTAAGTTTGTTAAAACTGTTAAGACTCCTCAACAATCTGCTGTACACATGCTGCTGTATGCAAAAACCTAAGCACTAACTTTATATATTACAATGAGGAGTAGGAAAGGATTCTGAGGAGGGAGAAACATACTTGACAGAGGCTCATTCCCAGGTTGCCAAATACTGATGTTTTGGGAGAGAGACTCAACTATCTTCCCAATTGATTGGCCAGTCTCTCATGACAGGCTAGATTTTCTAAAACCACCAACAGGGGGAAAAAAAGGTTCCTCTAAGACTACTTGAGTTATGCTTAAAGATTATTATAAAAGCTTTGCTCACTGATGCCAAAAATAAACTGCCTACCAAAGCTTTACTTGTGACTGTGGAAAGGGAAGTGGTTAGGCACATGCTGAATATCTACAATAGAGCTGCAGTGATCGACGTGCTAAAGTGGTCAAAGAAAATGTTCAGAACAAAGGTGGGTTATGCTTTCTGATTGAGAGTTTCTAAGGGTCTCCATGGGGTCTGCAGGTTTTGCATAATGTAATATGTGATCCACATATTTGTACGTTGAGGAAATGAGCTTTTGTATGAGGTAACCTCCCCAGGAGACTGACATGAGGTCATCAATGCTGCTCTCTGATTGGTTGTCTGTAGAGTGACTAAAACTCTGATTTGACTCTGCAGAGGAACAAGACAGGGAAATCTAACTTACACACAAGTTGCTGAGGAGTTCATGTCTGCCTTTCATTAAAATCCAACTAAAAGCTGCAGTAATATCTGCCAAATTACACTGAGCCAACTAGCGTAGCTGCAATTACTCAGCCAGGGCCTTTTTTTCGTCTATTAGTTCGTATCATTCCTTCCCTCTCAAATGTTCTCCAGTAAATGATCCTTTGTCTACTCTCTGCATTTGGCTTTACGAGAATTGCTTCTCATTCTTACTTCTGGTGCTGACATCATTATAATTAGTGCATCCAAAAAAAATGAATTACTCACTATTTTGATAATTGATTTATAATTCTTCCATAATTTATCAAAGAATCTTCTTAGATATATGACAATTTCATGGTTGTAGCTGCCTCATTATCTTTGTAAATGGAGTCTCTTCAGCTTATGACCGGTGGTATCATGGCCAACATGATTAACTGATAAACAAACTGAATCAATAGATGATAGATGAAGTAAATAATTCCATGCTTAGTTAGTCCATTATCAGTGGAACCCTGTGATAGTGTCATGGGACCTGGCAGCAACAGGAGTAGCAGACAGTCAGGCTTACTGAACCCTCCACCCCCACCTTTTTTCCATAATTCGAAACAGTTACATAAACAGAAAATATATATTGCAAAAGAAATAAATAACACTGATTAAAAAAAATCTGTCTTACATAATGGGGCCTGAGGTGATGTGGGTTCACACACACAGACATACACAGAGACGAAGCAGTGTGTGTGAGACAGTAAGAATGTGTAACCAATTCCTTTTTTCTTCCCTTGGCTCTGAATCATGATCATTAGCAATTAATCTGAAAATGTCATAAAGTTGGTTGTAGATTGTGTCCTGACACACAAACACAGCATCTCACATCTAATATCTTTAAGTCACTGATCAATATATATATTTTTTTATATTTAAAATTATTTTTGCAACCTATAAAATGCTAGAACACAGTGAAAATGTGAGTTTCTTAGAGCACAAGGTGTCATCTTCTTGTTTTCTCAAACAAGCAAACCAGACTAGAGCTGCAAAGATTCGTCAATTACTGAGTTGAAAGAAAATCAGTAATTTTCATACAAAAATGTCAAACATTTCTTAAATGTAAGGATTTGCTGCTTTTCCCTGTCATTTATTTATCACAAACTATCTAGAAATTACATGTTCTCACACGCCATTAACAAAATGAAATAACAAATATTGCCCTAAAATTCGGTCAAAAAGGCAATCGTCAATAGACGATATATTCATCCAATCACCCAACCCTAGTAACCGGTACTGTTTATTTACTGTGAAAAAGCACAAACATTTTACTGATCTGTACAAATTCTGTTTACTGAACATGTAATAATAATATAAATAATAATAATAATAATACTACAAACAAAATAAAAACAAGCTTTCTTTATCTCTTTTATCCCGTCTTTGTTGGCTAAAATATAGCTAATAAATACTGCCCTCTAAAGAGAGGTGTAGTGTCTTATACAGTCAACAGGCAATGGATTTTAGTTAATAAGTTGTGAGCAAAAGTATGCACCACACAGCCAGAAAAAGAAGCTCTTAGGCAGGGCAAGTAGAAATTTAGATGGAGCAAGTAGATTTGAGTACTTGCTCTGCAAGGCAAGTAAAAAAAACCCTTAAAGTCAGACCCTGCACTGCATTAAAAAATGTGTGTGTATATGTTATTATTTTTAACAGCTGTATGCTACAAATCCTGTACAGGTGTAATATGATTGCAGTTATTGCTGTAAGGCCTGGCTCAGTTGCTGGGAAGTAACAGGGTCCAGTTTCAGTGCCAGATTTGAAGTAATTCCCTCAAAGTGTTCCTGAGATATTGTGTTCATGAGGTCACAGTGACCTTGATCTTCAACCTCTACAAAAACTTAATATTATAACCTTTATGAAGGCAGAATTTATTCCAGGACTACCGGATTAGAGTGCATTAGTTTTAGTTAGGTGTACCTAATAAACTAGTAACTGTAAAGCAAGTCTGTAAAGCACAAAAGCAGCCAATCCTCCATTTAAGAGGCTGGATGCAATGAATATGTCATGTCTCTTTGATAAATAACTTAAATTATTGAGCTTATCCATTGAATATTGCTTTATTTTACTATTTGTTTCAGCACTAAGATTTAGGGTGTGTGGCTGCCTGGATGCCTAATGGTTTAGAGGTGTACTGTATACTGTGATTGCAATGTCTATTTTCATCTGGGGAAGGCAGAATGCTTGAAAACTACTTTAAAAATGGGGCTGTAGATGATACAGTGATGCAGAACCTAGACTGCATGTTGTATTTTGACTGTACAGAAAAGAAAAAAGGTGCAGGAAAATCTAGTTTGTTGGAAAATGCATGTAGGAATCAGGTGCAAGAGATTAGCGCAGTGCAAACTCCAACTGAAAAGGAGGGAAATAGCAGGTTTGACACATGTACGTGCGTGCATGTATTCAAGCTATCTAATCACTGCAGTGCAGGTAGCTGCAGCAGGTGTGGCTGAATAAAGTGGAGGGTAAAGCGGAGCGCCACAGTGGGGTTTATAACAAGTATGTTTACTGTCTGATGCTGCTGTGAAGGTGAGATGTGAGATGCAGGCACAGCACAGCAGAGCGGAGCAGTGCAGTTGGTTTATCGTCAGAAGCTGTGACCCATTTCATGGAGCTGAATACTGAGCAGACTGGTTGACGTCAAACGCTCCGGCACGCTGCAGGCTACTAACAGCACTCATAGCTCAACAGGAAGGGTGGGGTGGGGGGTTCTGTGTGTGTCGCACACAACGGTATTAGCATAATATTAGCCTAAACATGTCACACTGGAATACACTCCAGCAAATGGCTTATAAAACTGTGTGAAATGATGAGTGATATCATCATGCTGCAGTAAGAGGACAGCATCCACCAGTCAAAAATGTAACTGTGTCATTTCTAATAAGATGTGAGCATTGATATAGTTCTGGCTGCAGCTCAGGATGTACTGCCCTGGATTCAGCCTCTCTTTCTCCTTTTGTTTCTTCTCCTCTCTTGTCTCACTCTTGTTATCACCTAGAAAGTTTTTTTCTCTCTCCTTGTCTTTATCCTTGTATGCCCCAGGTTTCCAAAACCTCTTTCCCTCATTTGGAAAAAAAAAACATTTCACTGTTTAAAATGAGACTTTAACTTTTGAAAGGAGAAATGCATTCTTCCTCTTACAAATGAAAAATTTGATTCACAAGCAATAAAACAAATTTGCACAACTGACCATTTGCTAAGCCACGCCCTCCATAGTTGCTGTTACTACACCTGTCAATCTTTCCATTCTCTCACTGCAGTTTACTAACAATGAGATTGGCAGTATTTTTTAAGCACTGGGTCTTATATTAATAATTACATTCATAATAATTAATATATAATTAGACAAGCTATTTACAGGCAGATATGGATAAGATTTAAAGGCCCTGAAAACTTACTTTCTCAATCAGAGAAACCATGAGCAAAGTCCAACATAAACATGCAACTTTCTGCCAAAGTTCAAACACTTCTGCTAAGTCCACATGAGACATACCTTTGTTCTCGGTGCTCTTCTAACTATTTTCAAGGGGGCGGGACTCTTCTGGAAAAAGGTGATGTCATGCACTTCTAAGCACCAATCAGAATTTAGCAACATTTGAATTAAGGGACTATGCTATAGTGACCAACATGATCATTATCATTATTATTGATAAAATGTGCTGCAAATGTTTAAAAATAAGTACTGACACATATTGAAATAATTTCACCAACTTTTCTATGGTCTATGTTGCAAATAAGTGGGCAGGACTTCTTACTGGCTTTATTTGAGTTGCAGGGTTTTGTGATCATGTTGTATGACCTTGATATGTCAGCAGTTCAATTTATTGAATGACCCTTTCACAAACATTCCCACTGAGCTTCAGAGCTGATTCTTGACCTTGGAATCAGCAGCTGACAGAAGCTGTTCCAGAGCTGTTGGTCATACTATGATCTTAAGACCCTTAAAAAATTAGACAGTTCTTTGTGACAATCATTTATAAATTGTGCATTAGTTCATTACATCTAGACTTACTGCAACACAGAGGTGAATAGATAGACTGTGTGCGTCTGTGTGTTATAATTTTAATGTTTATACAAAAAAGTGAACAGTGCTGCTCATTGTAATTACAGATAATGAAGGAACAACTACTAGGAAGAAGAGATACCAGCAAACAAGTCTCTCTCTTTTGTATATACTGTCCCACCCTTGTGGTTCCATTTGTTTCTATTATTATTATGTAAAAAGTAATTAGGAACTGTTTCTGCAACAGGTGTCAATGATCTGGAGATTGTTTGTACTTTCTACATCACTTAATTGAGCATGAAATACCTTTAGGGTTTCATTCACCTCCAGTGACATCACTTAGTGGATGGTTTGAACTCAAATCAAATAATAGTTGTTGAAGCTATAAACATTTAGGTAACATGAGAAAATGTAACATGTCAGTTTTAGTTTTTGAAAGTGGTTCTCTCACACAAGATTGCTGTTTTTGCTCCTCTGATCCAGCAACTCGCTGTTGTTTTTGTAATTTCTCCTCGTCTCTTTCCAAACCCTTCAGTCTGTCATGTTGAACGTAAAAAGGCCGTTTGAAGTGAAAACATGAAGGGCACCCCCCGCCGCTGCTGTTCCTCTGTCCTCTGCAGCCACCGTGAGCATGACCTTTCTTTGACTGACCGCTGCCTGGTTAAGCTCCATTGACTGACCAGAGGTGGCCTTTAGAAAGCAGGCAGACATCACTGGGCTGCAGGAAAAACCCCAGAGGCATAAGTGCAGTTTCTGGACATGAATATCAGATGAGTGGTGAAATGATTAGCGGATTTATCAAGGAAGAGAATGCTGTTAGCTGTTTAAGTCGTTCATCAAGCAAAAATGCCAAACATTCACTGGTTAACAAATGTGAGCATTTTCTGCTTCTAATCTTGCAGAAGGCTGAGTTAATATTAAAACTTTAAAATGTGTGCTACAAATAAAAAATATTGCTCAAAGTGCTTTACATCTAGAGATGCACCAATTTAAATTTTCTTGGCCGATTCCAATTTCCGATTTTTTTAAGGGTCTGACCTGTTGATTCTGATTTAGGCCGATTCCTGTTTTTAGTCTTTCTAAGAACTATAACTGACAGCATTCACAAACATTTTTGCAACTTTTTTTTTGAAAAAAAAAAAGAAATTGCATGTTCATAATAAAACACTCACTATTAAATATTCATTAAATATTATTTTATATTGTCTCCAAAGTCCTCCAGGTTACAGCCAGGCCTTATTATCGTTTTACATATGAAGATTATAATTAGGGGGAATGCGATCTCACAAGATCATGGAATCTTGCGGGATTTCGCAGGACGCGATTTCACGTGATCTGCTGTGGAAGCAGATGTAAACAAACCAGAGACAGACACGGTGAAACAGTTTGCTGCAGTAAAACTTTGCGAGTCTGGATGAGAAAACGTTTGAGGAGACACATCAACACAGGTTGTTTATTCTTCAGCCAGAACAGGAGGTGAGATTTGAACTGTCAGTCTGTGAACAGCAGTCTGCTGCTGGCTAACATTAGCATGAAGAGCTACAAAGTTTATGGCTGTTTTGTGACTTTGTCAGCTGCTCTGTCTCATTGTCTGTCTTCTGTCTTCTCTTTATTCTTCTGATGGAATCTGTCGCTGACACCAATTTCATGCAAGCATGTGTCTAAGTGAGTGTAGCTGTTATCAGCGCTGTGGTGATGTCACGGTCAGTTTGTCTGCTGCACGCATGACGTAACCATCGGGCAGAAGACGTGCGTGTCACTGACAGGCACAGAATCGGATATGTGACACTACAGTCAGGGCCGGTCACGCTGAAAACCGTCCGGTTTCGGTCTTTGGCCAGACCATCGGTGCATCCCTATTTAAATCTAATTTTATATACTGTGCCAATTATTTTCATGATTGAAAGGTGAATCGTTAAATCTATAAAATGTCAAAAAAAAGTGAAAAATGCTCATTACAATTTGCTACAACCCAAAGTCATGCCTTCAAATGACTTCTTTTGTCAAACCAACAGCCCAAACCCAGAAACTCTTCATTTACTATCATAAATGACAAAGAAAACCAGGAAATCCTGACATTTAAGAAGCTGAAACCAGCAAATATTTGTTATTTTTGGTTGAAAAGTGACTGAAACATTGATCAATTTGACAACAAATTTTTTTTTTTCACTAATTGACTATCAACTTAACACTAAAGCTTTAACATGTGTATGATGTAAAGCCTGTGCCAAAGGTGTAACAAGGTGACCAAAAAAACTTAAAAATACCATAAAATGAATTTAAGTCCAAATGAAACCAACTGATGTCAGACTGATAAAAGCAAGGAAGGATCCAGGCGACTAAAAAGCAAGAATAAAAAGGTCATTCTTGGGATATTTTTTAAAAGAATTTAAAGAAATTTAGAACCCTGATCCTAGTTTTAGCCTGTTACTGTGCTTTCACTGTGCATTTCATTAAATTCATTTCCATTAAATACACACAAATTACCTACACAATGCAAAGACTGTGGGGGAGCAAAAGGAGGTGGGGACCCGCGGGGGCTCATAACACATTTTGCTTTGTTAAATAGAACAAGTAATCTGAAGATGTATTGCTCTAGAAAACAAACATTTTAGACATTTCTTTCTGATACTTTATAGAGAACAATGATCAATTATATCAGTAATTTCTTGTTGTCAGTTACAGCCCTAACCATCTGCAATTAAAGGCAACCTGAGGAGTTTTTGAACTGTAGTGCAATCAATGAAGATGTTTTTAAGAGTGGGTCCCTGTTTTATTTGTGACACACAATCCTGTCACACTTTCTGGAAACATCGGCTTAGCAAAAGTGTGACCTCAAGGATACAAACAATGTGCTTTAGTGAGTAAGGTGGGGGGAATCTTTAGACATTTAAGGTCTAGACTAAATAATAGATTAATTAATAATGAAAATAACCACTACATGCACCTCTGTGCACACAGAAAGAAAAGTAAATATTACCTCTCTTTCATTATGGTTGGATGATTGTAACCGAAGCCAATGTTACTAAAGCTAAAGCTTCTTTCTCATGTACAGTACAGATCTGACATGTGGATCCATCTAAACTTCATGTACTGTTTATCAAACTTGTCTGAGCATGCTGCAGGTCAGAGCAGTACAGAATGTACCATGATGCTGATGTCCTCCCCAGAGACGTTTTCTCTCTAATCACAGGCCAGGTAATGTTCTGTTCATTGTTTTCCTGCTTCAAATCTAATCTGCCACGCGGACAATCGGCTGTGAGTCAGACCTGTTTGTGAAAATTACTGCTGGGGTAATAACATCTCCAGGTTATCATCTTGGACCCTCCTAAGAAACAGTGGACAGGATGATGCAAGTAATGATGCAGGTGAAACACTCTATTCTCTATCAGTTATTGTATAGTTCGGCCTAATTTGTTCTTGCCTTTTAGAACAAATAAAGGCAACTGAACACTGGCTGTATGACTTGTCTGAAGATTAATTCACTGGATGCTCATCTGTCATTTTGCCACATGAAGTAACATACAATCTGTTCTTCAGTGAGTTGTAAAAGTGATTTAGAAGAACAAACAAGTTTGGAATCCTATAGGATATACATGGGACTTAAAACTACACAATAATTTGACTGTAATTCAAATTACAATATAATCTAAATGTATTTAAAAAAACTCAATTTAGAACATAAGCATAATGCACATGTTAATGCCCGTTTCATTTCATCATACAGTTGGTCCAGCCATAAGGAACCTACAGCCCGGTCTTTGTTACAGAAGATCATAATGCTGAGCACTGGGTTTTAATTTTTTGATTATTGGCTTTTCTGCAACAGTTCCTAATTTTTAAAGAGAGAATCGTGATTCATCGCTAATTGTGCTACAAACCCCCTGTATGAAAAAGGTACAAGACAAGTTAAGATAAGAACACATAAGAATGTTTTTGCATGAGGCCCAGTGATTTTATTTTATTCCATGATATGGAGTCCTTTGAGGACAAGAGGCTATTTTCCCTGTAGCACACATTCAAGCTCAGTGTGTCTGGTATCCTCTCACACCTGTATTTTTAGCTGTCCTCATGTGATCAGCTCACCTAAGATGGATTTAAGTATCAGTATCTCTGAATAAATCCTGAGATAAACCTCAGCCTCTTTCAGAGCATTGTCACAGCTGCAGCCCTGCCACCCTGCTATGCACTGCTCCTTATCATTCTCCCTTCATGCTCTCATCTGCCACTCCAAAGTAGCCAATCCATATCATCTCCTTCTCCTCCTCGTCCAATTAAAGCCAAACTCTTCCCTCCCACCACCCCCATCCCCTCCCAGCCTCCCTCCTCCACTCTGGGAAACAGCGGTAGGGTGACATTCTCACTAGCTAGCTCTAAATGCCATTTGCTTAATAATCACACTTTGAAGCTTGTACTACAGACCTCCAGCTTAGTCTCAAATCTCTGCCTCTGGATCTGTTCCCCTTTCTGTCCTCTATCTTTAATGCTTCCTCCTCAAAATGAAAGCTAGGGGTCACTGGGGAGGATTTTTGATCTCCTCTGATAACGGTAGCACAAGCCTTTTGGATTCTTGCTGAGATTTTAAGACGTCTGTCGTGGCATCTTTCAGCCAACAGCTATCTCACAAGCAACCTCTGACCACTTCTCAACACTGTGCAAATGGCCCAGGCAGGTGGTTAAGACATTTCTGAACTACACCAGCACTGAGATCATGGCAGGCAATGGATCAAAACTAAATTATTCCATGCAGACATCCTGTATTTCTCATTCATAAATGAGTTTACGGGTCCTCCTGCACTACGTCAGCACGGTACCTGCAATCTTGATGTTCATGTGGCCATCCAGCAGCAGATTTTCCGCCTTCAGGTCCCTGTGGACGATGTTGCGGTTGTGACAATACTCCACCGCCGACAGGATCTGCCAGAACTTCCTCCTGGCCTCCAGCTCGCTGAGACGGCCGTGCTTTGCCAGGTAGTCTGCAGCCAGACAGAGGAGAGAGGTGATGTGTCATGTTAGAAGAAAAAGCAGATCATATTTTACATTGACTTATATAACATGACTCTGAGGGACTTTCAAACACAGTATTCAGTATCACTTTGTACAGCTGAAAAGAATGCATCTGTACAGATGTTTCATTCCCTGCATGTTGGTGTTTGTGTTGAAAGGATAATTTACTTTTGATGAGACACAGGCTTGGTGCCAGAAGTAGTTTACAGCTGCTCTACATTATAGCATCCTTTGTAAAGTGACTCAGAGCAAGATGTGTAACGTTCATTTTTCTTCTGAGAGTCCTGTTGTAACCCTGCACGGAAGTCTGTGTGTTTATGTGTGAGTAGACAATAGTTGACTGTGGAGAATCTACGGTGTTGTTATAGCTGAAGGACGAAATGGGAGGACGAGATTTCTGAGAACTGGTCTTTCACTACTTAATGTCCACATTAGTACAAGTTGGAACAGGGTGTGTGTTGTGGGGGTTAGTGGGAGGTGTATGATTGCAGTGAACACACACAAATGCACGATAAGTAGAGGGACAAATCAAGATACCAATGCAAACATGATCCTGAATTCTTTCCCAATGAGCTGCATGATATGGCAAAAAGCAGATATTTCCACCTGGGGTGGAATAGCCAAAGTTGCTATTTTACACCCAGGTGTATACTGCCTAGCATGGCAGAGACAGGCACTCAGGTGTCCATAGCCAACAATGCTATTTGCACTCACATCACAGAGACAAAGGGTTTTCCAAATCATAACCAAGTACTTTTGTTGCCTAAACCTAACCAAACTGCAACAGAAAACTGGAAATAAGTGAACTAAGTTGTCAATTTTCTTCTTCATAAGATGTGTGCAAGAAGCTGGGGTGGAGAGAAAAAAAATACTGCAAGAATTTTGATTTTGACCTTTTCTTGATTAAGCTCATGTCAATGGAGTTTTGATTCAGAATTGAAATCGTGACACCTAGTGTGAATGAGCTTTTTGCATCACAGTTTTTATTTTCACTGAAAATAACTGTTTAAATCATGATGATGTGGCGTTTGTTGGGGTGTGTACAAAACACCCTAACATACACATACATTTGGAGAACAAGATTTACAGGCCTGGGCATCTCTGCAGCACTACAGAACTTCACTATCATGTTGTCACACATTTTTCCATACACAAAATTGCAGCTGCTGCAATTTGGATATTGAGTTTTTGATAATATTTCCATTAATTGTGCAACCCTGCCAATGAGTAACAAAAACAAAACTGAGTCATCTGCTTATCTTACAACTCTGCTGAGTTTGAAGTTGTTTAGAATAATGCATGAAACCAGAGTCTAAACTGTCTCTGGGGGGCCAAAGTCATAAATTTTACTGTCCTCTTTCTCCAAGCATCCAGATCACTGACCTTTTTCTCATTGTCTGCTCTCACACCGCCCTCTCTGTTTTTCTAACCTTTCACTCTCAGTGTTCACTAATTTTTTACAAAGTCAGCCTGACAGACTATTTTTCACAGGATGCGTAATTTTTTGCAGCCCTGTGAACTTTGGAAAGTGTGGTGTTTGTTGCTGTCGGCAGGGTTCCTCTTCACACCTCTCTGTCCAGATAGCTTGCAAACTCTTCAATTCACACTCTGTGGCAAACAAGATAGGACACTCTGTGTTGGCTTTCATTCCAGCTGGCATAGATACAGACCACCGACCAAACCTGACGACAATGCACAACAACCACAACAAACCCAGCCAACAAAACTTCATATATGAGTGAACAGAGTCTGCAAAGTATAAAGAACACAATTATCTGAAGAGCACACAAGGTCAAGCTCATAAAAGAGCATTTTGCAATCACAAAGCAGACAGGGACTTGCAGCTTAGTTTGCTCAAGATATTAAAAACAACTTTTTTGCTTGGTCTTTGCATTTTATAGAAATACCTTATATCTTTGCATTTATTACAGAACCAATATTCCTGTCATTTCCCTCGTGTGCACAAAATTTACTTAAGATAAGATCAATGACAGATTTTCGAAAATAGGCCTCTGTCAAGCTGCACAAAGAAGTCACTCTAAGCCTATTTCACACTCCATTAACATCAAAAACATTGTGCCATCAACCAAACATGAGATATTTAAAGTATAGCGACACATATCCTGAGGACAGCGGCACACTTAACGTTGTAAACTCATCTTCATCTTAACAACTCAGAGTTGACCAAAGGGTCAGCTGTGTGTTGGGTAAAAGACTCTTCAATAAAAATGACTAAAGAACATAAGTTGCACAATTAAGCCTCAGGGAGATGCTGCTATTCCGTCATCAACAGCATGGTTGATAAATACCTACCATCTGACACAGTGAGAAAACCTGATTAGATAGTGGCTGACAAATTCCATAGAGGAGGCCATTCAGTGACCAGGGCAGCTTTCATGCAACGCTGCTAATCAAAAAACACACTGGAGAGGGGAATGTGTCGAGGAGGTCCAAGGATGCACCTGTGAAGAGAGCAGGGCTCGAAAGTAAAAAACGATCTGCCTCCGCAGGGCTCAAAAGTAAAAAACGATCTGCCTCCATCTCTAAAGGTGTCAGTATACTTAAACTGAAGTGCTTATCAGATGGTCAAACAGTAACTTGTTGTGAGAATTAGCTTGATTCTAGCAAAACCTGAACACTGTCCTGCCAGTACAGGGAGAGGCAAGACACGATGCACAAGGGAGGGGTTAAGAGAGAAATCCTGCCAACTTTCTCACCTCTACACACCTGGCCAATTACTGAGAGAAGTGGGTGTGCGTGTTTGCATTGTTCTTTTCTGAAATACTGAAATTACTGGACACAGCCCTGCCAAGTCTGATGTGGGAAAGATGTGGGGTTTGCAACGCTGAAAAACTAAGGCTGCACAATTAATAGAAATATTAACATGGACAAGTGCAATATCCAAATTGCAGGGAAAGTAGAATGTGTGACAAACAGCATTATTAAATTTGTATAGACCCCAGAAAATTGAGATTTTAATAGTTTTTTGCAGTGAAAATGAAAATTGTGATGCAAAAACGATCATTGTACCAATCATGAATCATATTGCAATTGCAATATCACAAAATGATTTTTTTAACCATATTTTGTAGCCATAGAAAAAAATAAAATTAATAAATTATTGGAAGTAGTCCTCCCAAGTCTGATGTGGGAAATAGGGCTGCACAGTTAATTTCAATATTATCAAAATGGCAGTATAGCAGTAAGTGCAATACTCGAATTGAAGAAAATTCTTTGAAAATGGAAAAATGTGTGAGAAAACTTATTATAAAATTATAATGAAGTACTGTAGTGCTGCAGAGATGGCCTGGCCTTCAAATCTTGTTCTTCAGATGAAAGAAAACATCAAAAGAATATCACATCATCATGATTTTAATAGGGTTTTTGTTTTGTTTTCAGTAAAAATGACAACTGTAATTGAAAAATGACCATTCCCACTAGTCAAATCACATATGGCAACCACAATTTCAGTCAAAATAATTGCAAAATGACTTTTTTACAATATTGTGCAGTCCTGGTGGGGGGTTTTAGATGCCGTTCTAGGGCTCCAACTGATGATTATTTTCATTATCAATTAAAGGAGAACTGCGTGATTTCCAGTGGCATCTAACGTTCAAACCTTAGATTGCAACTAAGTGGATTTACCCCGACACTGCCCCTCTCTCACCAAGAGTACGGTGGCCGACAATTATGTGTGTAGGATGAATTACCTGTCCAGCAGAAAACAGGCAATCTTGGCGTCACTGTGAAAACGTTTGTCCTCCATCAGCGATTTCCATCGTGTAAACGCTATGCCGATGTTGATTCGTGTTTTTGCCGTTTCCTGTCACGCTTGCGTTTACTTTCTTCGCGTCTCGGCTTCTTGGATGACGGGGATTCACTGTCCGCTGCTTTTTGTCCTGGTACAGTGTATGTATGATCCTCCATTTGTCAAAACGGTGCCAGTCAAGGTTCACAACGCTAAATGGTCTGCCAGCAATCACCCGCGTCTATCCTCCCCATCTACTTCCGTGTTTACGCTGCGGCGTCTACGTAAGGTCGCCATGGGCTTCCCAAGACTCACTGTTAGTGCAGTTTGTCCGCTCTGCGCTGCCGTAGACGGCGCAGGATGATGATCTCCGTAAGTCGACCCGACAGTATGTAACTAGAAATGGTTATTTCTAAAGTAACAGGAACATATAGATTATGAGTTTACGTTGATTGATAATAATAAATAACATACTTATATATAATATATCCCATTAATGTACATAAATTCCTGTAATTATTACACACTGGTCCTTTAAACTGCAAATTATTTTCTTGATTAATCCTTTGGTCTAATAATGTCAGCAAAATCACAATTTCCAGTTTACAAAAAAATGTTGCCTGTTGCGTCTGGCCAACAGTCCATAACTCAAAGATATTCAGTTTACTATTAATGAAAACTATGTAAGCCTCTAGACATGACTGTTGCCTGTCGATTGAGTTGATCAATCAACTACTGGTTTCAGCTGTAGGAAAAACACTGAAACACTTGAATGTTTTCACACCTAAAACACAAAAATGCTTAACACACCAAATGCTGAACCCCACAACTAATCTAAATTCTGTATGTGCTGCTACTGTTTGTTCTACAGTACCACTTGAAAAACAAGTCATTACTGTCTGAGCAATCAACACACACACACACACACACACACACACACACACACACACACACACACACACACACACACACACACACACACACACACACACACACACACACACACACACACACACACACACACAATGCGGTATGTTGCCCTGGTGGAAGGATGAGTAATCCACTGATACAATGTTGGCGAAGGCAAGGACCTCAGCACAGTGAGGCATACAGAGCTGCATTCTGGGAAAGCGAACAGAACAAGTATGAATCATAGGGGTATTAGGGAACAGCTCAACAACTACTGTGTTCCACTTCTGCTGAGAGCCGGGTGAGGAGCTAAATCTCTTAACAGCTGCTCAGGTTTGGAGGGGACAAACATCATGGGTACAAACTGGCTTGTTGGCGAGACCTCTGGCTGGACTTCAGATAACACAGAGGGGCGGACATGGAGAGAGAGAGAGAGAGAGAGAGAGAGAGAGAGAGAGAGAGAGAGACAGAGAGAGAGAGAGAGAGAGAGAGAGAGAGAGAGAGTGTGTGTGTGTGTGTGTGTGTGTGTGTGTGTGCGTGTGTGTGTATGGGACAAGGAGCAAACACACACTCTGTTTCCACATCAGAAACTGATACCCAAACCACTTAAATACAGCAGCCACATTAAAGTCACGTCTATGTGGGTGTTGATAGATGCTGGTGTTGATTTAATACTGGCACCCTGAGGGGTTAAACTGGGCTGGAGCCAGCTGGAGCTCAGCACTGCCCTTTCATCCAAGTAATAACCCGCCAAAGATCAGCTGCAGCTACTGGCTGGGACTTCTCTAACAAGTACTCATGCAGGGGGTATTCAAATAAATAAAAATCTTATTTGTTTTGCCTAAAAAAACAACGCTCACAACCTACTCCTACACCCACTTAAAATACCCTTTCTATTCAAGCTCGTGGGTTATTTCGCCCAGTCTCTAGTCAGGGCAGGGTTGAATGGAGTTGGGCAATATGATAAAAATTTTCCTGTCCCCCGCTGTCATCCATTCAACCAGCAACTGCCTTTGTATTTATGGCCAAATTACTCCAAGCAGAGTTCTGAATTTAACTACCAGGCCTGTGACAATCATGACCAATCACACTTTCATTTTCTTCAAATATCTAGTCTATTTTTTGCATGCCGTTTTGTTTTCATAAGTTTAATTCAGTTAGACATGACTGTTTCACAAGCTAAAATAATTGGTCAAATTCTGGGGATGAATTTATTGCTTCTTTAATCTTTATATTGTGATATAAACCACAAATAAATTAGTATTTTTAAAACAATCCACTCTTGTTTCTGGAAACATCAAAATGAAATTTTATCACAGCACTGCTTGTATGTGTTAGGGCATATGGAAGGAATGTGCTTGAGAATACAGTGTTTGTGGCCACGGGCCATGACAGATGTGGTTGTGATAGAGCTTCTGTGATTGGTCACACCAGAAGGGGCTTCTCATAGTGAGATACCCCACTCACTTTTCAGAGAACTGGGGTTACCCTGCTGGTAAGAAAACGGCTTTTGCAGCCCTACAGAAATATAGTAGATGTTAGTGCCACTTTTTGAAAGTCAAACCAAGATTACAATGGATTACATTCACAGAAGAAGGATCAAATATACATAAAATGCTGCCTGTTAAAGGCATAGTTCACTCAAAAATGAAAATTCATTCATTATCTACTCAACCTCATGCTGATTGAAGGTCGGATTTAGTTTTATAGTTCACAAAACACTGCTGGAGTTTCACAGGAAAACAGCACTGCGGTATCTCCCAAACAATGGAAGTGAATGGTGACCAGTTTTCAAACATAAATAAACAGAATAAAGACATAAAATGCCTCCATACTGCTCATCTGATGTAATCCAAGTCTCCTAAAGCCCCGACATGCCATGCACACGGTCACACCACACACACCCAGTTCAGATGTTGTGCACATGAATGTGGCTCCAAGCTTAAAATCTACATTGAAGATTTAGGCTAAAAACCCAAGTCAACTGAAGTCAACTTGGCACATCAGGACTTTAGGAGACTTGGATTACACCAGACAAGCAGTATGGAGGCATTTTATGCTTTACTGGGCCAGTGGGCCATTCAGCAGACAGGGGTCTGCAGTCTAGTCCTGCAGAGACAGGCTAGATTGCTCGTCGTGTTTTGTGTGTTGTGTGCTTTGCTGGCTTGCCCAGTTGGCCAAGGCACTTGTATTTTGTGTGTATTCTGCGTGTTGCTAGCTTCCACAGTTAGCAGGATACTCGTTGGGCGCCTCATGTGCTTCGTAAGCCTCTCTGGCTTACAAAGTCACTTGTTGTCTTCTGTGTCTCTGTGTTTTGCTAGCTGCCCTGGCTACCAAAGACACATAAAAAGGTTAACTTAATTTTGCACTTAATTTGTTAATAAAAAAAAATCTCTGTAAACCTCTGTGTACACTTTTGTCTCAGTTTTCCCTTATTCCTTTTTCACCCGGTTACATTTATTTATTGTTACACCCCTCATCCCCTAGCCCAAACCTGGGCGTCATAACAAATATGGATGGGCTGACTGTGATCGTTTGGAAAAATTTTAACATATCGCTCAACTCTGCTACATAGGAATGGGCTATTGGTCAGGAAACATTGAACACTTCATTTATAAATGATATTATTTCTCTCTATAGGTACTCTGTCATATAGCCTGTGTACTATTGTTCCCCCTTCATTATGACGAAGCCAGCATAAATCATCATCATTAAATAAATGCTATCTATTCATCTGCTTCTTTAGTTTGTGATCAGGCCTGTTTGGATTGGAGTGAACAGCTGCTCATTGATGGGATCACAGAGTAAGACAATTTTCAGACACAATAACAGGTGCTGTGATGCGTCACCAAACAATGCCAGTGTGTTACTGGCAATTAAAAACAGTGGGTGTGTTTTGTAATTAAGAATGACGTATGTCAAACTACATCTCAGTGCATTTTAGGCTTTCAATCATTTCTTAGCTTACAGTAAATACTTGTGCATTTATTTAATAATCAGCATTTTGCATGGAAGTTTCCTTCAAAAAGGATTTCACAGGATCAACTTCTGATTTTATATATGCGTGTGAACATGTTTTCCTGGTGAAAAATTAGGCTTCATTGAGGTATGTTATAATCTCCTCATCATGTCTACTTTGGGTTTACAAGAGAGAGTAAAGTGATGGCAGGACCTGAGTATTAATCTAGTATAAAAGATGCCTAATAAACACATAAAAACACACTTAATTATGTTATGACTCTTGAAGATGTTTGACATACAAGATAATGTAGATGACATTACCCCTGTTATCTTTCCTGTACTGGATGATTAATGCCAATGCCACTTTTTTAGCTTCATCCAATATGAGGTGAATGCAGGTGGTTAAGATACACAAAGAAGTAAATGACAGGTTACAATTGAAATTCACTGATGGCAATACCTCTGTTTACTTATTTGGTTTAGTTTACTCATGTGTCGTGCAGATGCAGACATCTAAAAACAACATGTTATTTGTACATGTTCTGATTTATTCATTAGAAAAACACTACACTGTTCCCAAATGTTTACAATCACTGATGAAGATGAGCACAAATTACCTCAACTCAAATGTAGAAAAACATCACGTCTGGTTTATTCTGGCAAAACATTTTCCTTCTTGCAATTTATCCTTGAGCAGGTGGATCCTTGAAAGTTGCCATGTAAGATGTTGCCTGTCACTCAACTGAAAAGACTTTTTATAAATATCAAATAGGAGGAAATCTGTTACCATCCAGAATCACCACAATCCTGCACAGAAAGGTATTAACTTCATCTGCTGGAATTCAGTTAGAAATTGATGCTTTTATACTGACATAGTGGCTAAAATAAATTGTGCTGTTGTAATTATCAAATTTAGCATTCACATATGAATTGAACATATCTGGCTAATCACTGTGGTGGTGATACATGTCACTCCGACTCATATATGCAATTGACTGACTGAAATATAAATTGCATACACATTTCTAGTGTTGACCAGATCTGCTAGTCCTATATAGTCTGAACATAGGCCATTCTGTGTAATGTTGGTTTCCCCGAATCATGTAGCTACATCAGTACTGGTAGCTCATTTTTAAAACATATGGAAAATTATTTCAGCAAAATGTGCACTTGAACGACTGCTTGCGATTATCTCTGACCCATCGAGGCGCAGTATCCAAAGGACCTCTGAACATGTCCTGTGGTATCGGACACCAAGGCATTAGCAACAGATCATTTAAAGGCTCATTCATGCTTAACATTAAACAAGCATATGGACACAGACAGAGCCTCCTGTCCATACTCTGTGTTAATTTTGTCTGTATTTCTGCACATTTTCTCAAAGTTTACAGATACTGACAAAACAGACCAGTACCTCTAACAGTCATGGGGGCAGTGAGGCCAATAGTTCAAGCCTGACACACGACAAGTAAGTTTTAACAATCTTAAAGTATGGGAAATGACGTTGTCAATTAAAATAATTCTCTGTCCACATTTCCTGATATATTTAATGGCCACATGGATTACCGTCGTCTACTCCGCTTTCTCCTCCAGCATCACCATGTTTGCTTTTGTCTTCAAACTTTTGTCTCTTCTTCCTCTTCAGGGTAACTTTTGACTCTAGAGTGACACTCTAGCAGATGTATTGCTTAACATCCAATCCAACATAAAGGACTCATGAAGTATGTGGGAAGTGATGGTTATATCATTTGAAATTGACATATCTATTTTTACACATAAAGGGGGCATAAATGGCCCTTCAGTCCTTTAAGTTGCAAAGCGGGACCTCTGTGGATCAGACTTGTTCCAGCACATCCCACAGATGCTTAATTGGATTGAGGTCTAGTAAAGACGCACGTTCCCATTGTATTTACTTTCGGTGGTGGACAGGGGTTGGCATGGGTACTCTAATGGGTCTGCAGCTACACAACCCCATGTGCAGCATGCTGCAATGCTCTGTGTTCAGAAACCTTTCTGTCAGAGGTAGCGTTAACTTTTTCAGCACTTTTACAACAGTAGCTCGTCTATAGGAACAGACCAGACAGGCTAGCCTTCATTCCCCACGTACATTAATGAGCCTGGGTGCCTCTGACCCTGTCACCAGTTCACTGGTTGTTCTTCCTTGGACCACTTTTGGCAGGTGTTAATCACTGCATACAGCAAACACTGCACAAGACCTGCTGTTTTGGAGATGCTCTGACCCAGTCTTCTAGCCATCACAACCTGGCTCTTGTCAAAGTTGCTCATATCTTAAAGTCGCCCATTTTTCCTGCTTCCAGCACATCAACTTGAAGAACTGACTTTTCATTTGCTGCTGGATGTATCCCACCACCTTAACAGGTGCCACTGTAATGAGATGATAAATGTTATTCACTTTACTTGTCACTGGTTTTAATGTTGTGGCTAATCACTGTAAATATATAGTTTAGTCGTTTAGGAGTAATCACTAAATTAGGGGGACTATGAGTGACTTCATTTTGAGTTGCAGGTTTGTTTGTTTTTTGTAGAACAAGTTAGTGTTATTTGGTACTAAACAACTGGTCCGACTTTGGGCAGTCATTCCTCCATTAATTTATGTTTTTCCACTTCTGGTCATCAAAGTCAAAGCTGCCACACCCTGGCTGCTGACAGATCTGTAGAAAACTGGCAAAGTAAATATGAAAGATGCTTTACATTCAAATACAAATTGACAGCGTAAGTACATAAGATGTGTCTCAAAAAAACAGAGTATTTCTTTGAAGTCAACTGTCTCCCTGTCTCATTGCCTCTCCATCAGTCAGACAGGAGATCTGCATGAGTGATTCTACTCACTGCCAGCTATTATACTTCCCTCTCTCCAGCAGTGCTTTCTTAAATATGCATGCCCTACATTTCCCCACCACCTTCCAAATTCAAATGGATGTCCCCTGCTCTCGCCTCTATTCTCTTCTGCTTCCTCTCCCCTCCTGCCTCTGCTCTCTGCAACTCCGCTTTATTTGTGGCTGACCCAATTTCCAGGTTTGATCCATCCTGCGGTTTTGAGGCAGACTGTGGAGCATCAGACTGACTGACTGACTGACTGACAGACAAGACAAGACACAAAGGCACACCAACAAGCTGGCATGGATGCCTCTGCTGTGCCCATTACCGTGCCCACCCACCCCTCAGCGAGAATGAACTCATCACTCTCCGCCTCCTTGTGCCAAACCCAGCTCCGCTTCTTTGTCTTTACGGCTCCAGACGCGCACACACACACACACACACACACACACACACACACACACACACACACACACACACACACACACACACACACACATACGCTACACCCCTCCTGCTCCTCCACAACACCATTTACTGTTTGGTCTGAAGAGAGAATCTGAGGCTCATCCATTGTCTCATTGATTCGCCATAACAGGGTGGGCTGCTAAGCAGCCACAACAACTTCACATCTTCCGCTCTTTGTAACCTGTGGCCAGGAGCAGATCTGAGAAATTCATCTTGTCAGAAAAGCGGAGGCAACTCTCTGGAGGGTGACAGTGGAGGGAAGAGGCTGTAGATGTGGCCTGGCAGCTTATCCATTTGTCAGAGTGCATCATGACTGAATGACTTGATCCATCTCCAGAAAGCGTATTTAGAAATCAGAAATGATTGTTCAATTTTGTGAGATTGAATACTGTAATACTAGTCTATTGCTGCAGCAGCTACCAGTCGGTGTCTGTCTGCCTGGCTGAGTCAACGGTGCTATTGCTGCAGCTGATGATGACATATCTGTCTTACATAACTATATTACATTGTGCAATCAGGGCAGAGGGGTCTGAGGAATCAGGACACAATGGTTTTATAATACCCTGAGATCATCCATGAGAAGATCTATGGATTATGGAAAATAAGGTTGACCAATCATGATTGGTTACATTTTGCACATTGGCATTCTTGCTGAGATTTTGATGAGAAGATCAATGGCACTCTTATAAATGTCTGTTAACTATGAAGCTACAGACATGGGACAGACAGAGCTTAGCTTAACATAAGAAACCTTTTTCACAGATTGTTCCCAGTACATTGCTGGAATAACCAATGAGGCACCACTAGCGATTTTCACTATTCACACATGCAGCTTCATTCAAAAACATTTTAGTCCTGCACCTTTTCACACACGGCATGTATAGGAAAAATTACCCACGTTTAACTCAGGGAAAATTAGCTAAGTTTGGGGAAGACTTAAGTCAATCTTATTCTCATTAATAAGCATACTCTGATCACTTGTCCACTGATGTAGTCTTAGAATCGCTTAATAATACAGATGGATGACTCTCTTATTGATTAGATTAGAGAGTTTATAATGTTAAAACAATCTATCTTTGGGAATTAAATCAAATTCAAAGTAGAGCAAACAGAAATCACGCAATCACAATAAATTGTGTAATAGTTGTGCACTTGAATGACTGGTTGCAATTTTTTTCTAGCCTTCTGCTTTCAGAGCTAGTTAGCAATTATTAAGTTATGACTAAAACCATCAATAATCAAATGGAGAGACAATTATGTCATATGATAAAAAGTAGGTCTTAAGTCTAGGTTTGACACCCCTTATTTAAGTGATAGACCACGTGTGTGAAAGGGCTTCAACAGACTGAGAATATGGGGAAATGGCTAGCATAGCTCTGCTCACCCAGTAACAAATCTTCACAAAAACAAAAGTATATAAACAATGGTTGATTTTATTTTTTCATTTTATTTTTTCAGTGGACAGAGTCAGGCTACCTGTTTACCCCTGCCTCCAGTTTTTATGCTAAGCTAAGCTAACCAACATTTGGGCTGTAGAATCACATTTAACAGACAAATATGAGAGTGTATGGATCTTCTCATCGAATCCTCTGCATGAAAGCAAATAAGCATATTTACCACAATGTTACCTAAGTGTATACAGTACACTGAAGGGGTTGTCATACTGCTGTTACTACCTAGACTGACATAGGCTAACAGAAGTTACTGTTTGGTCTAATTACAAAAAGCTACAGTGGCTATAACAAGTGCACTGACACAGAGGACTCTTCCTGTTCTCTCTGTGCACTTTTGTACTTCCTTCATATTTTTAACCTCACTCTTTTTTCATTCATTTTTTCTTGTGTCTGCTTCCCAGCTCTCTGTAGGTCACAGGAGCAGGCGTTGCTGCTGCTGAGTCAACATCACAAGTGGAACACTGGCCTCAGAATTACAAAGACACACACACACACGTGCGTGCACACACACACAAGTCACGACTATTAAGTTTAGCGAAGACTATCGCTAGAGTAATCCTCTCAGCTACTGTGCTGAAAGTAGGCTAAGTGCTAAACATTTCCAGACTGTCTAATAGGTGAGGCCAATAATCTTTCTGGATCATGATCCACTTACAGGTTGTCCACATCAGACAGGTCTGCACTTGTGTTAGAAATTCTCAGAATATTTCAATGTCTGGATGTTCAGAACTGGAATAATACTTGGATTTTTTGCTTTTGAAAAAGTAATCCTGTGATATTTGCATTTATAATGCTGCAGCAAATGCAAAAAGTGCAATAAATATGCTGTGCTCATTCTTTAGACCATCATCCAATGTGCTAGACTGGAATGTGTATGCTGTAGGGCTCCAACTAACAAGTACCATAATTATCAAATAATCTATTGTTTACTGTGATGATTGATCAGTGAATCTATAACAGAAAAATTGTGAAAAATGCTCATCACAATTTCCCAGTGCCCAAATCTTCACATTGCTTCTTTTGTCCAACCAATAGTCCACAACCCAAAGACTCTTAATCTACAATCATAAATGAAAAAAATAAAAGAAATGAAATGAAATGAAATAATATTCTTTCAATCAACTAGTCAATTAAATGCCTAATTGTTGCAGCATGCCCCACAATGACCTGCCAAAAACAAGGCCATCTTCATTTTTGCATCTTTAAAAAACAAATTCCTACAGTTCTACACAAGGACACTACATTTCATTCAGCCTATACACTGCATGTCTCTATTTTAACCTTGTAATAATACAAAATCAAGAAATTTACTAAACATTTAAATAAATTAAATGAATTTCACCAGGCACATTAATATTATGAAATCAACAAGTTATATAAAATAGCTGTTTCAGTGCCATACACATGTGCAGTGACGATAGAGGGCATGTGGTGCCGTGGCGGACTGAGATAATTTCTTATCTTCATGTACTATTCTTTCCACGCTCCGACTTGTCTATCCTTTCCAGCACAAGTGTCTTTATGTGTGTGTCACTCTAAAGCAGTGTGTGTGTGTAAACCACCTCTGTTGTAAAACTCATTACTGTACCTTGTAAGTTCAGACTGTCCGCTCGTTTAATGATTATATGGAAAATCTGACAGACAGACTTCCTTATTGGTCACTTTAGTCTCTCAAAAACTTGGTAAATGACTGATGGAAACTATTGTCTATACCAAGGGAATTGTTCTTTTCTATCTGCGTCAAAAGTTCAAAGTGAATTAGGCAGGTTGAGGTTTTTTTTTTCTCTGTGATCTGCCTCCACCACTTGTTGCAAAGGAAGGAATCCAAACTTCAACATCTGGTCCTTTTTAGTCTTCTAAAATCATTATGAAAGACCTTTAGGCTGCCAAGATGAATCATAGATGCTTTGTTTATTTGACATCTATTTAGCCCCTATTAAGATTACTGCCTTTGAAGTGTTCACTGTTAATACTGTGAATTTAAGAATGCTGTTTAATGTGACTTTTGCATTTCTTAAAATTAAGAGTCATGTATAAGGTTTGCATGCCTTTAGTTTGTTTTGTGGTGTTTTCTTCTTCTGAAAGAGAAAATCTTAACAAAGCTGAAAGGACTTTAAGACTAGTAGAGCAAGTGATCAACAGAAAAATAATTGGCAAACATCTTAATATGCAATTCATTATTTAAGTCAGTGGTTCCCAAACTGGGGGGCGCAGAGCCACTGCAGGGAGGGCATGGATGACCAGGGGAGAAATAAAGAGTGAAACAAAGCTGAAAAATGCAATTTATGTAGGGAAATAAACAATCAAGAGTTTGCTGATGCTATCCTGCTTTATTTCACTAAAATTCAACTTTAATAATTTTATCAGTTACTTCCCAAATTATTGTTTGATCATAATTGTGGGGTGACTATCGTTGGAGTCTTGAGTGTTGGTTGAATAAAACATATTGTGATCTTGGCATTTTTTACCATCTTAATACAGTTTGAAGATCAACTGAGATCATTTAATAATGGAAATCAGTACTTGCAACCCTTAATTTTAATTTAAAAAATAATTTGACCTTGATAATATTTTTTATATCACTAGAGGACCTCATGTGATTTAGAAATTACCACCCCATGTTGGCTACCTGCAGAGAATTTGCACGGGATAAGCAAAGTCTGAAATTTACACAAATTTACTGACATTATCTGGTGGATATGATATCAAGGTGCTGCGTAACATCAAGTTTTCAAAAGCAAAGTTGTTTTGCCCACTTTGTGCATGTTTTACAAGCATTAATACACATTTACAGCTAACGTTCTCCGTCATCATCACTCATTTTAATCATCAATATAGCTGATCTCACAGCACAGCTGTTTGTTCAACTGCTGTTGTGAGTCAGGATCAAATTTCACACTCTTTCAGTCATCTAACAACAGACAACAGATATTTAAAATAATTACCCCAAATCATCAAGCTGTCGATTCACACAGGACTAATAATACCACATGATCTCCGTGTTTTACATAATATAGTAGATGATTTGTATTCAAATATCTTCTGTACAAATTACAACATGGCAGATTCCACTGCATTAGGTTCACAGATGACCTCGGCAATTATTACAAAATTACTACAGGACACAACATTTAAATCATGGCGTGTAATTAATCTTGATGATGTCTACTTCAAAAAACTGGTGCAGCATTGCTCTGTTTATACTGTGTCTCATGTGTTCCTTCCTTCCTACTAGGGGTGGGGGAAATTTCCGATTCTTAGATGCATCGCGATTCGGACGTGGACGAATCTGAATTGATTCACAAACGTCCAAATTTCGATTATTTAAATCTGTTAATTAAAGTGATACAGAAGCTTCTAAATAATGTGGAACTAAGAAGCGCGGTACGCGTCATCGCCGGGACACTTTGGGACGCGCACCTGGAGCGACACGCGCACAGCGGAAAACAAACATGGCCGACCGGCAGCCACCTCGCCATGAGGTCCGAACAGCTCCTTCTAATTTAAAAGCAGCCGCGTGGAAACACTTCGGCTTCTACAACGTCGACGGTGGAAGCGAACTGGACAAGAGCCACGTTATATGTAAGCTGTGTCAAGCTAAAATAAAATACTTTGGCAACACAACAAACATGAGAAGCCGTAACTCGATTCCACCCGACGGAGGAGTCGGGGAGACGGCAGGCTGCTGTTGCTGCGGCTACTAGTGGCTACTGTTGGTACTTTCCAGTTTGCACATATTTCCAATAGTTTAATAAAATATAATCGAAATGAATTCTTATTACAAATGCGCTGTTTTTAAAAATTGCAAGTGACGAATGCTTATTCAGTGAGACAAAAAGAAATGTGTTTGTGAAAAAGTGCATCAATATACATAAAGATGCATCAATAATCGTTTTATAATCGAATCGTAGCCCCTGAATCGTAATCGTAATCGAATCGGCAGGTGCCCAAAGATTCCCACCCCTACTTCCTACTTTGCCTTTGTATAGATTTTATTTTGTTAACTCATGTTGGGGAAAGGTCCACTGTATAAGCCTACAGTTTTTTGACCTCTCCTGTCACGTTTAACTTCTGTTATCAGTTAAATTGCTGTTTGTATAGTTCAAATAAAAATAAGCCAATAGTTGTACCTGTCCATGTTAATGTCAAATGTGTGTGTGTGTGTGAGAGAGAAATAGTGGCTTAAAAGATGGTCCTTTTTATTGCAGATCTACTCTCATAAACATCCCAACAACTCCCAAGTTAAACTGTATTCAGGATGTAATGTAAGTGCCATGTCATAGTCATGAAGTAATCTCGGGTCTCTTGCAAAATATCGGAGTAGTTAACTGGGGAGCAGAGATTCTGCACCACATATGGTAATAAATCAATCATTTTCTCTTTGAGGCCACCAATCTGCGGCCTTCACAGGCTGTCAGTGACGTCATTTTATACAAGAAGAAAACAATGTCAGCACATTTAGTGCTGCAATCACCAGCAGCACATGACCAGGGCCAAATCAGGACGTTGTTCTCAGATATCCATCAATCATGTGACCTTTGAGATCGAGGCTGGGATAAGTATGAGCCCAATGCAAACCCAACAAGACTTTGATACTTCCTTGTTTGTCAGAAACATTACTGACGCAACAGTGCAGAATCTTTGTGCAACTGATGAGGGGGAGGACATGGATTAACTGGGTGGGACAATGTTTTTAAAGATACTAAGGTCAAATTGATCACTCACCGAATATCTCCCCATTCTTGGCATACTCGGTGACTAAGTAAAGCATGTTCTTCGTCTCCATCACCTGCGAGAGGGAGAGGACGAAGGAGGAGGGGCCGAGGGAGGGGAGAGAAGAGAGGGAGAGTGAATACACACTGAAGACCACTTTTCAACAGAAATTATCATCATCAGATAATCAAAATTAACAGTCTGTTGCAAAAAAATAGAATTACAAACCTCAATTCCAAAAAAGTTGGGATGTTGTGTAAAATATATATAGAAATGGAATGCAATGATTTGAAGATCCTTTGACCTAAATTCAACTGAATAAAATACAAAGACGGATAACTATGATACATCTTCCTTTAAAACAACATTCAGTAAGCATCTGAGAAGTCAGGACACTAAGAAAATGAAATTCTTTGCCATTCTTGCTTCATATACGACTTCATGTACTCAACAGTCCATGATTTGCATTTCCATTCCACTTCATAATGCAGCACACATAGGGTTGTGTATCGTTGTGTATCGTCACATGAGTGAATCGTTACACCCCTAGCCACACATTTTCATTGGGAGCCAGGTCTGGACTGCAGGCAGGCCTGTCCAGAACCCGTACTATGAAGCCACACTATTGTAATATGCATAGAATGTGTCTTGGCATTGTCTTGCTGATATGAGCAGGAATGTCCCTAAAAAATGTGTTGTCTGGATGGCAGCATATGTTGCTCCAAAACCTGTATGGCCAGCATTAATGGGAACTTCACAAATGTACAAGTTAGCCATGGGCACCAACACGCCCCCATACCATCACAGATGCTGGCTTTTGAACTTTGTGCTGGTAACAAGCTGGATGGTCCTTTTTCTCTTGAACCCAAAGAACACACCATCCATGATTTCCAAAAAACATGTAAATGTGAACTCGTCAGACCCCAGCATACTTTTCCACTTTGCATCAGTCCATCTAAGATGAGTTTGGGCCCAGAGACACTGGCAGTATTTCTAGATGTTGTTGATATCTGGCTTTCTCTTTGCACAGTAGAGTCTTAACTTGCATTTGTAGATGCAGCAACAAACTGTGTTTACAGACAACAGTTTTCTAGAACGTTCTCGAGCCGATGCAGTATTCTTTATATCATATAATCATGTTGGTCTTTAATGCTATACTGCCTGAGGGGTTGAAGGTCATGGGCATTCAATGTTGGTTTTCCACCTTGCCCCTTATGTGCAGGGATTTTTCCAGATTCACTGAATCTTCAAATGATATTTTGGATTGTAGATGGTGAAATCCCTGAATTCCCTGCAGTTGTTTGTTGAGAAACATTTTTCTGTAAACTGTTTCAAACAATTTGCCCACACGCTTTTTGGTGAACCTCGCCACATCCTTGCTTGTGAATGACTGAGCCTCAGGATGCCACTCTCAAAACCAATCATGGTACTATCACCTCTTATCAATTGACCTTTTTTGCTGTGTTTTTGCCAAACAGGGTTCTTTGAGAGCACCACAACTTTTCCAGTCTTTTGTTGCCACTGTAGGAGCTTTTTTGAATTCCGCTGCAGGCATAAATTCAGAATGAGTGTATTTTTACAAAAAAAAAACAACTGAAGTTTACCTGTTTGAATAATAAATATCTTATTTCTACTGTATTTGATTGAATATAGGTCAGAAGAGTCTTGCAAATCAATCCATTCTGTTTTACTCAGTGACCCAACTTTCTTTGGAATTAGGGTTTCTAGAATAAAGAAAAAGAAAACGAACACAAGTGACTAAAACATCACACAATTGTTCAAATGGGTTTTTCAACCACAGTGTCTGGCATCCATGGAGTCAAGAGCAAAAACAAAACCCATGAATGGCACAGGTCTAAATATGGTATCCATGTAAGAGAATGGAGGTGGACGGTTGGTGTTGCCGAGTATATCTGAATGGTACTTAAAAACCTCTCAGTCCTCACACGGTGCCGTGTTGTGTAGGAGGGGAACCGATTTAGAAGCAGAAACACTCAGGAGATGAATAGCATTAAATGCGGAGGGGAGAATCAGATGGAGAGGGGAGGATGAATCAGACACAGTGAGCCAGACATTCACACTAGAAATCCCACGCTCATTGTTTATGATCAATTTTCCATCTGTTACACTGACCGATTCATGGATTTAGGAAACGAAAGCCAGGTTTGTTTGTTTTTTGGTGGCCTTGGTTGTGTAACAAACAACATTATGTCCTCTCTGTATTGTTTTTGAGCTGGAATACAACTGGTTGATGAATTAAGTCCATTTATTGGTGCTCGATTAATCAAAACAAGGAGCATTGAGAGCCCATACGCAACCTAATCTGGGAAAAAAAACATTCTCACAGCAGACATTTTGACTTGTCACAGCAGGAAAAGCACAGGTGTAACTAATAGTATTAACGATGGCTCTGTTTCATTTAGGTGTGCCAGTAAACCAGCATGTACAATAGCAGGGCCCTGGCACTGGTGCACCTGAGTGGAATGCAGCCATTATTAATGTTATAAGTTACACCTGTGTTTGACAAGATGAAACATTCACCATGATAGAGGTCTAATTTAAATTTATGATGGATGTGTTTCTGTTGTTTGCTGTTGCTGTTGTTGTTGTTGTTGTTGTTGTTGCTGTGATGGGATGCAGCAGCAACACACTAACTAGCTTCATATGTTGTCCGTCATGGATCTTATTAACAATCTAAATCAGTCTGGAGGAATAACTGGACAAAAAAATGGGGAGACAAAAGCAGATGTTTTGTGCAGATTTTCAAAGCTAACAATAGTCTTCCAAATAGCGCTGAGTGTTGTTTGACATTTTTTGAGAGTTTCTGTACTTACCTCTACTTAATTCATATTTTTTAATTAGGGACAACACACATTAATTAACATCAATATCCATACTAGCCAACCTTAGGCCTCAAAAATAGAGAGGATTTCAAAACCAAAGCATGAGGCTTGCGGTTCCTCCAACCAGAAAAATGTAGGTTCCACAGACTTCACAGACAGGCTTTCTACATTCTGGTGATTTTTCTCCTTCTTGGACTTTCAGCTGTTCCCATTAGAAGTTGCAACAGTGGATCATCTGCTCGCTGGCAGAACGGGCCCAGCCAAACCCGGTATGGTTCTGTATATTGGATTTGGCACAGGCTTTTTATGCCGGATGCCCTTCCTGACGCAACCTTCTCTATTTATCTGGGTTTGGGACTGGCAATTTGGTAATGCACTGGCTTGTGTATCTCCAGTTGCTGGGGAACTGGGGAAAAGTGTGTTGCCCAAGGACACTTCAACAATTACTGGCTGGAAAACACAGCATTTAGCCTAGTCCAATTTCAATTTTTTCTTTACCCCTTCCCTTGAAAACTTTCTGTAAGGAACAGGAATTCCTCTTTCCTGAACATTTGATATTTGCTTGACTATTTGTCAATATTATGTAACTGTATCAGTTTTGTAGAATTTCTTTGCAGGCTGACACAATGTCAGAATTTTAAACTTTGATGCAATACTAGTATTAAAAAACAATACACAACACCTTTGTCCTTGGCAAACAACTTCTACTAATTTCTGTTCTTTTTTATTTAATAACCTTCACATAGTGCTGGTACAGAAAAAGTCACTGAACACTGTCTGGTTTTGCAAAGCAGTAAGACAAATTTCAAGCAGGACCACAAAGACTAAAAAGAGGCCTTGAATGAGCACCAGTTATTTTTGGGTGGATCTTGTATCATTTCTAATTGTGCTGCATTGAAAAAGCATGTTAACTAACAACCTTACATTACAGATATCAAAAACTCTTTTGATACCTTACCTTGGGAAATAAAAGCTTTTTTCCCCAGATGTTAAATAAAGTCAAAAGACAAGAAGCTGCACAATATTTCTGAAAAAATAGGATTATCATTTTAATCTGGAATTACCCTATTTAAAAAAAATAATAAAATAAGTATTTGTTTACAGATTCAATGGCAGATTTCAATACATGCCAGGTGTCAACACGAAAAAAACAAAACAAAAAAAACCCCAAAACGCTGAGCTTTGATACTCAGCCTTGCTTGCAAGGCCAGATGTCAAGACAGTCTGATACCTTGTGTTTTGGTACAAAATGAGTAAAGTTCAACAGGATGTTAATACTGTGTTACAAACTTTCCTACAGCAAGCCCTGTGGTTACACTTTAACACTTCCAATTATATTACATGCCTTCAGCTGTGCAACAGTAAAAAGCCTTGATTCACTGCCAATATTCACTGTACAACACTGCTTCGATACAGTGGACAAAGCTGACTTCTTGATGTGAATAACTGCTATGGGGGAAATATCTTTAACCTAATCTATGTCAACTAGTAAGTTATAATACTAGTGAAGAATTCATAGACTGAATTTAATATCAAGAAATGCAAGCTGCACTTTGTGTTTAATGCTTCATGGAACTGATGTTGCCCTTCTCAGAAGCTGATCTGTAACATCACTGCTTGTGCCAACAGACAGACTAACTGATTGAGGCAGTGGTAGACCAGCAGTTCCCATGTTCTGTGTGGTAAAATTACAATTTTTTGCAAATGGAATCTGGTTTGGTTTGGAGAGAGTGATATCTGGCTTATGTAATGGCTATTACCCATCAGAAAAGTACTCCAAACTGGAGGCATGCTGACTACCGTCTACTGTACTGACTATGGAAAAGTGTCTCATACAACCCCACTTTAAAAAACCTGAACTATCCCTTTAAACATTTCTTTTAATATGACTGATATACAAATGAAGTACTCATTTTGTATTGGCAATTCTATCAAAGTACCGATGGACAGAGAATGGTTTTGTAATTTTGAAAAGAATTTCCAGTGGTAACTCTGATTGCTCAAAATCTTTGTACTTGTAGAGAGACTCCTGGCAGTCTAGAATAAGACTGCAAGTGAAAGGATGGTGAGACGCAAGACGGGTACAAGAAGTGAATAAAATGGTGGCAAGCTGGGGTCAATAGAAAAGAGGCCACACAATACACAACAAATTAGAGTGGGGTCCACAGTTGGGTTGACTGTGTGCGTCTCTACATGTCTTCATTAGCTTGGGCTTCCCTCTGGGCCACAGGGCCAACCCTAGTTTATGAGACTGGAAAGGAAATCACTAATTGACCTGAGCTGATTGGATGGATGGACCATTGGAAATAATGATACACACCAAAATAACACAGCAGAAAGCTGGAACAGCGCCACATGGTTGTGTAATGATAATGAACACTCATTTACTTTCCCTAAACAAACTAACAGGACCCAAAGGCTTATGTAATGCAACTGAATCACAAAAATTGTTGATTTATTGGTGGTTCGGCAATTTTGTGAACGAAAGCAGGCATCATAAGTTTCCCTCTGCCTAGATAATGTACAAACAAAGTGCAACAGACAGAACAAATCATTTTAGAATATACAATTTGTGTCTCATAAAAAAATTATGTGAACTTCCCTTCCGCACCTGGACATGCACACAGCGGCTATAAAAGGTGCCATGAGGGACATGAAATTTGTGGGATTTATTTCTATAAAAATGCTTTTAGCACACATCATACTATTGATAGTGACAATGGGCTCTATTTCAACTGCACGCACGCAACGAAATAACCATGAGGGACATTTACAGCTTGCAAAGAAAACCATGGTGTACACTTTTTTGGATAAGAGACAGAGACAAAGATGTATGGAATTAGGCCTTTTTTCACGCAGATATTTTGACTTGTCATGGAAGGAAAAGCTCAGGTGTTACTAATAACATTAACAATGGCTCTATTCTATTATGGTGTCACTCTAAACCATGACCGTGAGCCAGCATACACAACACCAGGATCCTGAAAATGAAGCAGCTAAATGGAATTCAGGCATCATTCATTTTATTATTTACACCTGTGCTTTTTCTTCTGTGGGATAAGGTTTGGCCAATCACAGATGTCTGACAGTCATTGACCACTGAGCCCTCTACCATCATAACATTGTGATTTATAGGCCTTCAGTAGTTGAGGCAGTCTGTCCTTGTTGGTGGTCAAATTACATTTTCAACATGTGGGAGAGAAATAGAAAGCTGTCGCTGCTGGTGATCATGTTAATCTTACATTTACATGTCCCGTTTAGGATTCTTTTTATTAAACCTGTCAAACTTCAGAGGCTGAACACAACTAAATTGCAGACATGTGATACAGAGACTGTTTTACACCCGGCAAGGGGATGTATGTCAAACGCTCATAATTTTGCTTGCTCCCTTTGCCGGTGATGTAAGTGACAGTATGAATCGTTGGTGACCGCAGTGGTAAGCCGGTGAGAATGTCGGCTTTTATTCTATGGGACAGCCAACCACACAACAATGATGTCATCATGCATATGCTATATTTCACTGTGGACATTCTCAGTCCAGCTTGGTAGGTATCACCCAACTCTACAGTGACATGTCAAAATGTCTTCCATGAAAAAGGCCTATGAGAACACAAACAACACAAGAGTTCATTATTAAATATGTGATTTTTAATCACATTTCAAATTCATCAAAATATCAAAGACTGGCTCTACAATGATTCAACTGCATGGAACTTCAGTCTTGTTACAGCTCAACTTGTCATGCATGCTGTGCAGATAAATACCAAAGGACAAAGCTCAGGCTTAACACTAGCATTGCTAGTTGCTGCAAAAATAAAGCCCATAAATTCAATGCATATTAGATATTATTAAATATTTAAAAACTTATACTGTTGTTGAAATCCTCTAGCCAGCTGTGGATCGTGTTTGCTCTGGGTCTTTTTTAGCTAAATCATTGTGTAAATAAGTACTGACACTGTGTCCCAATATTTAATTAAATTGTTATTCAAGGTCCAATAAAGTCAGGGGGGCACTGACAAGAATTACTAATGGTTTTAACAAGTAATGAATCCATTCTGGCCTTAAGTAGATGTTTTATAAGAAAGCTCTCAATAAAAAAGTGTGAACGTGAAATAAATGGCAGCCTAAATATAGCCTGACACACAGTGTGGATCAGATCTGATGTCCCAGCACAATAATAAAACATTATTATACAATAAACCCCTCAACTATTAAGATTATATAGTTTAAATCATACAAGCAGCACCTTCACACAGTGCATAATACACACCATGCACACAGTAGTGCAGAGTGTCAGTCAGTCATTAACTACACTCTCATATCTTAAACTATCTAGCGGTGACAGGTTCTGCTTGGCAGCACTTGTTTGCTAATGCATTAGAAAATGACCTGGATTGGTTGTGCACTTTAGCACGCCAGACTGCGAAAGAATCTGAATAAAAGATCCACAAGGAGCAGCAATGAATTCTGCTCCACGAAACTGTCTTGTTCACAGATTAGCCAGAAGCAAGGAAAGTTGTAGACCCCCACAACAGATGTTATGTTTGGTCCCCACTGCAATGCATGTTAGACTAGGACTTGACAGACAAACTTCTAAATGAATCCCTGGCACAAACCTGTCTCGTTCTTAGTAAGAACTACTTACCAATAAATATGGGGTACATTAATACTTTTTTCAGACTAAAAACTGTGTCAAACCACTAAGCTTTGTTCACTACATCATAAAATATTTGTCACATTAATTACGTACTCACTAAATGTTGTCTTGGTCATTTACAGTCAGACTCAGACAACAGTAAATAGCATAACCAGCTTCTGTTTCAGAGAAGAGGACAGTGGCTGGACACAACATTGAGAGGACAAAGGGTGCCAAATTTTTTCTACTGAATAAATAGCAAGAAAAACAAAATAAACAACCACACAAAACCATTGAATCTGTATCCACTATAATAATGAATATTTTAAGCATTGTTATCTGTGCGTCCCTAAAAAGAAATCAAGTTTTTAATGTTTGTGAAACTGTCTAACCTGCATTAAAAGCAAAACAAACTGACTAAAACCAAAGACCAGTCTAAAACATCTCTGTGAAAAAGGGCCCAGGATCTTACAGTGCCTCTAACAACAGTTTCTGTATTAAATCTGACCTAACCCTAACAAACTAACAAAAGGTGAGGCACAAATAAGTTTGTGTGGATTCAGGCTCATGTAGAAGACATTACAGCTTTTACTAAATTTAACAAATATTCCTACTGTATGTGTGCAGTACTGACTGGAGGTTAGTAGCATGGTATTGATGGTGTCATTCTTCAAATATCATGGCTACAGTGACAGATTGCTTGAAGCTGAGATGGGTCAAAGGAAAAGTTAGGTCAAAGCACTGACTGACACAGCTTGTCAAGCAAAAGACAAATAAAAGCAAAAATACCGGTTTCAAAAGAAAACAAAAACCAGATTAATTTGATTAATTTTGCATGCTAGGCAGTAAAACGATGTTGAACTACTTGAGACTCACCTGGTAGAGCTTGATGATGTGGGGGTGGTCCAGCATCTTCATGATCTGAACTTCCCTGTAAATCTTCTCCAGGTTGACAGCATCCAGTTGGGTCTTGTCAATGATCTTAATGGCCACCTGCAGAGTGACAAGGCATCGACAACACAACTGTAATGAGTCGACTTCTCAATAACAAACAGCTGAATCACTGTAATAAGATTGCAGTAAGATACACCTCCCCATACTCACATAAACACTAGTACAGACAGCCATTTAATATTCTCCAGGAGGCAAAAGGAGACACTGTGTTCTGAGACACAAGATAAATACTTAAATACAGCTCATGTTGAAACCTCCACAAACAGCCTCAAAATTTGAGCCAAATAGCGTGAAAAATCACATGAAGGTACAGCAGAGGCAAACACAGGCCTCGCTGGATATACACACACACCCTCAATAACACGTACATGTTTAAATCACACACTCACAAGTTCAACACACTTGGCCTTTATTAATGATGTCCGGTAGGTAACAAGGCAATATTAACATCGCTCCTTCAGACTGTCTCATAAACAGCATTTCATCAGGCTGATCTGAAGTGTTCTGAGCGTCTGTGAGCCAAGCTAGAGGAGTAAACAACTCGAGAACCCAGTTTGCCTCTCAGCAATCACACCGCTGTTAGATTAAGCTAGAAAGACTATTAATGAAGACAGGACAGCATTAACAGAAATGCAAGGGACTCTTGTTTCAGGTACAAAGGAGACTTGAGCTGAAACCATTACTTGTTTAATCGATTAGTTGATCAACAGGAAATGATTCTGCAACTCAGTACTCAACAATAAAGAATGCTGGCTTGCCCTGGGCGAGAAAAATGATATGTCGGTCTAGTAAATCTAGCAATTCACTTGCCTAACCAGGCAAGTGGTAACAAAGAATTTAACTATTTTGATTAATTGTTAAAGTAATTTTTAATACCAAAAAAAATCTCCATACTTTAGAGGCTAAAAAGAGCATTTTCTGCTTTCCTCTATACTTACTGTTACATTAAGCTGAATATCTTAGGTTATGGACTAACAAAACAAAGATTTAAAGTCATTACCTTGGACTTTGAAAAACTGAGAACATTCTTCTCTATTTTCTGACATTTTATAAACATTATAGCCTCGGCATCCATTATGCCAAGTGAAAGAAAAACGTTGAACCTTTCAACCTTTTCAACTATTTTGATATTTTGATAAAAGGCCTATGTCATTTTCATTCTTATTTTGGAGCCAATAAACAGACTGAAAACATGAATATGACTTTGGGGAATTTGTGATGGTAGTTTTCACCAAATGACTACTCAATTAAATGAAAAATTACAGTATTAAATCATGAGAATAACTGTTAGGTGCAGCCCTTGGTGAGAGAAACAGGATCCAGAAAGGCTGGTTTGAGTTTGAAGGTTTACCTGACACCAAGCACTGTACAGCAGTACAGTAATAATACTGTCTGTGACACAAGTTCTTCCTCTATCACACTGCTGATCCTTTTATCCTCCATCTTGACTATCATCAGGTAAACACCAGATATACCCTGTTCAGGAATGTGCGATTGCCTGTATTTGACTAGCAATCTCACTGCCAGCTGACGTCACCCTGTGCTGCTGCCGCTGACACCCATTTTAATCCTCTTTAGCATATTTGCAGTTAGCACTTACAGTCAGATGTGCAGAAATGGATGTTTTAATATGTTTAACGCTCTCCTTTATTATCTCCCTACCCACAGCACAGACAGGTATGCAATTTGGTGTTAAACCCTATGAAGAAATCCAAATCTTTTAATGGCACTCCGATACGAGCCGAGCCCTCCAGGGCATAAAATTTAAAATGACTGGCCTTGTACAGAGGGATTACAGGGTACTTAGCATGGAAAGATCTGAGCTAACTGATTACATTGTCAGCTATACTCATACACACACACACACACACACACACACACACACACACACACACACACACACACACACACACACACACACACACACACACACACACACACAGCACAAGACTTCTTGCAAACTCTGCTGGCACAAGGTCATTCGAGGACAATGAGCTACAGGGGAATTTATCTTACACACAAAGTAATGGGAGCAGAACAGGCAGGAATGTGCTGCTATGATCAGAGATGGATAAATGTACAACAGGCAGGACCACATGGGAATGGGCAGGCACTGTGTGAACCCACAAGCTGCAATATGTACATAATGGGATGAATGGGTCAGTATAACACGCGCAAGCCATGAGTAGAAAAAGTAGGTTATGCACACACAGGTACGCCTATCTAGGAATATGCACACAGATGCATCGGATCTGCTGTTTCATGTGTCATTACACTCTGGTTTTCTCTACACATGCTCCAGGCTAACATCTCTTTTGCCCTGGCAAGTGCTCAAGACAGATGGCATCACATAAAGTTGATAGCTCGCCTCTCCAGCTGACCTTGGCCACTCCAACAAACAGCCCAGCTCTAGCCGAGCCAAGCAGCTGCAGTGCTGAGTGACCTCCACCAAACCAGTGGCCTGAAAAACAGTAACAACCATGCATGTTTTCATTCAACTCCAATATCGCACCGGCTGAGGGATATGTGTAGACATCTAGTGAAATCACCTGGTGTAGTGTTTAGCTGAAATTAAAACCTGCATAGCTGTTAGTGTTACACAGTGGCAGATTACCTGGCTAGACTAACACTGCGCCACTCTACAGGCTTCAATAACTAGATTAGCACGATAAGACTCTTAAGAGCCATTTTCTTGCCTAGTTATTCATTAAACCTACCAAGGGCCTCATCCCAACGATGTAAATCTGTTTTTCTGTACAGTGTGATTACTCACGTTCAACGACAAACAGTTGGAGGCTCTAGAGATCAAAGATCAAAGTGTGCAAGTGGGTTTTCATAAGCCTCTCAGGCTATTTTTCTAACACTCCCCCTGCCTCAAGCAACAAACCATCTTCACTCACAGACTGGATTTTAGGGCTGTACAATTATTTGAAATATTATCAAAAATGCTATGTGCCCAAGTGCAATATTCAAATCACAGAAGCTCCAATTTATTGATACAGGGTGTCTGCAAGTTTCAATAAGTTCAATTTAAGACCTTTTAAGATTATTGCGAACACAGGCTAATGTAAGACGTATTCCATGTCCATACTAGCAAAAAGTAGGCTACATGCACAGTTAGCATTAGTGTTTGTTTATTCAATGTTGTTTTTGTTTTGTAGTTGTTACAGTGCAATCAATAAGGCCACAGCAACAATTGTTGATAGATTATTGTCTAACTGCATTTTTTTTAAACCATGTGTGTCTCACACAATGCAGGTTCTTCACACACAGATTGAAAACACTTTACATTAAACGCCTCTGTGTCTCTGTCATTACAATAGAAAGTCATGGCACTTGGTGGTACTGCTCAAGAAAGGCCTCACTGTAGTGAGCTGACATAAAACTATTAGTACACTCAAACAAACCAAAGCCCTATTTCCTCTGCGCTCATGCTGCATCGCCTGAGAGAGTGCAGTGTTATTTGTGATGTCTCTCCAAACTTAAGTGAAGACCCCCAGAGCAGTGCCAGTCAGTGGATTGCTGTCTGCTGCATACATGCGTGCAGAACACTTTGCTTTCCAATTACAGAGCTCTCTCTAGCTGGCTGGCATACCCTGCTCCTCACAAAGCTCTCAGCACTGCTGGCACAAGAAACCACTAAATCACATCATTATTTGGATTACATAATGGGACCACCGACCCATGCCGCATGCCCCAGATACTGGGATGTTTACACCAGGCAGCCAGACTGTTAAGTTGGTGCGCTGTGGTGCTACTGTCTGGGTCAGTATTACCACAAAGGAGTACAGGTGACAGAGGTGGTAGTAAGTCACTTATGTGCAAGTCACAAATAAGTTCCAAGTTACTGTAGTGAAAATCAAGCAAGTCTACTCGAGTCATTGCTCAGGTCAAGCACAAGTCAAGTCATTTGAAATTCTTATTATCTATCTCAGTACCCACATTTCAATCAGTTAAAAGACAGTGATCACTGAATTTTATTTCCAACACTAATTGCTAATGTTGAAGCCTGCTTACACCTTATAAATCTTACTGATATTTGCCATTTTGTTGCAATCAATAACAAGCCTTACATGAACAAGGAGAGTGGGGCTCTGAAATTATAATCTAGATCTTAACTTAAAGTAAAGAAAGGAAAAGAAAAATGGAACACTGTGTAAAATTAAGTAATTATGTGACCAAGATGATCGTATGAAATTTTGTTAAAACACGTGATTCCAAATAAAGAAAAAAAATAAAATAAAAATTAAAAAAACAACTGAAACCATAAGTAAAACAAAAAATGTACATCACAGTGTTGAGCGTCCTCCTCTGGCTCACCTTTAGGAGGATCACACCATTTCTCTTTGGCCTATTAACACATCTGTCTAAGGTGCTTCTCATATGATAAGGCATCCTGCTTTTGTCTTCTTACTACCATTAACAATGTAATCCTTGAATCCAAATTTTATTATTTTTGGACTAGCCCCCTCTACTATAGCTGCCGTGTGTGTTGGCTTCTGCTGGTCAAGCTAAGTCAAGTCCTCTCAAGTCATCTGTCTTAAGTATAAGTCAAGTCTCAAGTCATAATTACTAGGGATGCACAAAAAACTATCAGGGCTGAAAAATTCTTTTAGCATATAGTCAAGCATTTAGTTTGAATTCCTAGGGCAAAACGCTCTGTACAAGCAAAGTATGTTTGTGCAGTTTTTAAACTGGTGAGTAAACTCATAAATGTAATATCAGAGAGGCTTAAACACGTAAATTGCTACGAACACAATCTTGACAGCGAAAGGGGTGAGGTAAAGGCAGGAGACAGCCTTCATAGGGAGGTGACCCCAAAATTGACTGTAGGGATACAGACACTGAGTCTCAGCCTTCCACATATTGACTATGGATGCCTGTACATGTTAGATTATAAGTACTTACACAGAGTTTGTGTAATTATAACAGTATGTGCAGGGCTGGGTATGAAATTTCTTCAGTACTTTCGAGTATTGCAAAATGTCTTGTCATTTTATCTCAAATTTCAACACCTTAGGAATGAATCTCCAAGTTGTGGTTCAGATTTTATGTTGCAAAATTGCTCTGAGTAGAAAAACACCAAGCGAGTTGAGCTAGACATCTTAAATTTAACCACTTATGGTACATATGATTAGCCAATATTTTTATGCTACAAAACTGCTTTGAGTGTGCAAGAATGAGATGAAAAATAAAGCAAAAGATTTGTACCATAATGTGTAATGTTATTTCCATTTTGATAAAATGGTTATTATAAAATTGGTATGGAAAAAGGTATTGTTTGGGAACCAGTACTGAAGTAAAGCTATTGCTACTTTTAATTTTGTTAATGACACTCAGTCTTCACCACATATTACAAAATTTGACTCTGTTAACACATATTAGTGCTGTATAATTGATTTTGTTACATATGGTATACCAAACCATCCATCTCTGCTCTCTACATCTTAGAGATAAGAAAGCCTGCAGTATATAACTAAGTCAAAGTCAAGTCTTTTATCAGTATTAGTCAAACAAGTCTCAAGTCCTCAAACTTGCGACTTAAGTCAAGCCATGTGACTCGAGTCCTCCACCTCTCACAGGTGTGTGTATGTTGCTATTGTCCAAAGAAAGCATGCATGTTTACAGTTTGTGTTTCCCAGCAGCAGCAGCAGCAGCAGCAGCAGCGTCGGTGGTCAGACCTCTTATTACTGGCAGTGATGGTGTTGGCTGAGGGGGGGTCATTGCTCCTGCTGTACCTGCAGCAGGATTCAAACACACTACCAGCTGTTGCTCCACACACACTGGAGCAGCCGGGGCAGTTCAGTTACTTGATCCAAGTTTTTATTAGCGCATGATGTGGACAGCATTTTAGTATCTCTGCTTTGAATGTCTGGGGTGTCAACTAGTGCATAAAAGTTATGTAACTCCAGCTGAACAGTAGCATAAGTTAGCTTTGAGGCTAACTAGTTCACCCACACTGACTCACCTCGGTCTTGGTAATGCGGTGTCGGGCCAGCTTCACCACAGCGAAATTGCCCTTTCCTAAAGTGCGCTCGATGTCGTAGAAGCCCACTCGGACGGGACCCCGTATCTGCGGCTTTTGGACACTGTCAGCCATGACCATGCTGTTCTGGACTGGGACTGTTTGTGGACGAGCAGAGGAGGAGGAGGAGGTAGCCAGACGAGCAGAGAAGGGGACACACGGGGGGCTCCGAACCAACGGCTACAGATAAAGACGAAAGAAAAACAAACCGCCCGCCGCCGTCGCTTCAACCGCCGCCGCTGCCGCCGCTACCGCTGCTCGAAGCGCGTCCATTAAAAACAGACAAAGTTGATTTCTGTGTCGCCCTGCCTGCCTGCCAGCTTGAACGCCAATGTGGCGACACTGTCCGTTACGATACGAGGCAGGCCATTTGCTGCTCCGTCACACCACGTTCTCCGGTACAATAGAGCGATAATATTTCAGCTTTGAGCTGCCTCTATCAGCCACACAGCAGCACACGAGTTGACTTGCAAAGAGGCATCATGTTCTCTGGTTGACGTGTATTGACGTCAAAGCCATAGGGGTATTTGTACAGGGGGCGGGGCCACCGGGCTGCTCCACACTTCAGTGCCAATTGGTTGCCAAGACAACCAGACCCACCTCTTACGTCAACCGGTAAAATTGCTATTCTGAAATCTGTTTGCTCGCCTGCCCTCCTTGATTGCACGCATAGGTAACTTTGAAGTTTTGCCCTGCAGGTGTTTAATAACGCTTCTGTCGGCTGCGGGTGAAAAATGCAGACAGAGGGTTTAAATTCAGGCTAAATCAGCCTGAAACTGACCCCTTTCTTTATTTGCTCATTCTAATATGCTCTGCGAGGATGCATGGAAAAAATAAACAAAACAATTTGCTAGGTTTTAATGTAAAAGAACGAAAAAGAATTAAACCTTCCACAGCATGTCTACTTTTAGTCATATAAACCAGAAAAAAAGGCAATATACTTAACAAATATTTAATATATTATTATATATAACCTTATGTAATGTGACATGCAGGATTCTCATGTGAAACTAGACATTTTATCAGCCACAAAAGACACTTTGGTCAGCTGCATAACAGCACCATCTGTTGGCGAAAATAGAAAATTGAAGTAAGGCTTCATATTTCCTTTTTGCTCTTCTCGGTGCAGTTGTGTTTACATAATTTTAGTAACAGGCATTTTACATTCACACACATCCACTGTAGTTGTTCTTACAGCCACTGCAGGTGGGGTGTGATCAGAGGATCATGGGAAAAATATAAAGTTGAATGAATGAAATTTAATGAATATGATTTAAGTAGGGAAAATTAACAAACAAACGAGCTTGTTGATGCCATTATGCTGACCTTTATTACTCTAAAGGGACCATGTACTTAGGTCCCAACAGCACTCGAATTATTTTTATTTATTAATTTTAATTTGGGTTAAATATTGACTAAACTCTATTTAATTTCAGTTTACATCTACAAACCTGGGTTTACTAAACAGAGATTGGTTTGTAATTGTGCAACAGAGCTCTGCTTAATTTGTCAGGATTGACTCTGAACTCTGATTAAATTTAATTATATTAAATTAATATTTGTTGGTGCAACCAAGTCTATAATTCAACTTGGATCAATGGATCAGTTGCTTCCCGTCATTGTTAATGAATGAGTGTGTGAACTTTTTTGGCATCCAAAGTGATGGATGCCAGAAAAAGTTTGAGAACTTCTGGTCTAATGTCCCACAGACACTCTCCTACACACTTCCACAAACACAAGCACACTTGAATTTAGCCCTACTGTTGTGTAAATTAAATAATTCAACCACAATATCTTAAAACCAAACTTTATTTGACAACCAAAAATCTTGTCATGTTTGAGATACAGCCCACATTCACACCCAGCAGTTGTTCTCGTCAGCTCATGCAGTGACAGCCTAACACAGAACAGTGGTGGGTTACTCAGCGGGCAGAGCGCAGAGCTTTTGCTCCGAAGGCCTCTGCTGTCACGCATAGACTTCCTGAATGTAAGAGTTCCAGATGTGCTTTTGGCATTTCCTGTCTAACATTCTCCAAGAACACACTCAGCCTCTCCTTACTGGGCTTGCAACATCTTTCCAAGACACCGACCCAACGGCCCACTCAGTACACACTCAGAAATAACAAAGGCATTTGTGTTCAGTAATTTATATCCATGATTAGTTTACAAATATACAAGATAGGCATATGCTTTTACAAGAAATAAACTGATGAATGAGTCCACGACATGTTCCAAAAAGTCTCTGTCCTGTCAGATCAGTGGGAGGGTTGAGTTTCTCACACAGTCAGGTGGAGTCGGGAAAGCCCAGGGCTTTGAGGTTTACCGGGGTCAGCAGAGTTCTGTCATCAGTGTTTCCGCCTGTACTGTCCTGTTCCCTGACATCAGAGTCCAAACAGGAAGCTTTACACAGGGCCGACACCACGCTGCAGATTTAGAGAAAGGGTCAGAATAGTCCCTGAATACACAGCCAACAGAATCTTTTTGTCCTTGTGTGTCATAATATGATGACGTGATTGGAAAAAGGGTTGAGTAGTTTAATTTTGGATTGGGATTGTTTACAACATGAGTAACCTTGTGTGAGTCCTCAAAACTTGCACTTACTGTATTCCCAGGGTTAAATGTGCAATCCACTGTGCCAGATATAGCAGCAATGACCTGACTCATTTCCACTTATTTTGAGTTCATCAATGCCTGTGAAACCTGTGAAGTTACATAATTTGTCATTGACTTTGTCTAGATGATGTATCACAAAGACAAAGCGCCACCATGAGGTTGACATTTGTGGTTTGAGTGAAATGTCTCAACAACTATTAGATGGGCTGCCAAAAAAATTGTAACACACATTCATCTGCCTCTCAGGACTATTATAACTTTTCATCTATTTAATGCTTTAGTTTATGCCTGAATACCTGCAAAACTAAGTCTCATCAGCCGTAGCTGTACTTGAAATTTCAAGGGTGGCTCCATCTGTATTGTTTTTCAGGTTTTTCAAATGGAAACTCTCTCTCAGCCGTTAGCAAAAACCAGTGACGTTGGTTAGAGCACTGATGCCCTCCCCTCCCCTCGCTCAATCTGAGCGGTTTATTAGGAGCAAAATCATCATGCGAAAACCTGTGTCAGGTCACTGGAGAAAATGTTTTTAGAAGAAAATAGCATTTTGACAGTAAAACATACATACTTCAACCAAAATTTGATTGGTCTGATCTGAATACATAAAAAACACTGCTGGGAAGCAGAATGATATAAACAGCTGTCCAAAAACAGTAACGCACCCACCCTTTAAATGATAGTATGCTAAAAAAAATTAAAATAAAATAAAATAATATGGTAAACATTGTACCTGTGAAGTATTAGCATGTTTGCATTGGCCTTTGTGAGAACGTTAGCATGGGGTCATTCTTGTGTTTCAAGGGTCTTATGTTCCGCATATTTATGTGGCACATACTGTGCCATGACAAATGTTCCTGTGTTCCCCAGTTCCATATAGTACATAATGGTATTGGGTTAGGGGTTAACATAGGACACAGGGAACAGAGATACTCTCCTGTTAGCCTGCTGATGCATTAAGCGCAGCCTCATAAATCTGCTAGCATGGCTGTAGAACCATTTTGTTTGATAATAAAATGTATTAAAAAGATGCTAAATATATTATCATTTTTATATAATCTATCTATTACTCTTGTATCCAAAACCTGCTCAGATTAAGATTGATAGACTATTTGAGAACTCTCTATTAGTGGGGTTCTGGGAGGTTCGGGGCCTAAATATGGAGTCACAATTGACAAAACGTAAGGAAACTCCTAAACCCTAAAACTATATATATATATATATATTTCATTTTTTAAGGATTTTTAACATCAATATTGCAGTAAACTATTTGCTGGGTAAAGATAGAGCTGCATGTATTGTAGCTGAGCTTCTCCGTTCTTTGTTTTGGTAATTTGTTTGGCCACACGTGCATGTTAGTCCCTTCCTGTGAAAATGTTCACCCTCCTCGTGTTAATAAAGACAATTAAGAAACTGACCTCCCACACAGCATTGTAAAAGCAAGATGGCAGAGTGCAGTTCGAAGCATTCACCTGAAGGAAATTACATTCAGTTGAAACCGTAAAACTTGAGCTACCTGAAGCATATTTGACTTGTTGTTATCTTACATGGATTTGGGTCACTCAGATAGCTCTTCAACAAGCTGAATAGGTTACTAATGTACAGGAATACTTTTACATCTAACTCTGTGATTTAAGGGTTTATTCTGACCAAACCAAAGGTGGTGATTGTCGGAAAAGTGGAAAGACTAACCAAGACAGCATTTGTGAGTTTTATATTGTTTCTGTCGAGTTTGAATGAGGTGGGTTTAACAGTGATCTGTGAGGTGAAATGACAATGGTCATTGGTCAATGGTTGTCAGTCGAGTCTGGTGTCTTTGAGGAGAGTGATATAACAGCTGTTTCTGGTTAGATCAAGTTGTGACCGACACATTCATTTGTTTTTGTCTGAGATGCTGTGCTCTAGTGTGACATCTAGTGACAGTGAATGTCTTATGTACAATCTATAAGCATTAATATGACTTGAATCTTTGAACGCTGGATGTTCATGATGAAACACTGGAGACACACACAGGAGACATGCTCAAATAACCAGTCCAGGCTGCCGCAGCCACGTTTGGTAATCCTGCACCACAGAAGCAGCCAGTGAGGCGTACACGAAAAAAGGGACGGAGCACATTGTGTTCCTCTGATCTACCTGGGTCAGATTCATCAGACCACATGGGCATCAACAGTGTTATCCATAGATCTCATTTTCCACCCAACCAGTCTGTCGACTTGGAGCCTTGCAGGTCTCATAGATATCATTGGTCACAAAGACGCTCTCCCTGTCCACACATGACACATTCTCATAATCGTCACCCTGGGAGTCCAAGGCAGGAGCGCAGGGGTACTTTGTCATGATGGCTGCTGGCATGCTGCTGCCCAGAGCAGTGTGATGCAGTCTGGTAACGTCACTACAGGCGTAAGGTCCTGGTGTAGCATAAGGAGAAGCTGTTGTTGACTTCCAAGGTTTTGATCTGCTGGGGTAGCTTTGTGTCACTGTCTTCCTCCTGGATACAATAGAAAAACATGAAAGAGGACTGTTGGACAATCACAATATGGTTTAAAAGGAGAAATATCAGTGAAATGACCACATTACAGGCCACATAAAGTGAAATAACACAACAAACTGTTCAAAGACCAAATATAAATATATTATATACATTTATCTGCCATACTGATGAATACATATTACATAAATGAATTATACATAGATACAATGTATTAACTTATTCTGAAAAAAACCCATCAACAATTATATCTTCTAAAATGCTTCTGAATGTGTCATTTTATTCTTCTGCATCAAGTGTTTCATATTTGATGTACAAACCCCAGTTCCAAAAACATTTGGACAGTGTGTAAAACATAAAAAAAAAGACAGAATGTAATGATTTGCAGAGCCCTTTCAATCTATATTCAACTGAATTCAGTACAAAGACAAGTTATTTAATGTTCTAACTTATTAACTTTATTGTCTTTATTCATTCTGAATCTGATGCCTGCAACACGTTCTAGAAAAGTATGGACAGGTGTCATGGGTAACTGTCCTATCTGTGACGGCACACTGATACTGAAAGGCGCATATTGGTTTTGGAGCAACATATGCTGCCATCCAGATGATGTCTCTGCTTATTTCATCAAGAAAATGCCAAGACACATTCTTAACGTGTCAAAGCCCTCCAGCTTCGTAGTGAAAGAGTTGGGTTACTAGACTTGCCTACCTGAAGTTCAGACCTGTCTCCAATTGAAAAAGACATATGTCAAGCAACAATGAGAGAATTACACTTTCAAAATTTCTACATTTACTGAGTGTTGTTAAAAGACAAGGTGATGTACCAAAGTGGTAAACATGCTCCATGGGTGTGAACACAGCCCCATACTATCACAGATACTGGGTTTTGAACTGGTGAGAATCTGGATGGTCCTTTACCTCTTTAGCCCGCAGGACACAATGTCCATGATTTCTGAAAACAGTCTGAAATGTGGACTCGTCATACCACAACACACTTTTCCACTTTGGGTCAGTCTATCTCATATGAGCTCAGACCCCAGAGAAGTCTGCAGCATTTCTGGATGATGTTCATATAGAGTATAGCTTTCTCATTGCATGGTAGAGTTTTAACTTGCATGTATAGATGCAGCGGCAAACTGTCTTTACTGTTGTTTTCCAAAGTGTTCCCAAGCACATACAGTATCCTTTATATAATTATGTTGGTGTTTAATGCATTTTAATGCATTCCATATTCCATCCATAGATGCTGATATTTCTCTGGGTTTTCTGATTCTTTTGATGATAATATGGATTATAAACATGAAATCCCAATCTCCCATTGCTATTACGTGCTGAGAAACGTTCTTAAACTGCTGGATTATTTGTTCACATAATTTTTCACAAAGTGATGACCGTCACTCCATTCATGCTTGTGAACAACAGAGCCTTTCGAGGATGCCCCCTTTTACACCCAGTATTGACACTATCACCTAACCAATTGCATTTGCCCTTTGAATGTTCCAAACAGGTGTTTTTCAGCCTTCCACAACTTTCCCAGTCTTTTGTTGCTCCTGTCAAAACTTTTTTGAAATCAAATCAAATTCATACTGAGAATATTTACAAAAAATAAAAGTTTATCTGTCTGAACATTAAATATATCATCTTTCTACTGTTTTCAACCAAACAGATGTCAAAAAGGATTTGCAAGTCACTGCATTTCATTTCTATTTATGTTTTAAACAGCAACAATTTGTACAACAATATGTTATGGCTTTAAGTGCAGCATCTTGTACTTTTCTGTTTTTACCTCTTATTGTGCTGTCTGTAGCAGAAGAACCCAGCAGCTGCAAACAGCAGCAGCAGCAGCGCAGGAATAGTTGCATAAAGGATGTAGGAAACATACAGGGTGTTGTCTGAGAGAGACACTGCAAAGCATAAAATATTACTGTGCATAGCCTCTTTTGAGATGACTTTTTGGTATTAACTTAAGTATAAAGAATAAAATATGAAGATTTTTCTTCTTTTCTTACCTGATGACTCTGGTTCTATTTTTATCCCCTCATCACTTTCTGTTGTTGGGACTATGTTTGGCCTCAGGGATGGAACTAGAAAACAAACAAATCATCAGTTGATTATGACAAGAAAAAAAATACCTAACCATTAATTGAACTTTTCTCCTTTTCTAAGAAAACAATAAACAAAATGTGAGAGTATGACTTGAAATACTGAAAGTATCATCTATAATAAATGCATTATATTTTGCCTACTTGTTTAAATTTAGCAACACTAACCTATTTTAAATTACACAGAATGTATGTACATTTATGTGTATAGGTTTTTAATATGTGTTTTAATTCACTTATTGTTAAATAAAAGAATGACTATTTTCCTGAATTATGTGTTTATTCTTCACCACATGTGACCTGCAGATTATACAAAGGAGACAAACCATAATACACTGTAAGGTCTTCATTTACAATAAAGGAAAGCAACAAAGTAGGCATTGAAAGTAGACCCTATGTGTTAGAAAGTAGTTTTCTTGATCTAAAAATAAACACATCTGCAGTCACTTGTTATCTGTATCCCACAGAAACTATGTATACATGGAAAGTATGTGTAGCATAGTCAAGTGCATGTTGTACCTGCATGTACTGTGTTCCCTTCCCCAGTAAATACTGGTACTTTTTCTACAAAAGACAGGGAAAAGAAGTAAGTAAGTTAACAAAACAAGAAGCCATTCAATCCAATCTATATATAAATCATGTTTTAGTAACATTAAGTAATCAATGCTGCCTCTGTCAGCTAATACACAAAAGAAGAAACACATAAAGGTATGCATTCAAAGAATGGTTCAGATCTGAAATAGAAAAAAAAGACAAACAACAGGCAAAACGATTGGAAAAGGAAATAAAATTAATCAACCAACTAAAAGTGAATAATGTTCAGGGGAGTAAAATGGTTAAAGTAAAATATCTGCTTAAGGTTGTTAACCACAAAGTGTAGACATCAGTCCAGTGAAGGGTTGTTTCAGTTTTTAATTCCTGTAGAACAGTGGTTCTAAAACTTTTTCAGTAATGTACCCCACTTGGAATATTTTTGACATGATTCCCATTAGAACATATTCTTCCTGTTGATGCTGGTATTTTGATGACTCTGTTTTTGTTTTCTTTTCAGTCCTTAGTTGGTGTTTTCATTTGTAATACTGCTATGTTTCAATCGCAAATCCATTTTTTTTATTTTGTCTGTCATTCAACACTGAATTGACAGTGTACAGCAGTTAACAACTGCATTGAAAATAGGAATATTGAATGTAAAATGTGGTTTAATTTAAGTTACATTTTTATTGCACTTGGAATTATGCATGACTGAGATTTCTAAATCATCCATGCATTGTCTAAAGCCACTTATTGGACTTGACAGGTCTCGGTGGGGCTGGAGCCTATCCCAGCTAGCATTGGGTGAGAGGCGGGCTACACCCTGGACAAGTCACCAGTTCATCACAGGGCTGACACAGAGACAGACAACTACTCAAGCTCACACCTACAGGCAACTTAGAGTTATCAATTAACCTATTACACTGCATGTCTTTGGACTGTGGGAGGAAGCGAGAGTACGCTTAGAGAACATCCCCAGCCCCCCAGCTGACTGGGGGATTTGAACTCGGAACCTTCTTGCTGTGAGGCAGCAGTGCTAACCACTGCACCACCCTCTAAACCAACATTTACCCCTGAATAACACTTGTCTAGCATAGACATACGTATAAATATATATAGACGCCACATTGGACTTTGTTGCCTCTATACTGGATCGGGCAAGACTGGCCTGTAAACAAATACAAGCTGCCCTTTTCCTGGATAAAAAGCACTATAACATTTATATCTCTCAACCGATTTCAATGAGTCATGTTATTTTCAAAGGTTTATTATCTGCATTAAGTATTAAACAAAGGGTTTTTACTGAACTATTGAATAAAAAATGACTTGAATAAGAAAGACTTTCTCTCCCCTGTTTACATGTATTTGTTCACAGGCCTGTCTTTCCCAGGCTACTATTGTGGTGATGTTGTTGAATCGCAACAACAGGCCGATCCAATCAATGTGGCGTCTACGCGTGTATGCGTACTTGCAACTAGGACTACACAATTATTTGCAATCGCAATAAAGTCGCAATATGGTGAAGTGTAATATCCAAATTGCAGAAGCACAACCAAATTGCAATTTTTTGAAAAAGCATTATAATGAGGTACTGCAGTGCTGCAAAGATGTTCTGGCCTAAAAATCTTGTTCTCCAGATGAAAGAAAACAATATCACATCATCATGATTTTAATTTGAACATTTTTGAACATGAAAACTGTAATGCTAAACTGATCATCAACAGCAATCGCAATTACAGTCAAAATTATCACAATATGACATTTTCTTTTACCAAATTGTGCTGCCTTGAAAAAAGCCACTACGCTCATTTAAAGTTTTGCATTCAAAACATTAAGTGTACCTGAAACATATGCAGATATGTATTTTCTGGTTGCCTGGGGGCAGAGGATTACAGTAATCCAGACCACCAATATTTAAATTACACATTACTTGTTCAATGCTAGCTGTTGACAGAAGTGGTCACATGTCAGTAATGGTCTTTGGAAGATAAAATTCTGATTTTGTTGATTCAAGAGCCAAATAAAACCAAGAGTGCCAAAATGTCAATAGTTCCCAGCACTGAGCAGCCAGATACAACAGCACAGTGTCTGTGATCTACGGGCTCACCTTCTGGATATTTGCAGACAAAGTTGTTCTTGGAGTTGCAGTTGTCATCATTCCAGTGGAACAGGAAATGACCTTCTTCATCAGGTGGTGCAGAGGGCTGGTGGTACAGAACCGCACACATTTCACCACCACACGATGGCTCGTCCCAGTGCCAGTTCCTACAGCAAACAAGATGCACAAGTTTAGAGTCGTATCATAGTTAAACTGCACTGTTTAACTTTATATTTGGATTTCTCATTTTCAAATTCTTGAAAAGGACTGTAGACATTCCATCACGCCCACACAAACATCCCTTAATCCAATAATCTTTTCTACTACGGCCTTTTTCCACTGGTATTTTTAGTGTGCTGTGTGCAGCCAAAACATTCATATATAAAGAGTGAAATGTTAAAAAAATTATAAAGACCTGAACTTGGCCTTGCTTCCATCCAGCCAATAGTATTGTGAGGGGCAACCTGGGCTCGTGGTCCCTGCTCTGTAGCGCTGTGGGCTTCGGCGGAGCCCTATCCAGAAGTCTCCATCTCCGGCCTGCAGCTGTTTTATGAATCTCTCCATCAGTCGCTGCTCACTTTCTGTTTCAATGCTGAGCAACTCGCCTCCATCCAACCTGCAGGCCTGCCTAGCATCCTCAAAGGTCAGCCTCCGCCTGCTGTCCTGGATGTAGGACACCTTGTAGCATGGGCGCTCTGTCCCGCGCCGACAGATCCTTTGACCTGGACGCACCACAGTCAGAATTAGAGAGATAACAAAATGATAAATGCACAATTTTTAATGTTTACTGATGGCTTCCTGTGGTGTCCATGTGGCAGGATGGTTATAAACAACCTACAGTATCCAGATAAATTAGGAACCAGATTTTTTTTTTGCCAAAGTCTGACCACATTTTCCTGCAGCATGGGTAGGTTAAACCATATGGCAGTGAAATTACAGTACAAAACCTATGTTTTAAGGTCCCTAAAAAGATTTGTATTTTTCTGGATTTGTCCTGCGCCAATCAAAACAGTTTCGAGGCTGTGGTGCACTGTGACAGACAGTGGAAAGAAACATTTTGAATATGTGGGTCTGAAACGCAGTGGTTTGCTGAGAAGGCACAATGAGTAGGTTAAATATTGACTGAAGTATGTTAATAATGGCTTTTCACGATGGATCTTTACTGCCTTAAGACCTCTTATCTCTGTGACTTCTTAAACTTTTTTCTGTATGTTTATTTCTCTTATGTATGTCTGAAGTATTTGGATTGTTTATTTCAGTAAAGCTAATAATACCACAATGTATAAATACTCCAATCTATAGTTAAAGGAACTGCATTCAAAACGTTACTTAAGTATGTCAATACAATCAACAGAATATCTGTGTCAGTGTTTTACTACTATATATGATGTTTCTGAATTAATATTACTGCTGCAGATATTTTTAAGTATAGCTAATTTTAACTACTTTACATACTGTTGTGCATCATATTCTATACGATCATCACTTGAAGCATTGCTGTCCTGTGAGAACCATGTGTCTCTAAAAAGTCAAATTTAAATAATGCCAGCAAAACAGCCTGGTTTCAGCTCTGGAACAATATATTTTCCAGCTAATCCACAAGGTTTCAAATATTTGATTTAGAGGAGAATTTTCTCAACTCAGAAAGGGACACGTCATCCTTCAGTTTATGGCAAACATTCACATTCAAAATGACCAACTCTGGAGATACATGGTTTTTCCTTGGACAGAAAGGGCATGAAGATTGTAATCTGAAAAGTATCTAATAACCAAAACTGTCCAACAAATGTAGCATGGTTGTTTGCTTTATTTATTAACCTGATTATTAATTTTACAATTGGTCAACTGTTCAGTCTATAAAATAAAATAAAATAAAAAATGTCTACAAAGTTTTCTGATTATTTCCTTTGTCCAGCCAGCAGTCTGAAACCCAAAGACTCTTCATCTACTGTCATAGATGACTGGGAGGAGCAGTAAATCCTTGCATATGGGAAGCTGGAGCCAGTAGATGCTGAAATTTTTTGCCCCAAAAATGACTGACTATCAAAATGGTTGTCAATTAGTCTTCTCCTGATCAACTAATCAATTATTCTACTAATCATTGCAGCTCCACCACCTTGGTTCATCATGTCAGGGTTAGAGGGTAGGGGTGAAGTGGACTGGAGGGAAAGAAACTGTTGTGGTATACAGTATTTCCCCTGTTGTCTTGTGTCACTTTGGTGATTGTGATGGTGCCTCCCCTACCTTATATAATCAATAAAAAAAGAAAACGATATAAAAATATAGTGCAGTAAAAAGTACCTTATTTACCTCAAGTGTTAGCAGTTTGTCTGTATAGCTTAAGTTGGCAGTTTGTATGTGTAGCTAACGTGTGTAGCTTAAGTTAGCAGTTGGTCTGTGTAGATTAAGTTGATGGTTCGTTTGTGTACCTATTGTTATCAGTTAGTGTGGTTAGCTATCTTTAGTGGTTGGTCTGTGTAGCTAAAGTTGGTGTTTTGTCTGTGTAGCTAACGTTAGTGGTTGGTCTGTGTAGCTATCAGTTGTTCCGTCATGCTAACTTTAGCATATGGTCTGTGTGATGTTACATTCAGTGTTCACATCCTGTTGTATTTTGATGTTGACCCTGTTGCTGACCCCTCTAGGTTGATCACCAGCAGCATCACTGTGGTGCTACGCATCTGTTTTTCTTTTCAGTTCATCCACTTATTTCAATAAACTTTAATGCAGTAAACGTCTCTCCTGGTGTTGTGTCCATTGTGTCCATGTTCGGTGTTGAGCCAGCTGTAACAGTGGCTAACGTTTGCCGTTGGCCTGTGTAGCTATCAGTTGTTCTGTCTCGCTATCTTTAGCAGTTGGTCTGTGTAGATAAAGTTGGCATTTGGTCTGTGTTGATAACTTTAGTGGTTTGACTGTGTAGCTAGCGTTAGTGGTTGGTCTGTGCAGTTAAAGTTGGCAGTTCTGTCTAGCTATCTTTGGTGGTTGGTGTAGCTAAAGATGACCTTTGGTCTTTGTCTGTAACATTAGTGCTTGGTCTGTATGGCTAGCATTAGTGATTGGTCTGTGTAACTAATGTTTGCCATTGGTTTTACCTGCATATGTTTCTTTAAATTAGATGCTGAGACAAGATAATGGCAAAATCTCCACCTAGTGAAAGCATTTTTTCCAGTAATAATGAAACTGGCAACTGACAGACTAGTAGGTTTCACTGAAGCTACAGTGGTGTTGGGACTCATGAAGTGCTGTAATCTGTGCACACTGCACATGATAGTTTATCTTTCTTGATTTTAAAATGTATTTTAAAATTGTAATCCTACTAATAATCCCATTTTAATAAATGTAAGAGTAATTTTACGTCTGTTTTTGGTAATGGAATACTGTTACCTTTAAATTATGTCCTAATTACATAATCTCGTTACATGTAATCCCTTACTCCCCAAGCCTGAATACAATGGAAATACTCAAGTAAAGTACAACTGTGTAAGTGAATGTACTGAGTTACATTGCACCACTGTGTGCGAAGCGCATGAAGTTGCCTCTGTGTCTGTGTTACATAAATAAAACTGCCCGGCCGTATAGAGAATAGATGTGGTCGGTTGCATAATGGTTTCGTTAGTAACGGACACATGCTGTAAATACTTCTGTTATCGGTATAGTAATCAGCACAGCACAGCGACCTCCTGACGGCAAATCGTTGATGTGAATCTTTAAACAGTCTGTTGATGTTGATTTTCCACCACATCACGCGCGTGCAGCTCTGCTGACTGCAGCCCGATGGTCGTTATGATGCACACAGACTACTGCGTGCTTTTCGCTCATTTACGATGGTTCTTCTGCTATCAAACTCGTTAAAGCACTTAAGAAAACACAGAAATCATAAATGTCAGCCTTGTACAGCGCCGCATGCACACTTGGAAAACTTTATCGGTGAAAACAGACATGTCGAAATCTTTAGAAATAAAGTACACAGTGTTGCAACGTTAAAGCAATTTAAAAAGGGAGTTTTCCTTCGTTTAGTTCTTACCATTTATTTTAGAAGCGGATCCAGGGTGGAACAACACGGCGATAACGGTGCCAAACAGCTTCATTAAATCCATCTCTACATGTTCACCCGCGTGTTCTGGACGGATTACCTTTAAAATCAAGTGAAAACTAGTTTGTTAAGAGATAAAAGTCCGATTTCCAACCCTGTGATAAACACAGACCAATGACACAGACAGCAGAGTCCGTCCAGTCAAAAGTGGGTCGAGCAGAGAAGGCGTGCATATGGCGTCTGTCTGAGGGAGAAAAAAAAAATCCAGAGTGAGATGGTCCAAGATTTTTTTCTTTGGAAAACACAAAGAATCGTTGCTTTTTCTTTTTGGATGTAAACTCAAACCACTGAGGTATGAATGTACAGTCAGAGTATCCAGAGTGTGTACCCTTTTACTAAATGAGTAAAATCACATTTCACATGTAGTAATGTCATCATAATGTCATGAATAGAGTTCTTTGTGCACACACTGTGTATCATGCTCCCTGTGTTAAAGTAAAGAATGAGTAGGGGAGACTGGGGACAGTTGCAACACTTGGCTTTATCTCAGTTTCTTAGAGACTAATTGGACTGAACTCACGAAATCTTTATGTATTAACCATAAATCTGTCTTCCAATTACCCATACCCTCTAAAGATGATTACTTATGACCCAGTATTTATTTGAATGGAAGAAGTCGGATGTTGCAAGTGAACACAACCCTGGCTGCAGTTGCAACATGATCAAGGGATGGTTGCAACATGTTAGAAATACATTAAAGAAGGAATTTGTATAAGCACTTGTAACAAGTTGTCGAAATTGTCCGCACATTATCAGCCATGACAGAATTTCTTGTGCACATTAACCCAGACACATGCTAACCATGTGACTCAAAAGTTATCGAAAAAATGATTCACACTCATTAAGTTTTGACTAATTGATACAAAATATCAAGACAGCTCATGAAAAATCTGTTGTTTTTTTCAATAAATGCAGCAGCAAATTTTGAATGTGTCTTGTTTTCCTGGTGGGGAGAGGGCCTAACCCCCTGTTGCAACTGCCCCTAGTCTACCCTATCATTCTCATTCGACTATACAAAGACGGTGATTGAGTGCTGTCTGGGGAAAAATGGCTCAGAGGAGAAAATGAAGCGAGAAAACAGAAACAGACACACTTCAAAAACCTTAATGGTGCGTGTCAAAAGTACAACTCACTTTTTCCTTTTCTGTGCCTGGTAAACATGCTGATCTGATGTGGCAGTGAGCCTCAACTAAATAAAAAACAACATCCAAATCTTCAATAAAGCAAGCGTAAGCATTTCAAAGGAAACTGACTCACAATGAAAACACCCTGCAAAGACACAAGGACATAAAAGTGACATAGTGACTAACTAAGAGATAAAGAGGAAAGAGGGTGAGAGGGAGAGATTGCCCATGGAGCAGGAAAACATGCAGAGGAGGAAGAGGAAAGGATTTTTTTTTTAAACTGTACTTCCTGTTCATTGCTTTGGTTGAGTTTCCAGGCATTTGCTCTTACAGTAATATCCAGACTATGAATGATTGTGAAAGTCTGGAGAAAGTTGTGTGGGTTACGCAACAATAATAAATCTTTAACACTTTGCTTATGCCAGAAAAATCCTCAGACTGAGACTTCCCCTGCAGAGGCTTACAGGTTAAATGGTGGCCTGCTTCAGTTATGGCTGTTTTTGCTGTGGTTGTTGCTTTAGACAACACTGTCAACAGCACTGACCAAAACTGCAATAGTTTAACTGTGTCTGTTTAATTTAAATGAAGCTGTTTATATTATTTATCTGTGTTATTCATTAGTTAAGGTTTGGGATTACTATCTCTGTTCAAACAGTAAATGGCTCAGTAGCAGCTGCAGGCTTCTCTTCGCCTGGGGCTGTATTAGATGTTAGATCATATTTATGGGATTTAAATTAGTTTTCTTTCAGTGTGTCCAGTGTGTAAGAGTTATCAGGGTTTATTGTCAGAATATAGTAGAAATTGAATAAAATATTCATAAGTATGTTTTCATCGATGTGTAACCACCTGAAAAAAAAAGAATGGTTGTATTTTCATTACCTAAGAATGATTTGTTTATATTGACAGAGGCCACCATGTTGCATTACCATGTTGTTTTACAGTAGCCCAGAATGGATGAACCAAACACTGGCTCTACAACAGAGTTTCTGTTACTTAGTAGCTGAAAAAACAATATTCGACCTGTTATAGTTTTTTCTTTATCTCATTACACACATTTGTTGACACTGAAGTTTCCAACTGCATTCACACATTTCACCAAACTATACACCTAAATTTCCACATCAAAAATGAAACACTTGTTAAGACTTTCCAAAAACCCTAACTCTCACTGAAAAAAAAGACCTTAACTTTAGAAATGATAACAAATAACATAAAAAGATAACAATGCAGCATCCATCCATCCATTATCTATAACCGCTCATTCTATTGGAAGGTCAGGGAGGGTTGGAGCTAAGGCAGGGTACACGCTGCTCAGGTCAACAGATTAACACACTGAGACAAACAACCACTCACGCTCACATTTACACTGCAATTTATAGTCACCAATTAACCTAAACTGCATGTCTCTGGACTGTGGGGAAGCTGAAGCACCAGGAGGAAACCCACACAGACATGAGGAAAGCATGCAAACTCCTCACATAAATGCCCCAGGCACTGTACCACTGTGCCACCTATTATGCAGCAAAAATAGTAAAAACCTATCATAGAAAATTGAAAAAAAGAGACGAGAAATAAAAAAAAAGATGCTCTGCCATGCTGCCCTCTTTTTTAGGTCTCTCAAACCTTCCCTAGTTTGATTTTTGCAGGCTCATACCATATTGTTGTAACAGAATGCACAGTATATGATGATGAGATATGTTAAAATATTTAAATGCGGATAAATCTTATGCACACAAAGAGCCACAGCCGCAGCCTGCAGTTTATCCTCCTCTGGTGTTGTATGATTTTTAACAACATCCATCATCAGATGACCTTGGCAGCGGAGTAATAAACAGCAGCTCCTCTCTGTGGAGAGCTGAGAGACGACAAACAATCACAGGCTGTTTTTCTGTCTGTGTGTAGGCCTGTTGTCTACCACTCCACAGGCTCCAGGCCATCTCTCTATCTGTGCCTCGCTGCTGCTCACACATGTAGAGTCCTGCTGTCAGATGCAGCCTCTAGATGCCTGTCATGTGTGACCTAGAATGATTTCTCCTTGTTTTGGTCTCTCAGAGCCTCTGAAGTTCATTTGATTACTGCTCGCTGCACGCTAATGTTTGTCATGTGACGAAGAGCTGTGACTGCGTGTTACAAACACGGCCCCTGTTCAGCTTTTCTCACATCATCAGTGTGTTTACTGCCGGGCAACAGGCTCAAAGATTGTTTGTACTAAACAGGAATTCACCATGGATCATTTCACACCACAGCTTTAATGTTGGAGTGTATATGCAGGTGTTACTGTGTCATTAATCATTTTGAATGTCATGTCTGCATTTGAAAAATTGTTTTTTGATTGATTTGTATGTTTGAGCCCATATGTATTTACAAGACTCTAGACAGCAACAACAATCAGCATGATGACCATGTAACAAATCAAAAAGGGAACGTTTCATAAAGATCTTGTATAAATAGATGTATGAACAGACTTGACAGACTATGAGAAGGGATTTTTGTGATAAACAGCCCTCCTTGATTGGAAAGAGTGTGGTGTAGACCTGTTCTACAAGGGTGGAAGTAACTCATTACAAATGCATAAATGTCTGTAATTTTTTTTTTTTTTTTTTTTACAGTTGAATGAGTTTGTCAGTCTTGACAGTCTTTTGAACGACCTACAGCATCACCATAGACCAGCAATCATTGCATTTGTTTATTATAAAAACAGAAGTAGAAGAAGAAGTTAGTCATTTAATTGAATAAATCTTAATCATTTTTGTAGTTAATGTAGAATACGCAGATCATTTTATAAAATCTATAAAAAATAATATTTGTTTTCCCAATTAAGTTAAAGTGCTTCTGGTTTCATTCCTTAACAAAAAATAAACGAAAGTAGCCAGCCATGACCTAAGGATGCAAATATAATTTGTCTTTGGCAATAAAAGCTTGAATTATATATGTAAACTACAAGACAACAACAATGCAGAGTCACTGGTAGTCCTTAAATAAAGATAAAAATAATAAAATAAAATAACTATAACCATAAAATGTTGTCACAGTCCAGTACGACATTTTTTAACTGGGGTATCATGATAAGGCTTCAAGATCAAGGCAGAGAAATTGTTAGAGTAAACTGCAAGAAGTCACTGAGTCAGTGAGCTAATGACTTTATTTTTGGATCTTCTTTTCTTTAGTGGAATGGATGTTGGAGTTTATCTGAGAGCTAAATACACAATGGCTGTCACTGTTCTGTCTGTTCATTCTGGAGGAAGCGAGGAGGTTGTGTCTCTTGGCTTGCACTCCTCGACGCTGGTGAATCGCGAGTATTAGACACAGACAACAACAAGGCATTTGAGCTCAGTCTTCTTTTGGCCAGCAGAGGACACCAAACTACTCATGAAACAATGTTTGTAACTACAGGCATTTTTAAGTCTCATGTAGGGATATTAGTGGATTTATATAAAAATTTGTCTTATGATGCATGATGAATAGCTACGCAGTGTTATTAAACATCGTGACACAAAAAATAATTACTATATAATGTGAATTAATAACATTTATGAAGCAATTGTAGAATTAAAGTGAAAAATACAGATTAGATGAACTTCTTCTAAAAATGTAAACGTGAAATAATCAGTTATCTTATTGGTATCACCCATGTGAAGCAGGTAATTATCGCATTGGCTAAAAAAAAAATCCACAATGTGCATCCCTGAATACAGTATAACCTGCAGTTTACAGACAGCTGAGGGAAATAAGGGCCAAAATGTAGAGAACAACAATCAATGATTTGATGTTCAAAAGTTCTGACAACAACAAAATCAAACTGACATCACTATATGACAGCAAAATCAAAGAGCAGTTCTGACTCTTCTAGTAAACTTCATCATAAAACTTCAGAAATATATTTTACCTTACATAGAACATTTCCCCAAAAAATCAAATGAAAAGCTTTGGCCAATATGTGTTGATACCAATATAGACATTCAGTGGAAGTTTAATCTGTGTATTAATCATCCAGCTTTTGGACAAATACACTTTTAGTTCAAACTATTTAAGTATTTACAAGCTCTTTACAAGCTCTTATTTCTTATTGTTTTACAGATTTATGTTTATATGTGACTCCTATGACTCCGTATACGAACACACTGAGCCAGAGATCAGGAGAGTGAGCGAGAGAGGAGCTCAAACTGTTTACATATTCTCTTTAAGAACGTCTCAGTGTGGAGAACCAGACAGAAAGAGAGAGACAATCTCACTCACACTTTGTGAAGATCCAACCCACAGGAAGTTTCAAAGTGAGAGCGTCACTGTAACCATAGAAACTCACTACAACTGACCTTCCTCTGCTGCAGCGAGCCTGTCCTCCTGCTCATGTTCAGAAGGGAACCCTCGACTTGCTAAACTCTCCCTAGATCAGTGTTAAAGGGATAGTTCACCCAAAAATGAAAATTCAGTCATTATCTACTCACCTTTGTGGTAGAAAATCTGAAAATGAAGACAGGCACAACGACTGAGTTTGTCTTTGTACTGATCCTTTGCAAAGTTCTACTAAAATTACACACAGTCACACAGAGTGTAAGGGAACCGATAATCAGTAAAGAGTACACATTGTCTTTCATACGGTATGGAAACAGAGATTGGGAGAAGATGAATCTGGTTGGGAAAGAATGAATCTTAAGTGTTTATCAGGAGGGTCAGAATGTACTTGTGTTATCAGAAATTGTTAATCCAAAGGGACAGATGTGTGTTCAAGGACAGGTAACCGGTTAGAACATGACAGAACATGAGAAGCAACTGTGAGGAACAACAGTATCAGCATATAATTTTCCTGCTACACCCTAATGCCAACTGAGAGTTGGGTTTATTTTGTTAGTCCACAATGCTCCACCTGCTTTCACCAAGTTTGAGTTTGCATTTTCAGAAGCATCTTCAACCAAACAAGCTGCAGTGATCTTATCAGTTTTTGCCCAGAATAGAGCAACAGTACATTCATATTTCTCATTCAGCAGAGAAATGAAACTGAGAGTTACTGGGCAGTTACTCTGAGAGAACAGTCAGATTCATGTTGATACCCTACAGTTTCATTACACACTTATCAGTAAGAAGGTTGCCCTAAAACTGAAATAAGAACCCCATCTAGTGGCCAGAATTAAAAACTGCTCTAGTTTATCATGATTTAGGTGAAACTGTTCATGCTGCAGGTACTGTCATCGCATATAAGGCCACTTCACCATTCAAGTACTACAAGAAAGTCCAATATTTCCTAAAATATGCTTCTTTTTTCCATTACTAACATATTTTGTCACACTTAAAAAAATTAAACAGCAGTTTCTGTCATTTTTAGTTAGCTGAGCACTGGCCACAGACTCAGCAACTCTTCTGTCACATCGAGTTGGTCATTGAATGAGTTTCTTGTTTCTTGTTGGACGATGTTGTTCGCCTCAGAGGCCTTCAGGTCCTCCTGGACACACACATCAGTGTCTTTTTGTGCCAATGAATCTGTCTCCTTGAGATCACTGTTTTGTTGCTGTGTGCTGAACTTTGCTGCCATCTCACTGAAATGTGACTTTTGTTTTAACAAATCAAGATTAAACTTACTTGAACTTAAAGTAATTCTGATAGTAAGAAAATGGTGAAAATGCACACACACACACACACACACACACACACTTGCGCCACTGTGATTTTTTTTTTCATTAAAAAAAAAAAAAAAGTTTTTAAATTTTTTTAGAGAACAGAGTACAGTAAAAGACAGAGGACAGAGGAGAGACACTAACATCCAGCAGAACAAAGACATAGAACACATGGAAAGCGACTCAAGCGAAATGGAAACTTCACATAATTTCAACCTTAGTTTGATGGAAGCACAGGTGAGATGTGAGCTGAAGGACAGCAGGGCCACACTCACTGAAAGTAGATCTGCAGGGCGAGTCCACTTAGAAATCCAAGTGGACTCACTGGCTCATTTTCTCAATAAGCTACAGGAAAACACTGAAGCTAAAAAGATGCAGGAGAAACTGAGCAACTTGGAGAAAGAGCTCCTTGAACAGAAAGAGAAGGCTAAGACAAGACTGGAAAAATGCAAGGGCTCCCATTGCGCCGAGCTGGATGAACACAGAGCTAGCATGGACAAGATCATAGCTGCTCTGACACAGGCAAAATCTGTGACGGAAGCTGCGCACCACAACTTCCAGAAGAAGATTGCATCCATCCAAGCTGCCTGTCTGGCTCAGATTGAGGAGCAGAAAAATGAGAACAAAAAGCTTAGGGCTGAAAGTCAGAAGGAGAGCAACCATTTCCAGTGGCAGCAGGAGAAAACCTCACTGCTGGAAAAAAAAAAAAAAAAAAAAAGCACTAGTCCTAGTGTTTACGTGGGTTTTCTCCAGGTGCTCTGGTTCCCCCACACCATCAGAAACATACATTCATTGTCATAAACATGTCTGACATCTTCATGTTTTACTGTGACTTGTTGTAGACCAAACTTAATAAAACTAAATAAACAGTAACTCTGCCAAAGTGTCTCTTTTGGGTCACTTTGCCAGTCCCAAGCCCGGATAAAAGAGGAGGGCTGGACATAGAGCTAGCAGGTCCACCCCACATAACAATCTTTTTTATTAAATTTGATGTTCTAACATTTAACAAAACAGGACAAACTTGATTTATGTAATGTGGGTCTAGATTTAAGCATTTAAGCCATGATGTTATTTTGAGAAGTGATGTCTTATTTCAATGATGAAATTAAAAAATACAAACCAAGAATCAACAGAAGAAAGTTCATTTGTAGTTCTAAACATATTTAGGGTGTTTTTTACTCACTTTTTTTCTCTCCCATGATCTTATTCCTCTCTTTTACAGTGTTCATTACAATTACATGCAAATTGCCAATTATGCAGATTAGTCATTTAGTGATTTCTGGTGACTTTTAGGACAGCCAATAGCTACTTTCCTTACTGAGGAGTTGGCAGCACTGTATCCTGCTTGTTACATGGTTATGCACTAAACAAAATCAGTAATTTGACACAAAAGCTTCTTTTGTGTTTGTGAATCAGAGAGATTAAAAGGATTTCACCTCTTCCATTATGCAGATTACAGACAGCGATCACGATCCTGTCAGTTTACATCAGATGATTCTGATTCACTAACAGTTAACAATTATTTTCTAAATTGACCGATTAGTTGTTTGGTCCAAGAAATGTCAGAAAAAAGTGAAAAATGTCAGTCAACACTGAATGTCTTGTTTTGTCCACAACTCAAAGATATTCAGTTTACTGCAAGAGAGACGTACAGAAAATATTCACATTTAAGAAGCTGAAATCAGAGAATTTGGAGCTTCTTCTTAAAAAATGACTCAAAACTATTGTCTACTAATTATAGATTAATCACTGCAGCTCTAAGTGTATTAGTTTGTCCAGCTGTTCCTTCATTTACAATTGATTGATTGATTGATTGATTGATTTAAAGACAAAAAAACGTGAAATTTCCATCCAGTGAAACATTTCTTAATCATAATGAATGTGTGTGCACTGAGCATGGTAGTATGTTGTCCTTTCCCCATTTTCTACTAAATGTATCTGTAATCTGATTACACCTTTTTTTTATCTGTAAATGTAATGGAATACAGTTACCTGTTACATGTAATCTATTACTCCTTGAGTCTCGGAACGATGCTGATCGTCGATCCACAAAGACATGACGCAATTCGTCTGACAAGCCAGAAGATCTGAGCTCCTAAAAGCTGAACAGTGCGACAGTTTTCTTATCGAATGTATTTAATCTGACAAAGGCCTCAGACTTCGTGTTTCACCAGCAGTCAAATTAGAGGGGTGGTTGTTTTGACCCAGCAGGAGGTCGGGGCAGGACGCAGGAGCAAAGTAGGCAGATGTGTTGCTGTCATACACAGCAGGATGTGTCTGTGTGGAGCCAGACCTGTCTGTGTGGACAGACGTCTGTCTCTGTTTTGTCGGGGCTGAACGCAGCCCTGGCTATGTGACACTACTTGTCTTATTTTGTTTCTGTTTTAGCTTTTTTATTTATATGTTTTACTCTGAGCCCTATTGTCTTTTTAATTGGATTTCAGGAGTCCTCCTTCATCACCAGCATCATCATCATCATCGTTGTTGTAATTCTTATTGAAGATGTTCCTTTCCATTCTTCCATTTGACAAGCTTTCAGTTTATCTACACACTCTGTCAAATGACTCAAAATACTCATTTTATTATTTCTTTTAGTGTTTATATAATGCAATATCTGTATTGGTATCAAACATTAAAAAGTAATATTAAACCATCCTAATTATGTCACAAGAGGGAATATCCAATAAACAGTGTGCACTTTTTTTGTGGGCAGAATAGACAAAAAATCTCGTGCAGTATTTGAGTTTTGCAGTCAGTTGTCTGTGTGATATGTGATATTCACACCCTGCGGGGTCATTAGCTGCACTAATGATCTGTTTTACTGTACATGCCCACAGAGTACAGTACTATCTCCTCCCAAGCTTCCCAGTGTATCCTCTTTCTTCCAAAACGAAATCCGTGTCCTGCCCCGGGACTTGTTTTCATTGTTGTCTAATGTGTGTGTAATGTCAGAAACCATTGTCGCTCTTGGTGAAAGGAACCAGTGAAGATGAACACTAGTCATTATCGCAGCACGCTGTAATGACAATCCAGGCAGTATGGGCTTTCTAAATTTAGCCTCCTTATATGAAAATGGTTGCTTTATGGCTATTTCTATGCTGTATGCTTCAGTGCTGTTCTGTTGTATTATGTAACAGTATTGTGGTTATCTTGTGCCATTACATATTTCTGTGATTGTTTTCACATCAGTGATGGCCACGTACTCTTGCCCTCATATGACACCCAGCCCTGTTTGAAGTGTCGTAACAATATAGTTTTAGTGGTGTTGAAAAAAGTTTTCACATTTTATTTACAGTACACTATGAAGAGATAACAAGGTATACTTTTTATGAAGTTAGAAAAATAATAGAAATAATACGTGCTTCATTAGACCTTGTAAGACCATTTATTAAACCATACTTAGCCTCTAATAAAGTATAATGAAAACAGAGAAACAGTACCCTTTAATTTACAAATATCCTCAAGACTTTGTCTGTTCTGAGGTCCACAAAATCAGATTTGCACGTCAACTAAAATCACAGTTTCAGGATTCATACATCTTTTCCAAAATCAAATTCATGCTCCTTTCAAACATTTTCAACGCCACTTTCAGGCTTTTCCGGCACCCGACAACTGGTAAATGACATATTTATATACAAAACGATTATTTCACCTCTTCATCACATTAAATCAGATGTTACTGTGCAATTATCAGCCAAAATTATGTTTTGTGACAGAAAGTTTAATGTCAAAATGTGTCACTTGTCTATAAGTAGACTTGGCTCCCTACAAGAAGGGGGGCAGCAAAGAGAAAATGTTCAGAATCACAGTTCTGTTCTGTTGTAATGTGAATAATACAGAATACAGAATACAGAATAATACACTCTAGTTTACAGTGGAGTTCTCTTGAACTGTGTCCCCAACTACCCTCTAATAATGCCCAATAAGGATCTTCTAAAGGGTCTAATTCTCTCTAATAAAGAACATATTTTTAGTATCAGAAGGAATAGTTTTTTCACCTTAAAACAGGACACTTAATCTATTGATTAAAATCCAGAACACTGGAGATGCATTTCATTGGGGAGTGACAATTTCCTTTTTAAAATCTTCTCTCTTTTCTCTTCTCTTTTTTAAATATTCAACATGCCATAAACTACATGTCATTAGCAGCTGCCGTGATTATAATGTACAGGTTATTTCCATCGACCAGTTGAGAGCCGAGCATCATTTTCCAGACATCTTGATCCAGACATTAACTCTGACCCTGCAGCTAGATGGATTAAAGTAAAATGAAATGGAGACAGAGATTAGAGTGCAGAAGAATGGCCAGTGAGTTGTTTCCAAACAGGTGTCCTGGGAGGTAAAATCCTCAGACGCAGGCGAGGACTAAAGAGATTGTAAAAGAGTGACGCATCTGTGGATGGATAGTGTAACAAATGTCCTCTCTCACCATGGGGCAGTCTGGCAAAAACACTGATGTTCCTTTTCATTCCATATTTCTGGAGAACAATGGCCCTTCTCAGTTGAGCAGTAACAGTCGTGGCCTAGAGACTCTCCGGCAATGCAAGTCTATATGGAGACAATAGAGGAGAGGTTTGACTTGCAAGGGAAATTAATAAAGGTTGGTTCTGGTTGGCTGAGTGCTTCATAGCTTGTGGCGAGCGTGATCACCTTTCAAGCATTCAAGGTGTTTCATTCACAACACATGAATCCACTCAGTGTAGTTAATCTCTGCACAGTGATTTTTCTTGGAAAATGCATGTTCTTTTGACAGTTTTTGATCATTTTGGTTCTGAATAAATATAATTATTTGTGATGCACTACAGTCTGGTTTATTAATTAAATTGTTAAAACAATGTCATCAGAATTGTATGTTGTTGTATGTTATGCAAGAACCATTCACAAGAACCTGCAGGATTTTAGTAAACTTCTGTGGTCACGGTGGAAAGTACCTAATGTACAATATGATGCTTGATTGATTGAATATTTCAACAGTACAATCCTCTGGATTACATTAGCATCAACACTGCTTTTATTCATTTATACTGCACATTTCAACCAACCAGTACTCTTATTTCTAATATTCTTGCATCTTACACTTATTGTTTATGTCAATTGTTTATGTACTCAACAGCTGCAACAATATATTGAATATCATGATATTGTTATAAAAAATGCCTGACACCATACTGGACTGAGACGATGTCTACTATGATATTATGCGGTTCATTATTTTATTTTATAGAAAGACTGCTACTGACTGCTGCATTGTATTTTATAGGCAATTGTACATACAGAATTCAAACATTAATTGCCAAGACAATTCATGCCAATTCTTTGCACATCCTTAGACCACAATTGGTTATATTGATTTTATTTCATTAAAGGAGGAAAGCAGAATCACTAAAAGATTTATTACCTCATAAAGGACATATTTTCAAGCATGTATATATATATATATATATATATATATATATATATATATATATATATGTATATATATGTGTGTGTGTGTGTGTGTGTGTGTATAGAGAGAAAATAAAATGTAGATGAATATCAAATTTACTGTTATTTTGTAACGGAGGATCCCAGTCAAAGTTTTTCACACGATTGCACGTTGATTTTTATCTTGAAATCCTGAAGTTTAAAGCTCTTTTGCTTCAGTACCCAGCTCTGTTCTTCAATGATTTTTTCTGATGGAGGGAAACTGGAAACAGCAGTTGTAGTTAACCTGAGGGACCTGTGTTGAATCCCACTGACACATTAATCTGCTTCATTCAGATCTGACAGTAAACCCCGCCAGGAGCTGCTGCTGAGAAAGTGTGTGTGTGTGTGTGTGTGTGTGTGTGTGTGTGTGTGTGTGTGTGTGTGTGGAGTCTATAATTAGTTGAAGGGAGGGCTTGAGAGTCACACCTCTGTGGTTTTGGGTGTCTTGAGGCTGTCAAACACTATAAAAGCCACATTGCACAGGTGCCTTTGTGACACCTGCTCAGGTACCAGCTAAGGTAAGACCCTCCTCAGATTGTAACAAACTGCAGATCTCTGCTTGAAATTTCTTGATTTTGAATTGCATTAAAAAGGAAATTGTGAAAAACTGAAATATCAGCAGTTTCAGTGATGCAAACTGCCGATATTTGTGATGTAATCTGACAATGAGATTTATAGTCACATTAAAAAACTTTAACTGATTCATGTTTTGGGTAAATAATTACTGGCATTTTGTGCTTCTGCTTTGACTCAGTTGAAAATGTTGTGTTGTTGTTGTTGTTTTATTTTTTTTCTAACTACAGCACTAATCAGTCTGACTGCGCCTCCTCCAGACAGCATGACTCTTTACCTTTGTCTCCCTCTGCTGGTCGTGCTGCTGCAGCCGGCTCTGTGTCTCTACAACTGCTCGTCTGAGTATCAGAGGACTCCAGGTGGGTTAACTGTGAGCCAGGGCATATTTTTTGTTATTGCTTAATGTTATGGACATCTTTGCATCTTTGTCTTTGCAGCAGCATTGAGAACATCAATAATTTTACCTCAAAATCTTTGTCTGAAACATAAATCAGTGCTAACCTTTAAATCACTAATTGTCAAAGTGGGTACTCTGCCAAGGACTCATTCATTTAAATTGTCATGATATAAAGATGAAAAGATAAAAAAGATAAGAAAAAGCAAAAAATATTTAAATTCATGATCTAACAAGCATCAAGCATGCATCATGGCTATTCTGTGCTGAGATAGAGCAATTATTTTTAATACTTGTCCAATGTCTTTCTAATATATTTCTCTTGTGGTGTTCTTCCACATACCTAAGACTATATAAGTCTAAGAAATATATTGCGGGGGTCCCCAATAAAGTGGACCATGATTGACAGAAACTGAGAACCTCTGCTTTAAATGTCCCTCATTCACAGACAACACGGACCTGACAGTTGACTGTGGCACCAGCATGATCACCCTGGAGGTCAACTTGTGCACGGCTCAGTGGGCAGGCTTCAATACCAGCGACCTGGCTCTGAATGGGAAACACAACATTACGGAGTGCCTGGGCTCTATCGACACCAGTGTGGACCCTCCAATCATCCGTTACCAGCTCCCTGTTAATCACAGTCAGGAGAACCCCTGCCGCCACTCTCTGCAGGTCAAAAAGTCTCAAATGATATTGAATTATGAGACACATTAGGGATATATTGACATATATTCAAACAGACAAGTAGTTCCAGTGGTTTTATTGCAGCAGGGATGTAAAATGTTTTTGAATGGAATTTTTATTCAGGGTTATTACACAGCTCTCTTAAATATTTGATGCTGATTTGTCAATTATGGATTTTTAAAGTCTGTATAGCAGACCGTTGTATAAGAAGGACAGACCGTCAGTATGGATGCAGCTCTGATTATAGGCTCTGGAGGAAAAAATAATTTTAATAATTTTAGTATTAGTAAGTAGCTGTGTAATAGGTAGAAAGTACAGTGAATGGGTTATTATTGCAAAATAAATTCCTTCAGGGAGATTCAAAATTCCACCCTGTCAGGGTTTCTTTCGAAATGATGGCCTGTTCACTGTACTTCATCCCTTTTACTTATGTGACAATGTAGATGAAGGTCATGTAATGATTGTGTTTTTTTGTTGATCAGATTTTAGATGAGGCTCCAGACCCCGCAGGTCCCTTCAGCAGCTTCTCAAGTATCCAGTCAGTGATCATCACAGGGTACATAGACACACCCAGATCTGCCCAGGGAGTGATCAGCTACTCCACAGACCTCTACTATCACTTCTCCTGCCGCTATCCACTAGAATACCTGATCAACAACACACAGATTGTAGCGTGAGTAATTGTCAATGTCAAAAAAAAAAGCCTATATTGTGTAAGTGAGACTTTTCTATGAGAATTGTTTTAGCAAGGAAATGGAAGAGTCAACAACATGGAGTTGACACATACATATAATAATTCTCTTTTCCATGATTTTATAGCTCCTCGGTCTCTGTGGCAACCAGCGATAACAATGGAACCTTCATTGACACACTGAAAATGGGTGTTTTTAATGTAAGTACAAGTTGGAATTTAGTTGTTCTAGACTACATCTATACCGAATAGATTGTGCATAATGTTGACATTTGAATTCTAAATCAACATTTGAATATTGCTCTATACTCTACTGCAGGGGTTTAAACTTACAGGTTTGTCTCCCACATCACTTTTTTATTTCAAAAAACAGATTCATTATGTGTCACAGCCACTGAAGGAACATTAGCTAACTGATTGTGATTTTCAGACATTACTTAATTGAAATTATGGATTTAATTTGACGTGAATTCTTATACACATTTAAATAGAAAAATAACTTTGTAAATTCCCAAAACATTTTTTTCATTTTAATGGAAACATTTGGCAGCACCACTGCCTCTGGGACCCACTAGATGGTGCTCTGAGGCTGCCCAGGTTACATATCCGTCTCTCTCCTCTGCTCTTTGTCTGTGTCATGGATGGATGAAGAGCTGCAGGTCTGTGTCTGTTTGACTGATCCGAGATATCCATCCAGCAATGCTTCCATTCAAGGTTGTGCAGAAGCGTGGCCATGTTTCTCTGTGCTTTAGAGTGTAACCGCTGTGAAACAACCAGAAAATAACTGCTGCTCCCCTTAGCCAACTTTAAATGGTCTTCAAATTTGTTGTTTTAAAGTGCATTAAAAAGCATTTATTGAATTACTGATATACCAACAGTTTCATCTAAACAACACAAAATTTGCAACATAATTTTGTCAAGGAAGTGTTGTGCCCTGATTTAGGTTAACCCTTCACATAAACCAGCAGCACAAGTAAGCAAAGTTCAAAATAGCAGTTTTTATTTTGCTCAGACGGAAGTCCAATGCCAAAACAACAAACAAAACTTTCTAAATTAAACCTATTCTGTCTAAATCTATCCTAAATCACGAGAAAAAACACAGGGAAAAGGGTGATTCCAAAAATCAACATTAGCAGAGTTCAACAAAATACCTCCTTCAGGCTCTGCTAGGAGGCTTGCAACTCAACTTACACATATCTTCACAAACTACAGCAGAGAGCTGGCACTTTCTTGGGACTGGAAGGCTGAAGGGAGACAGAGTGCTGCCAGCTGGAGGTTCAAATAGGCTGCGGCCCTCCACCTGGCCAATACCGTGGCAGCAATCACAGTGGATGAGCCAATCACAATTTCACAATTTCAATTACTCCTCAGCAGAGAGAGAGAGATTGCTCACACACTGACAGGAGAGAAGAAAAATGACACACAAACTCACAAACGAGCGAAAGGGTCATAACAGAAGTTACATAAAAATCATAATTTCTGTTTTTGTGTAAATAATCACTGGCAATTTTGTGCATCTGCTTAGTTGAAAATGTTATTTTAGAGTTATTTTGTTGTTGTTGTTTTTTTTTATTACTGTTGATAGTGTTGATACAACTGAGAAGTCCTACTCATTCTGCCTTAAGTTATTATAAAAAAGATCATTTCTAATTGTGGCTCATTTGATATTGTTTTTTTGGGAAGAGGCATTTGTTAATTAAAGAGGCTTTAACTTAAATGAGGAAAAAATGAGAAAAAGGGTGTTTTTTAAATTGTATCATTTATTTAATAGCATTTAATAGCATTTTCTTTGTTTAAGAAAAAATGCACAAAATTTGTAGTCCTAATGATGACAGACATTCAAAACCCTCAAGAAAAAACATTTGGTACAGCCCTTTCTCAGACACACTATAGAGCTATTTCCCTTGATTTATTTCAACTCTGATGTCTTATTCCTCCAGGACTCTAACTATGGCTATCCTTTAGTGGTACCTACAACAGGACTTGAGCTGAGAACCAGGGTCTATGTGGCGGTCGAGGCTGTTAACCTCACAGGAAAGTAAGCAAAGCCCATTTGGACGAGTTGATGCTTATAGTAACTTGTTTTATCTGAGAGCAAATATTGAAATAAAATTGAGGACAGTGTATTCTCATGGCAAACAGTAACTCATTGGCTTACTGTCCTGATTTCAGTTTCCATGTACTGATGGATCACTGCTTTGGTACTCCCACGGCATACAACATGTCGCACAGTGAGCAGCATAACTTCTTCACCGGGTATGGAAGTGCTCAGCATCAGTAAATCTTCTGACATAAAATAAATAATATAACTTGTTCATCATATTTTAGAGTGACCCATATCTAAATGTCTTTGCTCTCCACTGCTGTAGTTGTTCAGTGGACCAAAGAACATCCGTGACAAGCAACGGCCTTTCCAAGGTCGCCCGATTTAACTTTGAGGCCTTCCGATTTGTTCAGCACCGTGACCAGCCGAAGTCCAGCATCTTTCTGCACTGCATACTGAGACTCTGTGAGCCCAGCAAATGTCAAGAGCTGCTGTCTGTAAGTCGAGAAGTCAAGAAAACGACCCTGCTTTAAAGGCATCAGAGAAAGTTGTGGTAAAACAACTTTCAAAGCCATGGCAATGTTTCCAGGGCAAAGATTTGAATGGTATAATGTGTTGTCATTTATATAACTGTTTTCTGCATCTTATGAGCTGATGAAAATAGATATATCTATATAGAAATAGTTTATTTAAATCCTCAGTATTGAGCCACATGAAACACTTAAAAACTTAAATATTTGGCTTATTTAAGGTGGTTTCCGACTAGAGAAGGCTGTTGACAGCAAGGTAAAGCAGTGAAAAAAAATCCAATTATAGTGTGCAATTACACTTTTTTTGGTGGATCATTTTTTAAGTAACTTAAAATGACTAACTAAAATGTTTTTTGCTGTAAACACCAGTTCATTGCTTAGCATTCTGTAGTATTTTCAGTATAAGTACTTCATACAACTTCAAAAAGTCCAAACTATCCCTTTAAACTCCCAGGTCACCGCAGTTTGTCTTCACTGTGATTTATTTTTCAGTTTTAACATAAAACATAACAAAACATAAAACTGATATAACACAGCATATAACACAGATCAAACTAAGCCCAGCTGGATGCCTGCTGTTTTTCAGGCCTGTAATAATACTAACAGAAGAAGAAGATCTGTGACTCCTTTTGGAAAAGAAAGCGACGATTCTGCCACTGTCTCACTTGGACCTCTTTACACTGCCAGTGAAGGTTAGACCCAGTAAAAAAAATACACAACACCACTGTAGTGAACCGTGAACCATAAAAAATTGACTTTTTAACTAACTGTCTTTCTTATGTCTCCCTCCTAAAGAAAGGCCATACGCAGCTGCCTACAGTAAGTTGACTTTGATCACATTGATTATTCTAGAAATGCATATATATATATTGGAAGTTTTAATGACAACCCATAAAGTAATCTCCATTACTCTGCCCTTGCGTGAATCAGGTAACGACGCGGCATCAGACAGGGATGATGTGGACGTGACGGGCCTGGTGGTGGGGGTAGTGTTTGGCTCGGCCGCTGCTGTCTTGCTGGTTTTGGGTGGCTGGTTTGTCCTGAAGAAGTTTTACTGGATGGGAGGATTGCCTCATGCCTTTGACTAACAAATGAACTGTCTTTGCCTAATTACCAAATACTATATTGTAATTTTTATTGTAAGAACATGAAATCTGATCATGTTGTGATTTTTCCATGATAATCAAATATTCTTGTCAGGTGACGATGGAAACCAAGCAAATCTGGTGTCTTATATAACTTTCTCTGTACTTTCCGGTTATGAAGGAATGGTTAAAGCTTAATTTTATATACAGTATATATGTGTAAAGCAGCTAAGGAAATTAATCATTTTTATATTTTATGTTATTCTAAGTTTGTTTTGACACTGACAGTCTTACCAGTTCACACGTGTACCAGTTTTTGGAGTATCTTGTACAGAATCGATTGACCTTCCTGAGTCCCGCCTCTTTTCACTCTGTGCTCCAATGACAGTTAAGCATCAGTGAACTTTCTCCCTTCCTGTTTCATGTTGTTAGACATGCTACGTGCTAAGCCTGAATGTTCAAAAGAAAACCAAATGTCGAAGATGGTAAAAGACCTTGCTGGAGGACCCGTAAAAGCGACATATTTCCATCTTAAATTAGCTAATGTTGCCAAAATGCTAGTTAAGTAACTAGCTAATTTACATCAATCATTAACTAGCTAGTTAGATAGCATTTTGCAAATATTAGCCAACTTAAGATGTGACCCTTCACTATGCCGCTTTTATGAGAAAGGAGAAAGTTGACTGAGTTATCAAGTTTGATCAGCTGTTGGAGCACAGAGCAAGGAGAGAGATATTTTTGAGCATATTAAAATCTGCATTATAGAGTTCAGACCTTTTTCTATGTTTTGTACAGATTAAAAATAAAGTATGAAATCAAGTTGGTATGTAGTCTGTGGTTGATATTACATATCTGAAAAATGACAACAGGTTATTTGTATCAACAACAACTTTACTCTCCAAAACAACAGCATCTTTTTAACATGTATGCAGTATATACTGACGTACACTCATTCACAGACAGAAAGAAACAACTACATCAATCATGCATTCATAAATTTGCATTTTCAGTGGTTGTTTCTTCTGAACATCCCACTGTCTGACCTGTTTTTACCAGTTTGTGGGGAATCTTATACAGAATCTCATTTCAGTTGCTTAAAACAATTAAAAAAGTATCTATTGCTGTGTTTTGTACAGAGGGAAGATAAAGTTTGAAATCGGGTTGGGTGATATTACATAATTTATCTTTCCTAAGTCCCACCTCTGTGCTCCAATGACAGTTGAACAACCCTATTACCTCTGTCAGATTTCTCTTTTCCTGTTTCCTGTACTAAGAGATGCTATGTGCCAGGCGCGTCTTCATTGAAAAGGAAACCAAATTCTAAAGATAATTAAAAGATGTTGCTGGGGGATCAGCAAAACGATATTCACATCTTAAATTAGCTCATGTTAGCAAAATGCCAGCTACTGAGCTAATCTACATCAATCTTTAGTTAGGTAGTTAGCTGGTATTTTGCCAACATTAGCTAACTTAAGATGTCACCTTTACAGGAAAAGGAGAAAGTTGACAGACATATGTTTGCTCAACTGTTATTGGAGCACAGAACAAAAATGGGCGTGTCTAAGGAAGTATACTATACAGTTATATTTACTTGCCTTTTCCGAGGCAACCAGTTTCATAGATTTTTTAAAAGTAATATTAATTTGTCAGATTTTAGATTGTTATAGTGAGCGGGTCGTTGTCGGTCAATGTAGGACATCAGAACCCTGAAGCAGTTTAGTTTTTTTTTTTTTTTTTGCCATTTTAACCTGCGCATTGTACATTATCCCTCCTAATACACTTACTAAATAAAGAAAATCTATAATTTGACAGAAAATATTTAAATTATTTTATTGATTGAATAAATTATTTTATTGCTTCTGCTAAGTACTCCATGGTTACAGTTATGTTAGTCACCATGGCCTGTTATTCATAGCAACAGTCTGCTATTCAGGAATAACAGACCATACAATGTCACAACTGACTCTTCCTAAGTGCTGTCCTTTTTGCAACCTTGGTCAGTTTTTTCCTTTCCTGGTTCCTGTACTTACATATGCTATGGTTAAAGCTGTTGCCTGTAAAAGGAACACATATATGTAGGTACATCTTAAGTTAGCTAATGCTAAAGTCAAGTTAGCTAAAGCTGGCTAACTACCAAGCTAATCTAGGCCTACATCAATAGTTAGCTAGCTAGTTAGATCTGATAGATAATGTTAACAGAACACTACCCAGCTAGCTAATCTACATTAAACAATAGCCAGTTAGTGAATGCAGTATTTTGCTAACAGTAATTAACTTAAAATGTGACATGTCTCTTTTACAGGTCTAACATTTATCACCCATCTTTAAAATCTGATTTTCTTTCCAACACAGATGAGCCTAGCACATAGCAATTCTAGGAGTGGAGAAGGTTGACCTAGCTTGCTCAACTGCTATTGGAGCTCAGAGCAAAAAGGGGCAGGACTTGGGTGCAACTGATCAATCAGAATCGAGTATTCAAAAAACCCATGTAATAATACATGATTGAAAGAAATGACAAGAGGTAATTTGTATCATCAACAACTTTACTCTCCAAAAGCAGCATCTTTTTACATGTCACAGTAAATATATACTTTCATATATACACTCATTCACATACAGAATTAAACAAATACATCAATCAAAACCACGCATACATAAATATTTACATGCTACTTACTGTGCTTGTATAATGGCAAACAAACAATTCACAGGAATACAAGGATCACTTTAAGGAGTATTTCATTGTCTTTGTCACTCCACTGAGTGCAGAATGTCCTGGATCAGAGCAGAGAGTTTAACACTGAAGTCCTCCTGCAAAGAACTTCCTGGCTGTATGGACAAGGAAAACGAAGATGGAGACAGGCTGGCGGTTCCCTTGATCTCCTCCTCCAACCCCTGAAACAGCCTCTCCATCAGGGCCTCAGACACTTGGCTCTGCAGGGCTGCGTTTTGGCAGAACTGCTCCATGCTGGCTTTCAGTTCAGCCCTTTGAGGCTCTGCAGTTTGTAGCAGAGCAGCGAGCTCCGCTTTGAGAGCCCCTACCCTGTTCTGTGCCTCCACCCTCAGCGCACTCACTTCCTGTCCCAATCTGGAGCTAATTTCCTGCCAGAGCTCCGACTTGGCCGCCCCCTCATCACTCGTGCTGATCTCTTTCAGATGTTCAATCACCCTGACGGTTTTAGTATGGAAATCGCTGATTATGTCAGCCATCTTGGAACTGCTGTGCTCTAGGCTTTGGCTCATCCAGTGAAAAGCTTCCTGATAGAGAGCTGGACCGGCCTCCGCCTGAGCCTCTGCTACCTCCAGGCTCTGCAGATAGAGGCTCAGCTGGCCGCACAGATCCTGGGTGCTGCTGCTCAGAGAGCTCTGGAGCTGCTGTGTGAGGGGAGCCAAACGCTCCCTCATGCTGGCCAGGGTGGAGCGGAGATGTTCTGGAGATGGGGAGAACCTCTCCTGCAGCTCCGCCAGCTCTTGGCGCAGACGGACACGCAGACGCTCCGACTCCATGTTGAGTTTGCGTTGCATCTCTTCTGCAACAGGGCTTTTGTTGTGATTGTTCTGGTTGTAAAGGCCACTGCTGTCTATGTGGATCTTGTAGATTTGACTGAGCAAAGAGAGACAAAGGAACTCGATTAGAATTTGTTGACTGAATTTGAAATGACAAGTTTAATTTATTTTGTAATGAATAAAAACAACTTCTGGTCAAATAAACTTGATAATAATTCAGCTGTACAGTTGTAAACATGTTCAATAAGCTTAAGATATGAAGTTGAATCACTGTTCAGTCACACTGACAAAGTGGGGCACCTGCAAAAGTATATTCACTGACACATACCGACGACATAAACAAATCAAACAAATTTAATTTCCTTTTACATTTTTGAAAAGTCAGTCCTTCATTTTACTCAAATACCTTGCATCTGCAGCTGCTCCTGTTGGAACTACTCTGTTCCAGCACTGACATAAAGAAACTCTAAAGCACTCTTAGAAGAGTTTTAAGTGTAAAATAGTGCATACTTGGAAATCTGCTAACATACTTGAGTGTATGGATGCAAATTTATTTCAGGTGTTTTACTGGTTTCCATTTGGGCTAGAACTAATGATTATTGTCATTGTCGATTGATCTGTTATTTTCCAGATTAACTGCTTTGTTTGGTCCATAAAATGTCAGGAAATAGTGAAAACTGTTGTTCAGTGTTTCTCAGAGCCCAAGATTATGCCCTCAAAGGTCTTGTTTTGTCCTCAACTCAAAGATATTTGAGTAAAAGAGTACAGAAACAAGAAAATATTCACATTTAAGAAGCTGAATTCAAAGAATGTAATTTTTTTTTAATGACTCAAAATGATTACTTATAAAAAAAAAATAGCTGGCAATTTAATAATTGAATAATAATAATCAATTAATCATTCTCTCAGCTCTAGTTTTCAGTACAAACATTTGGTCAACTTACTCAACATCCTTTGTGAGTCCAGTCTTGTCATGAGCCTGGTTGGCCTTTAAATCAGTCCAGGTTGCCTCCCTGGTATTACGGTGGAGCGGGTGTCCTATAGACAAAGAAATATACATTAAGAAAGAAATATTTTTCAAAACTTAAGATATTAAACAGTATTTGAGGGATAATCTATACCTGAGGTTGTCAAGAATGACAGGGCGAAGATCACAACTTTTAGGTGCATGTTCATGTTTCTGTGGAGGGAAAGATGAGAGGAATACGTAAGAATTTCATGTTAGAACAAACAAATGGCTGAATACTGAACATGTCATCCACAAATGATCTATAGCTCTTTTTTAAATACAGTCACTGCTCAGTCCAACAGAAGACAAGAGAATCAATAAGTGAGAGAGGAGTCTGGCCTTTACCTGAGGATCAGGGGTCTGCAGAGCAACTTCTCCTCTCATCTGACTTATAAAGGTCCTTGTTATCAGAACGGCTGCCCAAACTCTGCCTGTGTCAACATTCAACACGTGGAGGGTCACAGAGATGACAGAACACAACTTGTATGATACACACAGAGCTACACACACACACACACACACACACACACACACACACACACACACACACAGACACACACACAGAGTGCCAATAGCATCCACTGCTGAACCTCCATAAAACTTCTTACAGCGTTATGTCATGTCAACAAGGATGCATCTCGTAAAGATAAAGAGTCTGAAAGGTGGATAAAGTATTATGATAAGTAGTACTCCCTGTAAAACAAAGTATGCATTAGTGTATTATAAATAAAATTTAAGAATACAAAAGTTAACACAAGTATAGAGACATAGATGGCATCAATTTCAGCTTCAGTGTGCTTAAAAGTCATAGTGTACTTTACTGTAAGTGTACTGTAATTTGCATATTAGTGCACTTTTGAGGACAAATTTCAAATACTTATAGTGGTAAGTTAGTTTACTTTTAGAAAGTATAATTATTTTCAATTTGATGTATAACAGCATTCTTAGTGCAACTTCAGTTTCAATGTAAGTTAATTAAAAGCTGAACTTCAGTGTATTTGGAAGAAACAGACATAAGGTAAACCATAATTTCATTAATAAAGCATATATATTAGTATATACACAGCCATATACTTTAAGTGCTCTTAAAGGATTGAAGTTGCTCCACTTCAGCACATAAAAGTACTAAATACACTTAACAAATTGTGTTGTTTTTTCTTTTAGAATTTAATTACAGTTGTATGGACACACGTCTTTGTTCCAAAGTAGCAAACTTAAGTAGCAGTGGTAACTAATCATTAACACAATGATGATTAGTCTGAGTACATCAAATCGAGTATGCTAAAATGTAATATATTAAGCATATTTATTTTCCACCTGGGATGATAGACTAAGAAAAATAAGGAGAAAAAATAAGATAAGCATACAGTCATGCGTTTTTTATTGTAGTGACCCAGAAAGGTTCAACAAGTTCAAGTTTTTATGTCCACGGCCAGATAAAAAATGTGGCTGATCTTTTTATGTCAAAGGAATGAATATTTACACATATTTGATCAACTGCCTTGTTTAGTTTTTTTTAAAACATTATGGATGATTTGAAGATTTTTTTTATGTTCATCATTTTAAATTGTTGAAGAATCCAGTTTTGGAGCAGCTCACAGAGCTTGATTATCAAGGCTTGTTTTGGATGCTTGACAATCAACAGTTTACACATCAGTATCTGTGCTGCCAATCAGGACAAAACAACACGAGTAAACACTGCTGATTGTGCTAAACTCTGTTTTCTATGTTCTGTTTTTTTTTTGCCAAGAAAACAAGAAATAAGTCAATTTTTTGTGCATTTCTGAGTCGTCTGCTCATTTGCAGTGTATATGTTTCTGCATTTCTCTGCATTGATGAAAAAATGGCTTCATATTTCCAACAATCTCCTGTCTAGGATCTTATTAACCTGTAGTGCATGTTTAAATTGTAATGTGGAGGGTTTTTGCACCAGTGACATGGATATGTAGGTGAAAGTTGAATCCATTCCAGTTAGGTAAGTTATGAGACGTCATTGGAGGATCATAGTCCATGGCTACCATGATGAAATATGTAGGTTATTCCAGTTATCCAAAGTCCAACATTTGTTTCAATACAATAACAGTGAAAAGTGAGTAAGACTTTGGATACTGTAGATAAAAACAGCGCTGCTGACTTTGGAGTCAGACCAGTCTTACAGGATGATTCACAAATGAATTACAGGATTTATACATAGATGATTCTCTCCGGATACATATTTTCCCATGCACACAAAAGTACTTATTGCTGTAAATGAATATAAAACAAATTAACATATAAAAAGCACATGCAAATATTTCTTGTTTCTCTGCAGGTGTACAGTTGACTGTTGAACAGTGAGCAACATTAACATGTTGTATAGGAGCAAAGGTTAACAATCTCACTTTGGATAGTGCACAGATTTTTGCAGAGATAAATATGTAGGTATTTTAAATAAATAAATTAGCTTGTTTATATCAGATGCAGGTTACTTACATAGATAAATGAATGCATGAAGTATTTTGTGAGCTATAGTTCATTTTTACTCTTGCAGGTAAAGTAAATATTACTTGTCTGTTGTGCGCCACACAGACCTTGACCATAGTCCTTTTCTACTTTCAGAGATTCCAAGCCAATATCAACAAGTAAGCACAAATAAACAACATCAATAATTTACATTATGGGCAGTGGTGGACTCTGTAGACCGGGGGCAAAATAGATAAAAAGGGCACCAGCGTGCCAAAAGTCGAGATGCATTTATGGTGAAATAGTTCTTATCCCAGGTTTAGATGATTTTTTTAATATCATGTGACTCAAAGTACAACAACTACTACACTACTGCGATAAAAACACACAGTGAACTCTTTAACCATTTAAAGGAATGTACAGAACAAAAAAGATTTCCAGTATGTAGGGCAACTTATATGGCACTTCATCAGATTTTCTGTACTGGAAGTGCATGTCCTTATTCCAGCTTGTATTCCAGCTGATCAAACGGTCACTGCCCCCCGGTGTTTCATACTGACGCACAAGTTACCCTTTTGGTGCTCTATGAGACGATGCCAGAAAGTGTATTTAAAATGCGATTAATGTTGTGACATTGTCATAGTTTGGGTAGGTTCAGGCACCAGAACATGGTGTTTAGGAAAACATCATTGTTTTGGGTTAAAATAACTATAGTATGTCCTGTGATGTCAGTGAAGGAACTAGTGAACATTAAAACATGAGTATGACACAAACCCCATGTCTCCTGGGTGAAAGAAAAAAAAAATGTTTGTTTGACCCATCCATCCACCCATCCATCCATCCATCCATCCATCCATCCATCCATCCATCCATCCATCCATCCATCCATCCAACTTCTCACACTTTACTATATTATGCTGAAAGCCTGGTGTGTCTGATACGCTGCAGATGGGTTTCACTTGCACAGTGCTCCTTAAGTTTAAGAATAAACACCTTTGTCCATCTTGTTTGTTATTTATTCCATTGCAATATGCTGAGCTTCACCATCAGAGCCACATATGACATGGTTGTGGCTGAAGAGAAATTATTCTGTTTGGGCTCCTAAGTGATCATCTAGAGGCCAACCATGAGTCATACAACCAAATCTAATCAACCTGGTTTGGGCCTGTCTGGACTGAGGGTATTTTTTGATGAAAGGCTGAAACACCTAATGACGTCGAGGTCCTCAACTGGTGATGTGTCATACTGGTAGCTTCACATAACCTAGTGGTCACCTCCAAGAACAACCCCACTCAGGTGAGTACATGGCTGAATCTTCAGGGATTGCAACACCCAGTCCTATTAATAAATCTGTGCATTGAAGACATTTGAAAGCCAGTTGGATGTTTGTATTAGATGACTTGAGAATGAGGATGGGCTGGTTTTATCTACCATACGGGGACATCCAAGAGGGCACTTTTGCAGCATTTTTTTTAAACATGGGGACATCATGAAGGAAGGCCTCTCCTCTCTGAGACCATCATTTATAATGTACTTGTTAAACTGGTTGAATTAGTGAAGTAGAAAGTTGCAGCTTGCTTGCATGAAGCCATGTGTTATATTTGAGCAGATATCTGACTTTGAGTTGTGAATCTAAGTGTGAATTCAGCTGCTGCTGTGACGCACATGGAGCTTAGCAGACTCCTCTAAAGCAAAGCTGCGCTGACGTACATCAGGAGCCAAATCATTAATCAGTTTCATGGTGGGATTGAGAAGAACAAATGCAGTAATGTGATCCAGCAGCACCAGGCAGCTGTACTCTCTGTTTTCCCTGATGCTTTTCATCAGCAGCCATTCCCTCCACTGTCACTGTCACCTTACCTCACAGGCCTCATAAATCATTCAGCAGGCCAGTGAAAGTTATGCAGACTAACTAGCTCACCACTTATCTTGCAGCTCTGTCCACCAACAGACAGATCAGGTCATGTGTGCAGAACAACAACAGACAGGAGAGGTTTATGAATGGACTAAAGTTTCAGCAGCATCTTTATAACTATTTTCTTTGTTATGACCAGAACAAGGCAGGAAACCAAGAGACTGTTTACAGATCCGGGATGAGGAATTTAAAATTTCTCCCTAAGTCTGGAAAAGAGCTTGCACCAGTCCTTTACTTCAGCAGGTGGACATATCAACCATGCTAAGGGCATGCAGATGAAGAGTTTCAGGTGTGTGTTGTGGCTCCTCGGTCTGGTTCATGGAAACAACTTCAATCAACAGCTCCAGGAGACGTCACCCTGCCAGCCAGGTATGCTGTCCTGACTGCACACAATGATCCTTTATAGCATGACCATTAACTATACAAGACCAATAGTACATCATAAGAATTTTCTGCACACGTTTAGCCACTTTCATTATGTTATTAATTTTTGTTTTGAGTTTCACAGATAGTTTCATAAACTGTATCTCTCCTCTGCGTCCATCAGAGTAGAGGTTTTTCATTCTTAAAGGTCACACTAGCAGTTATATGAAGTCCTTTATGCCATCGTATTAGCAGTGGTTTTGCAGTAAATATTTTTAGAACAAAATGAAAAGCAATATAGTGTATATAGTTAACTCCTCTCTGCATTAATACAGTATAATAATCATCATAAAAAACAATATATAAAACTGTATATTAAAGCACAATATTTTTTTTCCTGACAGGTTTCTACTGTCCTCTGGGGAGCTTCACTCCAGTGCCCTGTCCTAAAGGAACCTATGGGCCAACTGCAGGTGCTGTGTCCATAGACAGCTGTCTGAAATGTCCTCCTCACCACTTTTGTCCTCAATCAGCCCTGTCTGCCCCCCTGCCCTGTGGCCCTGTGGCACAACAGCCTCTGTCTGGTCAGGACTCCTGCGTCTGCCTGGGAGAGGGTCAGAGTTTCCAGGTGACGATGTGTTTTCACATGGTGGTGGGATCAACACAGTCATTCCTACAGCATGTTTGTTTATGTGACCGTGTAGTTTTCATATCATCACCACCACCTCCTACTTCTCCAGTCACCCACTTCCTTTGTCCTGTGAGCTCCTTCTTTATTCTATAAACCCGGAGCAGATCTCTAATTTCTCGAGTCTATGATTTTTTGTGTCACTCTTGAGTCCTGGGATACATTGTGCACACTAATATGAGAGTAGCTTCCTCACTGTCTCTCCGAAATGTTAGACTGAAGAATCTGTAGCTTCAAGCTGAAAGAGCTCGAGATCAGGTTCCCTCGCAGCGGGGTCCTGTTTCTTAGTCTGTTGCTGCTTGTACACGTGTTGAGTCCTCCACTCATTAGTGCATACTAAAGTGAATGAGATTTTACTTTTGAGTGTTGCATGGATGTTTGTGTACAGTCCCTAATTCACCTGTTGCAAGCCTTTGTTGCAAACCTGCAACAAGGCCTTTGTGTCTTAATTTGGTATTTTGGAGAGATTTTTGGCAATTTTTATTAATTCTTGAGTGGTCAGAAATGGTTACCTAGTACTATAAAAGCTTTAATAAGCTTTCTCAACTGTTACTGAAGCACAGAGCAAAAAGGGGCGGGATTTTGGAAGGGTCAATTACACTTAGGGCACCCTGATGGCCAGCAGCGGCCATGGCATATTAGGTAACACCCTGACCACCATATGAACCATATATCATTATACAACACAATGTTTGAACCCAGCTGCTTCTTGTTGCAGACCAGTGATGGCCGTTGCCACTGTACCATCGGGTACCAACCCTCCAACAACAGAGATGCGTGTGTACACAAACTGTACGATGTCTGCAGAGACGGGAAAACACGCACACAGTACGGAGACTGTCTGGACAGATATCAGTGGTCACTTCACTGCAGGCAGCAGGTTACAACTTGTGCAATCATATCACACACACATGCAAACACTAAAGTAGAGCAAAGGTCATTAGTGTTTCTCTCATAAAACAATAAAAACATTTGTTTGAATGATGCAAGAATATTTTGATACAGAAACAAGATAAAGTAGTAAACTGTGATCTGTTTACAGAACACAGTGACAAAACACACTCCACTATCACAGACAGGGCTAATGAGTACAGCCAACATGTCTTTGCCCTTTCCTCCATGAACCTATTTATCCAGTAGAGATTCGTATTAGTCTCATTTAATATTTAACCACAAAGTGCTTCCTCTGACTGTCAGTTAGCAAAACCTTCACTGTCCTATCCACGCAGTGTTTATTTCTGTCCCTGTCCTCCATAGCAGTCTTTGCTACAAATGACCTTACACCTAGTTACACGGTCACACCGAGCATGAGATGATTTTTAAATTACAAAATACAGTTTCACTTTCTATGAAAACAGCTTCTATAGCACATGATTGCAAACGTCATGAAACATTATAAATGTGACTTATAATGAATTATAAATTCAAGTGCTTACAATACATTACAACTACCTGCCAAGTACTTATTTTCCTCTTTCTATTTCCTTCTGGGATCACAAATCTCCTGCATTTCTCTGGATTTCTAACAAATTTTCACACCTTTTATTTTACTTTCTTATTATCACAACCTGTTTCTGGCACTGCACAGTGTGTCATCTTTGCAACTTCAATGGTCTACTGTTTCCACACAGACAACAATATAGCTATACCAAACCAAGCTCTCTGGAAAGAAGAATTCCCATTCCTTACAAAAAGTTTTAAAGGAAAGGGGCAGGCATTTTGTAAAATCTGTGAAGTCAGTTTTCTTTAAGGGGCTGGGCAAACAATAAACGAATGAAAGAAAACAAAAAAAATATATATTGGTTTATGCGACAAATTCTGTATCCTTTATCCCTTATCCTAAAAATGCTGCTGCAGTGTACTTATTCTTTAGTTATTTTTAGTCTCTAAAAGTCACCAAAAGTCATCAAAATGCAACTTTGGTTTCGAATCCTCCCTACTTTTGAGGTCTCAAGGCTGGCAAGTATGCCTGTACTACAATACACGCCTTATGAAATCAAATGTAGCGACACCTGTGAGCAAGTTCAGGCAGTCAACTCGAGCTGCACCGCAATCACAAGTGACACGCCTCATTCTCTGTAGTACATACCAAACGCACCCTTCTAATCTGGCGGTAAAACCTCCCATCTCTCCCCCTGCCTGTCAGTGCCATTGCTGCGTTGCATCAGCGTCACTGCCTGCTCATTCAGCCCCACCACCAGCCCCAGCATCCACCTGCAGGCTCTGACAGGGGGTCTAAGATATTTGTTCATCACTCCTCAATATCTCTATGTAAACATAGTCTGTGAAGAGTGATGAGGTCGGAGCCTAGACGCCAAACTCTATGTTCTTCTGCTGCTTTTAAAGGAACATATTTTTCCTCTGACCTGTAGTGTTATTCATCCATCTAGACTGTTCTGGTGTGAATTGCAGAGTTGACACTTGAACTAAGTCATTGTAAATCACATTTATAATGTTGTATGGCTGTTGATATATGCACATAAGAAAGCATTATGTGTGTTCATGAATGCAGTTATAAAGTATTCTACATACATTGTAATTCCTTACGAACACCCCCATAATGTACTGTAGATGTGGTCTTCATAGAAAGTGTTACCAAAAATACACACAGACATAAAAATTGTAATATTTGCTCGTTGTCAAAAAGGATTAGGTAAAACCTGTATCTGATCTATCTTTATCTGCTTTGCTTTGCTTTCCTGCAGGTGTGTCAATCTGCAGAGGACTACCGGGGTTATGATGGAGAGCTGGGTTTGTGCATCTGTAGAGAGCCTCCTAGAAGAGCTGCATGTGGAGGCCTTTGCAGGAGAAGACCAGCTACTGAGCTGAAGCTGCATTGCCAGTCCGATGGAGAGATGCAGCTGGTGTGGAGCTTTGACAGTCAGGTGGGCAAAAGCAGCTGCAGATTTTTGAACATTTTCATGCACAGAAGGAAGAAATACTGAAAGAAAGCTGAAAGAAATAATTGCTCTCAGGTATTTTAAAACCCACTGTACTGGAGAAGTGTTCCACCCAATCCTGATATCTATACCCATACGTGTTTCCACTGAAACTGTCACAGAGTAAACATAATGAACAGTTACCTGCTGAGACAGTGCATACAAAACATTCACACAATGTTGTCTTTATTGCAGCGGCAGTGAAAGAACAAGACAAGCGTCTCTTGTGTTGCAGTGACCTATTAATGGCAAACACTGTCATTGTGTGTGTGCAGGTGTCGGGCATCTCTGGCAGTGCGCTGGAGACAGTTTTTAAACAGCGGGACCCCCAGGGGACTCTTCTGTGCAGCAGCCATCTCAACTCCTCACATCCTGTCTACATTGTTCAGACAACAGGTGGTGACAGGCACACTCGCACGACACACAAAGTGACCCTACTGTCTGTCTTTGTCTCTCACATCTTCGTCTCTCTTGTTGTCTGACTGCAGAGGCAGGCTTCCTTGGCATCCTCAGCGGCCTCCCAAAGGAGCTTCAGCAACTGTTTCCTGTCACCACCCAGTGGGACACTCAGAGCTCAGCTGGTTTGTCACAACAAACAACAAAACAATATTTTTTTCATCATTAAATCACAATTAATGCTATGATAAACACTATGAATGAATGCATGATAAACTAGAAGAATGCACAAAGTAGAGCGCAGGTCCCTGCCAGGCAAGAGATTGTGAGGCACCTACTGCAATGCCACCGCAATTTCCAGATAAAACACTAACCTGTCCCACAGATACAGTGGCCTGAACTGAAAATTTCAAACTGAGGCAGTTGTTGATCACTTGTGACCTAGTGACACTCTTCAGGTCTTCACACACGTACACAAGTGATTGAAGATGAAGATCCTGTGCTTTCGTTTTCTAGAAAGTGACACTGATGATCCGTGGGAGGTCAGTGAAGTTGATGGTGGCCGAGAAATGAACTCCAGCAGCAGGATGGGAAACAAGAGAGACGTGATAGAAGATGTGAGAGAAATAACAGGAGTTCTGAACCCAACAGCATGTCTCCATTTGGGTGACTTTATACTGTTCACTGTCGACACACGTCACTATCCTCAGTATGATCTGTAAGTCAGATGTTTCTTGTTTTTTACTGCCAGGCATCTGTGGTTTTTGACTGTCTTTGACGCCTCACTTTCTGTCTTTCAGTGACAACTTGTACAACACAAACAGTCAATTTGACTGGGGTGCATTTAGACAGCTAGAAGAGGAGCTGACTCTGTCTTGGACTCCTCCCAGCTTCTTTTCAGTGGTCTTTAGCCAGCCTGGAGTGTATGTTTTCACACTGAGCAGCCATCAGCACAAACACTTGGTAAATGAATTTAAAATAGTACAAGCATTAAAGGTGGTCTAGTAAATTGCACAGTGAATTCCTATTTTCAAAGAAACACATCCACCGTTTGTTCAGCCATTGTTTGAAGGTTTTAGCTGCACTAACTTTTAGCTGGAGGCTCAGTCTTCTTCCTCTCATCATTTTTTTTTTTTTTTTTTGCCATACTACCCATGTCTAAAGGCACAAGAGACCTTACAAAGTACCTGTAATTTCAAACAGACCATCAGAACTTTATGCTGGAAATATATATGACTAAATAGTAGTAATATATATTGACTGACTAAATTATGTACAACAACAAAAATGATGTCCAACAACAAAAATCTATTTAGATGGGGTGTCTGTATTGTAGTATCAATTTAGTATCTTGCATCAATAGATGCCAAAAAAAGGCACACAAGGCAGACTATCAACTTCCATGTACATAAGATCAAATTTACAAGTTACAGGAAAACATAAATGGTATATTCTGTATGCCTTAATACTTGTACTTAATACTACAATGTATGAAATATTGTGTAAACTCAGAGCATGTGCAGAGACAGTCACGGAGCTTGTAGAAGTGTGCATTGCTCTATGCTGCAAAACCACGCCCATCTGGGTGAAATACCAAGTTTTTAGGGAGTCTCAGCCATAAATGACAGTGTGTTGCAAACGGTGGTAAACTGACCTTTCCTACGTCCCGCTCCTTTTTGCTCTGCGCTCCACTAGTCTGACTCACTGGATGGACACTGTGAATATAAGTCTGCAATTGGCTTATTTAAGTGGCATTGCAGCGAACACTAACTATGATTTCAAAATCCCCAGTAAACAAGAACAACTTCCTCCTGCAACCTACACACTAAAAATAGCAAATTTATGCTTAGGGTGCTAATAATACGAATGTAAACAACCTGTTATATTTTAATTTGCAGCAATGTAGTCTTTTCTCGGCAGCACCGTTGCCGCATCTTGGGCTTAGCGCTTCCTGAGACGTTTGTGGTTGACTTAAAGAAATTCAAACAAGATGGTATTTTTTTCCCTTATAGCAGAATGTGTATGCATGGAGTCACACCTTTCTGCAGCACTGTGGCAATGTGAGACTTATGGTTCACTGACAGTTCTACGTAGCTAGCTAATCTACATCAATTGTTAACTAACTTGTTTTCTGGTATTTTGCTAACATTAGCTAAGATGTGACTATGCAGAAAACAGGAAAGGAGAAAGCTTCTGCCAGGTACCAAGCCTGCTCAACTGTCCATCCAGTAATAGAAATATGAGTATATAATTTTCTATACATTTATTAAAAAAAAACTGTACTGTATTAAATCAATGTGTTCCCCAAACTGACCCTTGTGATTTTGTTCTTACTTAGTATGTGCGGGTGATGCCTGCAGGCGGCCAGTGTTATGAGCCCGGTCCTTTCTTCCCCACCATCCCTCGTCATGTGATCAGGGTGGGAATCACCAGGAGACGCGACCTGTTACTGAGGCCAGATTGGCTGGTGACTGGGGGACTGCTATTTGGAGCTGTGGTCATCCTCTGCTTATGTGTTACACTGCTGGTTAGTGTACATTCACACACATACAAACACATACTGTCTCATTGAAGGGACAGTTCATTTGAGTTGCAGAGTTTAAAAATATTGGCCATAAAGATGTCTACCTTCTCTTGAATGTAATGGGACCATATGGCCCTTGGCTTGTGGTGTTTAATGCGCCAAAAAATAGAAAATACAACTAAACAGCAATGTCTTTTTCCAGAAATCATGACCCAGTTATGCAAGATAAGTGAATACCTTTCATGTAGGAACAAACTTACTGTTGAACTACACCCACCAGCTGAATCTTAGTACAGAGGGAGGCAAGCATCTACTCACGGATGACATCCCATATTAGCATGTCAGCACAAGCCTCTTTCCAATTAGATGCATGCAGGTTTAATCTGCACAGTGATTTGGTTGAAAGAAAATAGTTTACTAATAGTTGAATGAGTACCACAAGTGCCATCTAGTTCCATTGTATTTAAGAAGGACGACATTTGAAAGGGGGAAGATATATATTCTTTTTGATTTTTGAGTACACTGCCCCTGTATAGATCCTGTTCCGTGAATATGGATGGCCTGAGAAGCAGCCAATCAGAGCGCGGTATCGCTTGTTGCAGTTGGCCTACCACATGGACGACTACTCATCTAAAGGTTCAAGGGTGATCTCACTGAGGAAGATTCACAGAAACCAACAAGCTAGAATGACACAAGATTCCATTCAACCAGGTGCAACACACACACACACGCACGCACGCACGCGCACACACACGGACCACTAAGCTCATTTATTTGAAAGCCTCGGGGCCAAAATGTTATGTAACTTGTATTCAAACATAATCTTCAACACATCAGTGAATGCACCTGCAGTGTCACAGACACACACACACACACACACACACACACACACACACACACACACACACACACACACACACACACACAAACCACATACCATCTTACATACAGACAAAAACACACTGACACTTTGGTCTTTGAAGACCCTTGTGACATCTTATGTAACACTGACAGTGACCCCTGGGTGTTGCTCCCACCCAACCAATTACTGTTGAAAGGCTCCTGTCATACACCTGATATCACGTGCAGTGATGTGCAGTAACAATAACAACAGTCCAAATGTCACAGGACATAGGAAATCACCTCAAATTACATCATCTTGACATGGTGAGTTTTATTGCTACATAGGGTTGTTTGTCATTTGACCTCTCAGTAGTGAAGAAGACATAGGCTATTATTTAAAGAACATAAAGAGTAGAATTTTCTGGTAGCTCTTAAATTGAAGGGTCATAAACATTCATTAAGACTCATGTTTATGACCATTTAATGCAAAGGTGACATTGTTTGAGATGTCTTTGTTATGACAACTTAACATTATCAGACTTAAAGGAACTGTTTAGCTTTATGTTTTAACATTACATAAACGGTATAATGTGCAACAGTTTCCTAAAAAAATCCATGCCTAGACTCATGATCCCTTTCAATCATTACTGTCCCACCAAACTGGTGGTGGTGTCTGTATTTTGTGGCATAAAAAGTGGAACTATTTATCAAGGCTTCTGATGACTTTACTGTCATAAAAGTGCACACCACAAATGAACATTAAGGTAGATGTGCAAAAACACGCAGGTATGTGAGTGATGTCGCATGTGGATTTCAGACTCGTTGATCTTTCTCTGGCATGCTTGCTCTTACAAGTCCTTTTGCAGACAGAGGTTTTAGATTTTTAATGTTTTTTTTTCAATATTCTATTGATCTCCCTCTCTATGTCTCTCTTTTTGTTTCACTCTTCTGACAGCAGTCTGTGCAGACTCCTTGGAGGAGTTCTGGGATTATGAACACCAGGTGGATCTGGAGGCTTTCAGCAGCAACACCTTCTACAGCCTGCTGCTCAAACAGAGTCTGTCTGTCACCACACGGCTGGGACAGCTCACCACTGAGGTCTGTAGCTCCAGGTTTAAATGCAAAATCAACAAAAGGATTGACTTATACCCCCTCTGTTCTGGCACGCACACTTTGATGCATGTAATTCTTTTCTCAGAGAAAGTAAGCCCCTTTAGCCTCTTCAACATCTGCGCCCGTCATTACTTTGTCTCTCTGAGACTTTAAGAGCCTCAGCTTTAAAGCTAGAGTGAAGATACTGGTGTCATGTGAAACTTGAAGACCTTGCCAGCTTGTCGAGAAGGGCAGCACATAACGCTCCAAAGTTAGGCTAAAGTTAGTGAGTAAATTACTGGTGTGGCCGTTTTCAAAGGGATCCCTTGACCTCCCACATGAAGATATCTAAATGAAAATGGGTCCTATAGGTACCCAAGTGATCACAGTGAATCACAGTGACTGCGTCCCCTGGTGTCCCCATGAAAAAACACACAGCAAAAGTGCCCTCTTTGCTGCCACTGTGGTAGATAAAACATGATAAATTGCCCTCTAGGGTGGCCCATAGTCCAAGATAATATGATAAAGTGATCTCTAGAGAATTAGTTGGCCTCTGTGTGACATATTACAGACGTTTAATTAATCAGTGATTTGTGCATTTTTAACAGGTTGACCCCAGTTCATTTTATTCATCTGCAACTAACACACTGTCTTTTTTTTTTTAATAATACTACTTTAATAATATGGTCAGGGCCATACAGTCTCATTTTTAAATGTCAGCCAGATAAAAGATCAATGAGTAAGGCAGACCGGGCTTACATATTCAACTAAACAATGCCTCAGCCCTTCACGTTCTCTGCTACTAAGGGATGAACAATAGGGGAAAGTAGCTTAACAAGAGGGATACATTTTGGTCATTTTGCTAACATGGGGAATGTAATCCCCCTGTTCCCCCCATTGGGTCATTGGTTCAATCCCAGTTTATAGCCCTTTGATGCATGTCATCCCCTCTGTCTTTACTCTTTTCTGTATTCACTTCAGCTGTCTCTATCAAATAAAGGCATGAAAAGCCCGTAAGTATACTGAAAATGTATTTGTATCATGTCAGCTTCAGGCTAGGCGTTAGATGACATTGTTTATGGGTAGATACTGTATTTCATCAACTTTGCTGGTTTTAGTTTGTCCAAACACAGGGGAGGAGGGCAGGAGGAGCACTTTGTTTTCCGAGACTGCATATTGTAGTCATAGAGTTTGTCATATAAACTCATTTCTCACAAGCATTGGTTCAACACAGTCTCACTTCTTCACTCATGAAGTTCAGCTCTGGTGAAACAGTTTGGGTGTCTCATTGGAATGCCTCTGTTTTTTGTCACGCTTCTCTGTCGCCCCTCCTGTTTGTAACATTAAATTGTTGGCTGCAGTGTAGGAGATAGAGATTGTTGTTACAGCCCTCAGGATGGCTGAGGCGATAAAGATGTAATGGGAGACGGCTCATCTCACACCCCTATGTCATCCCATAAACGTGCCTGTCTCACCGGTGTTAGTTGTGCACTAGCTGCACTGCGGTGGAGTCAGATGTGTGATCTGATTACTACATATTTCTATTAACTTACTGTCTTATCTGTTTCTCTTTCAAACAAGTGTTTGTTTGTGTGTATCCAGGTAAAGGAGCTCTACCAGGGGGTGCTTGGGAAACTGCAGCTACTCCACCCACGCCTGATCACTGAGGAAAGGATGGGGGAGGGTTATGAGAGGATGAGGAGGGAGGTGGAGAGGGAGGTGGTGCGACGAAAGACTTTAGCATCACAGCTGAGGATTCTGCTCGACAGTCAGCTACAGGTTTGCATCATATTACATTGTACATTACATTACACTGCACGTCTCCCATTATCTCATTATAAAAAATAAGGAAAATCCTGAGGCCAGTTGCACGAAACAGTTTTGAGTTGAGATATTCCTTAAATGATGTTGCACCAAACTTTTAAACTAGTTTGAAATTAAGAGCGATTGAAGTTAAACTGTCCCTGAGTTCAGTTTTGAATTGAATTGAATTCTGTTGCACCAAAATTTTAAACTCCAGTTAACTTAAACCTTATACTTAAGGAGGTTTCACTTTTGAAACAGTTGCCTCATTGAAATGGACTGAGAAAAATAATCAAGTTCCTCACAGAAAGTTAAGGAAAAGACTAAAATCAAATGAGTTTTATGATGTGTTCTCTGCTGAGCCATCACGAGTGGGCTGACAAAACTAAAGCTAACTGTTACATTTTGTGAACTTTTTAATTAGATCCAAAGACCAAGTTGTCATCCTCAAATGTCTTGTTTTGTCAACAGCCCAAAGATGTTCAGTTTATGGTCGTAGAGGAGCAAAGAAACCAGATAATATTCACATTTCAGAAGCTAGAATTTTAGGTAAGAAAAGAAAAAAAATAAACAAAAACAAAACTCAAACTGATTAATCAATTATCAGAATGGTTGGTGATATAGTTGATAATTGATTAATTGTTGCTGCTCTAATCAAAATAATTACAATTAATCAACTATTTTTTTCAGCTCTGTATCTTTCTATTAATCTTGTTTATATTCTGCTCTGTTCTGTTATGTTTTGCTGGTTTCTGCAGGTTCTGAGGCGAGAGCAGCAGGCCCAGCAGAGGGCCCACAGTGTGTTTACGGCTCAGCTCAGAGAGTGCACCAGACTACTGTCCAAAGTTTATAACTACAACCAGACATCCTGCGAGCTGCACCAGCAAAAGTAAAGCTTCCATCTATCCTCTGCACAGTGTCACAAACAACAAGTAGAACTCAGTACATCCTCAATCTGCTGCTTCTTGTTTTCAGTTTGAACCAGAGGCTAACGTCCCTGGTGGATGAGATGGGAGAGCTGGTGTCAGCAGAGTGCCAGCGTCAGGGGGCCTGGGGGCTGCTGGGTGAGGGCACAGGGGCCAAGCTGCTCTGCCCTGACACTGGAACTGTGCTGACCAAGGACCACATCTTTGGTGAGTCCAACAACCCTGCCGTTAGATTACTTAAATATTCTAGAAATTCTGTCCCTGAATCTCAGAGAAACAACGCCATCTATTGCTTAATATGTGTAGTGCAACAACAAGAAGGCCTAAATAAAAACTCAAAATATTCAAGTTGTTATCAGTATATTTATTATTAGATACCATTTATATTAAGAATGATAAAAAAAGATTGAAAGCACTTGATCTATTTGAAAACACACAAATACACTTTGGTCCATACTGAACATTAAGTCCTATATTATATCTGCAAGTTTTGGGTAACAAAATAAAAGCAAATTCACAGAAAACGACTTCAGTCAGCATCAGAATTACTTAATTGATCCCATGGGGAAACTGAGTTATGGTACAGTTGCTCCAATCAGAACATATGCATAGAGAATTATAAGAAAAATAGAAAATGTGTAATAATATAAGAAATAAGAGATGTCCTGCAAGTAAATGCCTACTTTTGTATTCTTAAGTTTTATGTCATTCTAGGTGCAGTAAAAATTTTTTTTTCTCCAATAACAATTATCTTTTAAATGGAACATAAGCATTTTAGTCAGAGGCTTAGAGGTTAAGAAACATGATTTTCTACTTGAAATAAGTTTTGACAGGATGAGCAGCATGAAAAGCTGTCCGCCCAGCATGTGAATGTACTCTAATTAAAAACAGCTTAAATCATCATCACATTCATTAACAGTTTGATGAGTCCTCTCACTCATATCTCCGTCTGTTCCCTTCAGGTCAGGATGGGTCGCTGCGTGTCTCTCAGGCTTTTCACTGTGATCCAGTCACAGGCCTCATAAGGCCAAATGCTCACAGCCACATGCTGCTGAGCAGCGGCCACACCATGGCAGTACCACCTGATTTCTTCCTCCACCCGCAGACTGGCAGAGTTATGCCCATCACCGGCAATGTGGCTTATGATCCTGCAAGCTCCACTTTGGTTTTCACAACTGACTCATGCACAGGTAAAAACATGAGGGGTGCTGATGGAGTCTGATGTCCTGAAATACTGGTACTTTACACGGTGGGGAACTGGTCAAATCACATGTCATAGTATTACATTTAGGTGTTTTTCATGCAGCTGACATTTAGTTTGATGGCAGATAAAGTGTCAGCCTCTTATACCTTCAAACAGTAATCAGAAATTAAGGCTTGGTCAGCCTCATAAAATCAAAGCTCATTATGTTCACTACCTGCTGCAACTTCTCTCTGCTGACAGCTAGCAAGGAAGAAATAAATATTTTTATTTTGTTCTCCTTGACATTGCTCATTTTTTCAATGCTCACACAACTGGAACAAATAAAATTTATAGGTGTTGGTATGGCCAGAGGATTAGTGTTTGAAGAAGTGTACTGTATATCACAGGAAAATGAATTCTGCCAGGCGACAGTTATAAAAAAAATATTAATATAGTTTATGTTTAAAATATGTCAGAATGTGGCAGTTTTTTTTTAAAGTCATTACTCAATAATGATTGAAAAGTCAAAGGGATTTCTGTTTCTCCAAATATTTCAGTCTAAATTACTTCTTACATCTTTCTTAACTGCAGTAATTTGGGTAGTTGTAATTAGTTACTTCCACTCCTGCATGCATGCCTGTGAACGAGTTTCTGAGTGTGGACATGCTTTTAACAGCCTAACAGGTGTTATTTTATTCTCAGAAGACAACAGGAAGTGGGACAGTCCCCTCCTTCCTTTCATTCCTTACCCCACGTCCCGCCACTCAGACCAGCCTCTGCCCAGCGCTCGGCTCAGAGGCCTCAGGCCGGGCCAGAGACTGCAGCTGGGTGTTCCCATGGCAGACCCAGAAACAGGAGTCCCAGTGCCCATTCTGGCTGTAACCATCCACCCTGAGACGGGACTAGTCTACCCACTCGGAGGGGTGCATGTCTGTCCCCTCACCCGCCTGCCCCAGCCAATACAGACCGGCTATCCCATGCTGGACTCCAGGACGGGGAATGTTGTGCTCACTGTTGGGGTCAGTTTAGATCCAGTGACAGGTCAGTGCTGCTGGTGAGTCTCCAGTACAACCTGTGTGGAGGCTATTATAGCTTCAGCAACTTAAGTTTGTTCTGTATGTTTGTGTAGGAGCTCTGCTGCCGGTAGGTGGAGTTCTGCTGGCTGAGTCCATCATCGAGCCTCTGAGTGGACGGATGGTGAGAGTAGGAGGGGCCAGCATACGGGCCGGGCAGCTGCTGCCTCATGCAGGAGGATACCAGGCTCTTCTGGAGTCTAAGGTCCAAAGATAATGTATAATTGAATTTAAGGAGGATAATTCAATTAATCTCACAACCCAGGCCATTTCAGAGCTGTTTCTGGTTTAAAAAAATGTTTCTTTTTTTTAATCAATTACATAATTTTTCATGTAAAACAAGAATTTGGTTCTATTTCTCTGAATTTACGAGGTTATCTTTTATTTTTAAAAATGGCTTTGTAGTTCTCAATTAATGAGGTAATTTTCCATTAAAAATGGTCTTTTTTCTGAATTAATTAGATTATTTTACATTTTTGCAAAATGGCCTTTTCTGAATGAATGAGATAAATTTAATTAAAAAATGTTTCTGCTTTCTGAATTTATGAGATAATTTCTTATGTAAAAATACCTGAAAAATATTCAATTAATTCAGAAAAACAGTCAGTTGTTTTTATGAAAAAATATTTCATTAGAAGAGAGCGTTGTTTTTCTCTGGCAAATGCAATTAGTTTCTGAACGTGTTTTTGAAATATGACAAAATAAATGTCCTCTTATAGATACATTTTATAAGACAGATAAAAGGTTCATTCAGCAGATTTTTGATTTAAAAAAAATGACTTGAATGAAAGAAAAACTTTTGTCAAGTAGGTTCTGTCAGTGATGTTCAAAGTATTGGAGCTCCTGAAGCCTCTGACTGAGGAGTGGGGGTCAAACCAAACGTTGCAGCACCATCAGAGCAGTGAGAGAGGGAGTGGTCGACAGGATCATCTTGTCGCTGCGGTGAAGGAGCTCCAGCAGGCCTGGGGAAGAAGCCTGCACTGTCAGCTGCAGCTGCACACCAGGCTGGAGATCCTCCTGGACTGGGCTGTCAGTCTCCAGCAGGATGGAGGGACTCTAGGTGAGGAAATGTTGGTGGGAGGATGCATGAATTCTACTTTCATATTATAACATGTTTAGCTTTTGTTTATGGCTATAAAAAGGCCAAAAATGTATGTTATTATATTGACCTGGATTAACTTAAGTTTTGGCTTGTGATTTAAGAAAACATGTTGCCTAATTATTATTGGCAACTTTTAGCTGTCTGTCATCTACCTGACTTTTACTGAAACTGACTGTGTTTGATATAATATTATCCTAAAAGGTGAAACACTATTTTATCTCCTTCCACCTTCACTGCTCATTGCTGTTTCATCTGTTTCTTCTTTAGTCACTTTATTGTGATATGTGAAGAGAAATTCAGATACTGAAGGCTGTTGCTGCTTTAGAAAATAAGAGCGTTTACTATTTTAGCTATACCTATATGTTGAACAAAAGACAACGCAGTCTGACTAATTTCTTTGCTGCTTCTGGATGTCACATCGTGGTCCTTACGTGCCCTCTGCAACTGAGAACAAAAAAGTTTTAGGCAGAAAATGACTTCTGTCATTTGACTTTGAAATGAGCGTCAGAAAGGTTTCATGAGCCTGGAGGATGACATTTTCTTTACTGAAACACTTTTCACATGACCTTTATTTGTCACAAACAACCAGCCTCCACAGAAATTAAGCATGCTTGTCCCACATAACACGTAATAATGGCACATGCGCAACAGCACTGGAGTTCCCCCGACTCCTCACTAGGGGACGCCAAAGCTTCATGGGGGATCGCAAGGCCATCTTGATATTAAGTTGTCTAAAAACTTTTATTTCAAAGCATATAGTGGGGCTATATCTCGGCATTTCATTAGTTCCTGTGAAAAAAAAACTACAGACATAGTATTATATGAAAAAGTTCTTAAAAAATATCAGGAAAGGTCATCTCTGATTCAGGATTCACAGGAATTAATCTGTTCAAAATTAACCCAAATTGCTCATTTTACACAAACCTCCTGCAGTTTTTAACTTTATTATTTGGCTGAACATTACAGCTCATCAGTTGCTCTGTACTGTTATTGGCATGGATTGAAAATAATATGAAATATCCATGAAATATGTCATTTAAATTTTTTAGTATTGTTTAGTCACAGTAGTTTTCCTTAATGAAAAACATTGCCCAACATGGATGCTATATATAAACTCGAAAAGATAACAACAATAAAACCTTTAATGTAAGCCACAAATTCTGAGTCATCACACTGTCATAAATAACATACATTACAGCAGATTACCCATAATGCTTTCTGAGAGATCTGCTTTATCTCATAAAAGTGGCAAGTGTAATATAAGTGTCACCAGAATTAAATGCTGTAAATGTGACAGTCAGTTGCACTGTAGGCTTGCGTGTGTGTGGATATATATAGATATATTTCTTTTTTATGTTGTTAGAGCTCCTGGCTCATCAATAATCAAATTATGTCTCAGCTGAAAACTCTGCTGGAGGCTGTTGTCATGTGATAGACTTATTATGTTCTCTGCATTTTGCTCACATTGCAACTCTGTGGTGGCTAATTTGGCTGCTGTGTTTGTACTGTGTACTCTGTTTGATAATCTGCTTCTTCTGACAGCCAGTTGTGCCGTCAGTCACAATCCTGTTTCATGTACCTCACGCTATCTATGGTTATTTTTGCATGTACTTTAGTTTCGAATTTGCTTGATCTTAGCCAAAGGGAATGCCGATAAACAGTGTTGGCTTATGATGGCTGTAAAGTAAATGTAAAAACTAAAACTGTCTTTCTTCTACACCAGTCAGAAAAGTCTTGTTGACCTAATTCTGCACCTCTCTAACTTCCTCTAGTGTTGGACATAAAAACTTTCAGGAATACTGCAAAAAATAAATATTTGAGCATGCATCATATTTTGTTTCCTCCACTCTAACTGTCTAACTTCGCCCGTACAAACCAGGAGAGATTCCTCTCCCAGGTTCAGATGTGTGTGTTCCAGCTCTGCTGGGGATGGAGTACCCTGACCCCATGGGATCAGGTCTGAGTGTACCTGTGCTGGGGTGTCAGACTGACCTCGTCTCTGGGATTATAATACCGCTGGCAGGGACCATGGAGGACCCTGACGGAAAAGGTAGAGTGAAAAGCTATTGCACAGGTCAGTGTTAACCTGACACAGTTTATCTGACCCAGTTTAAAAAAAAACTTCTGAGTTAGTATAAACTGAATTGGTTGATATAACATGTGGATTATGAAATTAGCAGAGATTTCACTGGCAAATATGTTCACATTATTCAGCTGATTGACAATAGTTTGCACAATGTTCAGTATCTTTAAATATGACCACAATAAATATCTGTTCCTTGGCTTTATCTGGTCTGGAATTAATGACTGCTCTGCAATTTTTTTTACACTTTGCAAAGTCAGCCAGAGCCTTTTGTTGGCTAGTTCTGGCCCACGGGCCTTATGTTTGACCTTCTCTGTATTTATGTTGCTGTACTTCACAGGCTTAGTGGCTATCCGGTATGGAGCTCAGACTGTTGACCCAGTGACAGGGTTGTTGGCCCCTGTGGTTGCTGCCCGCCTAGATGTGTCCAGAAAAACTGTTGTACCTGTCACAGCTGCCTACTGGCTGTCGGTTTCAGATCAAACTGATAGTGTGCAGGTGGGGAAATGGTAAAGAGAAATGCTTCAACAAATGATAAAAACATCAAGATACTTTTGATATGACCATGATGAATGAAAGTGATTTACTATGGAAATTACAAAAATAATCATGAATAAAAACAGATGTTGAAAATGTGAGGGGTGAAAATGGATATGAAATGATTGATTAATTTAGAAGTGATTTGATTAAAACAGTTGTTGTATGAAGAAGGCAGAGCCATGTTTCATCAGTCACAACATAAAATTGCCACATATCATTAAGAAAAGTGGCCTCCTGGATGGTCTACTGACAAAAACTATTGGAAAAAAAATGACGAAAATTCTTATGAATTAATAATGTAAGTTATGAAATCAATCAAATTGTCAGTTGATTTTATCATTTTGATTGACAAAATATGGTGCATGCTCATTCAATAGTCAACAAAACCTGCACCCCTGCAGTCTTTTTGACAGGTGTGTAGGTGAAGTGGGTGCACCTTACAAAGAAGAATACCTTTTGACTGTCAGTAGCAGAACAGCTTATGTCTCGATCAGTTAGTCACTGGGCATGTTTTAATTTGGTTTAGCCAGAAGGAACGAAAATGTTTCACTTGAAATGATACCAGTTATTTGGGTGTGGTGAAAGATAAAGGATAGTGTGTACCATAGATTATCAGAGGAACTGTTTCAAATAAAACGTCAATCAAGTTCAAATCAATTTACAATTTTTCACATACATTTTCAGCACTTCCACACTTTTCAGTTTTTCTTTTTTTTTTTTAAACAAATTGGCTTCAAATAAAAAAAAAAATCATTTGATCCTCTATTTTTCAATTCTCATGCATTTTAATCACCTCTATTTTCATCACCTCCATTTTTATCCATTCATTTTTGTAACTTCCATCCCATCAAAACTGATTCAAGTTTTTGTGAGTTGAACCTCTAGCCTCTTTTCATTTGGCAGCCCATGAATTCAGTTACATGGAGTTTAGTTAAGCTGACGGACTTTCTTTGTGTTGCTGCTGCTGTGCGGCAGGTGGAGGCGCTGCAGAGAGAGGTGTGTGAGCGAAACACTCTTTGGCAGCAGCAGAGGCAGCGGGAGGAAGATATTCTCTCTGATCTGGACTCTGCTTTATCCCAGTGCCTCTTCAGAGCGACAGAAGCAACCTCTTATCAGGTCGGCAGGGGCAGTTTGCTGTTTTGGTTGTAAATTTCTCATATAGCCTGGACCCTGAGTAATAAGGGGAAAAATTCACATGGGCTGAGCCTTTTGAACATGTGGAAATGAGTAAGAGGATGGCACAAACAGCATTGGATAGTAATTCAAGTGAAGCTTTTCATTTCCTGGCATGAACTGCAAGTAAGCAAGTTAGATGGTTCGGTTTTTAGAATTAGGGCAAATTACAAAGTCACTATGAGTGCCTTTGTTCCTTAAATTGAGTTTGTGTGTATAGATGTGCCAGTATGCAAATGTGTACCTCCACTTTTCATCTTCCAAGCCCAGAGATGGCAAAAGCACATGCATTCATTACTCGAGTAGAAGTACCAATACTTGTGTAAAAAAGATTTGTGCTGGTAAAAGTAAAAGAACTGCTTGAACTTATTTACTCAAGTCAAAGTGAAAAAGTACGGGCTCTGAAATGTGCTCTGACTATAAAAGTAAAAAGCTGCCTTCTGCAGGACATTTCTACCTCTTGTTTCTGTGCAAAGCTAACTGAACCTCACCTTTGCTTAATGATCGAGTCCCTCTCTTGGTCTGATTTGTCTTCAGCTTTTACATCCTTGTTACGTCTTGTTATGTCCTTCATGTCTTTAATGTCTTATTATGTCTTTGACATAATTTATGTCTTGTTCATCTTATACATCATTTTCATTTTGTTGTGACTTTTAGGTTGTTTTCTTGTAACATATTTTAAGTCTTTCTCATCTTATTATGTCTTTTAAGTCGTTTTCATCTTGTTACGTCTCTCATGTGTAATAACCACCGATGGATACACCAAAGAATCATCTTTTCTGTGTGTTATTGTACTGTACATTTAGGTTGAAATCAGTCCTGATGTTGAGGAGGTGGCGTACAGTGATTCAAAATAAATATAATAAATTTTTCCCTTCATATGCATTAAAACTAAAGTAACAAGCCTGTTTTAAAATGTAAGCAGTAGAATGTACAGATATTTGTGTTAAAATGTAGGGAGTAAAGGTAAAAAGTTGTCAAAGAAATAAACACTCAGGTACAGATACCTAAAAAAATCTACTTAGGTACAATAACAAAGTATTTGTCCCTCATTACTTCTCATCTCTGACTACAAAGTTACTGTATCTCTGCTTCTGAGTGTCTGTGTTGCTTAAATTGAGTATGTTTGTGTGGATGTGTCAGTGTGCAAATATGTGCCTCCACTTTTCATGCTCCAAGCATAACTCTGTATTCTGGTGCAGGTCCAGTGGTCAGGGAGGCAACTGAGGGAAGCAGCCATGGAGCTGCAGGATTCAGCGCAGACAGAAGCCCAGAGGAGAGCTGCTCAGCGCTCCCACTTGGCTCTGATCTTGCCTCCACATGTATTACACATCCTCACACTGGGTAAATTGGCTGGCAAGCTGGCAGAATGAAGGAAATTACAGTCATGACCTGCACTTCGGTTATATTCATCGCTTTCCAAAAGAGAGATGCTTCATGCCAGCGTCTCACATTGCATCCTTCCGTTGGATAGCAATTACCATAATTTCAATGTTCAATATTTATTTGGGTTGGCAGCGTGTCTTTGTGTATGTCTGTGTGTTTAGGTGACGGGGAGGAGTGGGATCAGCAGTGTGTCTGGCACTCAGAGCTCATGTCGGGCCTTGATAAGGTGGATGTGTGTTTGGAGCAGCTGCAGCAAGACCAAGAAAAATGGATAACACAAGGAGGAGACTGGGCTACAACCCTCCAAGCTATGGTCAGGATAATGGCTTTATGGTCTATTTTTTTCCTATCAATAACAACAACAACAATGAAACTGTTACATCAATTTACAAAAAAAGCTCTGAAAACTATTTCCTAAGACCTGGATACTTCAAAGCATCAAATTAAAAAAAAACAATAGGTCCTACATTTGATGATAACTAGGCTTAGGGAGTAATAGATTACATGTAACAGGATTACATATTTTGGATAAAACAAAGGTAGCTGTATTCCATTAAAGTTACAGGTACAAAAATTTATAATCAGATTACAGACACATTTAGTAAAAATGGAGAGTATTGGTGGGATTACAATTTTAAAATAAAGAACGATATACTACCATGTGCAGTGGACAGTTAGACAGACTAATAAACCTAACAATGAACATAAAACACTTAGACCTGCAACAATAAATATAACATTAAGTGACTATTAAATAAATTTTTCATCTATTTTGATAAACGTTAAAGTATTTTTATAAGAAAAAAGTCAAAATTGGATTTCAGCTCCTTAAATGTGAATATTTTCTAGTTTCTTTACTCCTCTCTTGAATAGTTTTGGGTAGAAGAAAAAATAAGACATTTCAGGACATCATCTTGGGCTTTAGGAAACATGCAGCAAATGTTTTCACCATTTTCTGACATTTTATAGACCAAACAACTAACTGATTAATGGGGTAAATGTTTGACAGATTAATCGAAAATGAAAATAATTTTTACAGGAAAGACTGGAAAATAGGTGGAGCAAACGTGGAGCACAGACATGTTTGGACGTGTTCTTCAACTGACTCAACTGTGACTCCTCTCTGACTAACTGATTATCTTTGAGTTGTGGACAAAACAAGACATTTGAGGACATCATCTTGTCATCTTTGATCAACATTTTTCACCATTTTATGACATTTCATGGACCAAACAACATATTGATTCATTGAGAAAATGATCAACCAATTAATCAATGATGAAAATAAAAGTTAGTTGCAATACATTATATTAGGCTTAACAATTTAGCCATATTTTATAATGAGGTAACTTAAAAGTGATGGAAAGTAATCAAGTTAGATTACTGTGATACTTGGATTACATTAGTGACTACATTTAACAGGTAGTTAGTAACTGTATTGGAATACATTTTTAAAGTACCTTTCCCAGACGTGGCTATAACGATAGTCTCCCCTCAAAAAGGCTGTTTGAGGGCAAAGTAAAGCAGTGAAAATACTGACTACAGATAAGTACCTCATACAACCCCACTTCAACTAAACCTAACTATCCCTTTAATTGGTGACTGGCACATTTAGGGTAGATGCTCTCTTCCCTCTCAGACCACCAGTGCTAGATGTCTATGACTCTTGATGCTATAGCTCTGTGCTGTGAGATGCTCTCTGTAACACTGTCATCAAAATGTAAATAAATCTTTACGCCTCTTCTGTGTTTATTCGTCCTGCAGGACAGAGAGCTGCGACAGAGAGAGTTGTGGGAGCAGTGTTCTTCCACACAGACGGAGTTGGAGGCTGCTCTTAACGCGCTGCACTTTGTCAGACAACTTTCTCGGCTCCGTGCTGACACCGCTCAGGTCAACACACACGCACTGACACACTGCATAAATAACACTGAGTATAAATAAACTGAGTTATATGAGGTAGAGAGGTGGATGGCTCTTTTTTGTTTGTCTTTTTCATCATTAACTCTCTAATTTTGTTTAAGGAAACTTTGCTTAATTGCACGATTATAGAGAGTTATCTAGAAGTTTGTTTATCTCTTTTATGTTATTCTGTTGTGTTATCCTCTTTCTTGTTTGTGTAGGCAGTACTGTGTGGGAACTTTTGGTATAAGGAATATGGTCTGGTCCACTGCAGTGTGCACAGACCAGCTGTGAAGATCGTGAGTTTGCTCCAACAGATTGCTCTGCCTCTGCTGAAGAGACTGAACCAGCTCCTGGAAGACAAACAGCCTGCCAGTTTCTCCCCCAACACCTGCCATCAGCACATCTCTGGTACCGACTCACTGTCAGAATGGGGTACAACATTAGCTACATGATAGGGGTACAAATACATGATAGGATATTCAGTGTGTGTTATTTGTATTACAGTAACGTCCTAACTTGCAACTGTTTCTAAGTCAAATGTTGTGCCTCAATTTGGATCCTTCTGTTAGTACAGTCATGTAGTACACTTTGCACACTATGCACTCACTCGCATAATGCGTGAATATTCACAGGGTAGTGCTGTTGAGTTGTCAAATTGAGGACGTCAGTTGCGTCCTTAAGGTAAATGCTGATTGCAGCTTCTTCTTCGAGGGTGACCTGAAGCTGGCTGGAGTTTTGCTCCCACTTGCTAAAAACATCTACCAACTTGTTAATTTTATTTGTGTTCAATTTCACTTCATTCAGCACAAATGCCTTTTTGATTTTGTTTACTTTTGTTTGGCCCGTTTCTCAGGAAGTTAAAAATATGCCATAATCTCCCTCGCTGACAGGTCAGCTGAAAGTGCACCAATAAGTTGATTTGATTCGCGGTGCCAAATCTTAACAAACCTATACAGGGTACTTGTTAAAATACACACATGACTTATCAGTATAATTCGATGGTCACTACGGCCACCATAGTCACTGTGGCTACTTCCTCAGCCGCCTGGGCTGCTAAGTTCACAGGTTCGTTAGTCCCACCTCTTCTGTTATGTAAGTGAAATGGCAACTGTTGAGAATGAGAAGTGTCCAGTGTCCCACAGTCAACCTTTTGGCATTTTTGAGAACAACATCCAGGTATTCACAATGCACTTTGTTTTTCTGTAAATGTCTATGTGAACGCATGTTTGCACTCAAACAGGAAGTATAAGTGCAGAAGTATGCAAACTGACACAAAGCTAATGTTCCTATCCTAACTGAAGATTTTATAGGGTGTTACACAAGCATCCTAACAGTATTCTATCCTAAGCATCCCCAAAATCTTAAATAAACTCTCCTAATTTAAGGAAAACTGAAATTAACACTTTACCACCTGTTGTAGTTAACCATCTTATGAGCTAGCTAATGGTTGTGTTCACTAACAGTATGGAAGAGCAGGGACGAAAGTATAATATATATTTCCCTCTTTACACATAGATGCATTTATTTAGAGTAAACATATTTTATTGTTATGTCCTCTACCATTGCACATTGTTACTTTTGCTTGTCTCTCTCTGGATGCAAGGAAACCAGGCATGGGACAGTTAAATACATCAACCCCAAAAGTATTGAATATTTCTGACATACAGTATAATGCTCATTAATGCTTCAGTTAGTCTTCCAAACAAATGACCATATTCCTCTCAAATCAGTTTATCATGTCAAATGTTGCATTTGTATGAAATTAGACCCATATATGTCAAACTCACTCAGTACATAATCACCTCTCATAGATAAATAAATCAAAATAAATAAACAGCCTGACATGCTCTAGCATACACATCACTTGGCCTTCTCACCAGGCACGGCCCCAGGATTTCAATTTTGGGTGGGCCACAGTAACTTTTGGTGGGCCTTTTAATTACAAAAGCTAACACTGTTTCCAACTGGTTATCTCACTTTAACAAAAATGACTGGTATCATGCTGTGGAGGGCAACTAGCATTCCAGGTGATCATGACACAGTTTTAAAATCCTTTTAAAAAACAGCTTCAGTGCCAAGATAGCTTATTATTTCACCATGGCAGTTTCTATTTATTTCAAGTGGCACAGGATATCTCATTATTTATATTTTTGCTATTGATCAAGTAGATCAATACATCAATTCATTAAGAAAACTGACATTTTAATTCCTTTTAATGCATTTACGTTTGACGCTTTAAATTGATTGTAAGGAGAGGGAGAAATGGAGCGATAAGAATAATGGGTGAGCTACATTGACTTTTAACAGGAGAGAGAGTGCGGTGTGATGCGCTGTTCATTCATGAACTTTACTGCTGTTAAGGTAATCTGAAGACATTTGCATTTGCATGTATAAAATAAGACAATGATATGCTTTCTTCAGTATACCGGTCATCATTTTCTGCTAAACAAACCATAGTGTGACTTGCATGCGCGAGCATAACATGTTTGGGGTGATGAATAATGGCCTGTTGTGATTGGTCCAGACCTCACATGTTAAAATAGCCAAATAAATGATGTCTTTTTTTCAAATGGAAACTCCTCTTTGTCTTAAGGGTGAATTAAATGCTGATTTAAATAATTAAAAACAAAAGTTCAGAAAATGTATGTTCTCTCAGTTATTTAAGGCGGGCCAGTTGTAAAATGACAACATCATAACACTGTGCCTGGTTCTCACCTGGTGCTGCTGATTTCGTAACCTGAAATAAGATCGGATGATGCAAGATAGAATTCCTGAGGTTGCTTCTGTTATACCAAATTGAGAAAAATCCTATCTTAGATTCCATCTTAAATTTAAAGTTAAGGGGAAATATCTATAATACGGCCCCTGGAGAAAGTACTATTCCTCATTTAATAATGACATTTCTGCCTCCCTTTCTCTTGGCAAGCCATTATCAACTTTTTCCCACACTTTTTGTTATTCTGGTTGAAGGGTTAGTCTGGTCTTATTCTGTTTTTCTCTTTTTGTCAACGAATACCATGAAAAGACCAAAACAAAGCCCAGTGATCTCTTTAATTAAAAAACACAATTTTTCTAAAAAGGGACTGTTTTCAGCTGTGTATTAATACACATTTAGTGCTTTAGTGAAGTGTCGTTATTTATGATAGCAGGGCAGTGTATTTGGGATTGACTTTTAACCAATTACAACACTCATATGCATTGTAATGAAAGAACACGTCACCTAATGAGGCTTACATATGTGTTAAATGGAGGTCTTTGGCCTTGAATAATTAACTACAGTTCAGACTTCATCAGGCTTTGACTAAACAGACAGTACTTCTTAGTAGCATCAATGTGTTGTTGATTTGTTGACAATAAGAAAAGTGTAGAACATTATCAGGCTTATTCTTCAAGTTTGACATGTTTCAGGTTTGTCAACAAAGCAGGCGTACGGGTTGGAGGCAGCCTCTAGAGTCTGGACAGCATCTGTGCCTGTGGTGAAAGGTATGTGCACGTAAAGCCACTCAAGCCCTGTGATAAAATGTCTATATATGTGTGTAGAAGGCATGTGGGGTATTAAAATGCAGCAGGATAGAGCAGTGAGAAGGGAAGCAGACATTATGCTGGTAGAAATTCACCATGTTGATGTGTCAAGGGGTAAGAAATAGCCCCAGGCTGTTGTTATGTTTCTTTTCTTGTTTGTTAGAAATGGAGTAGAAGAAGATTAGTGAAAAATCAGGTTTTTATTTGTGTTGAAGTGTTGAATATAATGTTGCTTATGCTAGGACATAGCTTGCATATGTGCAGCTACAGAAACCACTAGGGCAAGTTTAACAATGAGAAAGCAATAGTTCATGTTTCTATCAAAACTATAGCCCCCTAAAGTAAAATGCATTAATTCAACAAAATGTGTCTAAGGTCTGTAGAGAACTAAATTTCCAAAAGCTCAAAGCCTCACAGCTGCTTGAGGAGATTACTTTTTCACACGAATTGGCTCCATTTCTCAGTTTTGTTTAAAAGTTCTTTGACAGTTTGTGTTTCTGAAGGAATCTCCACCCAGTCTTTGAGGGATCCTGTTCATTTAGCTCAATCCCAGGACATGTGTCTGCAGGCCAGCTCAGCACCCACACACAACTCACAAAGACACACCGTGTCCTCTGGTGTCCACTCCCAGGGTAAGATCCTACACAAATGATGTAGTATTGAAAGTAGACCCCTTTCACCCTTGTTTTCCTGTGTTGTGCTCTGTGCAGTGCTGTGTGTGAGCAAACTACACTGTATGTACCCACTGCATGTTCTCCACTAGATTCTGGTGATAGATATCCAGGAAAGGACAGAGAGACACTAACACATCCATACATACACATAGAGGGAATTTAGGCTCATGATTCTATCTGTACAAAATGGGGGTGCAGGTCGGGGGACAAAGCGAGACTGGCTCTCTAAAAGTACAAAAACCAAAGTGTAAAAACAGGATTTTGGTGACCTTGAACAAGATTTTGTTTGCAGCCACCAAACACTAAGCTGTCCTTAGAAACTGTTTCAAAAAGGGTAGACACTTTCCAAAAAAAAAAAAGCAAAAAAACACAGGTGATTGGACTTAAACCAGTCACATCTAAGTCTTGCCAAAATAAATCAGGAGAAGAACGAAAACATCTTTTCCATGGAGAAATGCCTTCAGTGCTGCTCTCTGATCTTCTTTCAGTGAAGAAATACTCTCCAGTTCTGATGTAACTGATGCAATTGAACTATCTATGCTAACCTCTTCAGGAGCTGCCATCTTTTGTTCGAGAGAAGTCATTTCCATGCATCCACTCTCACTGTTGTCACACCTAATACCATGCCCGTAGCTGCCAATAGTCCCCCCTAGGGCGCTGATTTGCCGCACCACTTTTGGTGTGGACATAAATGGACACAAACCTGCTGCCTCGCAATATAGCCAAACACTCCCAGTGTAACCACCAAAACACACACTGTTCATAACTAAATGAAAACACACACTTTTCCAGTTAGCTATGTTACCCACCAATGTTTTCTTGCAATATTAAAGTTTGAACATTGCAACAATAAATTTAACCTGGCAAGCTGGCTGGAGAGTAATGAATATATTCTTAATTTTATCATTTTTAATTGGAACAAAGTTGATGTCTTACTGTTTGCTTGTAGGATGACTTTCATTACCATGGCTAGAAACACAGAGTTATCAAAGAAACTTTACACCACGCAAAATGTAGGGGGCAAGCCTGGAATTTCATAATTTTTAGAGGCACGGCCACCTGGCCTTTATCTTGCCAGGCAGCTGGATTCACTAGATCATGAGATCATGTGACAATCCATCTTGGCTTCAAGTTATCTGTTTGTGTCCTTACTAAGAGTGGTCCAATCAATGGCAGCTACGAGCGACTTGTCTCGAACAAACAATGCCGGCTCCTGAAGAGGTTAGATACTGCGATAGCATCAGTTATATCAGAACTGGAAAGTGTTTCTTCACTGAAAGAAGAGAACAGAACGGCACTGAGGATATTTCTCAATAGAAAGAATGTTTTTGCTCTTCTCTCAACTGGCTCCAGCAAGAGTTTGATCTGACTGGTTGAGGTCAGCCCATGTTAAGTGTGGTAGACAGATGATTCATTCAGTCACCACATACAATGGTGGGTTAAAAGTGTGAAACTTGTCACTAGTCAGTTAGAACTGTAGTCTCTTGGATGATTCCTCTTGCCTGCAATAACCCTTCAACGAATGCAATGATGTGGATGACTGAGAGTCTTCACAGACATGACTTATCTCTGTCATTATTTTGAGAAGGTTTCTCATTATGACTTACAAGATCCTACAGTACAGATAGGCTTCATGATCAAAGGAAGTTGATATCACGTTGTCAACTCCTCTGTCCATATTTGCACGCTCCCTGTCCTGCGCTTGTACACGTGAGCGCTTTCTCTCATTCTCGCTCTCTCTTTCTGCTGCAAGTTTGCATCACACCTAAATAACCTGCTTTTCCAGTGGTTCATAGGAGCGAGCAACACAGAGAGTCACACTGATGATTTCCCTCCTGTAATGGATGTGACCTAAATAACCACATAGAGTGTTTATGCCCTCTGTTAAAATGTCAAGTTTTACGACAGTTGGAACAGTTGGAAGGGAACAGCGGCATATTTTAGTTTTGTTGTAAGCACAAAGTTTTTTCATCAACCAGTGGAGGCTCCAGGGAGTCACTGCACCTGACCTGACATAGACCTGCACAGAACACCCTTAATACCACAAATGGTCTTTTTTTACACTTTGCTTTTTTGCAGTCAGTACACTGTAATGCTTTAGATGTGCTGGCAGGCACATGTTGTTACCTTATGGCAAAGCCAGGATAGCCGTTCCCCCTCTACATGGTTGGTGTGCAACCCGGCTACTGGCTGTAGCTTTATACTGAAAAGACATATGTGAGAATGGTATCAATTTCATGATTAATCTCTTGGGAAGAAAATGAATGAGAACATTTCCCCAAATGTTGATCTATTCCCTTGATGACAACAAGTAATTCTGATCTTAATTTCCCAACAGAGAGCCAGCCGATGAAAGAGTCTGCTCAGCCTACGCACATTTCTGTCCCTACAATTGCAGGTAACATCTAATGTAATATAACACATTTACAGCTTGTGACGTGGTGTCTCACGTTAATCATCCATCCATATTTTTTCTTATTCCACAGAAGAGGAGTGGAGCAAACTGCTGGTGCTTTCTCCTCTGTTCCAGATGTTGAAGGGGGTGCAGCTACAGTTGAGGGACTGGGCTTGTGGGGCAGGGCTTATTAGAGGAGAGCCCACTGGTAGGTTGGATACATTTGGGGTTGCCTTTTTTTGATTAATGCATGTACAGGCACCAACTCAATGCAGAAACTCACATATGAACTGTACACACACGCTAGACAGAATAATCATCATGCATTCATAGATAATCAAGCATAAAACACACATCAAAGATATTTCCGCTCAAAATCAAACCTACATGGAAAAAACTTGAATATAGGCTTGATTTCTCTGAGTGTATTTTATATTTATGAATACTGAATAAGCATCCCATAATTTGAAAGCGTGCTTTTGAGAAAAGGGCAGATTACAACCTTGTTTAAGTACTGTGCATTCTTTAGATTTCAGCACAGACGGCGTGTTTTTTCAGCCTCACTCTCCAGAGCCTTGATTACACCCATATGGTAGACATTTTCTGAGTCTCAAGCGTTAAGGCATGTCTTAGTTTGTTTGGCTTCAGGGAGTTTCTGGGTTTTGATTAAACAGTTCTCATAAGATCTGTCTAGAGGCACTATCAAAGGCTGTAGGAAAAAATACATCTAGGTGTTTTTTTATTTGCTACACTAGTGGTGTGGTTATGTCCATTTTTTGGTCCACCATTCTGGTAAAGATAAAATGTCTCAACAAATATTGGTTGGATTGCTGAAATTTTGTCCAGATATTTGCAGTTTTCACAGGAGGCAGCCTGCTGACTTTCATGATCCCTCAACTTTTATTCTAATGACAACATGAGTTTGATGTTTGTAGTTTTCAGTGAAATGGCTTTACAACTTTTCTGCATTAAAAGAATAATTTGGATTGTTTTTTAGTTTGGTTGTATGAGGTACTTATTGATAGTCAGTGTATTACCTACAGTAGATGGAAGGTGGCAGTTTGGAGAAGTAGTAGGAGTACTGGTGCAACCTAAGCAATGCACTGCTGTGGACGCAGTCAGCAGCAAAATATATACTACAAAAAAAAAGACCACCTACACTTTACACTCATACCTTATCAGTTAAAGGGAAAATTCACTCAAGAATGAAAATTCAGTCATTGTCTACTCACCCTCATGTTAACTGAAGTTCAGGTTGAGTTCTTTAGTTTACAAAACACTGCTGAAGTTTCAGTGGAAAACAACGTTGCAGAAGTGAATAGTGATCAAGAAAAAACAACTGAACTGCAACTGAAACTGGTCATCATTCACTTAAATTGTTTACAACTGCAATGCTGTTGTCCTGTGAAACTCCAGCAGTGGTTTGTGGGCTAAAAAAAATTAACCCTGACCTTTAATCAGCATGAGCGTTAGTAGATAATGACTGCAATTTCAATTTTTAGTGAGCTATCCCTGTGTACACTATATTTAGAAGATTTTCAACACTTTACTTTGCCATCAGACAGCCTTTTCTGAATGGAAACTGTTGTTATATAAGCCAAATATGGCTCTCTCCAAACCAACTGAACTCCACTGGCAAAATCAGTCATTTTACCTCGCAGAATATGGGAGTTGCTGGTCTACCGATGCCTTGATTGGTTTGTTTGTGTCATTGTTTGACTTCAGTGTTTTAAAGGGCAAGTTCAGATTCACCACAGTCACACAACAGCTCAGACAAATGTCCAGACCCAGGCAGTGGTAGATGTTACTGTTTTTACCAGTGGAGTCTAGTTCAGTGAAAGTGAGCAATATTTGGCTTATACAACAGCAGTTTCCTATTGGGATTAGCTGTCTGACTACAAGGTACAAGTGCTGAAAATATTCTTGATATAGTCTACACTTAAACTGATACTGATCTTTTTAGGTGCCCTTGATATATTTTGCTGCTGTCCCTGTCCACAGCTGTACTGTTGCATTGACCATGTTGATCAACTGTAAAGCAACACACTGACTATCGATAAGAATATGTTTCATTAAGATTTTTATTTTGTTTGAGTTTGCAGTAATGACAGTACCAATCTGTTATGTGTTTTGTCCAGACAGAGGCAAGAGTTTCCTGGATGTCCTTGATGCTCAGTGGGAGTGTGAGGGAGAGCTGATCCCTTTGGACCTGTCAGTCCTTAATCCCAGAGAGTTCCTGGTCTACCAGCATGGACTATATCTGATGCACACATTGAATGATCTAAAACTGGTTGGTGCCAAAGTTTTGCTCTTACTTTCAACCTTGTTGCTCATTCTTTTTTAATTGCCTTTGCTTTTCAATTCCGAGGCTTTGAGTGACCTGGTCTTAAGCTATCTTTCAAACTTTAATTTCATATGAGCCTCTGTGCAGCCTGAGGTTCTCTGACAGGAAACCCTCTAACTATCCCTGCAGCCCAGTTAAAAACCAAAGATGACTTGGCCTTTGGTGTGAGAACTCTGGGGTTTTAAACTTTAGTTTTTATTTTTTTTTTTTAATTCTTCTCTGTATGAATATTAATTAAATTAAATTAATTAATTAATATTAATACCTAGACATATTTCACTTTTACAACAGGCTGACCTTCAGTGGGCAAACTATAATAAAAAGTGTGGATTGTTGTTCCCTTTTCCAACAGACTCCAGTCATTTCACTTCAGATAGCAGCTAGTCTGCCAAACAACAACTACGTTAACAACGCCTTCAGAAACTCCTTCTTTTACCAGGTAAACTGGATTTCTTTTCTGTGGAAGAGACACATCATGTTTCTCAGTGTCAATGCAGTTGCTCAATATAGTGTGGTACTGGCATGGGCATGGTTAGATTATTAACTGATGAAGTCATACGTGATGCACATAAAACAAGGCCAAGTACAAATACTTAGTTATTTAAGTAGATTTTTCAAGTATCTGTACTTTACTTGAGTATTAATTTTTCTGACAACTTTTTGCTTTTTGCTATGTGTTAACACAATTATCTGTACTTTCTACTCAGTCTTGTTACTCAAGTTTAATGCATTCCAGGACTGATTATAACCTAAATAACTGGGGCAATAACACAAAAAGACAGTTCCTGAGTGTATCCTGTGGTGCTTATCACACATAACAGATATAACAAGACAGAAACAATGTGAAAGAAAAAAACAATGAAAACAATGTCTTGAAATTACATAAAAGATGGTATAAGACAAAAACAATGTCAAAGATGTAACAAGTACTTATACTTGAGTAAAGAATACATACTTTTGCCACCTCTGCCAATATTGCAGATTTTTTGTAGGTGACATGTTGCCCTACTGCAATTCCAGTTGTGTAACAAGCCCAAACAAGCTGCAGATATTTGTTTTTATCTGGAAGCTCATGCATCCAAGTCTCTCCCACACTGATGCCACAAGTTCTTACTCATTACGTTTATTATGCATACTACTCACAGATATAGGTCTCCTGAAATAATAGATGCAGCTCTGTGGAAGTTGCAACATAGTGCTCATTTGAAAGGTTCACTGGAAATCATCAGAATCAGATTTGTGACTCCCACTGAATTCCCACTCAGAACATTATGTTCTTTCTGTTTCCCCCCCTGTTAATAGGAGCCTCCACTCTGAGCCTGTAAGGGCTTTGTGATTGCGTGGTTTTAAAGATTTCCTGCTCTCTACTAAAACAGTATTGTTTACAGTATGGTACGCAGATGTTGGCCTGCTTAGATTGTGGCCTGTTACAGAGTGTTCTGTTGACATAATAGTAAACCAATATCAACTGTAGAATTACAGAAAAGAGCGGGGTGTGTGTGTATTTGTTGTAATAAAACTGCATGAGTAGCTCATACCCTCACTGGAGAATTTTAGCACATGTAGCTTAACTGTTTCCTTCAGCTGGGTTGACTGTATCTAGAGGTACCATTACAGCATGAGGTGTGTTTTCAACGCAGGAACCTTTTCCTGGGAACTAGGAACGTTGGGAGGAACAGGGCATAATTAATAAGCATTCAGGTGGTAGTACTTTACAAAAGTACAGGGACTTTGGAGGTGGGGCTCACAGCGCTGAACATTTCTGATCGATGGAGTACTTGTTTATTTTAGCCATCATTCCAAATAATCTGCAGCATCAAACCAGTTTGTTTTTGGTTCACTGTGCTTAGCGTGTTATATCTTTTATTTTATCCCTTACCTAACCAGGGATAAGGACTGCAAACTACCTATAGCTATAAGTTGTAGGTACATTGCATCAATTGTATTTTGTACTTAAATGTAACAATGCCTACATGTGTTGTCCCTGTAAAATAAATAAAATAAAATGGCATGGAATTACAGAAGAAAGCATATGACAGATGAATCGATGATGGAGTCTTACTGTTGTTGCAGTGTCACACAAATAATGATGCCTGTCCATCATTTTATATAGTGTGCAAAAATGAGGTGTAACAGCACCTGGCACGTCTTCAAATGTCAGCAGACTAATTTGCCTATTCTCTGTGTGTCTCATACTGCAGTAGAAACGCACACAACAATAGGCTAAAGGAACCTTTAGTTCCTTGAAAAATATTTCCTGGGACTAAAGGTATGGGCACTGGAGTGGAAACTATGGTGAATGGTGGTATATGTACATAATCTGTTCAACGCTATTCACTATCAAAAAAACACTGATGGTCTTATATCTGTCAAGTGCAGGCAAACCCTTGAACTAGATTCTGTAGACTGGGGTTTTGAATTGAGCGTACTAGACCCTTTTACAACTGTGATACTGTAAGCAGTTCAAAGTAACAAACATCATTTAGTTTGCACCGTACAATTTAAATGTAATTTTACTCTACTTGAGGAAATCACTATGTTTATCTTATGTTTCTAGTCACTTTACAAATACAACTGTACCATCACGTTATAAAGTACAATATATTGTTTTAGATGTAACTACTCAACAGTATGTAAAATTGACCTGCCTTCAGTCCTGCTCCTTTTGTGCTCCAATAACAGTTCTAACTAGCTAGATAATCTAAATCAATTGTTAGCTAGGTAGTTAGCTAGCAAAGTACTAGCTTGTCTACATCAGTTGTCAGCTGTTAGCTACTGTTTAAAAATGCTAGCTAACTACCTAGCATTTAATAATCTACATCAGTTGTTGGTTAGCTAGTTAGCAAGCATTTCACTAACATTAGCTATAACTGAAAATGTGACCATATATGTCACTTTTACAGATAAATATTTTAACCATCTTCATAATATGTTTTTCTGTTAAACATAGACGGACCTAATTCATAGCACACTTCAGTACAGGAAGCAGGGCAGGAGAATGCTTCCTGTAGCATAGAGGCGTGTTAATTTATCAGTAATGATCATTCAATACTACAGCATATATAACATAAATATGATATATATTTATTATGATAACATTCTGCTTATGAATATATTTGCATTTTATACTGTGGGGTAATTTTGTTATTAATACTTTTGCTTAAGCAACATATGAGTGCATTACTTCAAGTGGTTTCGAAGTATGTTGTGTGGTTTTGTGATCTTTTTAAAAAAATCTGCATAAGGGTCCTCTTTCATGAGTCCAACATGTTGAACTGTTTGCGATCTGAAAGCTCACAGCTAGATGCCACTTAATACTTCATAGTGGTCCTTCCAAGCTTTTACCACAGACTTTCATAATGTGTTGATTTTTGAGGCCCCTTTGATAAAAAAAAGCAGTAATGTTAGTGGTTAGTATTTTTTTTTTTTTTTTTTTTTTACCACTAAATACTATCAATATAATGTAAATAAGATTTTCTGTGACGATAATGGGACGAAAATGAGGGAATAGTATTAAAAGCAGGTGTTGGAACAAACCAATACCAACTGCATCTGTACTCCAGCCAAACTTTTTCAGGACCAGAATATTAAAGCTAAACAACTCAGGTGATGCCACAACAGCAGCTTGCTATACATGGACTGTTTACATCTTTTTGGAGCCTTCACCCATGCTGAAGTGGCAATTCAGTAAACTTTCTCAACATTGAAAGATTTTATGGAATTTCCTGTTTAGCCCACTGATCTCTGAACACAAAAGACTTCATTCTGTCCTCTCACAGAGGAGAGCAGTCAGTAAATAACCAGCAGCTCCACAAACTTCAGTGCTCCTGCATGGGCTCAAGGTTATAAAGCTGGTTTCATGCTATTTCAGATTCCTTTAGAGGTCAGAGAGACTTGTTAACTTTTTCAGAGGAGCAATAGAAAGCATCCTGTCTGGAAACATCAAAAATTGGCATAGGATGTGCACGGCTAAGGACAGGAGGACTCTGCAGTGGGTGTCCAGAATACCTTTGGTACTCATCTACTGAGCATCAGTGATATCGTGAGATAAGTGTGCAGAGCCCAAAGGATATTTCACTAACAAAGAATGTCACACCATCAACAAGATTTGTTTAGACATTTTGTTCGTCAGAAGTAATCAGCGGAAGAAAAGTACTCTTACATTGCTAAAATATTAGTCAATTACAAGTAAAAGTTCTGGTGCTAGAAAAATACTTTAGTAAAAGTAAAAAGTATTCATCTCAGTTAGTCAGAGTAGTAGTAGTACATTTTTAACCTTTTGGACAAGATACAACTTCATCTAGAATTTAGAGCTTTTTTATTGGAGATATTATTATCTAACCTTGTTAAATGCAAAGAAACATTCTAGCAGACCTTAGATATGATGTTAGATAGACGTTTGTTAAACAGATGTAAGTACTTCCCTTCTTGCTCTCTTAGTGTAAAATTTTATTTCCTCATTTGTATCTTCTAGTTAATCATAAAACCAAAATGCTAAACTAATTATTTACCTTCCTCTCAAGCAGGAAGATGCATAAAGATTGTATTGCACATATGATGCAATATGGTGGCATGCTTTTCTTATCAGCTAATCATGCATGTGCTGTATTTTTGCAGCTGTAACGTGTTGCTGAGAATAACTCTCCAATGCATGTCAATGACTCTGCTGGCTCTATTCACAGGAGGCAGAGGAGACACTCTATGTCCGTCGCCAGAGGCTCCAGTCAGTTGGAGGCTTCTCTTTGCTGCTGCTTCACTGTCTGACCCATGTCAAAATGGAAGACATGAGCTGTGACTCCAGTCCTGCCTTTCAGAGGCTTTTCTTCAAGGTGCAGACAGACACTCAAAGTGTGCATCAGTCTTTAACAGTTTGAGAAAAATACTTGTGACAGTTAGCTTTAAAAAACTTTTGACAGTTTAGCAGTTGCTCTATGGCCTCGCCGTTGTTTAGATGTCTTTTACGAGCTTGACATTCAGTTTGTCTAATTTTATATCACAGACACTGCAGGAGAGTCTGGGGGAGCTGTTTCAGGCCAGGCTGTGCATGCCTTCCTCTGGACGGGAAGCCAGTTTGTGTGCATTGTTTCAGGATAAAGAGGCCTCTTCAAGAGACTTAAAAGGGACTCTGTCAGACTCTCATGCTGCTGCCTCCCTGCTTCACAGGCTTCACAAACCACACAGAGGGTTGCTGTCTGAAAATGTAAGAACAGAATATTTCCTTTATGATCATTTGCTATAGTGCATTATTTCACATTATTTCAAGTTCAGATAAAAGCATGATTTTTCATTATTTTGTTTGTCTCTCAGTACTGCACAAGAGTGGCAGAATGGTATTCGTGAGTGAGTGTAACCAAAGCCACCTTGCATGTCTTCGTTTTGTCTGGCTTTCATTATGAGAACAGGAGGTTGAGGAGCTTCAGAGGAAGCACAGAGAAACATCCCTGTTCTACCATCTTGAAGGACTTTTGAGAGAGAAGAGCTCTGATGCCAAAGAGAGAGGTGGAGACCAGATTGGATAAACAGATGCAGAGACTTTCATGCATCCATAAGCATGTGCAATGTGAAAATGTACGTTTTTAAGTCCAAACCCATGTAAAAATTAAACAAACCCAAAGAATTTTGAGTAAAATTAACCATGTTTTCACCAGGTGCCCAAGAAAACCAAGTCTTTGACAAAATCCTGTAGTTTGTCCTGGACTGCAACAGCGGAGCCCTGCAAACATGGTTGTCTATGAATAGCTGAGTGATGAAGTTTAATAACTGGTGCAGCTGGCAGAGTAGAAGTTTCCCCGTTAGCTGTTGCTCTTTGAAAATGAATCTGTGTGAGGGTGCCGCCCAAGCACTGTGGCGCAAACAAAGCAGCTGCTGCCCCAGGAGCTCACTACTTTGACATCAACACTGCAGCTACAGTGTCCTCATCTATGTCCTCTTCTATGTCCGACTTGAATAACTGTTTCAGTTTGTCTGTTTGATATTAATTATTGCCGAATGTTTGCTGAATGAGTTAGCGTCTGTTCATAAGTCATAAGACATCAACAATAATAAGACACTGATAATCTAATAGCACGTGTAGATTTTTATGATGGTTAAACTGAGAAAAATGTTAATGGAGTCTGGCAGTCAGTGAGACAGGCAGCCACTTAACCTTAAGTCCACAGTGTGTATTTTCAGAGCAGTGGGCTTAACTTTACATTGACAGCTATAAACAGCTGATCAACTTACAGTGTAGGACTCATCATAACTTGTTATTGTTTGTTATAAAATATTGTCCTCGGCCAATATAAATAACAAAGCTCACCTACGGAGCCTGGTAACAGATTGACGTGACAAAATGTGGAGTTTAGAAATACAGTTTATCTTCACAGATTATATTAATGCTGAATTGACAAGAAGACAGTCAACATATGAAACCTTTAATCTACATATATAACTATCAAACTAAAGAAACTATAAATTCTATAGTTATGTGTTTTTATAGACAATTACAGTAAGGAATTGTTAATACGTAATATTTCTTAAAGGCCCAATGTGTAAGATTTAGGGGAATCCATTGGTAGGATTATGTACTATAATATTCATAAGTATTCTACAGTAGCCCAGAATGGACAAACCAAACACTTGCCCTAGATACAACCTTTCATGTTTTTTATTACTTTTGCAGCCACCGTAAGTTCTCCTACAGCGGTGTTCAGGTGGTCGCAATCTAATCTACAATGTCACCGCCAGATGCCACTAAATCCTACACACTGGTCCTTTAAAGGGAGTTTGGTGTAATATGTTTAAGTGCAGGGAGCTGTAGTTTAATTCAACCTGCTAATGTATTTATGTTTTTTTTAATGTGTTGTCACATCAACAGAAACATCAAGAAACTTCTAAAGTAGGCTTTGGTAATGTTGTCAAACTGTTGTTAGTTATTGGTTTGATTAATGGTTGTGTCTGATCAGGCTAATAATACTTACAATTATAAAGTTATAACCTTTTTTGATTCAAAAATACCATAGCCATCTGATATGCCAGGCTCCTTCAGTGCAGATGTGCATTTCATATCCAGGAATTCACATTATAGCCTCTTCCACTGACTACCACTGTAACATTTTTTTCACATTCACTGTACATGGCCCAGGTTTTTGTCTAGTCTTGTTCATGATGTTACTAGTGCAAAGATATCATGCAAATGGAGATGTTTGTTAAAAATGCAATTATATAATGCACTAACCACAGTTAAAATAAATAAGCAAACAACAACAACAAAATTACTCAGCTGAAACACCTGTGACTTATGTGTCTTTTTGTGCGTGAACTGGTCTTATGTTTTATTCTTCTGTTTTTAAAAATTTATGTAAAGATAGAATCAGTGGGACTTGAGCTGTTCATAAACTCAGTGATGCCCAAATATTACCTATAACAACCCATAATAATTCTGAACAACAGGAACAGTATTAAGTAAACAACAACAATAAAAAACGATTCAAGTGTTTTCATGTGTGCTAAAACACAGGTTGGAGGTTGCATTTCTGTCTTGTCTTACAAATAAAGAAAAACAGAAGGGGCAGAAAATTTTTTTTTTTCAAGTGCAACAAGCCTTGACAGCACACATACCTCCTGTTCATGAAGGGCAAAGATAGAAGTACATATAATTGCATGCTTTCACAAAGCCAAACAAATACCACTAGTTCAACTTTTTAACTTCAAGTGAAACTTTTTTCAGAACCAATTCAACTTTTTTCAACACAGTGGCACTGGCAGGCTTGGGAGAGTTACTGTAAAAATGTATTCTGATACAATTACTAATTAAAAAATGTACTCAGTAACCTAATCCAAGTATCACAATATTAAAGCGGTTTAAAATGAATTTAAAGATACAATCAGTGGGACTTGTCCGAGTTATTCATAAACTCAACAGAAAAACAGTTATTGTTGAATCTCATTCTCAGGATGTTAAATTCTGTTGTTTTGGTTCCCAGAGCAAAACAAAATTCTGAGAAATACAGGCAGAGGGCACCACCACACACATCATACCTCTAATTATTGCATAACAAGTTTTTTCTTTAGTTAGTTGTCTTTTTCATATCAGTAAACATTATTTATGACATTGCTTCAAATTTTGTAATCACTGATAATAAAATCATGCATGTCGTAGTGTTTATTTAGCAACAGAACAAGTGTTGTTTTGTAAAACAGAAATTTTCTCTTTATGGCATTCCTGGCATCTGTTTATGGGCACACATACAGACATCATTTCCACTCAGTGGTCCTGTGTGTGGGGGAGGGTGGAAGAAGTTTATTTAGGTGCATGTATTCCCTCTCTAACCCTTTCCTGTCAGTCTTTAGCTGTCCCATCATAACAAACACAGAAGGATTATGAATTTAGAAAAAAAAAATGAAATGATGATGATCAAAGTGATTCCCCAGTCGAGTGCAGTGATATAGAAGATCTTGGCTTTCCTGTTTGCGTATGTGACTGACTGATTCTCCGAAGGCATTAGCATTTTGTGCATTTAAAAAGTTAGTATCAAAATGAGTTTAAGTTTGTGTGCAATTCAGTTGCAATCTCTTAGGAGTAAAAAGCAGCTGATAAAGTTAACAAAAAGTTTTAAGTTTTTAAAGTAGAAAAAGTTATCTCCCCACAGGTAGACAACAACATGAAGTGTTAAAGATGAGTCATCTGAGGTAGGATGGAGCCACAGGCCAGCTCTGGTCTCCTTACATTTTGGTTCTCTGTCTCACTTGAAGTGGATGGGGGTTATGCTTTCTTACTGTGTAAGGCTAAGGCATTGGTAAGTTAGTCACTTAAAAAAAAATGTAGTAATTGTATATTTCATATTTCATATTGCATTTTGACCGTGCATTGTGCACTTACTGTTTTCATTATGAAGGCATCTGCACTGGTAACCTGGTCACTTTACCAGGTGGTTATTGTGTACTTTGTACTGTATTTTGCACTGGGCAGTGTGTACCTACTGCTTTTATTATGTAAGGCACCTGCATTTACTGTGGTCTTTATTGCACTTTAAAGTTTATTGCATCTGCTTGTTATGTGTAGGACTACAAATCCCGCTAAATCTGGTGCGACCATCTTTTCATTTCTTGTAAATCAGTGTCACTGCAGACTGCAGTCTCTTATAAATCAAATAAACTAAACCTTTATTGGTTTAAAGCACTGTGTAAGACTAACAGCTAGATGTGACCAGAAATAGGTCAATTTTGGCACTTCTTGTAACTTGAGCTTTACTGGTTGGAGTAAATAGAGGAGACTTCAGGGTGGAAGGCTCCAAAATGACTCATTTACAACTTTGTGGAGTATTTGAAAAATTAAACTTGAACCTGGATTAAATAAATTTATCATTTTTCCAAATTTGCAGCTTTGAGCTCTCACCTTTAATCTTTGTGAATTCACTGTTTAGATAAACCTCAGTGTTTTGTGTTACTTGCTTCTTCTCTTGTTTTTGGATTTCAGATCTTTTAAATTATCATCATCATCAAATCATCTCCATAGCTGGTAATTACACAACAGCACGATACCACAATCTATACTGATTAGGAGCTGCGCAGCTCTTCAAACGTCTTCCTCTTTTTATCTTTGCCCAATCTTATGGTCTTATGTTTAAAATTTTCTTCCATAACAAATCAATTGTTCATGCTACCACTTTACATCTTTCACCAAAACAAATGCCCAGTGAGCAGAAATGTTCAGATGCTTGGAGCTGGCAGTGGATATGAAGTCAATTACTCTGTTTTTCTCGAAAAATGCACCAAAACTAATTAAACCTACCACCGTTCACAGTTCAAACTCACTACACTACATCTTCAGACTGCCAAAAATGATCCAGCTAGATTTTTTAATTAGGAAAAGTTGATTGATAACTGAATTTTGGAATTATTTTTTGTCATAATGTTTTGCAAAGAAGTCATGCAGTGTTTAACAGAATTCTTGTAATCACCAATCACAGAAACACTGATGTTGTAGTCTTTATTCAGCAACAAAAAGTTTTGTAAAACAGAGACACATTTATCTTTAGACAAATCATACATGTTTCTTGATTTAACCACCATATTCAATGCATAATGAAGCTATTCCTGGGAACTGTTTGTGGGGGCTTGATTAAAAAATGTACACAGACATTCATCTTTATGCAACCTGTGTGCGCACACACATACAGACATCTGGTTCCAGTTAGTGGTCCTTTGTGTCTGGGGGAGGGGAAGTTCGTCCTAAAAAAAGCTTTGCCAAAATTCCAAGTCATCTGCGGGCGAAATTTGGCACCCTCAGGATCTTGTGGCTGCAAGAGCGATGATGATAATTAACGCAATGATTCCACACACCAGTGCAACGACATTTAGGATCTTGGCTGTCCTTGAGGCATCTGTGGCCGCAGTTGAATCCCCGACAGAATTAGCACTTTGTACCTTGAAAAAGCAAGAATCAAAATTAGTTTCAATTCATGTGCAATTTAGTTTCCTAAAAAAGAATAAAAAAATAAAAAGCAAAATGTACAGTGATGCAAAACACTAAAATGGTTTGTGCATTTTCTGATTTTTTGGCATCTCTTAGAATAAAAGAGTAGAAAGCATTAGATGAAGATTAAAAGAAGTTGGATGTTCAGGAAAAGCTCCCTACCTTGGAGGAGTAGATAATAGCAGCAATCCCCAGTGGCAGACAACAGCACAAAGTGCTAAAGATGGACCATCCGAGGTAGGATGGAGCCACAGCACGGCTCTGGCCCCCTTCCATTTTGGTTCTCTGTCTCACTTGAAGTGGATGGGAGTTGTGCTCTGGCCAATGTCTGGATCCAATGGCTGGTGGGATCTGCAATCCACACCCTTTTATCCTACATGGGTGTGGTTTGAGGTGTTGCATGAGACTCACAGCTATGTGAGCAACCAATGGGAAGAAAAAAGTTGCTCATTTCAGACTGAAAGGAAATTTTGGGCATGTCTTGTGACTTGAACTTTACTGCTGGAGTAAATATGTGTAGACTTCAGACCTCTTAAATGGCCCATTTACAACATTGAGGAGCAACTTAGCAATAAAACACCTATCATCTAAGTCATATGTATTTTAGGTAGGTATTATAGGTATATGATTTAAGAGCAAAAAAAGGTTTCAAACTGAAAAATCAAAACAAAAAGTGACCTTAAAATCAGAAGTAAAATTGAATTGTGGATCGGGAGGATTGTGACAGACAGCTAATTATTTTCATTAAAAGTTTCATGGTAAATGTAATATTGTTATCCCCAACATTTTTGATGGTAGTCCTTCAGTCCTGTGCAAAGGGGAGACAGAGTGGAGGAATGATGACCGAAGGCAAGATTCAAAACCACGGCCACTGCAGACGATTCACAGCCTCTATACATGCAGCAAATGCTCTACTGACTGAGCTACCAGGCCACTGTTTAAAATCATTTTACTCATGATCATCATCTAATCATCTTCATAGCTGGTAATTACACAACAGCACAATACCATAATCTGTGATAATTAAGTTTTTTGTTTTCTTAATTGAGGAGCACATTTTCTCACAGCCAAGAAAATAGATTCACATGATTCCCAATGACAATCGAGAATATTTTGATAAATTCACTGTTTTTGTATTAATGCATTGCAGTATGTACCTGCTGGAGAAGGACAGCAACACAACATTTTGCAGTCATTTGATTCTGAGGGGGCCAGTCAATGGCATCAATGCATTCGCCGTGCAGGGACTGCCTACACACTGTCTGCATTGTCCTGCACCAGGAGGAACCCAGGGCCCACTGCACCAGCAGAAGTTCTACCAGTGGGTCTGAAGATTTCATCCTGGTACCTAACAGCAGTCACAAAGGAGCAGACACCAGTCCTGCTGCTGGGTTGTTGCCGTTCAACAGCCCTGTCCAGCTCTCCCCATGTAATGTTGCTTTCATTTGCACCAAGCAGGTGAAATTGATTCACAATCACTTATACTTTGTAACTGAACAGACTGATATCTCACAGGTTTAAATGACTTGGTGTCATACCGTGATGATTAACTGTTCACTTAATTTTTTTGAGCAGCGTATTTAAATAGTATAAACATTTTTTCTCTCTTTGTCTCCTGGGATCAAATTCTGAATCAAAAATTTTCTTCTAAATTCAGCATGCAAAGAGGAACGAAAGGATAAGAGGAAGAGGAAGAGGAAGAAGACAGGTCATCACATTTTTACAACTGTTAACCACTTCCTTTTTTTGTTATTACCCAGCAATTTAATTTTTACTTACTGTAGCCCTTACGATGACGCCACATTGTAAATACACACATCATTACCCTAAGAAATTTAATTTCAGTCATTCTCTCTATTTCTATTCATCTTGAGTTTCTTGTTTGAGTTCATTGGACAATTAGAAAGATTATAAATTTAGTATAACTTATAGTATTTGCATCAAATCAACTCTTTAACTTCTTCAGTTCATTTTGGAGTTGATCCAAATTATCCCCACAGAAAAATAAGTTTAAATCATCAGCAAATAGAGTCACTTTCAGAGTTTAGACACTTACAAATACTGTTTATGTATAAATTCAGTATGTGAGAATTTCCTGCAAAGAGGATATGAGAACAGGTCATCACAATTTACAACCAACCACTTTATGTTTATGTGTAATATTGCCCAACAATTTAGGTTTGATTTACTGTAACTCCTACAACAATATCACATGATAAAGATGAAAGTTCACTGTGTCCAGTGTATCTCAGTTAAATGTTCACTTGAAGGAGGATTCATCTTTCAAGATGCCCTAACCCCTATTCTACTACATCTCAGATGCAAATATAAATACTTCTTATTCTTACTTGTCTGACAGTTTTAGTTACTAGTGTTCCTATTTCAGATAAAAAAACCCCTATGTTTGTTTGTATGTATATGTCTGCTTCTATGCATGCATGCCTGTATGTATGGCTGTATCTACATATATGTATGTATGTATGGCTTTGGGTACAGTACTGCTTACAAGAAAGACTGGAGCCATGAACGTACTTTTTGTGTAAAGCCAGATGAATAGGAAAGCATTTGATCAATGACAGCATTGTTGCCTGCGTATGCCACCCCCTGGGACACGACACTGTGGCATCCACTGTGTTTGGAGTCTGGCTATAGAAAAGCCTCTGTCTGTACAGTGAGCTGAAATGACGCATGCATTCTGTCCTGCTTCAATGCAAACATGCTGCAGTGTAGCAGCTCATATTACTCAACAGCTGCATGTACAATATAGTTCTCAAGCTCTAGTAATTATTCTAGCACATAATGCAAAAACAGCAGCTGGGCATTGAATTCTTTATGCTATTTTAAATTCCCCTCCTCGTCTACAAGTTGATTTTGGTCTGCATGTGTCTGATTTGATGTTTGAGTAATCGTCATACTCCTCATCACTGTACAAGTACTTCCTTTCTGTCTAAATGCAGGGCTGTGATCTCTTGACCTCTGGTTGTGGGAAGCTTACCAGCTTGCTATTTTAAGACTTAACAAGACTGTCACTATGGAATGTGTGAGATGCATGCAAAGTAGTCTTTTGTAGTTTTAAAAGACATCCCTTACCATAATTAATATTACCACAGCTTAATGTTTTGACAAGAGAAACATGAATGGCGAGTGAGGATGTTGTGTCTCTGGAATGTTTTTATCTTCATTCTCTTTGTGTGAATTAAGATAAAGAGCCTCACTGTGGTGGTTTCTGTTGATTTGCTGGGATCTGGCTGTGAGCACAGTGGCCCTGGAAGGATGAGGTCAATGCTCTCGGTCCACTTGAGGAAGTTCGATTGAGTCAAACGCTCATTATTAATTTCCTGTCGTGTGTTTGAGAGAGCTTGCATTTTTCACATCAGAAGTGACACAGTATGTAATGAATGTAATACTGTATGTGGGATATATCCCAGAGTTACAACGAGTTTATGATTTGAAAGAAGAAAATTGAAAAGTGAGTTTTTCGTTGTCATTTTATAGAATATAACAAAGAAATGTTCATAAAAAAAAAAAAAAAAAAATAGTTTGATATTAAAAGGAGACCACCAGCATCTCTGCACAAAACAAATGCGTGCTTTGTATAGGCTACTTAGAAACTTTTTGTGGTGAAAATATTGGTTTATTGGTTAACTGTTTAATACAAAATAGATATTGTTTTGACATGGTCTGTATTACTTTAATATGCAAAAAATTAATAAAATAATTATTAAATACATCCAACAAATGCTACATGTCTCTACATCCACCTTGAATTGATACTGAGTCCACCTTTCCAGTGGGATCTGGATAAACCTGATTTTCAGCATCAAAACTGTCTTAATCTGTACCTTAAAACAACAGTTGATCTGGATTCTGTGTAGGATTGGATTACCAACTCCGTATACTGTTTTTGTAGGATCAGGAAGACATATCCCGGTTTTGAAATACCCAGTTTTTGAGACTTAAGGATGTGATTCGGAATGTAGGAATGGTGTCCAGGCAGCTGCCATTTTGGGTCCAGTTTCCAAGAAACCTCCTTAAACTTAAAGCAGACTGTCAAACTAATGCAATGCTAGTCAAATATGGATCAAGAGTCTGTTATTACATTATCTGTACTTTGCCAGAAATGTTTTCAGAAACATATTTTCATGCTCCGTTTAGCTATAATACAAGAATGTTACTCACCAGGCTAAAAATGAAACACAAGGACTGTCATGCAGAGAAGATTAGATACCACACAGACAGAGGGAGCGTGACCTCTTTCTCTGCTCAGGACATCATAACTCCACTATATCTATACATGTTCATAGCACTTAGTTGTCCGCAGAAATCTAGTAAAGCTGGAAGTTGTATATTGCTTCTCATAGATTAATGAAGCTGCCATTCACTTTTCTCACACATGCTGACTCATAATCTCCTTGCTGTCACTGTTTGAGACAATTGTGATGTATTTCATTAGCTGGTCATTTCTATCCAGTAGCATAACATCATACTTCATCATATGGTTCTCTCTGTCTTTATTTAGTTCATTCTGCTGTCATGTGTGCCCTTCCACCTCCCCATCATCATCAAGTCTTTGCAAATTCACCAGCTTCATCATTTCATCAACTTCATCATCTTATCAGTCCCAGCAGAGTCATCAGCCACACTGGAGGACTCATGCTAGCAGGAATGATGGTGTCTCCCATGCTACAAATGTGACCTCTTGGATGTCCCTGTAGATTAAACATGTTGAAGTGTCCTCTACTGTCCAAGACAATGTCATAAAATGCGCTCTAGGGCTGCGATTCTCAACCTCTTCATATCGTGACCTCCTAAAATAATCAGGTTGGTGTTTATGACCCCATGAAAAAGCCCATATTGCAGAAAGTCAGGGTCCTCTGCTGGATACATCTGTGCCTTGTGTTTCTCATTTGATAGTGCCGCTGTTGGACTTTCAGGTGACCCACCTTTGCACCATAGTAGTTGTTCTACGTGCTTGAAATTGTAATTGCAATTGTAATTGTGAATACTTTTACAATAAACCTCTGGTTGACAAAATAGTTTGCTTTTAGATTAAGAAATAAAAAAAGTAAGAGGGAACCTAATTTAGTAAAAAAACCAAACAAAAACCAAACAAAAAACCCCAGAAAATATTAAAATTCAAGAAGCTGAAGTCAGAGAATTTAAACTTCTTAAAAATGGCCCAAAATGATGAATTGATTAATTAATCCTCTCACAATCTTTTCAGTTGAAAAATAGGTCCAAACATGTGAAACGTCTTGTTTTGTCCACAACTCAAAATTATTCAGTTTACTGTCAGACAAGAGTAAAGAAACAAAAAAACATTCACATTTAATGTGAAAACAGTTTCACATGCATTATGCCTTAATGGTACTTTTATGTTGCTGTTAATGTTATTCTCCCTGCTGTGTCTCATTAAAAACACAATATAGTGAAATACAGTTACCGTTCAAAGTTACTGCACCTGTTCTTTGGCAGCAGGAGGAAAAAGTCAATGATAAAAATGCACCATGACATGCTGTAGAGGATTTAAAGGCATAATGTGAAACACTTTCCTTAGAAAAACAAAGTAGAGACTCATATAAATATAATCCCTCCACATCATCACTTACAACTCACTAGAAGAGTGTAGTGGTGTCTGTATCTCCAGAGACCCTGCAGCCCTCCACCTGTATTTCATTATTTTTTCATTATTTTGTTGTTCCAAGGATGCTTTACCAACCCAAAATATTGGTATTTGACATTCTGGGACTGAGACTCAATAGTCAGCTATCTTTCTGGTGCATTTACGAACAGCTTGGACTGAATGAATCTACTGTTAATATCCATATAGACTTTGTAGTGCACACTTCAGCCAATAAGATTTATCAAAGCCTGCTGTTTTTTCTTACTCTATATTTTGTGGCTATATTCAGTTCTTTCTATACCCATTGCATATATCTACATTTCTATGCAGATAAGTCATCCGTTCTTTTCTTTCCTTTAGGTTATGGCAACATTAAATGCTCATCTGCTGTGTAATTAGAACCAGATGAGATTATAAAACACACGCATGGGGTGTCTCTTCAAGTTTCTTTAACCACAGGGAGGCAGTGTTGATCTGTTGCTGAGAAAAAAAGTAAAGTGGAGGGTTCAAGGTGCAAGATGCTCCTATATCAAGGTGGTCACTCTAAAAGCAGGTTCACTGAGTTGCTGTAGAGATACACAGTATCTTTGGTCACTCTGTCTGCACTCAACTCACAGCACAGTGTGGATGTACAGATAATATGTGCAGGGTAACGGGGCACCTGGAGCACTTTACAGTCAAAGGAAGAAAATATCAAAGAGTAATGGAAGCCATTAAATGATTATAGTGATAACGATAATACTTTTTTTTAAATCTGTTGTTTGGGATTGAGGCAAAACTGTGAAAAGAACTGCTTCCTTCAGGGTTGTTCATAAAGATCACAAAGAAACATCAACAATGTCTATATCTCTGTGACATAATACACTTATGATAAAGTGATAAAAACAAAACATGAAATTTTGTGTGTGTGTGTGTGTGTGTGTGTGTGGCGGGGAGGGGTTACATCTTGTTATGTCACATAACAAGGTGCAAACTTAAAAAATAATCTCAGGCTGCTATGTTCACAAAAGCTTCACTCCCTTTCTCTGATAAACAGCTTCGTCCAACATTAGAAAAGGACGCAGTTAAAAAGTGTCCGAGAAAAAAAAATCAAATTTGTCAAAAAGAAACCTATTAAGTATGTATGATTGTTAAAATGAAAGAAATACATAATATAGACAGAACATTGTATAAGTGGTTCCTAAAAACAACAGGAAAACTCTGATGTAATATTCAGTGGATAATCTTCTCAAAATCAATTCAAGTCGCTCGTTTTATTGTAGTTGCTGCAGTTGTGTTCACCATTCATGTTAATTATTTGTGTTAATTGTACAGTTTAATGGTTTTGATTATGCATGGTAAAAAAATAAAATAAAAAATAAAAAAATTCACTCAGACAGGGGTCATCAGCTTATCCAATGACAGAAAAGGGGTCCCTTTTGGAGAAAGGTTAGGAACCACTGTTTCATGTTCAGATGTTCCATGTACTTTAAATTCTACTGCCGGAGTTTAGGAGCGGACCTGAACGCACCACGTCGCTATGGTAACTCAACACACAGAGACTGCAGACGGAAAAGTCAGCGTGAAATAAATTCTGCGTTTTTAGCTAAAATAGACCAAACAGTTGCCTTGCTTATTACATACTTAACACACGAGACGCACGATGGACAAACTTGAAGACTTCGAGAGTTTTTTGAAGAACGTTGACAAAATAAGTGAGTAATAGACAGAAGTAAACAGCCCATGGTAGTAGAACAATAAAACTAGTTGTGAACCTAATAAATGCTATCAGCTAGTTAGCTAATTGCCGTGTAGTAACATTATGTTAGCTAAAATGGCTATCCGTATATGCCAAAGGTGAGCAAAACTAACGCAATCCGTTAGGCTAACTAACTAAACAGACTGATAACGGATTGTGTGTGTTACCTACCATATAACCATGCAGTGTTAGCTAACCTGGTATAGTATATTATCTCTATATAAATGATATTAATGCACTTATTTAAAACGTATGTGCTTATCATGCATAGGCCTATTAACTATGTGAGTGAAAGCTGTAAAAAGTAAAATATATCACTGGTGCACCTTTCGAAGCTGAAACATCACTATTCAACCTTTCGCTCAAAGTGCGCTTTAATTCGCTGTGCTGCTAATCCATATATTTTTAATTGTATATAGGGCTGCAACTAACTATTATTTACATTATTGAATAATCTTCTGATTGTCTGACAATTAATAGAACAACTGTTTAGTATATAAAGTGTCATTATATTGTGAAAATGCGCATCACAGTTTCCCTGAGCCCAAAGTCTGTCCAGCCAGCAGTCCTAAAAGAAGGACATTCATTTACATTAATAAATGACATTTAAGAAGATGATTTTTGCTTGAAAACTGACTGAAACGAGTAACAAGTTAGCAACTAATTTTCCTTTTTAATCGTTTAATCCACTAATTGTTGCAGTTATGTATTTTTTTTCTCTTGTTAGACTGCTATAGGTTGGGAGCCAGTGCATTTTGTTTTTTTATGTAATGCAGTAGCCTATCAAATTTTGTGCATTTCCCTTAACTGATAGTTAAAAATGCTAACATTTGATTAATCATTACTAATTAACAAGATGTAGAAAAATGGTTCTGTCATTTTAAGTTTGAGTTTCCTTATTCACCAAGTGGCTCTGTCAAACAAAATGATGTCAAATGAGGCACAATTACTGCCATTTCTAGACTATCGATGAATTATCGATGAATTTTTAATCAGTTCAATTCTTAATGATCATTAATTGATTTATGATTTACCATTTAGCCCTAGTATGCAATTACACAAGAAAATGATAATAAAATTCAGTCCTGAGTCTTGGCTTTTAATTCTTTTCAGGTGAACTAGTGAAGGATCTTAAGTCTTCTGATGTTGAAGCCCAGCAAAAAGCAATGGAGAAAGCTGATCGCTACATTGCTGCCATGGATGAACCCTGCAGGACAAAAGTCAACAAGACTACAATCAGCACAAACTCACCACTCCAGCCCTCCTTGGTAAAGACCTACACCCAAAGTCACTCATGTACACTTGTTCTCTGACTGTCTCAGTCATTTTCACTTTTTTCTGCGTCTTTCTGTCGTTTTTTCAGTCTGTCTGTCTCTCTCTTGCTGTCTTTGCTGCTCCAACACAAAACACATACACCAACACCTTCTTATTGTATTGTCTACATTGTCCCTCCTCCTTATGTAAGAAGGGACAAGGTGTACATCGCCTCGTAAGATGTGACATGGAGGGTTTTTCTATGCGTTCTTTTAATTGTTGTTTTTCTGTTTTACAGAGTCTGCAGAATGAAAGTCCAGGTGAGCAGGTTATGTGGTTGTCCCTTCCACTGAATTGAAACATTGTTTAAGCAGACTTATATGTCCTCATTGTGCAAGTAAAGTTTCCAGAGCCAAACAAAAAACAAATAATATACAGTAATTATACTTTTGTATTTTTTTTTACCCTAAATATAAGATAAGTAAAAAACAAAGAACTTACAAATCCAATCACTAAAAATATACAAATATAAATGCATGTGGTGAAAATTTTTTGCCAAATGATGTCTTACTCCACTGCTCCATGTATTTTCCAAGACAGTAGCCTGCCTGTACAGGCAACACACACAGGGGCTTGTTTGAATATCAATCAATCGATTTTTGTACCATTTGGGGCCTATGATTATGTGGCCATATTGAGGTTTCATGTAGGCATGACATTTTCCTGAGGCGCAGTGAGATTTTTTAATCAACTGTGCCTGTCAGGCAGGTTGGTGACTCATTGTGCACCATAGTAGGAATAAAGGTGTAGTGCAAGGTGTGTTCTTAATATTACAAGGGCCCTATGCAGTTTTCCTCTCAAGGATGGCCATGCTCTGCCACTTGCCTGCTCAGACCAGTTCAGATGTTCAATTTTTGTCAGCTAAGTTGTCAGATTTGATAAAGGTGTGAACTCTTCACTCCCTTATCATACTGTCAGTATGACATGGTGAGGAACACACTGCCCTGGATTAGAAGATGTCAATGATTGGACATGATTGGTATGTTTTTGTAGGGAGACGTGTAGTATTAACTGTACTGTAGTCCACCAACACACTACACTGTAGAAATACTAGCTGGCTCCATGTTAGCTTGCATCTTACAATTATATACAGAGAAATCACTGTGGTGATCTAAAATCATAGCATGTTTCTTTGATACACATTTTAATCCCAGCTCCTTAAATGAGGTATTCGATGTAAAACAGCTTTTCAGTTAATCCACACACATCCACTACATGCACCTTTCACACCACTGTGTGAAACTATTAATATTAAAGTCATCATCATACATTCAATTCACAAAATGAGGAAAATTAAGTGGTTCTGGTCTTGAGGCTGAGGAGAGTGAACAGTTTTAAAATTACCCCAACTAATATTTATTACATTGTACTTTAAACAATATTGCATGTGTCTTTGGGAAAACATGCCCTGTGGGATTTTTATAGTCACCGAGGTTGACTTTCAAAACTGTCAAAGTTTAAAAACTGCATAAACACTACACATATAGCACGTATACAATACATAGAGTACAGTACATTTTTAATATTGGTCTGACTGCAGTTATGAAAAGATTGGTATGCGACAAAACTCTGACAAGGGAGACCTTGAAGTGAAAATTCTGATGTATATGAACTATTCCCTAATGACAAATATCTCTACAGTTTCCTCCTCCTATGTTGTAGCACTCAAAAATGATCAAAGGTTTTTCTTTTTTTGACCAGAGAACTTCATGAAGATTATGGAGAGAGATGCTGAAGACAGGAGAGTGAAGAGGATTGCAAAAGAGAAAAAGGCGACTGGTGTGTGATTCTCTGATCCTTAATGGTGCTGTTGGAAGTGTTCAGTTTGCTCTACTTGCTGCTATGTTGGGCTAGGAGTACGTCCCTTTAAATGTTGTACTGTTTGTGTCACTGCAGCACTCAAAGACAAGGGGAATGAAGCTTATGCTCAAGAAGACTATGAAACTGCTGTGAAGTATTACAGTGATGGTTTGGCTGAACTACGGGACATGCAGGCTTTGTACACCAACCGAGCACAAGTGAATATTTTAAGCCTTTCTTTTAAATGTTTTAAAATGAAAACATGGCTTGTGTTTGGCAGGAAAAGTTTTGTAATTTAATGAGTTGACCCCAAATTTAAAGGTGTAGTTTGGATTATATGAAGATGGTGATCAGCAGGCCCCCAATTTGAAAAATCAGACAGGAGTACTGGCACTGAAACTAAGCAATGTACTGCTGTGGACAGGGTCAGCAGGAAAAATATGTAGAATATATAGTATCACTTTACCTTGCCATTAGACAGTAATTTTGAGTGAGAAACTGCCATCTAATAAGCTACATATCAGTCTCACTTGCTCAATCAGACTTCATGGCAAAATAAGTAATTTTACCTTGCAGAAAGCAGGAGTTGCTGGTCCTGTTGCCTTGATCAGTTTGTTTGTTTGTGCTATTGTCTGACTTTGGTGAAGCCAAACAAACCTTTTAAAACATGGAAGTCACATAAAAACAAAAACAAAGTAATCAGTCAAGGCAGCAGTAGTCCAACAACAACCATTTCAATCAGGAGAGACTAAGAGTAAAAGAGAAATATTTTATTGGCACGTGCATGATATATGAAACATGAACAGTCTTTGGCGGTTAGACCCCATTGAGGTGAAACAATATGTATATATATATATAAATGGGGGTGATGAAGCTGTAGTGAAGAGAACCCCCCGGGGTCTAGACACTGGTGGTGGTGGTGAAGAGGTGCAAAGCAGAGACTGGTGAGGTGAAGTGGCTCTGGACTCCTGCTGCCTGGACCTGAAGACTGGAGGAGAGAGGAGGAGGAGGATCGAGGTGAACATCTTGTGGCTACCTGGGTCCATGATAACTGATGGAGCAAAGACAGAGGCGATTTAAAGTTTTGGCAGCAGCAAATTGACTGGCTATCGCGACCGTGGCAAAATCTGATTGGATAGTAAAGATGAAGGTGAACGCCCACAAGCAGCTGATTAGAGGGAATAGGAGGAGAGAGCTGGAGTAAAGGAAAGTTATGAATGAAGGCAGTGTAATAGAAGGTCTTCCTGATTGAACTTACGCTGAGCTTCATGTTCTGCAAGGTAAAATGACTGATTTTATCGATGGAGTCTGGTTGGTTTGAAGAGAGTGATGTTTGTCTTATATAACAGTGTCCTGTTGGAGGAGGCTGACTGAGAGCAAGGTGTAAAGTGAGGTGAAAGTGTTCTGAATATATTGCACTCTTAATCTCATATTTATTTTTTTAAGTGGCTAAAATATATTTTGCTGTTGATCCTGTCCACTGCAGTACATTGCTTAACTTCCTATACCAGTACTCCTGCTGCTTCTCTGAACTATTCCTTTAAGGAAAATGTGACAAATAATTATTTGTCCTTTAGAAGAAATCAAACAGAGCTGCTTTTGTGTCACTGTGACATAATGATTTTCTCTCAGAGCCTGAACATCTTGGAAGTCTGTTCTGTGGTATATTGATAACAAACCAGTGCTACACCACTGATGGCATTTCCTTTGTGAGGCCACATTTAATTTTGTCTGTTTGACGCCTAGTTACCACCTGTCCAATGTTTAAATCTATTTAGGCCTACATCAAGCTGGGAAAGTACAAGGAAGCCATCAGTGACTGTGAATGGGCTCTGAAGGTAAGGCCTGGCTGGGAACTGGGTGTCATCTGAGGCACTGTTGCCCTCAGGCCTCAAAGGAGATGTTTGATTCGATGTTGGGCTGTCCTACATGGTGTTCAAAACACAGTAATGCAGGATACAAGTCACCAAGAGTGCAGAGATGTTCTCTAAGGAGAAAATTATGTTTGAAAAAGTGGACCCAAATAAATAATTTTAATGCGTTTCTACTAATTTGGTAGTTTGTTTGGAGTTATGTTTTCTTTAGGTTACGTATGCCAGCAACAGGTTTACAATGAAAAGGGCTAACTCTAGTTTTAGATGACAAATATAGAGCAACTCTTGAAACTGTTTTCTGTAATTATATCACTGTATCACATACCAAGCTTTGTGGAGTGGAGTGTGTCTTAACATTCAGATTGATCATTTCTCTCTTACCGTGCTAGTGTTATCAATGTAGAAACATTAAATCACCATTATGTCGATGTATTATACACTCCCATGACAGTTTTCTCTCTATCAGTGTAATGAGAGGTGCATAAAGGCTTACCTACACATGGGGAAAGCATATCTGGCATTGAAGAAATATAATGAGGTGAGTATGATTGCCTCTCATTACCTCTAATCATGCCTGGCATTTCATCTAAATATAACTCAAACATGGCTATATTACTATGGTTGTATTCCTGGACTAGAGACTTTTTTTAATAATATTATGAAGTTGGTTTTATCTGTTATAGATATTTAAGTCCAATCATTGGAAAAAAACCTCATATTTAACATTGATTTCTAATAAAAATCTTTATTGAGTACAATTATTGCAAGATGCATAGTTTTCTATATACACAGACTTGTGCTGAGACACTGTAGTCTTTTGGAGTGGACAGAATCATATTGATTTTCACAGGTCTAAAAGAGACCAGTGATAAATCTAACCCTTCTCTTTTTCAGTCCAGAAACTGCTTTAAAGAGATCATGGAAATTGAACCTGGGAGGAAGAAGATGGTGAAAGGTAGTGACTTTTGTTTTTCAGAGGTTAAGTTAGGAAAATGGAAAATGTCCTTTTGTGATAACCTCATTATGTCATGTTCATGTCCATGTATCAAGTTTAGGTAAACATCTGTGCTTTTTTTTCTTCCATGTGAATCAGTTTCATAATTATTCCATGAAGTCATCAATCATAGGCTACATTGTTGAGAATGGTCCATATACGCCATAAATACACCATATACACCCCAAATTAAAGTTCAGCTGTGCTTCTGTCCAAATTACCTGGAACTTTTAGTCCCAGGAACTACTTCTCTCGAGCTAAAAGGCTCCTTCAGCCTATTGTTGTCTGTTTCCACCCCTGGTCTAAAGATGTGCAAAGATAGGCAAATTACACTTACATATGAAGTAGTGAAAGCGGTTTTTCCTTTTTTGCACGGGGCTATACATCAGTGATTACACAATATAAAACGTCAGACAAGCAACATTATTTGTGCAACACTAACAAATTTCATCCCCAGCATAAATGCTCAATGAGTGTTGAACTTTTTCAGTGGTCTGTATGTTGTATGCTTTGTTCTACAACTATATGTTCTGAGGAAAAAACTGTTTGTGGCTAAAGATTTTTTTTTAAATGGTGGCTGAAATAAAATACTGCAAATACTTGACTTATCAGAAATGTTCAGCACTGTAATTCCCTCTCCTAAAGTTCTTGTGTCTTCAAAAAGTAGTGCCCCCTTAGAAGGGTTTTTTGGATCTTAAATAAATGTCTGCAGAACTTATTTAGACTCTGTTTCTTCCAAAGGTTCCTAGTTGGTGGGAACACAGCTTTACTGTGAAGCTCATCAAAAGTATACAAGAGGCTCCATTGTTGTTGATTCAGTTGTCAGTAATGCAGCTATTGCTGACTGCAGTCCAGTGTTTTATCAGCAACATAAAGCTTGATGTCACTCTGAATTCCAGCCAAAAAAGACATACTTTTTTCATGGTGTAATTCTGTTTAGTACCTGAGCTTTTTCTTTACAGATACCTTTGAAAATAATTAATACATATTGGACTAAACATTTGGTCAGAATCTAACATTCCTGCAGTCACTTTACTTTTCTCATATGTGATGTAGCATTACATTTCAAATACATGGGCAATGGAACTACTTCTGTCTGAGTACATGTTTAAGGCAGTAGGCAGGTGGGATGGTCATGTCAGGATGCACTACAAGTAACTTTCACTTCACTCTTTTCTGACACTGCAACCACAGTTGCTGCTTATGGAATAACTTTCTGTCAGATCACAGTCTGCTTTATCTTCTTGCCTCTTTTATTTCCTTTGTTTTCCTCCATGCAGAATACCTGACCCAGGTAGATTTGGAAGAGGAGAGAGAGAGTCAGGAGGTAAAAGCAATGCAAGAGTTTGACAAGGGAGATGAGAAGGCCACAACAGTGCCCCAACTGCTGGAGAAGCTGTCAAAGCCTGGCCAGATGCCCCTTTACTACTGTGGAGGGTTTGAGATCCTGTCACATGCAGTTACTGATTGTGAGTGTTCTTTGTTATATCATCTCTTTGTGTCCACTTTTACTTCAATAACCTGCTTCACTGGTCCACCTATTTCCCGGCTCTATGGCTAGATTCCAACACAAGCCTCCTCGTTCTACTTAATGAGACACTGATTAGGTGATCACCTGAACCAAATCTTATTTTATGAGGAAGATTATAAAAAACACTGCTGTGATTAAAGATTGAGATTATCCCACCAATACTGATTTCTAAACTCTTCCCAAGTAAAAATATTAGTGTTGTGTTGTTGAGGTCTGAAAACACTGCATCTTGTTATTTTGACCACTTGTCATTTTCTGCCAATAAATGCACTAAATGGCAATATTTTAATTTTGGATTTGAGAGAAATGTTGTCAGCAGTTTATAGAATAATGCAAAAATGTTCATTTTACTTAAACACATACCTATAAATAGTAAAACCAGAGAAACTGATCATTTTGCAGTGGTCTAGAGCTGTAGTGGTCTAGAGCTATATATATATATGTATATATATATATATATATATATATATATATATATATATATATATAGCTATAGACATATATACATATATATAGACATATACATACACACACACATACACATATATATACTATATATATATATACACACACATACGGATAGATAGATAGATAGATAGATAGATAGATAGATAGATAGATAGATAGATAGATAGATAGATAGATAGATAGATAGATAGAGAGATAGATAGATAGAGAGAGAGAGAGATACCAGCATTTTAGATTATATTGGTGTCAGAACAGCCCTGCTTCTTTCTAATACCATGGAACTTGACTCTGTGGTGACCAAAGCATCACATAAGAACTACTGTAGTAAACCCATTGTGTTTGAGTTTTTCACATATATTTTTTTGGCGCATTGAGCACCATTAGCCACTAGGTGCTGGGTTGTGTAGGTAATGTTAGTTGTATTTGATGTTGACAGCAGACATTGCTATTGGTTGCTATTGGGTGGCAGCAAACAGTATTAAGCCTTCTGGAGCTGTCTTGGATCCAATTTAATGAAACACCTGTGATAGCAGGTGTCCATTCCATAACCTCAGCGGCATACCTGCACTCAACCCTGTCAGATGTAGAGTAAGGTAGCTAGTGAGTGGTGGTACCTGTCTGATGGATTTATGATAGCCTAGCCTGAGGTCCTCTAGAATGACGGGCTCTGAAACATGCCAGGGAATGTCCATACTTATATATATTTTAGGACAAGAAGGACCCAGAATGTCCAGCAACATAAAAAATGAGTGAACCTAGTACCTTATACCTTGATCAAGAAATAAACTCATAAAACTTAGCTGAAAAAAAGGTCTACACTACAACTGTTCGTCAAACTACTACTAAAGAGAAGACATGACAAATCCTATACTGTTCATGGATCCAGCTTGCTATTTGTTTTAGCTTACTTTCCGCACAGTGCTTGTTGCTTCAGATGGGGTATAGATTAATTGAGCCAAACATCCACGGCAGGAACATGCCCTTCTTCTCAGCACAGAAAACATAAATGTGTTCTTGTGCCTTGAAGTGGGAAATTTGTCAGGCACAAAACGTTTCATTGCATGCACCTGCTTGATAATGATGGAATCAGGTTGAAAAAGTAACTGATATTTGTTTACAAAGTCCTCTACTGTCTGAAAAGGGGCCATTGTAGACAGGCGGCGGCAGCTCTCCAGGTTGTTCACCCCTCCTCTGACAGTAGCTGATATTTTTGTCAATGTTTTTGACCCAAGAAATGACTTTGAAACTCCACACCTCTCATATAACTGTGTTTAGCTTTTGCCGAAAGGCTGAAATAGCAGCTTTTTAAATCATCTGAGAAGTATAATTCATGAAGGTCAATTGCCCTTTCAGAAGTATGTATTTTGTTTTATTTCAGGGAAGAAATAAGCTGTTATGAAGTAGCTCTGGCAGTTCAGGTACTTTGACTACACAGCCAAGACTGATTGAATTGATCATGTGGTGCTGGAAGCATGTTGCTCAGCAAACCAGCTGTAAAAAACGCATCATAGTGAAATGCTAATGTCTTGATTTAAAGAGACATATGGAATATATTTACTGTAACAAATCATAAAATAACCATGATATGTCATCAGAGATTAAGGAAACAGGCTGAGTTGAAATACAGGCTTCAACAACCACAACAGAAGATCTGTTTTTGTTTGCCTGTTTCACGTGTATTAGTTTTTTTTTCCAATTAACAGAATACAAACAAAGAAAAAAAAACACATTTTGACAATTAAAGCATAATCAAAAATGTACACATACACGCACATACACACATGTCCTACATTTCTAATTCCTTCCAAACCAATTAATTAACAAAACTAAACTAAACCCTTTTCCAATGCACCCCTCAAGCAATGTAATCATAAATATAACATCATCACTATCCTTTAATTCACTGCATCTTATACAGTGTTGACTCTGCAGAACAGCACTGACAGAATGACAGTCTTGCTCTATCTATCTATCTATACAAACACACACACACACACACACACACACACACACACACACACACACACACACACACACACACACACACACACACACACACACACACATTAATCATTTCTTTTGCTTTTGCCATTCTCTCTGAGTTGGTGTATTTGAGGCAATCCAGTTAACAGTCAGTTAGTTAGTCAGTCCAGTTAATTATCCTTTGTAACCATACATAATGAGAGAAATACATTTTTATCCAAATTTATTAGAATTAAAATTAATACTGAATGTTTGTTGAATGAGTAATTGTCTGCTTATGTATCATAAGAAATCATGAATAATCTTTTAGAAAGAGTTGATGCTTATAACGGATAAATTTATCAATATGTTGATGAAGTTTGGTAGGCACTGAGACAGACAGTTGATGAACTCCAACACCAGAGTGTGGACTTTTGTTTTCAGGACAACAGGCTTAACTTTACATTGACAGACAACAGACAGTTATAAACAGATGATCAACTTACAGTGGAAGACTTTTCATCACTGGTCATTGTCTTAGTATAAAGCTGAGCTCGTCTTGCGCTCTGTAGGATTCCCTGCATCCTGCAGGCAACCTGCCTGAGCTTTTAGCCAGGGGAATAGAAGACTGGGATACAACTCCAACAAATGCAATCATAGATATATTGTTGGATCTATTGCTGTTCATATATTAAATACGGATACAACCTGTTTAACTTACTGTTTGTTTGAATGTTAGGTTTTTACATGTTTCTCCTTTAACTTGTGTTCACTATTTGTAGTTCACCATATTCTTTTGCAATGACTGTCCACTACAGAATGGCAAACATTCTTATCCAATCTCTTTTTTCTTCATTTAGATGAATACAAGCGTACTGTCAAATGATATAATGCCCGTCTCACAGTGCCATTCAATGGAAAAGGGCAAAACTTACATAACTCACTACTGAAAGGATCTCAGCAGGGCTGACATTACAAGCTCTCTCCCCTGAAAAGTACCCTCTTGCTGCTCTGCTCTACTTTCTTTTATACTGCAGCTCATTATTAGCAGAAATAGCCCATTCCTCTTTCCCTGTACCTGAACTGTCTCAACATATTTTATTTATTCTTTCCAGTCGTACATTTGACTGTAAATCAATGAACAATACTAGCTAAACTGAAAGAGGAGAGGTGTTGTGTTTCTCTAAAACCTTGAGGCTACATGGTGATGATTTATAGTTTTCTGTCTTCTTACACTATCTACTGTTCTCTTCTAACAGGTACAGACCAGACCATTTTCAGGCTGAACAATGGCTTTAGTATCATCAGCAGCAATGACATGGTGAGGAGGTAAGGAGACCAGAGGGAGAGGTAGCTGTCAGCCCTCTGTGGTGCTTTGACAGATGGACCCAGAGACAGGGGCATACAGAGACAATGATGGCCTAAACTCGAGAGATCATTCTCCACCCCCCTCCTGCTTTCTCGCTCTGGTTGTTTGTGCGACAGCCCAAAGAGGAAAAGATGATCACACTGAAGATTGAGATGAGCGCTGAAATGAGCAAAAGGCTCTGTGTTTTGTCCCAGAAAGAGGGGGTGCTTTGTACAAGATACAAATTATGAGTCCTGCATGTCAGATCAGTAAGGGTATTATTAACTTGTCACATACTCCCCATGTCGTCCATTGTTAGCACTGTCACTACTCAAGTCAGAACACAGTGTCTGCAAAGCCGAGAGTGCAAAGAAATTTCAGTCTGGGCTTGAAAAGGCAAAAAGGATGTGAGCCATGTGGCAAAGAAGACCAGTGCACTGTTGCATGTCCTGATCACAGTCTGAAGTTGTACTCTCAAGTTCATCGTACCGCTATAGAAGATTGTATTTAAGAGTTAAAGGACCAGCTTGTAGGATTTAGTGACATCTAGTGGCGAGCTTGCAGATTGCAAACACTTCGTTTCACTCTCCTCTTTAGGGCTGCAACTATTCAGGGCTATGAGATTTTCTCAATTAATTGATTAGTTGTTTGGTCCAAAAAATGTCAGAAAATAGTGAAAAAATGTTGACGACTGTTTCCCAAAGTCCAATGTGAAAATCTCAGATGTCTTATTTTGTCCAAAACCCAAAGACATTGAATTTACTTGACTCAGCTCAGCTTAACTTTATTTGTATAGCAGCTCTCATACACACATGCAGCCCAAAGTGCTTCATATAGCAAAAGTAAAACAACAGAGAGGAAACAAATAAAAAAGCAGAGAATGATAAAAACCCAAATAAATAAAAACAAGTTAAAAATGCAAGAATAAAATTACAACAATACAACAAGAAAATTAAAGTTATTAGAATTAAGTAAAAGTAACACTGAATAGAATAATATAAATAATAAGAGAATAATAAAAGAATAATATATATATAAAAAAAAACAGTTATTGAGGTTAAAAGATAAAGGTTATAACATCACTCCCAAATCAACAAGTAAAAGCCAGACTGAAAAGGTCTTTACTTTTCTCTTAAAAATAGTGAGAGAGCTTGCCGATCTAATGTCCAAAGGCAAAGAGATCCACAGTTTAGGGGCATAACAACAGAGAGTAAAGAACATATTCTTTTTTGAGGATATAAATATATATATATATATATATATATATATATATATATATATGTATATATATATACATATATATATATGTGCGTGTGTGTGTGTGTGTGTGTGTGTATAGTGCATTTTGTCAGTCCAATGTGTAAGATTAACAAGGATTTATTGGCAGAGTATGTTTCAAATTTAATCTAAAAATCATAAGTATGTTTTCATTAGTGCATAGTCCCCTGAAAATATATATCAATTTGATATGTATTATGTCAATTTAAGGAGGACCCAGTGTGGATCATTGAGTTTCTTTTCTCCGCAGTTGCCTGTTGCAGAAAACAAAGGATCCAGACAGCTGGGAGTTATGTGTGTCTGTTCTAAGATTATGGAGGGCTATTTGTTGTGGAAATGGTATGTAGATAATTGAATTACACTTCATTGTCTATCTTTGTCCATGTAGCAATTTGTTCTTATTGAGTTAGCAGGAAATGGAGGGGAAAAATATATTAAAATACTAATAGAATTCTGTGTTATGGTATTGTGTCATTACTGCACAGCTTGTCAATGTGATAATTAATCCCTAACTGTTTTTGAGCCTTTATGTGTTTTTGAATCACAAAAGCTATATGGGCATCGGCACATTAACTGTGATAATTTGTGAGAGCAAGAGAACATTTCTTCAGTATCAACACAAGTATAGCTGAAGTTGACATTGGATTGAATGAGATATTTGTCCATAGTCAGTGTATTCTCTACAATATATGGTGGTCAGCATGCGCCCTAGGTTAGACAAACAGCAATCCAATGAACTGCTGTGGACAGGGGCAGCATCAAAATGTAAAATAAAACTTAAAAAAGCACCGCCTAAAAAATATGTATCAGTTTAATCAGAAGGAGTTGGCAAAGACAGTAATTTTATCTTGCAGAAAATGGGAGTTGCTTGTCAGCCGCTGCCCCAATCAGTTCGTTTGAGCTGCAACAATTAGTTGATTAAGCAATTAGTTGTCAGCTATTACATTAATCTGTATCTATTATGATAATAGCTTTGAGTCATTTTTTTAAATTCTAAATTCTCTGCTTTCTGCTTCTCTGGTGTGAATATTTCCTAGTTTCTTTAGTCCTCTGTGGCAGAAAAATGAATATCTTTGCGTTGTGGACAATCAAGAAAATGATCAACAGATTAATCAATGACGAAAATAACTGTGAGCTGCAGCCCTAGTTTGTTTGTGATACTATGTGTGACTTTGGTAAATCAGCACTGAGCGATTAAAACACTCAAGGTCACTCAGAAGTAGAATGAGAAATACTTTATTGATCCCTGGTGAGAAAGGATTGAGGCAGTGGTAGGCTAACAGCTCCTGTTTTCTGCAAAGTAAAATGGCTCTTTTTCGTACAGCGATATTTGGCGATATTATATAAAGGCAGTTTTGTGCTGGAAAAGGCTGACTGATGGCAAAGTAAAGCAGTGAAAATATTCTAGATAAAGTGTATACTTAAACCGATATTGATTTTTTTAGGTGACTAAAATACATTTGCTGTTGATCCAGTCCACAGCAGTACATTGCTTAGCTTTCTACTTTGGGTACTCCTGCTGTGTCTCCAAACTGAGGTCATGCCATCTACTGTAGGTAATATAGTGTCTGTGGATAAGTGTCTCATACAACCCCACTTTAAAAAACCTGAGCTATCTGTTTATTGTTCATATACTTCTGTTTACAGACTGTGTTGTTGTTCCTTGAGAACATAACAGGGTACTGTGTCCAATGAACTAATTCTTTGTACACCCCCTGTTTTTCTTTTGCTTTCAGATGAAAACCAGAGGATGTTGATGACATGTCCAGTCAGCAGAGGGTCCATTGTTAACTTGTTATCATCAGAGCATGTTGCAGTACGGAAAGAATGCCTGGCATTACTGTGTTTGTACTCACAGATGCCACATAGCAGATGTTTGGCCATTGACAACTTGAATGTACACATGTAAGTAATTTCTTAATATTGTCAACACATACAACTAGTGAGGGTAACAGCTATAGTAAAAACACACTAGTGTGGAGACAGAGATCGTAGGATTAATGTATTGTCTAATTAACCAAATGATTTGTAATACTTTTTCATTCACCTCCTCCCATCCCGGGTATGTGTTGAAATGATTTGGCACAGTGTCCCCCTCAATGAAATCAGTGGAGGGACTTCAGCCCTCGGCCATCTGTTTGTGATTGTCTGTCCAATTGCCACGGACGTTTAACGAGATTTCAAGAAATGTTGTATATCGTTGCTCTGAGACATAATTTTAAAAATTACCCCAAGTGGCCTCAGTGATTTCTTATTATATGTATGCCTGATAATATCTTAGCTGCAGCTGATTGAATTTTCAAAAAGTTAGGATGAATGAGTAATAGTGTTACTCCATTTTGGCAGTATTATCAGACACATTGTCCAAAGGTTGACACCATCATTATCTGGCTATAAAATAATCACTGATATCTTGATGATATTCATTAAAACATGTCATTTAGCAAAATTGCTGATTGTCTTTTTCTTTGTATTCTTCTCTTTTTCTTGTATTTCCCTCTTTCACTCTATTCTTAATCTGGATCTAAAGGTTAGTGAGAAACCTCATGGCGTGCATCACAGAGCCGCAGCAGCAGCAGGAGAACACAGCGGTCAAGATTTTGGAGAACTTCACAGCTGAAAACAAGTATTTACTGATACACAGCTCAACAAAAACACCAAGTATTCTCCTCACACCCAAGAAAATTATTATTTTTTACTTCTGGACAAGGAAATACATATTTTCAGATACTCTGCAGAGTTCAGAGTCAACCCACAAGACAGTCTGTTATCCTCCCATATATCATATCCATATGTATGAAAAAGTACTTTAAAATCTGTTGTTATAACATGTCAGGAGGGCTCCCCCTGAGAATTGGAAAGTGTGGCGTCTTTAATAATTCATCATGTGCTATCCAAGTGTTAATGTCACTTGAAGGCAAAAGGCTGTTCTCAACCTGTTTCCCTTGCTGATGCCTCATGAAAATAGACATGAAAGGACAACCCAGCCTCTTAAACACAGCAGGAAGAAGTCGAGGTGTCAAGCAGTGAAATGGGGAATCAATTTTCCTTGTCTATGGCTCAAAGAGAGTTACTCAAGAAAGATGTGTTATACCTTTAACAGGTTTTTCTTTATTGTAGAAGCTCAGCTGGGTCATTGTTGGGATTTAATGGATACTTTTGTTTTGGAGTAAAAATGAATACTTAAGTGGTCCAAATTCCAAATTGATTCCAAATCTTACAAGTCTCTCCTGGTGAAACATTTTCAGCATGTATATATTCGCGTACTTTTTAAAGTTATTTTTGATCTCATCTCCCAGGCTTTCTCCAGGTAACCAGCGTTTGATGATATTATGTTTATTATTTTTGTGTGATCCATATTTACAAAATCAATACATGTTTCTTTACTACCGAACAAAGTTTTTGCTCAATTTCCATTCCAATAGAAGACAAAATCAAACTCATTTTCTATGTCAGCCAAACAGCACATTTAACAAATCAGTTTTTCATGTTGAAGTTTTGTCCAGTTTCAAGTATAAGTTGTAAAATACCAGATCTCAGCTGGGCCCATAAGGAACTTTGCTTTTTAGATAAATTATAGTTGTATATAATTTATTTAGTATGGAAATTTGCAAATTTTTTTTCAAGGTAAAATGAGATAAAACAGCATTATAATGAAGCTGCAGAGATGCCTTTGCCTTAAAATCTTGTTCTTCAGATGTTTGTTTGGTACAGACCTCAACCAATGTTACATCATCATGATTAATAGTGTATTTTCAATAAAAATGAAAATTTGGACAAAAAAATCCCCTAATTGTGAATCATATTGCAGTTGTAATATCCTTCAAAATAATTAATATGACCTACATAAGTTAATGACACCATCCACGAGAAGATTGGCTATTTCTGTTTAGTTGTTATTAATGCCTGCCACCTTGAAATCAGATGAAGCAGGCCTGTGTGTAAAGTTACAGTGAGTTGTACGTCAGCCAGTTTTTGATGTTATATTTTGTGGTTATTTCAATCAGGAGAGACTAAGAGTAAAAGAGAAATGTTTTATTGGCACATGCATGATATATGAAACATGAACAGTCTTTGGCGGTTAGACCCCATTGAGGTGAAACAATATGTATATATATATATGTAAATGGGGGTGATGAAGCTGTAGAGAAGAGAATACCTGGGTCCAATGACTGGAGTAGAGAGGGGTGGAGGAGGGTCACGCGACTGACTGAATGACAACTGATGGAGCAAAGACAGAGGCGATTTAAAGTTTGGCAGCAGCAAATTGACTGGCTATCGCGACCGTGGCAAAATCTGATTGGATAGTAAAGACGAAGGTGAACGCCCACAAACAGCTGATTAGAGGGAATAGGAGGAGAGAGCTGGAGTAAAGGAAAGTTATGAATGAAGGCAGTGTAATAGAAGGTCTTCCTGATTGAACTTACGCTGAGCTTCATTACTGTGGAAACAGTACCGCGTTTTTCCATAGGGGCCTCCAATATCAACAAAATATAAAAGTTCTTTGTAGCCTTTAAGTCTTTAAGTATTTTTTAAAAATCTGTTTTACTTGTAGGTAAGTAACATTTCAGTAATGGAACAGTATTTTTACTCGAGTAAGTATTTCCAGTACTCAGCTAGGAGCTTATTTGTTCACCTTACATGCACCATAGAAATGTTTTCATATTTTCTTGCAGATTTTGCATTCAGCTGAGGAATGTGTTGACAGACTCAGTCATTGTGCCATTTACAACAATACTGGTAAGATATGTGGATATTAAGTTTCATGTCATACACAGTCTGCACTGAATATGTGTAGGTGTGTTTATGTGTGTGTGTGTCTGGACAAATGCAAACAGCTGTTTTCTTTATTTTTCAGACAAATATCAACAAGTCCAATCAGCATGTCCTCCCATCACTGATATTGGCTGTCGGCCGTCTAGCACGAGATGACGCCATCCGTCACAATTTTGCTCATGATCCTGAATGCTGGAAGGCCTTTCTGGTCGCCATTGTTAGTATCACAATCAGACTGGTCTCTTTGCATAGAAAAGTAGAAATTACTTGCACATTATGTTGAATTTAGATGCCACAGCACTTTTATCCAAGAAATATAACACCTCAGTATCGTCTGAATGACACTATTAGATATAGACTGTCACTGTTTGCGTTTTATTCAGTATAGAATGTGATGGCTGTCATTTCAGAAGCAGTGCAGTGCATGTGAATACAAAGAGGTCCTTTACCCTCTGCTTGGTTTTATCATCAACCTTTCCACTGTCACCTCTCCAGTCATTCAGGTAAGATAAGTGATGTGAGATATTTGATGCTTGGTGTGGAGTTTCATGGGTATGTGTTAAAAAATGAACTCCTATCTTATCTCTAGTTATCTTAATTAATAGTGGACACACTGAACTGGTTGATGATATGATGACACTGTACCTTAGATAAGTTTTGATGAACTGTCATTCAGTGTAGGGCCATCTTGAAAGAATTCTTTATTTCCACATCACTGAAATTCAAAAGATTAGAGCAGTGGTTCTCAACTTTTTTCCTTAAGGGACCCCTTTTCTATCTTTGAGTAAAGTAATGACCCCTGACACATTCTGGAAATATTATTGTATCAGAGATTAGTTTTCCTGCAAGGAAATTTAGGATTTTTCATACAGTTCTCTGCTTGAGTTATTTTTGTTTTACATTTTAAATGATCATATATGCTGAAAATTCTTCTTTTCTGATGCAGGGAGATGCTGTGTTTAGACATTTCAGGCTCTGTGAAGCTTTAGCTTGTGTTCAAGTCTTCACCCTTTTCTTATCCTGTAAAATTTAAGTTAACTAAGATTTAAGAACTTAAATGATAATCTAAATTTCCATCACAGAATGAAATGAAATGAATGAAATGTTCAGATAGATTTAGAAAAAGTTTTGTTGTGTCCTTAAAATCAGAAAGACCTTGCAACCCTCAGAGAAGGCTGGGAACCACTGGATTAGAATATAGTTGATATATTTAAAGCCAGTCCCCATGGGAACTGGGGGGAGCATTTGTGTGACCTATGATTTGTGACCTAATCAGTCACCTAATCAGAGGTGAAATGTAAGTGAAAATTAGTTCAGCCAGTTGTCCGTATCTTTTTTCGTAGGAGCATGCTGTTTCACTCTGTGACTGCTGTCGGGACCTGCTGAGGGACACTGACGGAGGCGTCATAACTGTGAGTGGACCTTACTTTAGCGTGACACTACAGTACTTGTTGTTGAAGATGCTTGCAGAAAAGTTTTTCTTGTTTGCTATCCAAACTTGCGCACGTCCCATAAAGCATAAAACCCTCTTCACAGGTAACGAGACGAAAATAAAAGACATTTGTTATAAGTAATGGGTCTTTTCTGGGGCCTGTGAGCTCACTGGCAACATGCCCCAGAAGGTGGTAACTGCAATTCACAATGTTCAGAGGATCCTGTGTATGTGTCATTACAGTTGATTAAAACTCCAGCTCCAGGTGCTGTTGTCTGTGCTAATGGTTGTTATAGCAGTTTCACACTGCCTATGCAATGCCCTCAGAGTCCCACTCTTCCAACCATCTGTCTCTTTACTCTGTTTTAGGGCTCACTCACAGCCTGACTTTTTTTTTCCTGTGTTGCATCCTTTTTGAATTTTCTTCATTGTTTCTCTGCTCTTAACTTTTCTGTCTTTCCTTCACCTCACCTACATTCTTTTCTTTTTAATGCAGCACAATCATTATGACAGAGCCTTAAAGTCCTAATCCACAGTGTTCCCATCAGTCCAATCATCAAGACTGTGCTTGTTTTTTACATACGTGGAAAAACATACATTTATTTAGAGGATATGTCAGGAGCATTTGTCCACGCCATTTACTTCCAAACTCACTTTGCTTCAACCATGAGGGAGAAAAATCACTCTTGTAAAACATTTAGTCAGTGCTATAACAATAAATCAATTAATCAATTGGTTTTCACTTATTAAATTAATTGCCAACTGTTTTGATACGTGATCAATCAGAGTCATTTCTGATTTTCTGCTTCATAAATGTGAATATTTGCTGGTTTCTTTACTCCTTTATAACAATAAATTGAATATCTATGGATTGTGGACAAAACAAGACAGAGGATTTAATTTGGATTTTGGGAAACAGTGATGAACATTTTTCACCATTTCCTGACATTTTAGGGATAAAACAACCTGATTAATCAAGAAAATAATCAACAGATCAATTGACAATGAAAATAATTGTAATCACAGTCCTGCCTTTAGTAAACATTTTAATATTCTTCAATATTCTACTATTAAAGCTACAGAAATAAATCTGACACACAGTATTATTGCCTTAAAAAGTTGCGAGCATGTTGGGACATAATTTCCTTTAATCGAATATAACAGACATGAAGCAACATTTTCATCTCATTGGCTCTGATTACTAGAGAAAATATCTGGGTCTTTAGCTAAATTTATTTGTCCATTTGATACTGAAGAGGCAGCTTTCAGTGGTTTAATCAAAGCCTGTTTTGTGAAAATTGCTGCCTGCTGCTTTAATGAATATGGCTGATAAGAGCGGTGATACTCAACTGAAAGCTGCATTGGTTAAAATGGAAGTTAAGCTTTTACCAAAGACTCATCAGAGGGATGAGTTTTTTTTTGGATAATTAACTCAAATGACTAATATGTGTCCCTGATTCAGAAATAATTCTCTTAAATTACTAATTTGTTGCCTTTATTAAGTAATTCATACCCTCAAATTACTTTATCTATGCCTTCAAATTACTGAACAGTGTCCTCAAACTGCTCTATGCAGGCTAATAATAATGTGTGATTCAACACATCCAGCTTGCAAGAGAAAGAATGCAGCCATGTGTGACTGTTTTCTAATTCCCATTTGCTCAATTTCTTATGCTTTTTCTTCTCAGCTTTTCTTTTAATTGTCCTGTCCTTGACATGGAGTGTATGTGTGTACTGTGTGTACTGAGTGTATGTTCACTCACACTCAACATGTATCTTCACAACGGACCATCTGTACTTTAGTGCTGCAGACACACTCCACCCACACCTACTGATCTTGAAACAGCAGTTTTCTCTTTTTCACTTCTTCACCCTCTCCACACTCTCCCATTAGCTTCGCCTCCAGTAGTTATCTCTGCTAGCTTTCTATCTCCTATCACAGTTTTCTCCTGATCCTCTGCTCTCTTGTCTACTTCTCTGCTGGGTTTTCCCATCCACCTTTCTTCTTCTACTTTTCTCTATCTTCTATTATCTCCTTTACTAATGCCAACATTCTTCTTTGTCCTCCAGAGAGCCACAGGCGTGCTGAGCACTGTCCTCCCTCAGTCCTCTGAGGCTGTTCAGCATGTTATTCAGGGGGGTGTCGTCCGGACCATGCGCCGGCTGCTAAAGGTGCCAACTCATATGAAAATATATGTATGCTTCCCCTTATTTACAAGCTTCTATCTGTTTTAAACCGTGGGGTCTTCGACTCATGATTCCAATCTTCGACTTGAAAAAAATAATGTACTGATTTATGGTGCCTTTATGGTTGCAAGTCAGAAATAGGGTGAAGTTTTTCCCCATTAAAAATAAGAGTCACAAACACTGTCCAGGTGCATACAGTGTAACTGTTTGGGGTAAAACTAATTAATCCTGAGCTAATAAGTCTAAAACACTTCATTTCAGAAGATGAAAGTTTAATTCTGTTTCCTCTGGAGAGGTTCCTCTGTTCTGTCAAGTTTATAACTACAGTTTTTAGTTTACGTACCTAAATGTCCCATGATATTTGCTGCAGTTATATGTGCACAGAAAGCAGCCTCTGTAGCCATTAAAATAAATTGTTAAAGAATACACTTGTACATTTATACAACACACAAGAAATCCCCTGGAAAACTTAAACTGCCCGACATATTTAAAAAACATCATTTAAAAGGCACTATAGCACACAGTGAGTGGTAGAGGTGCAGGAGAAAATAAAACATTCGGGTGGGTGGCAGTTGGATGATATATTTGTACATGTGGATTTTGATGATCTCAGACCTCATCCGTGCACCACTGATTCCTACATATGCCTTCAGTATCATAATGATCTGATGATAAGACAATGAAAATATGCTGATGGAAACTAACTGTTTGCATTCATGTACTAATTCCACCAGAGGTCTGTTTTACTCCATCCTCAGTCTGACCTCTTAGTGTTGTTAAAGTTTGGAAATGTATGTTCTATTTGTTTAATGTTATTGTTATGTTTGTGTTTGTTTGCTTACCCAGGGAAACGGGCAAACTGCCAATAAATATGCCATTAAGACTCTGACAGTGTGCACTGCTGCCAGTCTCTTGGCACGGGAGGAGCTGCTGAAGTCTGATAAAAGTGAGAAATGATTGACATGTTAGCATTACTTTTACTTTGATTAGTCCATGAATAATATTTGAGGGGTTGACCTAGTATGCAAATTTAGTGTTTGCACATGTATCTACATTCGCATGCATGTTGTATGTATGCTGGGTGCAGTATAGCTGTAGTTTTTCATGGCATAACACGTATGTTTGTTAATATATATTGACTGCTCCCTTTCTGTTATTGTTGCTGTTCATTTATCATTGCACACAGAACTGTGTATTCTTCGTCATTTGCTGGCCTCCAGCTGTGATGAGATGGTGTCAGGAAATGCAGCCCTTTGCTTGGCCCACTGCCTTGAGTTAGAGGGAACTGCTGGTAACCTGCTGGGCACCGATATTGTGCTGCTGCTACTGCGCCACGCTGCAGGGGACGCTAAGAGGACAGCTGTGCATCAAAATGCAGCGATCGCTCTCGGGAAGCTATGTCGATCGGAGCCCAGGTGCCCTCTCACTTCGTTCTATAAACCACATGCTGCTGATTGCATCTAGAAACTAGCCTGAAAGAGGATTGATAGACAAGATGCAATGCCACACTGATAATGAGCTGATGCATAGTTATGGCTCTAGTCAAAGAAGTTGGTCATGGATCAAGGCAAAGTTATGACTTCTGGGTCAGGCTGAAATATTTGTTTAATTGCATTTGCATTTAAATGTCAGTATTCAAAAGTTGTTTATTATTGATATATTTTTAGTTTTTCCCATTTTCTCCTGAAAACATCCACCACTGAGTGTTTCAGAGTCATTCTGTACATGCTAATACCTGGTGAGAGCTATAACATTGCCACTTTTTTTTTTATATTTACAGTTGGTTTACTGCTTAATCATGATGGATAGTCTGATAGTCAGCAGCAGACTGAGCCATGTGTTTATTTCACTGAAAGCATTTTTAGATCATGTCTCACACTGTCTGGAAAGAGAAAGGAAAATAGTAAGAGTCTGACAGAGACTTCATAATATTGGACATGAAGTTTTTGTTGCAAAAATTTGTTTTAATTGAGTTAATTTAGTCCATCAACATTGCTGCCAGTTGAACATATTCTAGAGATAAAACTAATGAGTTTTTCAGTATCCATTAATCTGCCAGCTATTTTTTCACACAATTGTTTTGTCAATAATGTGTCACAAAATAGTGAAAGATTCTCTGTGTAATTTACCAGAAGCCATCTGTTGCCTTTAAAGCCCTTCTTTTATCAGACAGTCTATTTATACAACAGAAAAACACCAGATCCTCATATCTGGAAAAAAATGTTTGGCATTTGTGCTTAGAAAATTATTAGAATGACTAATAGATTGTCAAAGTAGGCGTCGATTCGATTCGATTCAAAGTAGACATCCATTGACTAATTGCGTAACTGACTTGAAACTTGAGTTTCATGAGAACAGATATTTTAATATTCATTTGGAAACACCAGGTCTAAACATGTTATGCAAAATACTATTATGTATCACATGAATGTATTACATAAGTGTTTATTACCTAAAAGTTAACAGTAGCCTCCCTTACTTTAAGTCCAGTATTTCCCTTAATTGTTTTATTCTGAAAAGTTTTTTATTTTGTACTGCAGGGTAAAATTTAGGTGATCAACCTTTAATTTCTACACTCCAAGTTGAGTTAAATAAAACATGATCACATGCTCAACTCATCAGTGATGTGTTGCTGTAGGCTACCGTCCATATACTGTGGCACTCCCCTGATTGTGTGAGTATAACTTACGTAGCACTGGCGTCATTATTGGGGGCATTACTAAAACGCAGTTTTAAATTTGCCATAGACTAATACATTTCATAGCTGTTTAAAATGACAGCAAACACATTCATAGCATAAGCCTTATTACTCTTAATATTTAATTTTATTAATAATTAATATATTTTTTTAGATTTTACTTTTTGTTGTCTTATTTGTTACTGGTCAAGCCCCCTGTTTTAAGTTTTAAGGAAGGTGTGGGTAACCTGTATATGTGATGCTGGTTTGTTGTGAGAAGTGTCAGTGAGTCTTTCTCAGTGTGTGAGAGAAGTAGCAGCACACAGTCAGAGAAAAGTGCTTTATACTATAAGGAGTAGTCATGTTACTTTAGTCAGCTGTGACGCATGTAGTCACTCAAAGTCCGTGTGTTATATAACAGGATGAAAAGACACTCCATTGTCTTCCTGCGTTTTTCACAGCAGACTGTGAAAAGCTGACTAGTTAGCAGCTCCAGCTGAAGTAAATCAGAATAACATAATATCAGACAACGATTCGGTGCCACAGATCTGGAAAAGTAACATGCTATTGCATTCATCACTGAATCGGGCTTCATGAGTAGAGTAACAGAGGCGTTGCCCAGCAACAACAACTGCATATCCTATATAACTGGATGATTGATCACAGACAGTAGAACTCTTCCCTGCATCTACAGGATATTAAAATGTTAACTGCTCAAAACAGCACAAACTTAGCTAAAGCTAGCAGAGTCTCCTCACCACATGACATCATCTAACATTACATAGACTTACATTTTTTGACCGTGTGTTTAACCCATGTTGTGTAGTACACTTTTATGGTGCCTGTAGGCTCCAGAGCTCCACTGTGACTGTGTTAATTTTTATTCACAAAGTGTATACACAAGTGTCGTTTCAGTTGAATGCCAACCCACTATTAAAAAGCCTTTTTCTTTAATTCCAGACATATGAACAAACTTCGAGAACTACACGGCCTTGAAATCCTGCACTCCTGCTTGAAACGCATCACATGAACCTACTGAACCCATGACAATGACAGGTTTTATAAACTTCTTGTTTGTCATCAGTCCTGTTGCCTTGTGTATTCTGTTTTCGGCTAATACGTCTAACCCATATTGATGGAAAAATAATGTAAAAATCAAAAATTAACTGATAAATGTTAGTTGTCTCTTTTTTTAAACTCATTGTTAATTGTTATTCCTATGATTTATATCATTTTTAAAAAAACTGGATGGATTTTTTTTTTTTACAGAAAACTAAGGCTGTGTAAGGAATAATCAAAGATTGATTTAATTTGATTAAAATTCTGCTCCTAATTGCTTAATCTACATTAACAAGGTCATAAATATTATCAACGTTCTTGGCTGTCCTTGTTTTTCACTCCCATGTGAATTTATTTGGTTAACTACCATGAATAATGTGACTGGAGGTGCAGTTGCAGTCAGTTTTATCTTTAATATACCTTTTACTAGATTACAAAATATATGCCATTTATACTTTCTTTTTAACAAAGAAAATCAATTTACATCAGATAGACATACACTGCTAAAACAAACAAGCACCCAGTTTGAAGATTTCATTTCTACAGCAGTGCAGCCTGTAATTGTTGAAATCTGCGGGGCTGATATTGATCAGGCAGCATTAACATACTGATGGTGTTTGAAGTGAGACACGGATTAGAGCGATGTATCCCTGTATGCTTTAAAGCTTTGCACGAAGGTATAAACCTGACACTTACCCTGAAGGTCTTTCTCTTACTGACCATGAAGAAGTGTGTCAAATGCAAATTATGCAGTATACTGCTTACTTAACAGCTAGTTTTACTGCCAGTCTTGTCAACCATAGCTCTATATGACCAAAATCAGATTTTGGTCATAGAGGTATGTTGGAGTTCTAAAGGGTAATTTTACTGCTGACCTTTGATATGTCTCATTTATTTGGTTCGTTAGATGTGTAGTTTGTTTGTTTTTCCTTTAATTACCAAAAAGGTGCAGTTGAGTTTTGTGTATATTGCTGATAAAAACACCCTACTTATTCATCTATGTTTGGATTCTCTGGATGACAGTACTGGAGGGACAGGTAATCAAATAAATAAACAAACAATAGCAAATTTGCGGTTTAAAGACTGCTTACAGTTAGACGTGCCAGATCTGCATGTCCTTGAACTATAAGGATTACTTCTGGGCCCAGGAATTAATGTGGGATTTTTCTTGATGTGTGACAACAGCTTTACAGCACAGCGCTGCTGTCGCTACTTAAATGGAAGGTCAGAGCTTTAACTTGGCTTGAATAATGTTTGCACACAAACTGTGATGGCTTGTAGCTATAGTTGTATTGAGAGAGACAAAACAAGTAAAGCCACACTAGAGCCTCTTGTGAGAAAAAAAATAGTGAGAGGTTATGCTTTAAGGCAAGTGACTGTATTTGTGGGCATGTGCAGGTATGCATAAATCTGTGACTGGACAGGCCTGTATAAAAGGCTGCCATCCAAAAAATCTTGACTATTATAGCCACAGTGTTATCACACCTTTGGAGGGGACGGGGGAGGTAATTTGGATTTTTTTAGCCATGCTAGCAGCGTGGTTTTAGGAGTGGCAGTACGGGTCAGTCAGTCCACCACTTTGGTCTGAAACATCTTAACAGCTTTTGGATGATTTGCCATAAAATGATTGACAGATTTTCATGGTCCCTGAAAAGAAGAAGCCTATGGACTTTTAATACTCACCTGATTTTCCTCTAGTGCCACCACTAATTGAATTTTGGTTTATTAGTAAAATATCTCAACAAATATTACACAGGCTGCCATGAAATTTAGGACTCTACATCTAGTGCCATCAGCAGGTCAACATTTTGACCTAAAGGATGAACCTCAGAACCTCATGATCCTCAGAAGATGAATCCAAATGACTTTGGTAACTAAATACCTCCTAAAGTAATCAGAGACATTCCCATCAGCCTCCACTATACTTTTTGTTTATTGGTAATTAGTTAGTTAGCATGCTAACAGGCTAAACTGAGATAGCATAGTCATTGTGAGCATCTTTGGCCCTCTGAGGCTGAAAAATGAAGCCAACGCAGAAGTGCTAAAATCTGCAGTTCCCACTTAAGGTTGGCTCCAAAAGCAAGTTACTCACCATTAAACCCATATTACAGTTTTTTTAATCGCTAACCCACATCGGTCATAACTGAAGTCATACTGTCAAGATGCTTCATACAGTCAGTGAAACAGAAGTCTATGTGAACCAAATCATTTTTCATATCTTTTACACAAAATGCATTCAGTGACCACATTTTCCTCCATTAACTTTTTTGTCATTCATACTCCACCACCTGCAAAACACTGTACATTTGCAGGACATTTTTGAAATGCTAACACACTGTATTGAAAACTCTTACAATCACAGTCATAACAGAATGTTGTCAAATTTCATACATTTCTGAAACAACCATGTTTAAATATATATAAAGCTTACAGTGACAGAATATTTACAATAATATGAAATAATAATCATTACCAAACAGACAAAAGGGGGCATTTTGGATTGAAGGAAAGCAGGTTGGTGAGAGACTGGTGGAGAGAGGGAGAAAGCATGGAGGAAAAAGGAGACAAATTCCAAAAATTCTTACATTTACAGTGTTGTTGCCATGCAATTTCAAGAATATGTTTTTGTTTCAGTTATTATTTCTCACAAGTCAATTACTACAAGATCCAAAGCTCAAGCACAATGAAACAAATCATTGCATTTCTGATTCATTTCAGTTACATATAATTTAGTACAGACTGTAGTGAGAAGGTGTTTTTCTTGTTGTATTCTATAATGAAATACTGATTTATGTGAGAAATCATTCAAACTTCAAAGAGAAAAGTTTAGCATTTATGTAAACCTCCCTGCTGTTAGTGTTTTTGGGTCAATCTGTTTTAAGTGAGAATGTTTTCTAAGTGAAAATTCTTTCAAGTATTTCAGTCCAACAACTTATTTTGAGACATGTATGAAGTGTTTTGGTGGTTTGGGTTAGGGTAGGTAGGGTAGGTAGAAACTATAAAATACCAACTTTACAGCAGAAATAAACATGTCTGGTACAAAAAGCATTGGTCTATTTATTTAACTTCTCCGTTCATGGCAGCTTTTTGGGGTGTGGATTTTTATATAACTTGCCTGTTTAAATTATATTAAGGCTTAAAGTAATTAAGTTATGCTCCACCCATGCTCCACCTCTTCACCCTCTTTGGGATTAACCAAGAGTTAAATGGAGGTGGGTGCTGCCCTGAGCCTATCAATGGCTCTTCAGAAACCTATGGGTGACGTCATAGAGAATATATCCAGGTTTTATACAGTCTATGGTGCTGGCCTAAGCATTTACAGCCTCACAGAGACTGTAGATTTGTGTTTTGTGTTTTTACAGTTACCCATGGCAGTACATATTTACATTATATTTCAATTTATGTATTTAGGCATTCATGTGCAAATTAAAGAAAAGAGTATTTCAAGCAACTCACTTTAAGAAAAGATGAATCTCTGGTTTGTCATATGAAGTTTAGAAATGACTCCTGAAATCACTGAGTTAAAGAGAACTTCAGATCCATATCATAGTTGTACTACAAACGAATAAATATTATTTAGCATTAATAAATAGATGTAATTTCTAATGTTCTTAACATCTTTTGTACCTGTTGGCTGTGTAGTATCTGCAGTGTCAGTAAAAGGACCTGAGAAATCTAATCCCTGTATAAACGAACGTCAGAGGACAAAAGCTCCCTGTAAGGGATGACACCGTCTGTGTGTGTCTGCAAACAACTGATACCGTCTGCTCACTTGGATTAAACAGTAATAACACTTATTCACTGGGACTTGAGTAATTGTAAACAAGACTGAGCAGAAATGGAGAGACTTTACTGTTTCACACTTGGATTTTTCCTGCTTACAGGTATGTACTCAGTTTTGGAGTTTATTTATAAGGTTCAGTGCAGTAGTTACTTCCATTATGTTCCTGTTCATTTGTGCCACTGCTGGTTATTATTAGATGTAAATGAAATGTTGCAAAGGTTTATCTAGGAAGAGTGACACAGGTACTATTGAGGACATTTTTCTGAATTATCTTTTATTTTCTTATGCATAAAAATATTAATTCAAAGCCCAAACCACTACTTTTTAAATGTTTTACCATTAAACATTAAGTAGTAAATAGCTGCCAATATCCTTCTAAAATTACTACTAACTGTATGAAACGCTAAAAGAATAAATGAATAAATCATCTTCACTGAGGAGTTGTAGGTCTGTCTCCCACTGTGACTTACATATTATGTTGTAGCATCTGCATATACTGTGAAGAAGAAACTGTCAACACATACAGTCCAGCAGTGTTAATATAATTGGATTCTTTTGCCTCCTGCGTTGTCTGATCATTTCTTCAATGTTTTAATGATTCTAAACATTACAGGTATCATCATTTTTCTCCTTGCTCTAACTACTTAATATTAGTGCTACAATAAACAGTAAAAACATCAAATTCACGCATTTTATATTTCAGCTATAACTCTCACACCGAGGGGTGCCAACAATATTTTCCCTGACTTTGTATTTGTCACATCAGGGTTCATATTATTTAAGATACCCTGTGGAGATTTGAATGTAAACCATTAGATAAGACTAGATAACATATACTTTAATGTCCCTGTAGGGAAATGTATTTGGAACATTAGGTTTGCAAACTGTGTAATACATTAACTACTGCAAAATCCCAACATTTGCATGAATTGCTTGGACCTTTTATGTTCATGCAAAAGCTCCTTTTTAAATTTATGCACAACTAAGTTACAGTGCATTACTTCCACCTACAGTTCACTTGTGAAATTGGGACCTTTTGCAGGTATTGTCACATTGTGGAGACCATGAGAATTGTGATTGGCCAGTTTAGGCAGAGAAACATTTATATTCTGTGGTATTTTGCTACTCACACCAATCAACTGGTGAAATCTTATGGTGAACTATAAATCAATTTGATAACATTTTATAATATGGGAACAAACTGCATACTTAAGTAATACTTCAAGGCATACTATGCAGCATTTTCCTGAAAAATGTATACTATATAGATTCATATAACCATAATCTTTCTAAATCATTACTTATGACCCACCAGTGTGTGGTGGTGTCTGTATCTGCAGAGGCTCTGTCCTCTGCCTCCATTTTCTTATTTTCTCATATTTTGCTGTGTTTGGTACGTTTCTGGGCTTCAGTCTGTTTAGCAGTGACGTGTAACCCCAGTAAATGCAGCACACAGGTTTTGAGATCAGAATTAAACTTAGTGACCAACAGCTACATTCTTTACCCTACTCTTTGTCTGTAAGAGCTGCAGAAAAAGTTTTACACAAACACGGAACAGTCTGAGTATTGCTTCAGTTACATTCGTAGAAAATCCAGCATTGTGCAGAGGTGTGGCCATTTACTTGCGATCTAGAACGTAGCCACTTTGAAACGATTAGAAAATAATTACTTTAATAATAATAACTTATTTATATAGCACCTTTAAAAACTGAGTTTACAAAGAGCAAGATTCCCCAGAGGCAAAATAACAACAGAAGGCCAACATAAAATAATGTTTTATTTCCCTGATTCACTGCTTTGTTCTCGCTAAAAGCACGCACTCTATTAATTCACTCTATTTTTGTCTCTCTCCTTCTCTTGCTCATTGAGTCGGGGAGGAGGAGCTAACTTTGAATGCTGCATATTCTGCATTTAACTAACACATGAATCAATGCAGGATGTGTCATGGATTCCTTATGCTCACCATTGTCAAGTCACTATGAGTTTGTGAAATTACTTCATCATCAGTTAAAGAATTTTAAGTACACAGTCACAGTTACTTCATACTTTAATTGATATGTGATGAAGTTATCTGATTTCAGTTACATAAAACTTTATTTATTAAAGGTTATCTGTAAGCATTACTTTTGTATATGATTTGTACCCTTATTATTAAATGTTACTGTCAATTGCTGTAGGTAGCTACTATGGGATCAGTAGAACACCTCGACAAAGAGGTGTCTATCCACCTAAAATCAACCCTGATGATTGTGTGGCCTTTACAGCCCTCTGCAGACAGCACAAATACATAACACATCCGCCATGTTCTTGCTGATGTGTCCTTGTGATGCTAATAATATGTGGGCCTGCCCAACAAAGCAATTCTCTACACAGCCTGTCCAGCATTTGGACGAGGAGGGTGGATGGACGGCTCAAACGAACACAGGACTTTTACCCAGGAGACTGGTATTGGAGTCCTGTGTGGAACAAAAAGTAAATGTAGAGTTATTTAAAGTTTTGAGTAACTTAAAATTTCATTATGGACATAACGTCCATTGCATCGCTTCCTTTGTGTGAGTGATGTCACTTTATGTCAGGTGATATATATGACGTGGTTGTTTTAACCCAAACCACAAACTTTTCATAGCCCTTACTAGTAGTTTTTTCTTGCCTAAAGCTGACCAAACTGCAACTCTTTTACAACATAAACCATGTGTATAATATCATGAAAGTTGTGTCACGTGACTTAGTTAAGTAAGCTTACCTTTGCCAGTATCCTTCACCAGTATTATATGTTGTTTCAGGGGTAATTAACAATTGACCTATTTTGGCACTGAGATATGAGGATGTGTTGTTCTACAGCATCAGTAGTGGGGAAAACACCTCAGAGGGGACCATAATCGTGATAATAAGACTGTACTACCAGTTGAAGTGGAAATTTGAATGGGAGAGACTCAACCTGACAGGTTGAAAGCAGTGGAAAGTTACAAAAAACCTCAATCTGTCATTGTGATTCTTAAGAATTCATTATATTTAAAGTTTACACTTGGTGACAGAATACTATTTGTCATTTTGCTAACTATTTCTACCAGCAGACTGCCCTTTTTTTCTAGAGCTGTGAGGTTTGATACTGATGCGGACATCTAAAAATACTGCCTAATTAGAAACCATCCTAATTTATCACCCAACACTCTTTCCAAGCGTCCATGATCACTGAGGGAGATGAGCCCAAATTAAGTGGGGGCATGACTGCTCCCTTCAGTCATCCAAACAGTTATAAATAAACCCAATCTCTTCCAAATTACTGTAGCATGTGTGTTTTTTAAATACATGTTTAATATCCTGATATATACTGGTTGTCCAAGCTTTACATGACCCCCCTCTGTTAAACCCTATGGGACTAAGTTGATTAAATGTTAATATTTAAAATAATGCAGCATTTTAACATAACATTTTAATGAACAACTAATAATAGTATTACACATCAGCACAGCACTGATCTACAACACTAATTAATCTCACTTTAGTAAGATGCTACATGATACTTTTAGGAAAGACAGCTTTCAGGGAATAAATCTGAGTGACATGCTTTGTTTTTTTTCTGTGTAGTCAGGGCAGCAAAAGAAGATTCCCAAGGTTACCATGCAGAACAAACAAAAGGCATGACTGTCACAAAAGATCTTCTTTTGAAAGAGGAAAACACAATTGGTCATGGCACAGCAGCAAGACCTACAGAGAATACACTTCAACACACTGCAGTGGCAGAGACTGCCAAATTTCCAGGGGCAGTCTTGTTTGACACCAGACCAACGGCACCTCGTGAGACGACAGAAATCACAAAAGCATTGGCTGTAATTGTCTCAGCAAGCAGAGAGCGTTTTGTTTCCAGAAATGGACAAATGAGAAACAATCCATCAACTATGAGGATTCACAATGAATCAGAAATCCCATTGATCTCTAATTATGAGAAGATCGTTTTCTCTTCTGCACAAACTGAATCTGAATCAGTGACGAATGGCACCTCCAAGCCAGAGGTTCATTTGTCCACAGCTGCAGGGAAAGACTCAGTTTGGCTTCACAGTCTGCTTGATAACAGGAATCGGAGAAACACTGACTCTAATACTCTCACATCTGCTGATGGAGGGCCAGGAGTTCCAATCCTATCTGCATCTCATCCTCGTGTAATTGATAACCTGGCTGCGCTGTATAATGACAATGATGACAAACGATCTCAAGGCGAGGATGAAAAGGGGATTTCAGACCCGGGAAGAAATGAGTATCCGCTCGGTACGATGCAATCCATCTTCCAAAATGCAACAGTAGAAGATTCAGTGAGTGGAAACGCTGTGACAAACTTGTGTTTGACCTGCCTGAAAGATCGAAGGCAGGTGTCCACTGAGAAATCTGAGGCTCTGCATGCACCGTCACCTGATGACTCTTCAGATTCAGGGCAGACAGAGGGTCTCACTTTAAATTCAAATCAATTTACAACCTCCTTACCTGGTTTACATCAACAGTCAGTGGGAGAACAAAAAGAAATACTGAAAGGAATCAGTCGACAAAACATTACCAAGCTGTCTAGTTTTGATGTCAGCAAACAAGTTTACAATCTGACATTTCCTCCTTTATCTTTCCATAGTCAAAGCATTTTGAATAACTCCCAGATCAAATCCTCCCTCTCAGATACAGTTGCATTTGACACACAGTCTCTTGCTGAGGTGTCATCAGAAACACAAAAAGACACCAAGAAACAAGTGAGGCAAACCTCTCCCAGTGAAACATCAGTCACAGAGAGACCGATTTCAACAACCACAGCGCTCTATCGCACATCAAAGCCACTTCATTCTATAAAGAAACTGGAGAAAACTGGGGAACAACAGATGTTTGAAAAAAATGTTAGCACCGGGGTCTCACAGTCAGAACTGATATATCTCAGTAAGAATGACAAAAATGCTTCCCACAGTCTCTCAACAAATTTCAAGGATGAATTTATCAAAAACCAACCGTTGGTTGTCAGCAGTGGGTCAGTCAGCAGCACACCTGTCATCAATGAAGCTCCCCACAGCAGTCAGAGAGGTGTTCATCCAGGAGGTGATGATCCCAGCAATGCATTGCATCCAATGGATAGAATGAAGTCGATTGAAGCTCATAGCACGATAACGTCTTTCAGCCTTAGTAGGCCGAGTACTTCTGCAGTCAAACATCCTGGGTCTCACTCTCTGACAGGAAGAACCGATTCTTTGATCTCTACGCTGACAAGCCAAAGCTCTCAGACCAAAGAACCCATATTGACTTTATTGCTAAAGGATTCTGCCATCAAGTTTGCATCAGTAACCACGAGCAGACACCTGACAGATACTCAAGATTCTCACAAATTTAACACTGTAAACAGCATTGTTAAACAGGATGTTTATCCCTCAGGGCCAGCGAGTAAAGTACAAACTCCAGACTTTACAACAAGAAAAGTTGTTCTTCCCGTGAAGTTGTTTTTGTCAGAATCAAGACGGGACTTTGACAAAGACGCATCCATGTTGACTTTAACAACCGTATCAAGCAACTCATTCTCTGAGAGACTGACAATAAGCAGACTTTTTGAGAGTCAATCAAAAATCACCCTGCACAGGACTGTTGATATTAGCAATGATAATCATGTAGCACCAACACACCGATCTGTTGTGAAATATAACAAAGATTCAATCAGAGACTCAGTAATAGTCCACAATCTGAGTCTGGGAGATAAAAATGAGCAGGTTTTTACTGTAGGAGCAGAAGATGAGGACAAAGACATTATCAAGATGGAGGACAAGCTGGGCGAAGACACAAAAGAGATAGTTAAGTTGGAGGAAGAGGTGGAGAGCAGGGAAGATGAAAAGTTGGGGAGCAAAAAAGATGATCTATTTGGAACAGATAAGACTGAAAGTAGGAAACAAGAAAAAATAATTGATAGTGAAGAAGAGATAAATCAAAATACAGACCGGGAGAAACACGAGGCCAACGCAAGCAGAGAGGAGGGTGGAGGAACCATAGGAGAGGAGGGTGTAACTTTGAGACAAAACGAACAACCAAGACAAGGGGATGAAGAAGGTGTTGAAAGAAAAAGTGTGACTACAATAAGTACAAAGAGTTCCACCAAAGACGTTGCTGAAAAGCACATGGAGTCTTTGACTAAGGAAGGACCAAAGGCTAGAATAGAGGAAACAGCAAGCAAGGAGGACATTAAACATAGCAGGGAAATTGGGAAAGAGGACAAGACAAATGCTCCCCTTGGACCAACTACTAATCCTGAAGAACTTAACAGAGATAAAGGGCACACCGCTACAAACCTGTCTCCCTGCCACAGTTTGATTAAACAGTTGGGAGCCACTGAGCACAAGGCCGTTCATCAGGGTGAAAATATCACACAAATTGTTGAAATGAAAAATAAACCATTTTCCTACAAAGTGACAAGCAATCACAGACCGCCACACTCAACTCTGAGCCCGAAACTATCAAGAATGACATCTTTTCCCAGAGAGCCAGTCACACAGATTAAACCTCATCCGTCTACCCACAGAAGGGCTATGCTTACAAAGCATGGAGATACGACATCTTTACTTACTACAGAAAGTACTCAGAAAGTTGTCGATGCTACATTTTCTGTGATGGGCATCCCAAAAAAAGTCCCAAAACTCTCTGAAACATTCGGAATTAGCACTTCAAAACTTGGTGAAGCATTGAAGCCAACAATTTCCCCGCACAGCAGTGCAACTAAATCAGCACACTCTGACATAAACCGTATCAGTAATATGTTGCCAGTCACCACTCCGAGATTGACAATCACAGCTGGGTTCCTGGGAGCTCAGCCCCACTTTACAGTAAACACTTCTACTCTCAGTGCATCAATTATTTATAACAGCACAGATTATCGACATGAATTCAGGACAGTTCCAAAGGAAAATTCCCCTCCAACAACAGCGAATAAGAGAGAGAAAGAGGAACACCTTGCATCTGCACATATGTTTGAATCCAGTGTCAAGGACCCCTTAACCTCTAACATGATTGAAGAAATGAATATATCTACTGCAGTGGAACCTGCTCAGCACCAGCAGACATTTAATGACTCATACACCAGGCCACCCACAACTGCAGCCCTGTCATTTGAAGCCCACATCTCAATAGGCCAGTCGCAGCATCAGAGAGTGCAACCTGCCTCTCAGATAAGCCAGTTGTTGTTGTTGTCGTTGTCCTCCTCCTCATCATCTTTTGACATGACTTCAAGCCGGCCATGCTCATTTAAACTGTCAGAGCAGACAGCCCGTTCAGATGCTTTGCTTGCGCGTGTTGATGATAACGAGCAGAGATCCATGCAGACCTTAATGGCATCAATGAGCCCCGAAGCAAGGACCGATCAATTTCCTCTCAGCGGCGTGTCACCACTGCTAAATCTCGTGACGTTTGGGGGTGACAGTTTACCTGGCACCTACACTCTGACAGCCTTAGAAAAGGAAATATTGAGAGCCAACTCTGAAACTGAAAATGCAAATAATGGAGGAGGACGTGATGAGTCCCTGGTAGGGACTGCTGTTAAGACAAATCAAACTGAGATTGACAGTCTACAAAGGATGGTGACCTTTGCAATAAAAGATGTAGTCACAAAGCAAGTGGCACAAAACAGGGATGAAAAGAACAATTCCTCTATTATAGCAGAAACAATCGGCAGGAGTAAACATCATGCCAGTAACACAGATGACCTGCTCAACATAGATGGCAATGACAGGACAACAACAATTAAAGCTACCCTTGAGAATAATCGTCTCTCCCAGGCAGAGGGTTATAATGAAACAAGTGCTAGGCCCATCATGTTTGCAATTCAGACCACCCACAACATTAAGCAGGCAATAGATGAGGATTTTGTTACACCTGTGCTTGACACAAATGATCGACCTGGCACCACTGCATCTGTTGAGTCATATAGTCTGCCTGAAGCACCCCAAATGCAGACTAACAATGTGACTAACAATGCTTTTTCTGATATGGAGCGTCATGTAGCAAAAACAGCAGAAAGGAAACATGATCTCTCCACACCACGAGGCACTGTGGGTGAAAATACACAAATTAAATTCAGAAATGACCCTAAGGTTCCCAGTATTTCCACGCAGCAGATTGCTGACCATATATTGAATGTTAGCTCTGATTTTCAGATTAACACCTCTAAAACATATGGTTTTGTGTCTCTGGCACCAACTGTTAGCACAAGTAGTCTTATTGTGTCAAGAAAAACTCCTGTGCTGACCACTAGTGAGAATGTGCAAGTTGTTTTTGAAAAGTCACCTCAGGGTGCACATGCTGAGCTTATGGTTGAGCCTTTCTCACTGAGAGAGCCTCCCGCAACTCCCGCAACTCCCACAACTGGCAAACTCCCCCCTGCTGAGAAAAGAGAAAACACAACAGAAACACAGAGAGCAGAGAAGCCTGAGCATGAAATTTCTGTCCAGGCTATCGAACAAAGCCAGCATCTCACCCCACCTGGTGTGATTGTGACAACACGGTCTGTCAGTGACCCTGGGCAGGTCGTCCAGACAGATTTGTTAAACGCTGCCCACGGTGCTGGAGAAGCACATGACACTGCACCCACTGTGGTAATGGAATATTCATCATTTAAAGACATCAAAACAACTCTGACAACAAGCAGTGCTTTTGAAACCAAACATTCTAGACATGAGAGGACCCCCACAGTGCATACACTCAACAGAGAAGGCCAACATAAGATGCATGCATTATCTGAAAAGACCTCAATAAGTCAAGTGATACTTGGAGCTCTGACTGATTCTGTACCACCTGCAGCGATCTTGCCCATAGCGATTATTAATAAAACCAGCTGTAGGACAATTGGCTGTGCTAAGTCAGGTAAGACTAGTGAAACAACAATTGGAGCAGGTGAGATTGATCATACTGCCCCAGAGAAAATGCATAAAACAAAGACAGGAAACACAGGAAAAGATCATTTTAATGCAGCACACACTCCTGACACAAAACCAGAAATTGGCAACTGTAGCACGGACTGTCCTGTGCCTGGAAAGGCTACACCACAGGCCACAACCATTGACTCTGCAGTGCTTTCAGCAGCCACCAGTAAATCTGATCATGACCACACCACTGTTGATGAGACAGTGACAAAAGATGCCAGGAGTGTGACCTATGAAACCTCAACAAAAACATGGAGAGCACTTGTTGAAAGTGATCATTTGCAGACACGTGGGACACTTGAGCTGCCTCAGTTTGTAGAGAAAACAGCACAAAGACAATCTCACACAGAGACCTCTGAAACCCAGGAGGCTATTGCAACAGGGGTCACTTTATCTGAACCTGAAGCAAATACAGCGCAGACCACTGTAAAGACTACTGAGCAGACACCGTTCACTGAAAGGAAACCCAAAACACAATTAAGTAGAGGGTCAGCCAAAGCTGAGATATTTGAAGCACAAAATGCCACCAGGTCAGCTCGTGCTGTGTCTACAGAAGAGGCGGCAGTACGAGAGTCTGGGCGCAGGCTGTTATTGCCGGAGCCAGAGTCTGAATCAGAGCTGAGGCTGAAACACAGGAGGACCTCACCTCATCTGTATCTCTCTGGGTAATCTAATTGTGTGCTTCATTATTCTAGCATTATCTATTAATCATGTGTTAACAAATTAAAGAAGCATACTGGTTATTCTCCATGAGTTATGCTATTAAGGAGATAATCCATCACAGTGAACTGCTTTATTTTCCCCCTAAATTAATATTGTCACATGTTAATGCAGTTATGAGCAGGTACAGGTCTGAAAAGGCTTCATTGTGATGTATTTAGGTCACTTCTAAATCCAATATTTGAGAGTCTTCTGCTTTAAAGCATTGCAGTTATAAGATATGATGTTGGAGGATCAAACCAAGAGAACAGACAATAATCAAACATGCATGTGACCTTGGCAACCCCTTTAAGCTACGTATTCTTGGGTAGATAGTCTTTCCTGAAAAAGAGTGTTTCTGGGGAACTGGCCTCACTGGACAAAAGCTCAACTTAATAACTTTATTTGCTGATGTGGAAGGAACTGGATTGTTTTTTTTATCCAGATAATATTTCTGGTTTCCCTTCTGATGCTCTCTTCCTGCTCAGCTTTAACTCTCGGTCATTTAATCCCAGAGCTTTCCTGATAGACAGATTGTGTAAGCTTTATTACTTCAACTGACTACATTTACCATCAGCTAACGAGCTGATGGTAAATGTAGTCAGTTGTAGTAATAAATTCCTTAGTATGTGCCACATTGACCAAGAAAGCTTAGCAGTGCCCACATGTACCAGGATGCATTGCATAAAAGCTTCTAATGCCCATGCCCATGTTGCCATGTGTCACCACCCTAGCCTATACCTATTTCTTTGTTGTCCAAAACATAGCATTACTTGACAAAAATGTTCATCCAGTATGCCCCCGAGCTACCCAGAGGTGGAGACTAGAAATCCTGACCGAAAGAGCCAATGGTTCTTCCTGAACACCAACTTCACCAACGTGACAAGATTTTGCAGCAAGAACTCAGCTTTCCTGGCCAATATAACACACAATGTGGAATTTATTGCATTAATATTTACCATCAACAGTGATCCACATAATCTAGTCACATAAAAAGTGGTGAATTTTCCCTCTAACTTATCACACAGTGCCATCACTCATCAGGTCATTTTTTCCCCTTTATCCAGAGCATTGGTTTACAACCAAAACCAATGACCCAATCAGCTTCAGGTGTACTTATGTAGAGTGCTAATTAGCAAATGTTAGCATGATAACATGCTAAACAAAGATGGCGAACATTGTAAATATTAAACCTACTAAACTCAGCGTGTTGCAATTGTCATCATGAGCATGCTGATGCTAGAATTTAGCTCAAAGCACCAATGAGCACATGTCCATATGTCTGCTGCTAGGTGTGACTGTAGACTGTAGAGTCTTGTTTACATAGAATAGGATACTGTTTGACAGCTGATCTGAATTTTCAGATGCCAGAGCATCCATAAATGCACCCACACTCAGTCGGAGGGGATTTTTTTTCAAAAAACAGCACCTGCTCAAGTTTGACAAAAGATACAAGCAGAGAAATCATTCACTGTGATGGATTACATATCTCAAGCAAGTCTCAGCTCTCTAAAGTTGATGTTCATAGTACAGCAAAATAGATGGAAACAAATTTCTGCCTGGAAGGTAAGAAATCAATCTTTTAAAACTTGCTAAAGCATATACTTCAAGCCATGTTCTGCAGTAATATAATAATGTGATTTGTAATGTACTTTATGGCCTCAATCTACTGTCTTAGTATTTTATTAGGTAAATGCACAAACAGTACACACCATTGTTTCCTTTTGCAAATATCAATCATGTTAATGTGTTGCCAGTGTAACAGAAGTTTCAGATGACCTGTGTGGCAGTGGGAACTACACAGCGGAGATGAGTTTGAACCTGGGGAGAGGTGTAGAGCCCGGTGATGCTGTGCCGGCCATGGGGAACCTCAGAGTGGTTATTAACCTAAAGACAAACAACAGTCGAATAAACCTTGAGGTCACCTCCTGTTGTCTGTCCCCCACCATCCAGCCTGACATTACCAACTCCACCTGCTGCCTTTTCTCCAGGTACACAGAAAAAGGCTCAAATAGGGTGACTGAGAAGAGATTTTGTTCAAGGCAAAAGGGCTTAAATCAGTCAGAATAACATAAGGACACATAGCTCCACCAGTCTGTTTTCCTGTAGTACAAAAACTAAACATAGACAAGCAAGGTCAGCAAATATACACAGTGGGAAATTTACAGTACATTTACTGATGCATGTGCAGCCATCTGGACTGCATTTTAGTTTTTTGGCACCTAATATGGTAGAAATTACACTGAGGTTTTCAAAATAAATTGTTAAAACTTGACTTTACAGAAATATTACAGAAATGCATCCATAAATAATGCATCATTTCAACCTCTGTAACAGCCTTAACAAAACCTTGCCAGGCTTACAAATGTGTGTACCAGAGAAGCAGCGTTACTATCATTTATATCAATCCAGGGAGTTGCAGCCAGGTCCATTTTTAAGAGCTGAATATTCTCTCTGCTCAGTAACAACGGAACGCTATAGACTGATGGTGTTATCTCTGTGAGGCAGCATCGCTCAGATAGACAGAAATTCAGTGTACTCCTGCACACTTCAAGAGGCAGCAGTATAACCACCTCTAAAATGTGTCAAAATATGAATAGGCTGGCTGTTGACTTTTAATGTGCACCTGAACAGAACACTTGTAACAAGTCCGTAAAGCTGGGACAAATATTTTTAATATGTGTCTCTTCAAGGTGGAATAAAGGAAACGGTAAAATATTCAGTGTCAGCCAGAAATCATTCTGAGCCAAACATCAGCAAACTGGAAACATATTACAGAAACTCCCTAACTTGCAGATCCTAGATAATTGGTAACCAATATAATTGGGGGGTTGGATCTGATTTAGGAGAAAAAGTCATATCCGTCATAAATCAATGTTTGTATCCTTGCTTAAGATAGGAGAAGTGTAGACTATTTTACAAGCATTGTAACTTCTTAAAACCTTCCTAACTTTGGGATAACCATTAAGCCATCCCAATTTTCATTATTCCATCTGTAGCTAACTTACTAGCTGGCGAATGGTAGCTAACAGTATTTTTGCTAATAGTAGCTAACAGATTGAAGAAAACGTAGGAAAACATTCAATGTCATTCTGAAATCATTACTAGCCAAATGTAAATGTACTGAGGCTGTATTACAGAACCTTCCTTACTTGCAGAGCCTATATGGGTAACCATGGTAACTGAGGTTAGGACCCAAAAAAACAAATTAGTTTGAACTTAAGACTTCTGTAATGTCCCCCAGCAAATAAATTTTAGACAATAGTGCTAACTTATTAACATCATGTACCATGAGTATCAGTACTAATCTGCCAGCTACATAAATGAAAGCTGTCTTTTACCAAACATGATTTCTTTTCTATAAAACTTTCACTGAATTCAGCGTTTAATAGTGATTGCTAGCTGGTTTGAGCTTTTTTGTTTTCCTGTTTGTTGATCTGTAAAGCTGGATTGGTTTTACAGCTGTAAAGAGACTTAACGTGTAGGATATTCTAAATTTTATAATTTTTGCTTAAACGTTTTACTGTTTCTTTCAAGGGAAAATTACTCTGCTAAGGTTGTACTGTGTTTTTGTGTTGTTGCCTCAGGTTAGCAGCAGAGCCAGCGGGGATCACGCTGCTGCCCAGTGCCCTGTCAAGCAGTGCCAGCTTCACCATCAGTCTCTTTCAAATGATTAATTACTCAGTAGTGTACCTTCACTGTGATCTCAGTGTCTGCCTGAGGAACCGCTCTGACTGTGAAAGGGTAAGACTGCAGTGTGGGTGCACAGAGTGTAAGAGGATGAGAGAATGAGCAGTGGGTGAGAGTGATTTAAATTTAGTGACACAGGGTGTGACACTGTGAAAACAGGGAGACAGATGAGGAGCAAACAGGCTGATGTAAAAGGGCTGGGGAGATGAGCAAGACTGGAGACCAAGGTGAGTGAGGAACTGGAGAAAAGGTGAGAAGAGGTAAATGAATATATGGCCATATATGGTAGAAAAACTGGGAGGAATGGCATGACTGCCGGATAAATGATTTTCCTATATTAAAGGTAAAAAAGGAGAGGGTACAGCTTGATAGGTACAGGAACTGCCTTTTAAATGTGAAAAGAATGAGATGCTCTGACTAAGACTGAGGCCGACAGCCAACGACACGCAGCCTAAAGCATCTGTCATGTCATTATGTGCTCTGAAGGTCAGATAAGGTCTTTGTGAAGTTTCAGAATAACACTTGCAGAGCAGCCAAGGACATTGATCCCAACTGCTGTCTCCTGCTGCTGAATGAGGCCCCTGGTTTAATGGGGAAAACTGAATCATCTGACAAGTACACATTAGAGGGCAGAGGTGAAACAGAGGATAATCTCTGGAGACTCATTCTGATGTCTGCCTTTGTAAAGCACTTCTGCAGCTCTCTGATGCTGTTTTTTAGAGTCTCAGTAAAACAATTGGTACACAAAAATGTGAGAAGTTACTAAGGAAAAGGTGGGGAACCATGTAATAATTGAATCAATCATTAATAAGTAGTTGCTAGTAGATAATTATGAGTTAATAGAGAACAGACTTCCCCTTCATGATAATTAAAAATGTAAGGAAGACTCTATATTAATTAATCATTTGGTAATGATTAATTCCTGAAGTACAGTAGCCTGTAACAGTTACCACTATCAACTCATCACCAATTGTTCCTGATTAACTGCAGATCAGCCACAGAGCAACACATATCTCATCCATTACTAATTACTTAATTATTACTTACTCTTTTTCATTTAGTTTCTGTCAAGTCTGAATGAAGCTGACAATGATGCAAAAGGAGCCTGGTGAGTTTGGCAAGAGCAATAAAACAGCTGTTTCTATTAAAAAAAAAAATGTTACTCTTGAAGATAAGGTCTCTCACTGTCGTGATCTTTTCCATAATGTTGTCAGACACTAACAATAACAATCTCAGCCTGTCAGTGGCAAAAACAAACACACAAACAAGCAAATAGCAAGCATTATGTGGTCCTAGTTAGCATTATTGCTGGCAGAAAAACTTCTGCCTGCCTCGGAGCTTTCAACTGAATCTTTCGTTGACTATTGTCAATAGCCAAAATGGTTTTATGTGTACAGTTTTAACACTTACAGTAGGTTGTGACTGGAGGATGAGACCACACAGTGTGAGCACATAAATCGTGAGCTTTAGCTGTACATTACCTATACAGGAGGAGTTAGAATTAAACAAAGCATTTCAAAAATCGTACAGTGCATGCTGAGCTTACATAGTCCCTCATTACTTGATGATTGCGCTACCATTACTCAGAGTGATTCAGGAGCTACTTGTTAACAATTAATTAATTATTAGATGGTTCCTGTTCCTTCGAAACTTCTCACATTTTGTACACCGTATTGCAAAGTTTTACAGAGACACTAGAAACACTATCAGAGAGCTGTAGAAGTGCTTTACAAAGGCAGACATCAGAATGAGTCTCCAGGGTTTATCCTCTGTTTCACCTCTGCCCTCTAATGTGTACTTCTCAGATGATTCAGTTTTTCACATTAAACCAGGGGCCTCATTCCTGCAACAACACATTTAAAATGCATTACTCTATCAAGACTACTATACGTGTATACACAGAGTATAAACTTTCATGTTTTCTGCATAATTCACAACTTTCTTTGTGTGAATCTATTTATCTTATCCCCTTTGTTTTCTAGAAATTGAGTTTCTCTCTTGGCTCTACAAATTTTCCTGGAGCATTTCATTTACATAAGAGCTATACATTATATCTCAACTCTCTTGTCTGAACAGCTAGTACTCAGAGAGAGCTGCTTGGATTTAAAGAAAGAGAGCTGTTTTCAAACTAAAACCCTTTTTCCGGCTCTCTGAGATAGATGTTTCTGCTCCTGCCCTTTTATCCAAATAAAAAACAACACAAAGGAGAAGGGGTTTTAGACATATTTATCAGGGAAGTGCACTTTTATTATTTCAATTACTATTTCTGTGCATTGCTCCTGCTGTTTTTGATGATAAACAGGAACACTATCCTTCTTCCAAAAAGTTAATTACCTGTGAGCTCCTTTATCATTTTTCATACTCACATGCTACATATTCCCCTTGCCTTTTATAGCAGTGCCTTCAGCAGAGGAGTGCATTTCCCTTAGAGGGTCCAGATGCTGTTGTCACCAATCTCAGGAATCGCATATCCTTTGGTCCCATGTTGAAAGAAGTGAAGAATTCCACTTTCCCAGAGGAGATAGGTAATCATTAGCTGTGCCTTAAAACAAAAACGATCAATCTGAGATAATAGAGCACATATGGGAGATGCTGCATGACAGGAAATAAGAGATGACCATGCCATTTATCTATAGCATGTGAGGTGGAGAGCGATATTATTAAGTGGCTCGCTGTGTGCAAATATGTTGGTCTTCACTCTACAATTAACATGAAAATGGATACGTGAGCCCATATTTGCTCTTCATCTGATTGCCTCTGTACCTTGGGCTCTAGACGTTGTACTCTTTCTAATAAAGAAAAAAAATGTTGGCAGTCCTTGTGCAACAGAAAAAAGCTCCACATTATCAAAGACATTTGTAATTGACCCTTTATGAAGCTCTGTGTTCCTTACACCCCATTTACACCTGGTATTAAAATGTGATGTATATCTAGATAAGTTATCCAGATGTGGAAAATCATACGTTAATGCAAGGTGTAAAGACAACATGATCGAAGATGGGGCCTCTATTCAAGCCTATGAAATCTTAATCTTGAAGTCTTATTTGAGAATAAAATTAATATTCAGTGAAATATTTTAAGCATTGCAAATATGAAAATGCAAGCTTTCAAAGTATTTTGTCCCAAATTACATCTTATTTTTTTGCCCAACAAAATAAAAATGGCAAAATAGTAATTAAATAAGTATTTTGAATACTGAATCATTGCCTGTCTCTATTTGTGACAGCCATACTCTGTACCTTGGGTGCCAGATGTACTCTTTAACCCTAGAACACTAACGTTAAAATTAGTAACACTATCACTAACGACGGGTATATTTTACCCGAAATAATATACCCAATAAAAAATATTTCTCACCAAAATACATTAAAGTACAACAATACATGGCAAATTGAAGCACTTTTCTTCTATTTTCCATAATACAACATCTCACAAACCAAAAAAAAGGTATCATGGGGGGACCCTATAAAAAGGCTCAAAAATTAGCGAAAAATTAGGGTCTCGTTAACAAAGAATTCCTCAAAAAAAATATAATGGAACTGGGAACTTGCTCTTCTGTTAATCCATTCCTGGGACATGTGAGCCTTGTCTGGTGAAGGCACAGTCTCCCTGCATCACTGACAACTGTGGAAGAGATGATCAAATAAATGCATTTTTTGAGTGGGGAAAAATGAGCAGCTGACTATGAATTATTTTTGAACATATGAATTTCATTTGAAATGACCATAAAGTAATATTTATTCATAACCATTACACTAAATAAGGGTTACACACAAATTCCAGGACCACGTCAACTTACCTTGTGCCTTACATACAGTCGGTGCAGGTGCCTAGCTAACGACTGCTAATGTAAGTGAACATTAGCTACTTACTTACTTGTTGGCATGCCAAAGTCACCAAGTCTGTGACAGGACTGTGACAGGACAGCTGTGTGTGATATGGGGCAAAAATGTGGCAGACCTGAATGTTGTTATCATCTGATTTTATACACAAACACTAATGTCGGGTAAAATCCACCCGAAAAATATTTTACTCTCAATCACTAACGTTGGGTGAAAATCACCCGAACAAGTGCCTGCTGAATAAACCGTGGATGGGAGCAGGGAAACATGCCTACCTTTTATGACGTCAGTGAGCAGGCTGAAGCTACCCAAGAACCCATGCAACTCAGACCGCAGCATCATAATGAAAATCATGTGACTCTAATCGTGTGGGTGAAAATCACCCGACGTTAGTGTTCTAGGGTTAAGAATGTAATAAAGAAAAATATTATTAATTTTCTATAGTGTTGTGAAACAGAAAGAAGCTCCATATTTATATTTTAGTCAAAGCAGGGTGGTGGAGGATGGAAAACAGTTTTTTCTCCATTAAGGCAAACAAATCACTACTGTGATTGTGCCTCTTGACAGATTATTTCTCTGTTTGATTTGCAGACCCAGCAGAGCTGGACCTGGTGCTGGTGATCGTCAGCCTGGTGGTCGGCTCCTCCCTTATCACAGTGACGCTGCTGCTGGTGTGGCTGGCCTACCGTCGCCGGGCGATCTGGCTGCTCCACTCGGCAGCTCCACCACGAGCTTGCTGTGGCTGTCTGCGCCCAGGAGGTGACTTGATCCTACCGTGACCAAGGAAGGACCACTGCCAATTACACTGATCACGTCCTCACCAAAATAGCTGCCGACAATTACATTAGTCAACAGACAGTGGAGCAGTCAATCATATTAACCGTAGAGCAGAGGTGGCCGGTCGTTATCAGCCGGTATAGACCAGACTAGACGATGAGGAGCAATCCAATTCACACCTCCTTTCATAGGTGACACAGCTGTTGGAGTCAAATTTCACACTTAACCAAGAGCAGTCTATTATCATTCACTGGAAATAAACACCACCCCAAATAGAAAAGCAGCTCTGAGCCCTATATTTTCCCTCAGTGGCAACAATCAATACTCTTTCAATCCCACTATGAGATTGATAGCTCGTTAATACTGATTTTATGTAATGCATGCATTCGTGACTTGACAGTTATATTGAGCTTCTGTGACAGAAAAAATTCACCAGATTGGGTTAGGAAAACTCAAGTAATTTATGATGGCAAAAAAACATAAAACAACCCTCTGAAATGTTGTTTTTCCTTTTAAATGTCCAATCAAAGTGACTTGCATCAATATGTTGTAGGATGTTATAGCAATATTTAATCATTATCTTTCATTTAATAATTGAATAAATATAAATATATAGCAGCTTCTCTACAGAGAGTCAATTTTTTTGCACTAGTCTTGATCTGTCTGTCAGGATGAATTCTTGATGATTGCTGACTTTTACTTCAATTCATTCTCTGAATCTCTGACCTGAATACTTAATCATTCAAATAAAATAATATACTGTATAATGGAAAATCTGTCTTTTTCTAGCATTGTTTCTCACATCATATTCATTCATTTTCAAGTTGAAGTGAAATACCATTATTTACTTATAGCACTGTGATCCAGAACTTCTTCCCTCACTATGTTCTGTGTGTAGGTGCACAGCGTTGCAGAGAGCTGAACACACTTCCAACAAAGATTGAAGGCAGCATTTGGCCTTTGGTGTTTTCACTGGTGGCAATTATGAAAATGTGAAAACAGTATTGGACAGCAAGTTCAGTGATTGTAATAACAAATCAGAAAATGATAAACAAGAGTTAATCTGGAGGCATTGTCAAAATGAATTGTAAGAAGGAAACTGTATTGACATAAATGACTAATGGCACCAGTTTACTTGATCAGAACTGCTTGTCAGATGCTCATATGGCTCTGGAAACCACACCATCCAGATGAAATATTTCTGCGGCTTTCCAAAACTTACAATCACACCCACTTCACACAGTGACTGGGCAGGTGTGCAGAGGTGATTAGTTAAACTCTCTTTTTTCTGTCTATTTTTTGTCACCTGTTAAAAAGAAGAAGAATCACAAGGATGGATGAATGTGACAAGGATCGAGCACATGCTAAAAAGATTAAGAGACTTAATGAAGAGCAACATCTTTCTGAAAGTAAGATGTATGTGGCCAGCGGCCAGAAAATTTCCTTTATTTTCAAGTCCCAGTGCTGACAGTTATGATTAAGGCTAATCACTCTGTGTTTTAGTGCGGCTCTATGAAACAGCAGTACATGTTTGCTGTGGTAGTTTGAAGAAAGTAGTTATTTTTTAACAAAGCTAGACCCTAACTTGGGGGGTGGGGGGGCTCTGGGTTGCTTGTATTTCTTTAAACCAATCACAGTCATCATGGGCAGCTCTAAGCCCAGCATGCAGCAATGGTGCCCTTAAAAAATAGTGGCAGAGGAAGGGGAATCTAGGATTATACCAAAAGCCTACTTCCTGTGAGTCAGACTAGTGAAAGATCAACATTAAGTACCTTTAGGAAGTACAACACATTAAACAATATTGTCCTGTCATGTCAGCAACTGGATCAAAAGGATGGACTGCAGACTGGAGAGGATGGAGGGCTTTCATCATTGGCAGGACCTCGGGGAATACAAAGGCCTAAGTAAGTAAGTAAGCTACTTCCTGTGAGTCAGACTAATGAAAGATAAACATTAAGTAACTACAGGAAGTACAACACATTAAACATTCCAGTCCAGGCAAGTAAAAGTAAATATCAAAATACATTACATCGACATTTAGCCCATTAATAACTAAACGTGCCTATAGAAACACAACCTACAGATAATACAAAGAGATTTGGGAGCGACTAAAAGACGCCTTTCAATACTGACTTGATCACAGATCTGACAAAAGGTCCAAGTGAGTGACTCCTTAAAAACTTGGTATTTTGGTCCCTTAAGTCCTGCATGTGTTTTGTGTCTGATGAGGGCTTTAGTTGGCTCTCATTGGGTCGTCTTGTCAGTTTTTGAATAAACAAGCAAAACAGTAACCAAAAAAGCTTACCTGAATTAAATGTTTGCCTTAAATATGATTATTTACATACAAGACAGCTCAAGCCTCATTTTTTATTTATGTTTTTAATTTTTACTCCTTGTGCTGCTGCGTGGCTGCACCTGCGACTTCCCCGCAGATTTTCAAATAACTTTTACTTGACTGTAGATGAATTCTAAAAGTGACCATCAAGACTGGAAAATCTAACTGAAGTGGCAAGATGGACTAAATTATGTCCAACAACAAAAATATAATAAGATGTGTGGTTAGTATCCCGGATGGGCTTACAAACATCAAATAAACGTATCTCATGTTGTATGTTTGTATCATACAGTCTAGTTTGCCTGATCAAGTTTTTGCGTGTGCTCAGAGCGTAGGCTGAGGCAGTCATGGAGCATGCCAAAACATGCACTTTTTGGGAGTCTAGTCTGTTTAATAATGTTTGCTTAACTGCTATAGCATTGTACCAACAAGGCATGCTACAACCAGGACTGCCCATTGTTCTGACTGTCCATTAGTCCAAAATCCCAATAGTCCAAGAAATGTCCCATTGCAACAAAAACCCATTTGCATGACAGCCCATTCCCCCAAAACAAACAAGCATTTCTTCCAAGGCCCATTGCTCTGAACGTACACACTTTCCCTTCTAGCCCTATACCAAAGGGCATTTCAAATGATGCAATTGTTGCAGATTAGGGTGAGAGTTATGGTTAGAGAGAGTGTATATGGTGCATGGCACCTTACGAGCAACATAATGTTCAACTGAAACTAATTACTGGTGACAGAATAATGATTCAGAGATGTTTTACTTCATCACCATAGAAATGAATGGGGGGAAACCAAAACAGACAGTTCTGCATGGTGTTTACATTTCCAAGTTTCCAAATAAGATGATGCACAGATTTGAAAAGTGCGAGAGTTCAAAGAGGAATATATTATAATAATTCAAAAAATTATTTTCCTCTCACAAGTAAATCCTCGACATCCTGTGCCTCTGGTGACTACATCACAATTCACTGTTTCTGCTCTCTCTACTCTGCATGTTTACAATACTGCAGGAATACAAGAGGTAAAATATCTGCATAAGATAAGGATTTGATTAAAAAAACATTCAGTGCTCTTGAGAGATACACAAGAACCAATTAATGTTCTAGTCTGCAACACACAGCTAACATACACCAGCATTTATCACAGTACACAGCAGATTAGACATCCCGTTCACCTCAATGCACCCCACTCTTTCATCTTGTTTGGTTATGTTCAGCTCCCTCTATGCTCACAGAATATAGATCAGAGACACAGGAGTTAAGCTGGGTGGTTATAAGAGTACATTAAAGGCAATAGAAAAGCCGTTGGTTCCAGCCAGTGAGCTTACCCAGCGTGGTGGAGCCTGCTAATGTGATTGGCTGAGCTGCGAGATGTGGGCTCTATCAATGAAGACAGACTTCTTGCCTCAGGTAGCCTATCAGGAACCTGATCACGAGCGCCTGGTTTTCATTGGAACATCAATCCACAAGTCTGTCCTAAATAATAGTGTGAGCTAGTGAAGCATGAAACTATGGCTGTCAGTGAACATTAAACTCATCTATTACCATGCCTGCATACATACACAGAGAGATGAAGCGCTAGGATGTTTGAGAAATTATTGTGTTGAGGAGCTCTGCAGAGTACTGCCAAGTAAATACACCAAACACTGTGCAGAGTCAGTGTACACTCTGTACTAATAATGATGGTCTTTCATATTTTTATTGGTTATTCTGTTCATGTCTTCTTATAAGTTACAGTCCTTCATAATGATCTGGAGTGTATTATTGTGCTGCAAAATAATTAAGCTGTAATCATATAAAGCCTCACATTAAAGGCATAGTTTAGATTATTTGAAGTGGGGTTACATGAGGTACTTATCAATAGTCACTGTGCTACTTACAGCAGATGCCGGTTGAGACGACCCTGATTTGAAGAATCAGAGAACAGCAAGCAATGTGCTGCTGTAGACTTTTTAAGTGGCTAAAATACCTTTGTTGCAGCATGTTACGACCCCAAGTTGGGCTAGGGGATGAGGGATGCAACATTAAATAAATTTACCCGGGAGAAAAAGAAAGGAGAACTGAGACAAAAATGTAAACAAAAGTTCTTTCATTAAAAAAGTGTGTCAAATTAAGTTAACAAATTAAACTAACAAAAGGGTTAACTTAACCTACTAAATTAAACAACAAGTGTCCATGCTAGCCAGGGAGGCTAACAAGAACACAAACACAGAACACAACAAGTGCCTTTGCTAGCTGGTGGAACTAGCAAAGCACATCCGGGGCGGGGGGGGGGGGGTTGGGGGGCGGCTTGCCAACCATGGAGGTAACAAGGCACATGAAACACAAAGACAAGTGATTTCACTAGCTAAGCGTGCTAGCAAATCACTTGTCAACCACCACGAGTACTCTAACCGGGATTAGTCTACAGACTAGCAGACTGTAGTCCGCTGAATGGCCCACTGGCCCTGATCGGCTGCACTCTCCAGGTTTTTAAGCACCAGGTCCTGATTGCAGAGCAGCTGCACCTGATGCCAATCACTGCAATCTACAAGGGGGGAGGGGCAGAACCTGGGCACAGGAGAGCACAGCACCACACAGACACTGTGGCACGTAACACAGCACCTTGCTTTGCTGATTTGTCAGTACTCCTCTCTGCTTGTCTAACCTGGAGACATGCTAACCAGCAATTACTGTAGCTAACACACTGACTATCAATAAGTACCTCATACAACCCTGCATCAAATAATCCAAACTATCACTTTAATGTGGTTAGAGCACTTTACATTTAGGGTGTCTGCAGCCTGCTGGCAATACAAATATATACTATAGGCTGTGCATCCTCTTCCTCTCACAGCCCTGCTGGGTGATGCAGCAGATTTAAAAGGAGCAGGGAGGGGAAAATCCTATTGAAGTGGAATTAATAATGGAATTAATAAAACTTTCAACCTTCTTTCTTTGAAATAAAAGCCTGAACAAAGAGCTACCTCAGAGAGTAAGAATAAGAATAAGAGAAGACATGACTGAAGAATCCTGCAGCTGTTCTGTCATGAGACATACATTATGGACAGAAATCCTTATGTATCACATTACATTTACAGTTTATAGGAGCTGGAGAAAAGACAGAGACAATGAAAGACGAGCAGCTGCCTGGTGAGGGTTGCACACAATTGTGAGTTTCTGGTGGAGATTTGCGTCATACTCTCAGCAGGAACCATATTGAATCTAAATGTGCCAATCTGCTAGGAATGAAGAAACCCAAGGGAAATCGGCCAGATATTTACTGCCAAACCTACTATTTGCCCACAGGAACAATTCATATAAATACATTTGTCCGTGTCTATAAATGTTCTTATCTGAGTTCATGTCTTTCTTTAACATCCTAACAATACACCTTGTCCCTTGACAAATTCAGCAGTAGAGGGGGCTGAGAGGTGGTAAAATATAACTGAGGAGGCTATAAAGCAGAACAGCAGGTGGGAATAAAAGGGAAGGTGGTTGAGGACATCTTTGTTTCCCCATCTTCTTGAATGAGCTTCCTATTACCCTAATCCTTTCACATAAGCCAGACAGTTTAAAGCTTTTCTCCCAAATAACACCCTGCTTTAATGATGCAGAAAGATGAAATCCACGATTTCAACGTCTAACAGGAAGTCAAGGTGGAAGGCAGTCAATGTCCTGACACATTGGGACACAACAAAGTCAGTTTTCAGCATAATATCTGCCATCCAGCTCAGGGTTTTAGATAATTAAAAAGAAAAATTATTTTCATGAATTTGATTATTTTGACTTTGAACTTTCTTTAATTTAATTTAACTGAGGTTTGTTTTGGTATTGTTGCCACAAGAAGAAGCTGTGCATCGTTTAATCAACACTGCATGAAAGTAAAATGATCACAATGTTCAAATCAGTCCCCAAAGCCTGCAGAGAGAACTCTGACTTTGAGAGAACAACCAAAACAAAACTATTTCACAATAACGTTTTTGATATTTTCACTTATTAATTGCTTTCCCAAGTTCTTGATTCATTGGATGAGTTAAATGAGAAGATGGACACCACTTTCATTCAATAAAGATACAGACAGTAGATTATTTTAGCATAGCACAAAGACTGGAAACAGGTGGAGGTAACAAACAGGTGAGGCAACAGCACTCCTAAATTTAATTTAATTCAAAAAGCTGTGTTCATCCCCAACGGGGCAATTAAAAAGACAGTTTACTCCAAATTAAACAAGTACACATTTTATGGTGCTATTTTGTTTTGGTGTCAGTTGCCAAGTTCGGGAGATATCAGCCATAGAGATGTCTGCCTTCTCTTCAATATAATGGAACTAGATGGCACTCAGTTTTTGGTGTTCAAAGTGTCAAAAAAAATGCATACAGAAATTATGGCCTGGTTCCTCAACATAATTCATAGGCCTTGCTGTGTGCAGTTTCATGTGGAAACAACTGTCTCTGTATTTTTTGGCCAGGAACAGTTCAGTCTCAGCTGGTTGATACCCCAAGAAAATGACTGTGCTTGGCTAAGAAATAGATAATCAGATAAATTTTAGAGCTTTAAATGTGCTGGGATGCAGATTTTGTTGCCTTTGGAAAGTACCTGTTTCCCTATGTTTCTAGATTTGATGATTTTATCTTATTATTAATAGATTTTCTCATCTAACTCTCAAAAAACAAATGCATGTCTTCTACAGACATGCATGTTGCATTGCCATTTTCTACAGTAGCCCAGAAGGGACAAACCAGACACTGGTTTTAGAGTGGGCCCTACACATTTGTCGTGGCCACTGTTGTTTCCCTTCCACACTTGGACTAGGGAGGGTGAGGGGAGTTGGATGCAATCACTAGATTGGACCACTAGATGCCACTAAATCATACACAATGGTCCTTAAATGAGTTTAGAAGTCAAGATTGCTTCATAAATGTCATTGGGCCTGACAAGCTTTTCTGTTAAATTAGGTTAATCTCAGTTTTTGCTTTCATATCCATATCCTTTGTTATGTAGACATTGCTATTTAGAGTGACTGTGGAGCACACACACACACACACACACACACACACACACGCTTCTGCAGATTCTGAAACTCAAACTATCCACAACTGGGAAGTTCGACAGGAGCTGCTGCGGGTTAAGTGCCTTGTTAAAGTGCAGTTTGATAGAAGTGGATGGTTCATTAGGCAGTTAATTTTCTGTACAGACTTTATATATCATATCAACTATCATAGCTGATACTCTGGTGGTGAATCTACATATTTCTTAGAAATTGTTTTGTTTTCCTTTCATTTTACCAGAGGTGAAAGATAAAAAAAATCATCTGAGATACTGGAAGTTAGGTCAGCGGTCTAAAAACCGGCTCTGCAACATTAGTGCAAACAAGTTCTACAGCTCAGCTCCTCCCACAGATGAACACAGCAGTCTAGTATGTTTGTAACTGCCACTGATTTTAATGTATATCCATGTTCCACAACCTTCTCTTTCCCTGTGTGAGACACAAGCTCCTGCTGTGCCTCTGATTGATGCTGATCTGGAGGATAAACCCTGTTTATGTGTAGGATTAGGCAGTGAGTGTGTTGTGGATCTCTGTGCTCATGGATCGGCTTGACGGATCCCCCGGGCAGTTCAGGAACTTCAAGAAGGATGACTTTGAGGCGGATTGGATTAAGGTGGCAGAATGCAGATTTGGTCAGGTGTACCAGGTCAAGCTCAAGGTCTGGAGGGAAAAATGTGCCGCAAAAAGTTTTGACACAGCCGTGTGTGCAAACAACTTTTACAGGTGGGGCTTATTTGATGAAAACTAACACAAATTACCTATTATCCTGCTGTCAGATATGAGCAACTGTCTGATTTGACTCCAGTTTCTTTGCATATTAGCAGAGTTTGTGTTGAATTGAAGGGAAAGTTTGGATTATTTTGATGTGGGGCTGTATGATGTATGACCTACTGTGAATGGCACATGGCTTGCCTTAAGTTTGGAGAAGCAGAATACCAGCGTGGAAGCTAAGGAATGAATTGCTGTGGATGGTGTTGACAACAAAACATACTGTAGTCATGTTGCTGTTGAATTAATGAAGAGAAAGTTGCTGCATTTCACTGTGAATCCTCACTTAAAAACACAGCTATGTTATTAGAACAAACAACAGTAATAGGGCAGTAGGTAGTGTTTTTGGCAACTTATATGAGAAAAACTGAATTTATATGTGGAAGAACTGAGACCAGTCGGTTCTCACTTCTGCATTCCCTCCTGGAAAACAGGCTCCATCTGAGGTAAGGACCAACTAAGTCCCACTGTGTACTGATGGTGATTATGTGATGTCATTTCAAACTTAAAATTTGCAGTATTGTTATTGCTTTCCACAGTAGTGTTGTAGGTATTGCATAATTTATGAAAAATTACAAAAAAAGAAGAGAAAATTCACAACCTGCTCACTTGCCCAAGTTAACTTTTAAAAAACACAGAAGTCACACAATAACACAAACAAACTTACAGATCAAGCCGGCAGTAGACCACGGCAACTCCTGTGTTCTTCAAGATAAAATTACTGATTTTGTCCATGGAGTTTGCTTAGTTTGGAGAGAGTGATATTTGGCTTATGTAACAGCTGTTTCCCGAAGGAAAAGGCTGTTTGACAGCAAGATAAAGCAGTGAAAATATTCTAAATATAGCATGCACAAATGATTTTTTTAAACAGATTTGTTTTTTTTTTTTGATGGACCTTTTTTAAGTGGTTAAAATATGTTTTGTTGCTGACTCTGTCCACAGCAGTACATTATTTAACTTCCATGCAGGTATTGTTTCTCTACACTGGAGGCATGTCAACTGCCCTCTACTGTAGGTAATACACAGACTATCAATAAGAACCTCATACAACCCCACTTCAAATAATCTGAACCATCACTTTAATATTGATCTTGTAGTTTTCAGTGGTCAAAGTTCAAAATACTTTTTTAATACCCAGCACCCCTTCACTGGCCATTATTTTTTCCACAGGAGAATAATGGATGAGGCGTCCAACATAGCCAAAGTGAAATTCAAGTACATTGTGTCCATCTACGGACTGTGCAGCGAAGCAACAGCCTTGGTGATGGAGTACATGAGTAATGGATCGTTGAACAATCTCCTCGCCAGTCACTCGCTGATGTGGCCAAAGAAGTTCCAGATGATTCATGAGGCCTCCATGGGCATGAATTTCCTCCACAGCATGAATCCACCACTACTCCATCTTAACCTCAAGACGTCAAACATCCTACTGGACGATCATCTCCATGTCAAGGTCAGTGAAAAAAATGCATAATGAGCCTGTACAGCGATCTTTTGACATCTACAGAGCAATAGTTTCTACAGTTGTAATTCTGTACTGCTTTTGTTTTTTCCACCAAGATTTCAGATTTTGGTTTAATCAGCTGGGAGGAGGGCATGAGCAAGAAACTGTTCATGGAGAATCTGACAGCAAGGGGGAACATAAGTTACATTCCTCCAGAGACCTTCACTCAGTGCCCCGATCCTCCAGGAACTACCTTTGATGTTTACAGGTGACTTGCTTCAGGCATTTTTTAAATTGCACCACCAGAGTCACCACTTTTTTTCTGACCCAGTACACAATCCACAATTCACAATGCAACCTTTCCCTCTATTGTATATATTTTTCCTCTATAACAAGTAACTGAGACATATTTTATATATTTCACTCCTGTCTGACACTCTTTTTCTTACCCACTGGTTTTGTTTTGTATATAAAAAGGCATTATGTTTTTTATAGAACACAAAAAAACAGCATCATTTTCAGTGTCTGTTATATAAAAGCGAGAGTGCCACAGAGTTCAATGAATGCATGATATGAGAAAATAAAAAAAATGATAACTGAAGTGCCTCTCTATGCTTTGATCATTTACAGCTTTGGAATTGTGATTTGGGAGATTCTGACACAACAGAAACCGTATGCAGGTAGGACTGATTTAATTTGAAATGCATCACATCTTCATATCAAATAGATTTCAGTGAGAAGTCGTGTAACACTCATCACAATCACTTAAACACCATAAGCTGCAGATGAAGGCATTTCTCATCTCAGTCTCTTCTTATAATAAAAAATGCAGCAGCACTCCAGATCATTTTTATTGTTGAACAGTGAACTTAATCACATTAAACAAACAGCCTTAGCTGTCCCAAATGTCAAAGCACATAAAGTTCATAGCACAAAAAGTGAGAAAAACACCCCCCCCCACAAAACATCTGGTAATGTAAATTAATGCGCATACTGTATTTTATTTCAGTAACTTTCTGACAGGTACACAGGTGAAGAGGCCACAATAACAGGCAGAAACTTACTGTCAGTTTCAAATTAATTCATGGTACTGATGAAGTCAGGGGTTATTTTTTAACAGTCCTTTATTTTGACAAGGTGGGGGCAAGAGGGGCACTGGTTTATGTAGGGGTGGCATACAGCACACACACACACACACACACACACACACGCACACACACACACACACACACACACACACACACACACACACACACACACACACACACACACACATTTCGTACTTTAATTACTAGCATTACAGCATCTTACAGTCCTTAAAAGGAAACTGTACCTCCTTTGTACATCTATAAGGCTGTGAGACTCCTACATTCATCCTCCATACTCCAATAATTTTAAAATTTATTATTTATATAATTTGAATTTATTAAGAAGGCAAAATTAACATAGATGCCCATTTAAAACAACTCATCAAACAATTGATTGAAAAAAAAGCTCCCACCTCTAACTGGACAGATAACCAATCATACATGAGGATAATGGGGTGGTACTTTGGGCGGAAAATTAGTTTTCAGGGGTGACTAGTGCCCGCCCATGTCCCCCCTCCAGAAACGCCCTAGCAAGAAATCATTGAGGGTGAACCTCACTTACAAGGGTGCCGAGTTTACACCTTGTAAAATGCATGTAATATGCAAATACAATGAGCAGAACTGGTTAAATTAGTTACCATGGGAAAAAATCAACCACACAAATCAACAAAGAAAATCATTTAAAACTGTAACAGGCAGGTAATGGCTGATTATCAAGTACATTCTTAAAGTGCCCAAGAAATTTGAGGATTCAGTTTTAGGTCAGACTGCAAGAAATTCAATGAGTCTGCTGCATTAATCCTAAAAACACACAATGTGAAGAACCAGCAAATCACTGGATGACTTTTTTTATGTGGACTTAACCTCAACCCTGTCAAGCCTAAGCAATCTAAACATAAGCCTCAGCTTAGCCCTAATATTTTGTGTGATTTACTGAAACTTAACTGTAAGCTAATAGCATGACATTTTGGGAAATGGCAATGATACCACTGTCATTGGTTATTCATTACACTTGAAGCTAAAACCAGGGCACATTAGCTTAGCATAAAGACTAGAGGGAGACAAAGGTAAACAACTAACTTGGCTCCATCCAAATTCAACAGTATCTGCCTTCCAAAACCTCTCAAACTCACTAATTAACATGTTGTGTCTTGTTTGTTTATTCAGTACAAAATGCAAAGTGTAAAAGACATAACTTATGAAAATATTTAACATGGTGAGTGGGTAAACATGGTGTTTTTATGTTTGTGGTCACAATCTGCATGCACTGATCACTGAACCTTGTGTCTGACGTGTGTTTTGTGGACCTGCAGGGTGCAGCGTGACCACAGTGCTGTTACAGGTATCACATGGGAAGAGACCAGGTGTGGAACTGATACCTGATCAGAAGCCCCATGAGTGCGATCAGATGATCAGCATCATGAAGCAGTGCTGGGATCAGGACCGCAGGAAGAGGCCTCAGTTCTCAGGTACAGGAGTGAAAAAGAAAACACAAAAACACACACATCAGAGCTGAACTGTCAGCTCACTTTTTAATTTGGATCTCAGTGGCGCTGCAGCTCTTTATGTCATCGACTGGAAACCCAAAGGTACTGAGTTGGTGCTTTATCAGAAAAATCTGATTTCCCAAAGGCACTGCGATGAAGAAGAACAGTACTATCTCTTATAGTTGATGAGATTAAACAAGTCATGCCACAGAGGAGGGCTACACTTACTCAAAATCTTGCACACATGACCCACTGTGAATACAATTTAAAATTCCTGTGTCCTATGAAAATGACATACCAGACTTTTTATGTCTTATTTGTACAAAGACTGGTATGATTATTATATCACCAGTCTGCCCTCAAGATGTAATGGAATACATTTGGGAAAAGATGATATAAAGTATAATATCTATGTTACATCCATAGACAGATGACGTACCATTTGTTAGTTTTGTATGATTTGATGGGTTTAACTGCTTTCATAACTGTAGTGTCTCATTAAATGTCTCAATGTGAAATGATGCCAAGATAATCAGTAAACAATATTAATATTTCCTTAATGAGAATGTCAATATTAAGTGACATTTTTTTGTTTTATTAACAAAAATTGCACTCAAGGAAAAAGGTGTTTCAAGCAAAACTAGAAGACTGCACTTAGTAGAGTGCAGATCCCCACCAGCAACAGATGGTGAAGCACCTACTGCAATGACACCATAAATGCAACCAGCTAAGATTTGCAAAGTTTTGCCAACATTAACATGACCCCAACATACATTGTGGTTGTCTGAAGCAAGATGTAAAACTGCAGCAGTTGTTGATCACTTGCAAGTTCTCACTATACATGTATGATTCCACTGAAAAACTTCCAGTAAGAAACATGCAGTCTTCACTTAGAGACTATTTTTTACAGAGGAGTGCAGAGGACTGAATGAGAGCTGAACATGATGATGTCACAGTGAAATTGACTTTTGAAATTTTGGATATACAATGTTATTACCTATCCTATTAGATATTTGTGTGTCATTCTGTCATCATTAACATGAATTCTTGAGTTATGGCAAAAACAGCTTTCAGTGAGATCACTATGACATTTGATTGCCAAAATTTAATCAGTTCATCCTTTAGTCCAAGTTCTCATTTGTGCAAAGTTTGAAGATCAAGGCATACTAGAGATATCACCTTCACAAAAATGTGATGACCTGAAAACATAATGTCTCCAGCCATTAAAACATAAAGGCATACAATTCTTAAAGAGGTTTTTCAAGAGTTGTGATTAGTTGCGGACAAGCTGTAGCCCCAGGGATCACACACACACACACACACACACACACACACACACACACACACACACACACACACACAAACAGGCAGGCATGCACACATGGAAGCAATTATATGGTAAAAAAAACACAGTATTAATATGCAACATATGGGCTTTTGCTCACTAAAGAATGAACAAGTGCCAGATGATAAAAAACAGACACGCTGACATCCTGTTGAAACATCAGTGTTTTAATCTGCTGCCATTAAAAGGCATTATTGAGACTCATTGCTCATTTGATCCACATTCTCTAATAATAATAATAATAATAATGATAATAATAAACTCAACTAAAAAACATTGTCCTGTTTGGCCATGTTTGCAGGCATCAAGTGAACAGTTGTCACATTCTCAGAGAGCAGAGTCGACTACATGTTTGAGTGAAACATTTAAACCAGAGGAACTGGGTCACCTTTGTTTAACAAGCACTCGTGGCTTGATAAGTCATGTTAATGAATACAAATGTGTGTCGTGTTTATTCATACACAGCAGCTATTCAAATTTGTGTGAGTTTTTGTTCCAAAAAGCTCACTTGTGTGACGGAATCTATGAAAGAATTTACCATTCATGCATGACTCTTCATTCTCTGTAGTCATGCAATTATTAGAGGCTCACACTGGGTTTGAGTGCAGGAATACATATGTTTGATTAGGCAAATGCAGAGCATTTCTGTCCATGAATGCTGTTTTGTTTCCAGACACGGTGAGGAAAACAGAGGCTCTCAGTGAAGTCCTGAAGATCCCAGGTCCAATCCAATGTCATAAATACCATGACGAGGAACAGAAATCAAATTATCCTTGGCTGGTTTCTCCGATACACAAGGTCAGTTCTGCTTCATACTCTGCTTGAATGGTACTGTAATATCTACAGTATCTGCTACACCTTTGGCATAATGAGCAGCTCAGTCACACTACAAAAACACAACAACAAAATCAGATTGGTGGCTCTGTGAGGATGTGTTTACGCCAAGGGTGTTACGTTGTGTTGAAAGGTGGTGGGGACATAAGAGCCCAGCTGTAAAAAATCAATTTTAAATGGTCTTCAACATGTGATTTTAGGCAATGTAATTGGAGAATTGTTATGAGCTCAAAGTAGATAATTAAGAGTTGGAAAAACATGCATCATGGTGTATCAAAAGCACATCAAAAGCAAGTACAGAGTAGACAATATGACAAAACTCAATAACCCAAAACAACATCGACCAACCATCAGTCATCCATCACATCCACATTAGTAGATATTAGGAACTACTTTAGTAAGCAGCAGTGCAGCATGTGAGTCAGTGTCTTACTATGTACCTTAAAATCCAGTAAATAAAACACAATGACCTTAATATATATGAAAACCTGAGGCAATTTCTTGATGCAAGCTTGTTTTCAGGATTTTTTCTAAACAAATTATGCTTTTAAAAAGTGATGAGGACAAAATCCGTCATTTCAAAAAGTGATTTATGTTCCCAGCCTTCCTGGCGTAAATGACACCTATGATTTAGACACTGTGTTGCTTTGAAGGACCAGTGTGTAGGATTTAGTGGCATCTAGCAGTATATGTGTGCTGTGTGATGCTGAGTAGGTAGTGTACAGTGGGTTTTTAGAGAGTTTTAGCTGAAAACAGCTGCCTGCTGTGGCCAAAAACTATGTTATGATATGTTGGAGTGATACGAAAATACTAATGTTGCAAGACGGACAGCTAAACAATGAGCTGCAACTCAGTGTAAATCTCTATTAAGTCAAGTGGAGCTGCAGATTCAGGGGTTAATACTCTGTAGATTCATCACTATAAGCATCTCATATTGCCACTTGACATTTGATATTATAGCCACTTTAAGGTAATTGCTAATATTTGCATGCTAACATATTCACAGTGACAATACTAAAATGCTTTTGTGTAGCAGGTATAACAGTTATGTTCACCCTCATATTTTAGCATATTAGCATGCTAATATTTGCTAATCTGAATGAGCAATGTACACCTGGGGCTGATGGGAATGTTTTCCTGATTTGCACTAGAAGAAATGTCATGGGATTAAGACAAAATAAAATAATGCTTTATTAATTCCACAACTGGGAAATCTGCAGTGTTGCAACAGCAAAGGGGGGTGGTGCAATAACAGAAGCATCAATAAAAATGCAAGATATTAAATAAACAACAAGAAGTTAATAAGGAGACAAGAAAGATATAAACAAGAGGAGGGATAAACAAGATCACCACAGTTATTAGAATTCATCCTTGTGACACCATAGATATTTGTACCAAATGTCATGACATTTTAGTTGCTACTGTGGCTGAAAGAGGAAAGTACAAAAATACATTAAAATATTTTGTGCAGATAGGGCACATGATGTATCCACTTAAACCGTAGCTGTTTAAAAGTTGAGCCATTCCTACCTTTGAACACACATGCTCACAGTTTGATATATGTGCTTATTAACCACTTCTGATGATTGATGTCACAGCCAATAACTTCTGTAGTATTTCCTTTCTTTCTTTTCCATTTTAGATTGCTTTGCCTGAGATGCCTGACCTTCCCTCAGGTAAACACGTGGCTAGAGAGGGATAAAAAATCATGTACAATGCAGTACAAAGACTGGAGGGCTGACATTTAAAAAGTGCTATTTACAGTCCTGTCACATTTTTAATATTACCTTTAGGACTGAAAAGCAGAGTCAACTTTCAGTGGAAGAGACAATAAAAGAAATATATATATATATATATATATGTATGTATAGCCTTGGACACTTTCTTTGAGCTGTTCACTAGTTTGTTAAATAGCAATAGCAATTCACAATACTTTTAATCGAACCTTTCAGTGTCACTCCATATTAAAACATGAATGTTTACAGGAACATTTCTTCAAACAGTAATGCACAAGTTAAACATTTTACATACTGACTGAGCTCCACAGCCTCCAGAAAGCTTCACCCTCTGCTATTATGTGCACAAGCACACTCCTGTGCACAATGAAATGAGGAGACTCAACTTTAATACAGCAAAATTCATAAAAAATAAAGATCCCTGTGACTCACTGCAATTACAATCTCTGCAGCACTTTTCTCATATAATGCTTTTTGCTTTCCTTTCACAGAACAACCACATGACAAGGACAGTGTCCTCTTTCTGCTGTCCAAAAAGGACTTTGGTAGTTTCAGACAGTCTGTGAGAAAAGAGCACATCTACACACAGTATTCAGGTAAAAAGAGCCTCCTCCACTACACTGTAGCCAGCAGAGACGCAGAGAGTGTCGAGCACGTCCTGAATCTGGGTGCTGACGTCAACTGTACGACTGCCAGGGGTTACACTCCACTTATTATCGCTGTTCTACACAGGTTGGTATAAAAATATGTCAACAAACTTTTGTTTTACAAGTGGCTGGGTTGCACTAACCAGGATTAATATTTAAACCTGATTAATATTTAAACCTGATTAAATCATGGTATAATTTAGATCACAGATTCATTTTTTTCCTCTAAATCGAGATTAAATTTAATTAAATCTTTAATTTAAAACTGTTGCACTCAAAATTAAAATATAATCCAGTTTAACTTTAAACTTACACTTCAGGTGATTGAAACTTTTAAAATGGCTGCCTTTTTAAGATGGAATGAACTAAATAATGAAGTTGCTCCATTAATTCAGCCAACAAGTATTTATACATCTTTTCTAAGGAAGGAAAAATTAAAGCTTCTCTGCTGAGCGATCATGAATAGGTTATCTGGGTTAAATAATGTTTTAGCTAGCTAGCAAATAATGTAAAAAATAATGTTAACTTTTTAGCTAACATATGCTTGGAAACAATAACATTTTATTACTTTTTAGCCGCCTAGCAAACAATGTAACTTTTTGTTTGTTTTTTTACTCTTTAGCTAATGTTAGTAAGTGATCAGAGTAACATTTTATCTAACATTAGCTAAGAAACAATAACATTTTGTTACCATCTTTGCTAACACTTGCTAGTAAGCAATGTAACATTTTCTTAATTTTTTTTTGCCAGCTACCAAACAATGCAGTTTTTCAAGGAATACAGAGCAGCCAAAAGTTAATGGTTGTCCATACTGTCCATGCCCATATTGATTAAACTCAATTTAATTTTGGTTTACATCACTAAACTTAAATTTACTAAACTGAGATTAGGTTTTAATTGTACAACAGAGCTCTGCTTAACTCTGATTAGAACTAATCTTAGATCAATTAAATCTTTGTTGGTGAAACGTTAGTTAGATGAGACAATATCACTCTCATGCTTGTATGCTAAATATGAGGCTTAAAGCCAGAAGACTTATCTTAGCTGTATTAAGACTTGAGTGAATTTTCCTTTTTTTCCCCTACAGTCTTCATGATATCATCTCTTTGTTGCTGGAACATGGAGCGGATGCCAACCAGGGAGATGAGGACCAGTGGACAGCGCTCCATTTTGCCGCTCAGAGTGGCGATGACAGGGATGTCCGTCTCCTATTGGACAAAGGAGCAGTGGCGGATGCCCGGGAAAAAGCCGGTTGGATGCCCCTCCACCTGTCCTGCCAGAATGGACATGAAACAGTGGTGCGCCTGCTGCTTTCACGGCTGTCAGAGGAAGCAGTGAGTGAACGGGAGGCACAGGGGAGGACGCCACTCCACCTCGCCTCCGCCTACGGACATCTGAATATTGCCAAGCTCCTCCTCTCTCACGGAGCAGATCCCAGCGCTACGGACTTCTGCCTCTCTACAGCTCTTCATTTATCAGCTGAAGAAGGCCATAACAGAGTAGTGAGACAGCTGCTGAAGAGCGGGGTGGATACTGACGTTGCAGACAGCAGAGGATATACTCCACTCCACCTGGCTGCTCTGAAGGGTCACACAGGCATATGCAGGCAGCTGTTGTCAAACAAGGCCAGCCCAGACTGCAGAACCCTCCAAGGCTGGACCCCCATGCACCTGGCTGCTCTGAGGGGCCATGAAGCCACGGTGGCCCAGCTGGAGAGTCAGGGTGGTTGTGTGAACGCTACAGGTGAGAATGGATGGACTCCACTCCACCTGGCCTGCCACCAGAGTGAGCCGGAAGTGGTGGCAAAGCTCCTGACAGCCAACGCCAACCCTAATGTGTCAGAGGACAGTGAAGGATGGATGCCATTACATATCGCCTGTACCAGTGTCAGTTTCCCAAGTGTCCTCCACTTAATATCACATCATGCTGATGTGAATGCAGTAAACTCAGGGAAGGCGTCACCTTTACACCTGGCTGCCCAGCACGGCTCTCTGCCTATTGTAAAGGCTCTGCTGCTCAATGGAGCAGACAGGACTCTGCTGGACTCTTCTGGAGCCACAGCTCTGGATGTGGCCCAGAGGTGTGAAAAATGGGAAATAGTGAAACTATTGGAGGAGTAGTTTGAATATGAATGGAGAGGTTACAGCGCAGTGAACACATGAATGACACAGTTGGAATATTTGGAAAAGATGGATAATTTTATCTTCATCATGAAATTATAAACACAACCGACCCTTTGCTAAGCTCCACCCTACTTACTGTTGCTATGCCTGTGAAGCTTTCCATTCTTGCACTGCACACATGCAATTTTCAGTGATAACGGTGGCAGATTTAGCATCAAAATTGGGACTAATTTTTGAAAGACTGTTTGATTCTGCAGAGTAAACTAAAGCAGCTTCTCATTTCTCACTGATGAGATGAAGTTTAGCAGACTTTGAAATGTACACCCAGTGAGACTAGCTGGACCATGATTACTCCAGGAGAAGAGCTGAGATAAGAGCTAAGCTAACCCTGCTTAGATGTAAGAGAGTGAGCCAAGAGAGATCCATCATTGTCGGCCCACTTTGATTCTGCACCAGCCCACATCCTTTTCCTCAAACTCTCCACATAACAAATTTCAATTTAACCAAAGTAGGAATAAACCATGAGTTTGGCAAATGCAGTGGCATCTAACACAAATCTAGTTGGAGGTAATGTTACTACAGGTAGTAAGCTAGTTAGCCAGACATGCTAACGTTTGCAGTGTATTTTACAAATTCTGATTTTGAAATTAGTCATTTTGAAGGGTTGTGACGTTCAAAAAAAAAAACAAAAAACAAAAAACAAAAAATGTGACATTGTCATTACATGTTTTTTGCCACTTAAAGCTTGGTGCTCTTCCTGCAGGCTTGGTACAGACATGCAAAGCCTGACAGGCACGCAGCACCTATTTATAGTTGCTAAGACAGTTGCTTAGCGAAGGGTCAATTATAAGTAAAATACACAAGGACTACTACCTCTCTATATCTGTCAAGAATACTATGCATTTTTTTCATAAATTTATTTAACAAAACTGCTTACAATTTGGATTTTTCCAAATCTCTAGTTTAATAAATCAGTCTGTTCTTCGTTTTGGTTTGCAAACAAAAGAACTTTTTTGTATTATTCAGCCTTACAACAGATGTAACACATAAGGTCTTGCCTTTTTCCAATGCAAAAAGTAATGGAAAAACGTCCCACAGGGTTGTTATAGTGGAAAATGGAGCCAACATGTGGGGTCAGAAGCAGGTGAAGTGCCCAATAAGAACAAAACATATATTGATTCTCTTCTTTGTATCACCTTCCTCTGTGTGCTTTCTTTGTGAGTGAATTAATGCTGCTGCCACATACGGATGAAGATGAAAATAATAATAAAAAAATAATCTCTCATAAGGACTTGTAGAGGGAGTCATTAAATCTGCCAGACTTTATGAAGCTGTTATGTGTCTAATAATCTGGTTGACAACAGAACTAATGCATCACTGTTACTGCCATAATTTAGATGCATCTATTCAGACTCCTCCAGCTATAAATACATATGCACTTCATGACATATAGACTTCATGACAAGGCAAAGTAACTGATTATTAGTCATTCCCTGCAGACTGAGGGAAACACTGCTCAGCTTATGCCACACTAATTCAACACAGTGACACCTTTTTAAAGTGAAATTTAATGCATGGATTCAGGAGCTGTATTGACCTGCACATTCACAGGGTTTTCTCCGCAACCACAAGAGGCTGACTGACTGAGCTGAGCCAAATCAAATTACTGTAAATGAACAGAGCAGAGCAGAATTGGACTCAGACTGAGCTTGGACTTCTTTTCCTAAATGAATGTCTGCTATGTCAATTTTAAATGGTCATTTTGTTCCAAAATACCTACTTTTTCTCCACAAAGTTTGACACCAACGATGTCTGTTAGCTTGGTTGGATGGTCTCACTGTGTTCGCCATTTTTGAATGTTTGTATGTCAACAGTGAACCATCCATCCACTTAAAAGGGATTAAAAGGGGATTAAAAGAAATGGAAAATGCATACTGTCTGTTGGAGCTTCAAGGTTGTAGCTGTTCGCCTGACTGCATAAAACCAATCCACTGACAAATTAATGCTTATAAGTGTACAAATCACTTCACTTCACTTTTAACTTTATTTATCCCTGAGGGGCAATTTTTCAGCTAGACATAGATACAAGATGATAAGAATACAAAAAACATACATTAAAAGTAAGAGGGAGGGTCAGTGCTGAATTTTCAGGGAAAACAAAAGTGCTCTCAGGTTGACCTTTCCATCCAAATATAGTAAATGCAGATATACCAACTTCTAACCTCGACTAAAGCTACATTAAAATGGTGTGGCATCACAGTGAAAGTCATGGAATGAAAGGGTTTTACTTGAAAAAAACAGCCATAGTAAGTGTTGATTTACATTAACAGCCTGATATGCTGCATTTCAGTCAATGTTGGAGATTGGAATTTCACAGTTGAAATTTCCAACTCCCAACCTCAAACCATTTCAGGTCCACAAAATCAAAAATAAACAAATAACATGGCAGAGCGTGACAAATTGAGTTTCACTGGCAAGAGTACACACACAACTGAACCTTCAGCAGTGCACGCACCCACATATTTAAAAAACAGAGAAAGAGAAACGTCGCATAGAGTAATAGATGCCATTATACAATTTGCTTGCTTTATGAGACTGGCACCATATGATGCATTTACATGCAACACAGGTTTACTATATGTTAGCAACATATAGTAGAACCTGTCCTGACTAAAAGCCTAAAATAATACATAGTGACATAACATTACTGTGTATTATTGTACGCTTCCATGGGTGCTGCCACTGGCGTCCAGACGACTGCTTCTTTATGAAGTTGAGGCATATGGATTTGCCCCCACTGTAACATCACACATTGGTTTGTGGACTACCCTTTTGAAGCCTCAAGTTTGGCTCTATTTGGGGTTTGTTATGTTGTTTTTTTGCAGCAGAGCATGCACAGTACTGACAAGAGTGTGGAGCTGAAGGGTGACACAGAAACTTGGTGGTGCTTGGTTTTGACTAGTCTGGCCACAAAGTTTCTTATATTACAACTAAACAGTACAATAAACTATAATTATTAAAACATTTTAGGTGAGACGTAGTCATTTAGTAACAGTATATTGATTCAATTTTGATCAGTTTGATCTAAATTTCAGGAGGTGTGAGCTTTGTTATATTACAGATAAAGATTACACTATAACATGTTTCTAAAGACATTTCATCTAAGAATTAGAAAATACAATGACAGCACTGGGTGAAGTCACTGACAATAACCTGTCAATCATACAGTAGACCCACCCTGAAGCATACCCTGCTTTATTGTTGATTTTACTCCAAACAAGACCATAATTTAAAAAATGAACATCATGCTGTATTGAAGAAGACTTGAAACTAGCAACTGAGATCATAAACCCATTAGGAAACTGTTTATTGAGGTTTATTTTGCCATCAGGGTTCATACAGTCAGACCTCTTTTTGCAGCCAGTGGAGTTGCCCCCTGCTGGCCATTACAAAGAAGGCAGGTTTAATGCATTTCCACATTGGCTTCACTTTTCTGATCTGGACGCTCTGTCCACTGTTTAATGTATGGTCTATGATTTCCACCTAGTTCACTAGGAACTCCAGTGAGTGTGGCGTGAGTGGCGTTCTACTATGTCTTTTCAAGTAGGTGGTCAGACACTTTTCAAGTTGTCTGGAACGCAGCATTAGTGTCGTTTATTCTATCTAGTTTCATTCAGGCTGCGTTTTTCCCCTGTGATGCTTGAAATTCAATTTATTTTTGATTCATTTTTAGACAGCTATCAGCAAGCTGCACTCACTTGGGTTTCCTAGATTTAGATAACTGAAATGCTGATTTATAATGTCATATGGCTTATATCAGGAGCCTGACAAAGTATAATGTCTGCTGACCCTGCTCTCAGGGTAATTTATCCACTAGAGTTTGAAATGCAGCTATCACATTATGAAAAAAGGCTCTCTGGAGGAGACCATGCATTTCAGATTGGGTGGAATGATTTATAGTTGAAAATGTCCTTTTTACTACAGCAACTCCCATTTAAAATTTATGAGGCCTTCAGTATTTTAAAAATTGGAGGCAAACCACATTTGTGTGATTGTTATCTACAGTAAATAGTCCGGTGACAGTTGAACAGATGGAAATGACAAACATCTGTGGAATCTTTAGAGCTGTGTCATTGTCAAACCTGTCAAACAGTGTTTTTGTCCTTCTAATGTTCAAATGAAACAAGCCTTTGTGTTTAACTACAACATTGTTCTATTGTCAGTCCCTGAAAAATTAAACTCACTTTCACCAAGAACATCTAATCAGGCCTACCTAAATCAATGGTGCTGCCCCAACCCTTTTACACATACGGTGACACATCGGATACCTTCTATCAGCTGGTAATTGGGTTTGCAGGCACCTAAACTAATTTTATTTTCTAATAGGGAGACAAGCAGGAAGAAGATAATGTCATGTAAGTTGCTTGTGCCACAAACACCAAGAGCTGAGGAAAGAAAGGAGAGTGCAATGTTGTTTTTCTTTAAGTTTAACAATATTCTGTAATAGCACTACTTATGATAGGGATGTTCCTGGGAACTAATTTCCCTCTCAGTTAAACAGAAATTTTGATTTAGACAAATTGACTTGTCCAAAAGTAAGAAAACACTAAGAAAACTGTCAAAGTTAAACACAATTTGTCAGAAAAGTATTGCGTGCATTGAGAGCAATTTCAAACCATGAATCACCCTCTTCGAAATCTAAAATTTATTTTTAATTCAGCCGAAATGTGCCGCACGTTGCACCATGTATGATGAACACTGCACATTATCCTACAACACAACAACTCATTAAATATATTATCTTCTCAGACTGAGCAGGAACACATCGTCTGCAGTTAAACACCATAATATCTGACATTGTAACATTAGCTGCCGCACTGTGTGGCTAATGTTAGCAGTGCTAGCACCAGCACCCTGCTCTCCTTTAATGTCCACACGAGTTGAACGTCCACACGTCTGAGCTGAATGTGTATACGCACTCACCATATTTACATGGCAGCCATTTTCATCACACTCAGGGTGGGAAGGTCAAATGTCAAACTGCTGTGTTACAGTTGTAAGTTGGACAAACACAGTAAATCCGATCATTTCATCTGCATCTTGCAACTGAGAAGACCGTGGATAAGAAAATCCAGAGGGACATGGAGCCATATTTCAAACTAAAACAACATAATTTGTTAAACCATTAGCTATCATGTGACAACAGCTAATGTTAGCATTCAACCAAATCTTAATTAACATCACTGTCTGATAGTGTTACATGATACAGTAGGAAAGGCATAAATTATTTTTTTTTATTTATTAACAGTAGTGTTGCCATCCTGTGGTTATAGGCTCCATGCCATGACTTTTAAACAGGGGGTGGTCCAAGGGGAGCAGCCCCTGCCCCCTACATTGTAGCATTTTAAATGGTTAAAATAGCAAAAGTTTTTGAATAGTTTTGGCAGAATAAAGTATATGTCAAATTATTTAACTGTAGCAGTTGAGCAAGGTGCAAGACTGATGCCTGATTTGAATTCATAGCTCTCTCTTTCTCTTATCCATATTAAAGCTTAGTATTATAGTTTATGATGACCCGTTTTCCTGTCCTTGACCACACAGTTGCTTTTCCTGTATGGGAACGATGAGTTCTGTCCCTCCTCAATGGGTGGACAACTTTTGTCTTCAGTATATATACGCACATCCTGACTCAGCCTTCTTTGTCTTTTGGCCAGAGCTACTTTTACACAATCTCTCTGTGTGACTGTAGTGACTTTTTGCAAAGTTTCTACTGAAACACCACAAAGACAGTTTTGGTCAGTGTATTTTCAGATTTTCCACCACAGTATAAATGCCCATTTAAAAAAAAAAAACCTCTTTACCTTTACAATTTTTAATAATGGCATTATGCATAAGACACTTGTAGGAAAAGTCAAAGACTGGATGACTTGAATATTATTCAAACAAAAGTCTAATCAAAAACAGCTGCGGGTAAATTATATGTTGGCATTTTCTAGTGGTACTTGACTAAACATCCTTAGATACAGAATGAAACAACAGCTTAATGACACACTTTACTAGTTCACCTTGTTCTCTTGCTTATGATTTGTACAATGCAATTATAATAACTTGTAGAACAGATTTTAATTAATCAGAAACCTCAACTCTTAATTGCTTTAACTGACGCAAAATGATTATAGAATACAGCTCCCCGTGGCATATCTCCTCCTACACAAATTAAAGATGTCTTGTTGCATCAAAGGGTCTGAAAGCTTTGTTATGAAACTCATATGGAGCAATTTGCATACATAATTCTGTTTTCAACAACTCACAAAATTAGATTTGGATATGGGCCTGCTATGGATGAGCTGTTTAATCTCCTTGTCTAAACCCCTACAGTCTATAGTGTTCACTTTACAGGTGTTGTGTTTGCATAAAGATGTTATTTCGCTGCACTGCAGCCTCCGAGATGCTGTTGAAAAGGTCTGTCTGACATTCGCAGCTCTCATCTTAATGACAGGATGTAATCTGGCTACTTATTGGTATATTTAGCTTCTCAGAGGAGAGCCATTACACGCTTTTCTGCAGATCCCCTCTTAACTGGCAGGGTTAAACTCACCACTGAGCTGTGCCCTGTGGTGTTAAGCAGCTTCAATCAGGATGGATGCAGCTGCGTCTTTTTGATCCAGGTGTGCAGTCTCAGCAGGGCCGAGCAGGCATCTAGGCAGACATCTCTGGTCCTTGCCATGGTAATTGATTGAGTGATCTATCGTGTCTCCAGAGGGCTGATTTTCTTCCGGAGTGATGATACGGAAAACATTTTTTTGCCCCTGTCATCTCTTAGCGACCTCTCACTCTGCTGTATGACAGTGGAAAAACACCACAGGTCAGTCCCTCTAAATCCCCAAGCTTGTTGCTCGCTGTTAGGAAAACGACAGCTCTTTTTCACCTGGATGAGCCTCCATTCAGGTTACTGAGTGGAAGTGTTTTTGGAAACCCTGTCAATTACTTTCTCATCAAATGAACACCTTGAATAAGAAAACTGCACAAAGACACAGCAAACATTGGCTTGAAAAGAATTAGCTGGTGGGATTTTAAAATGATAATCAATTCCTATACTGCATAATGTTTTCTCAGAGCTGTTGAACTATTCCAGTTGAATGGCCTTGTTTTCTCCAGTGTATTATTATTATCCCTTCAGCTCCCTCCCCTTGGCGTTGTCATGTTCCTGCAGAATGATTAATGGTGGATCTCACTCCTATCTCCCGGGCACAAAGCAGAAACCCACCCAACGTTGAGTAACTTTGCGCCATTTGAACACCATATATAGTACATATGACACAGTTTGGTGGGAGGATTGTATGTCACATGTCTACAAAGAAAAACTGGTTGCCAGACAAATGAATGTGTCAATTTCATGCATGACACTCCTCCGTAATGAAGGTATGAGGCATTAAAATTATTTGTGGTTCAATTATAATTTAATAAAAATCAATTAACTAAATCAATTAGTGTGAATTAAAGGGATAGTTCACCCAAAAATGAAAATTCAGTCATTACCTACTCACCCTCATGCTGATTGAAGGTCAGGTTTAATTTTGTAGTCCCCAAAACACTACTGGAGTTTAACAGGAAAACGGTGTTGCAGAATCTCCCAAACAATGGAAGTGAACAGTGACCAGTTTTCAATTGGCTGTGAAACTCATGAGAAAAAGGAGAGCCAGTGTTTGGTTTGTCTGTTCTGGGCTACTGTAGCAACATGCTAGTTCAACATGGCAGCCTCCAGGGTAGAGGGACAGTGCCCTCTGTAGATAGAAATGTAAATTATTTTCAGGTGATTATAGACTAACAATAATGTTCTGCCAATAAATCCCTGAAAATTTTGCACATTAGACCTTGAACTCAGGGTAGTGAAGAGTATCACTTGCAGAAAAAGAGGCAACTGTTTGGCTGTTTTCTGGTGATATAATTCACCTAACTCAATTTTTATCAACTTGTTATTAACACTCATCTTAAATGTTACTTCTACTTTGAGGTCGAAAAAACTACCAAACTCACTTAAACAAACAATTTACTTAGATGTGATGCTTTTTTCAGTGGTGAAATGTAACTAAGAACATTACTCTCGTATTTGAGTATCCTACAAATTAGAGGCACTTTACATAAGTGAGAATGAAAAATGCCTCTAAAACAAATTGTCTCAAATCATCCAGTTATGGAAAGTAAAAAACAGACTCATCTGGAGCCTGTTAGTCTTTATTTAGATCAGGGCTGCCCAAACTGGGGCGTCCGGACCAAAGTTGGCCCACCATGATGTTTGATTCAGCCCACATATGTTTCTAGCTTTAATTAAGAATGAATATATAAATTGTTATTTATACTGTTTTATTTTTGTCTGTTGTCTCCTTTGTCTCTCTCACCTTTCCAGTCTACCTTCACCTGTCTTGTTCAATAGAGGCAAAAGCCCCCAAGATAATATAAAAAACTCTTTAAATAGGATCCTTTATTATTATTATTTAGTTTTCATAATCTGAGCAGTTGGATACAGCGACTCTTTGCACAGGAAGTTAATGGAACTTGGGATCTTAGTATCATTTTGTATCTATACAACACATCAGGTTTGTGCTTTTGCCTCATGGCCCAACAGTAAGTTTCAGTTTGGGTTCTTGAAGGGAAAAGTTTGTCCACCCCTGATTTAGATATTACAAACAGTCCATGTTCCCTCACAAATAGTGAGCACAAGTTAAACCTGCCTGCTGGACGTCCTGGAGCAGCTCTAATTCTCCATCTTGCAATCCAGAATAAGGTAAATATTATAAATATTGTAAAATAAATCTAAAACTGTGCAAGTCATTTAGAATTAAAGCAGTCTAAAACAGCGTTTTAGTTTAGAACTAGTTATGGGCCTTTTAATGTTTACTTATTTTTCTGGTAAATAAAGTTATTATTTGTGCTTGCTTATGAACTGGACCCTAAAATATGAAAAAAAAAAAAAAAGATTTACAAGTGAAAAAGAGTAATCGCCACCTGTGTCTGGCTGGTGTCTGGCTGGCGCTGACTTTTGATGTCTCGCCGTGAAACATAAGATTGCTTGGCTGTCGCTTCCTGTGTCTGGCTGGTGTCTGATAGGTGCCCGACCTCGCCGTGCTGTATTTCTGGAGGGATGGCCTGCCGTGTAATTTTGACGTCTCGCCATGAAACACAAAAAATTTTATAACTTTAGTATATATGACCCAGTCTGCACCAAACTTCACATTTGATAACACTCTGAACATATCTTTATGACAGTATACCACAATAATCATAGCGCCATCTACTGGAAATGAAAATGTTTTAGTCAAATGTGGTCAGAAAAGCCTTAGGACCTTTGTAATGTTATATTATGAAGATCTTGATGTATTGTCAAACAGTGTGGCCATGACGGCACAGCAAAGGTCAATGTTTTGCCAAAACACAGTGCAATAACTTCCCTTTACTTGGTCAAATCTTCCTGAAACTTAACTTGTTCAATAGTAGTCCAGGCCTGATCATATGATATGAGTTCTGTGGACGGGAGTGAGATGGGTACTGAGCCGCTGGATGAGAGCAGTGACTGTCACCCTGCAGACCATTACATTAGCAAAATAAAACAAATGTCACCCCAAAAATCAGCTAATATAAACAATTATGGATTCAGCCCATCAACGTAGGTGACATTTTTATCAAGTTGCCAAAACATACAGTGCACTGTGGTTGTGAAATTGTAACTGCAGACTGGAGTTGTTCTTAAAGTAAATTTCACCTCACCGAGTCTCAACCGCAGCTTCTCTTTAAAAGTGGGGAAAACAAACACATATAAGGTTAGGCATTGCTTTTTTCAACATTCAGATGTGCAGATCTCTCCCCCTCTTTTTGCATCACCTTACTCTTAAAGATGCCTGGACACGCCCAACTGCAGAAGGATGTCATTTCAACAGCAGTGGCCATTCTTGTCAGCATTACTGTGATTCTTGTGTTTGCTACACTGATTTGATGAGTACATCATTTTATGCCGTCTTGTAGAAATTCAAGCGCAGGTTTACGTGCTTGCTGGTTAGGGATAACTTAGCTTATCTATTTTATCACCAACAACATGTGGTCATGCTGCTGCAGTGTGACTATAAAGGGTGTTCAGTTCACAGCCTTATGTAGCTATTTATCTGTACCGCCAACAAAGAATACAGTGTGTTTATAGATACATAAAGTGTTGATATGAGTTTTGCACACTTAAGTAAACAAGTTAGTCCAACTTTTGTGGACTCAAAATAAACAAGTTTGTCTAACTACTGTGCACTCACAATTAACAAATTAGTTTAAGTATTGTGGACTCAAAATAAAGAGGTTATTTTTACTTTAAAATTGCACCATTACTTAGTTTTTTGAGGCAATAAGTTTGCATATTTTTTTTGAGTACACTCAACTTATTAGATTTTACATTAGATTTTTTTAGAACTGTATCTCTTGTGCTCGTTCCATTTCTCTTTCCATTTCCCTGTAATCTTTTTTTATAATGTGCTCATTAAATTTGATTAAATCCTTTGAACAAAATACAAACAACTAATGCACTACAGTACAGTATAGTGTAGCCTGTTTGCTTGCTGTGTGACTGTACACAACAGACATGATGTCTCTGCAACACTGGCGTGGGCTGTAGTCTCCAGTTATCTATGAGCCTACATCCCACACCAAAGAAAACGCACTTAATTTATAGTGCAACTGTCAAGATTTCTTTCTTGCATAGCAATATGTTGTTCCTTAGGGGGCAATTATATGCCACAGTCATGTGTGCTAAGGTTTTAATGATTGTGAAATGAAAGTTAATCATAATCATGGTGACCAGATATGGTATCTAAATGAAAAAAAAAGATAAAAGTAATGGTCAGGACAGTCCATAAAAAAGAAACCACTTATTAGTAAGTGGCAAAGAAATAAATGTTTGTCATCAGGATTTTAATATCCCTTGAGGGTAATTTTCAGGTTTTCTTCCCCAAGGCTGTAATGGAGTAATGAGGAAGCCATTTAATTATGTATCTGTTTAATTATACATGATTCACTTGAAGTGCTCATGACTCAGTAGCATGTTTGGATGAGTTGAATGTTACTCTAATTCAGGAGATTGTTTTTTGGCCAAAATAAAAAGATCTGCTCTTAAATAATTCTAATGTATGTGGAAAGTCTTCTGAAATTCAGGTTTTATCATAAATGCATTTACATTTTAACTGAAAGCAACTGGATGAAGTGTGCTGTATGTGTCTAGCATCTAACTACTAGGGGCTCATTGAGGATGGACTGGGGGATTGTGTTTACTAACTCTAATTTTCTATGTGCAACAATTTCACCATAAGTACATAAAGAGAAAGGTCACACGAGGCATTTCAGAAACTTTGACTAAGCTCTTTAAAAGTTTTACTCTGCAGATTAATGACAAAAAGATATATTGCTACTGTAGAGCAAGTGCAACAAGATCACAATATCATAACTTCCAAACACTTCTCTCCTTGAACGAGCTGCCAGGAGGCCTGAACCGACAGTGAATTAAACACCACTCAGATATGTATCTGTTTCATTTCCTCCTTCCTTCACCTCTTGTCCTTCAGGCTTCAGTAAAGATTACATCCAACCTCTCCAGATGAACGAGAATTGTTTTCGTCACAAGCCTCCCCTTCCCTTAAAATAACACACCTCAAACTGCAAGTTAATACTGCTCACTGCCCGTCACCCTGAGCAGGCTCCTCAGTCACTAACTGTATGCATTAATGAGGACTAGTCAGGGATGGCAAGCAGGCAGGTCAAGCAGCATGTACACACACACAAATATACTGCACTGCATGAGATTGGACAGCATTTAAAAGATACATGGTGACAAAGAATTACTTAGTTAAACTTAGATTTTTTACAATTGCTAGCAATCAATTACCTATACTGATGATAGTATACTTTTTCTCTTGGCACAGCAACACACCTACATCACACAATTAGCCAAATAGTTTTCTTTTCTGCTCAGAACCACACTGTTCATTAAATAAGATTTTAACTAGAAATGTGTCCCTGCATTAACACATATTCAAGCCCTAAATACAACTAATGGAGGAGCTATTGTTGTTTCTGTGGAACTACAAGGTGTTGTAGTTTTATTTACAAATGACAAAATAACCACATGTCTATCAGCGCTACAGGCGCAGACGTGACATGAGGACCTGAGAAGAAATTTTTTCAACTGCTTTTTTCATTTTCTTTTTAATCTACTACCTTACACACTGTTTTTTTGCATGCACCACTCATGTGGTATAAAGACAGTATATTATGGATAGTATTTGTAAGCCTGTTAAATTAAGGAGTTATTTAATTTTATTTTTTTTTTTTTTATTTATTTTATTTTTTTTTAAACTATCTGCAGTGCATAGGCTGTATTAGGTTTTGCTAATCAGTCCCTATTTTTTGCCCGGTGATAACAGAGTTATATTGTCTTTGGAAAAGGAGGTTAGGGATCAACAATGGGATTTTTAGAGCTAAACCCAAAATCAGCATATTCCATAACAATTACACTACGTGCTACCTTTTCAATTTTTTGTACCGTGTAGTTATACTATCACAACAGTCAATGAGGATTAGTTTGGCAGAGGATGTGCTATAAAAATGAAGTTAAATATGCAGTTTGATTTTTGTATCACCAAAATGTGGAAAGTCATAAAAACACTGTAAAGCCTGTGTCTGTTTGATATTGAAGAACAGCAATAGATGTATAAGAAAACCTAGATATGGCACTGCCACTCAGCCTCACTTCCAATTTTGACCAGCTGCCACTTGTGACATTGCCGCAAAAAATTCCCCATTAAACAGAGACATCAGTAAAACTGTTGACAGGACATCTTGAACTACAAACAAGGTCAATTATGACACTTTCTATTATGAAATTTTCATCCATGGTTTACTGGAGGTTTATCTTTACTGGAACACAACTGTACATATTTAGTGGGCCACACACAAGTAAAGCTGGAAGCAAGAAAACTTTTTTGGTGTATGCACAATGCAAGCTCTTCGCATTGAACCGAATAGATGCCAGATATCCTGTGTTTAATACATTCAAGGAAACTGCAGTTACATGTGCAGCACTGCTGCATAATGCCTTTGTTGTTAAGATCATTTCTTACACTGCAACAAAAAAGAAGAATGTTACCTTCACTTTCTAATAAAACCAAACTTGTAATGGCTTATTTTAGCTGTGTTGATAACACTGTGGCCTCCTATTTTACCTCCATTTATTATCCTGAAAAGGACATACCATATAGGTTTTGAAATATCCAAAAATATTGGGTCAAATCGCCATTGAGAAAGCACCACTGAAATCCCCTTGATATTCTTTGCTGCAAAGTAGAAAATCTGAATTGAGAAAAGGTTATCTGCTATGACCCTTAAAGACTCCTTCACAGCAGCTGCAAAGCCAGGATCTAGAAGAGAGATGAATCAATACATTCACTACAAGTACAAGATTAAGGGGTCTTAGACAATTGGAAAGAGCCTAAAACCTTCAATTACACACCGCATGCACTGTCTGTGTAGATATAATACATTATTAAACATTTCCTCAACATTTCTTTTATTTGGGATGATGAGTACAAATACAATTTTTTTCCCTGGACATTTTCTTAGTTGAAAAAAGATTTCAAACAGACTCACACAGAAATATTAGCAGTTAATGTCCCCCGTTTCTTTTGTATCAGGATGTCACCTACGCACACAACTGGGTGACTGTAATGTTGTTGTAAATCACTCACTCTTAATTACTAATAAGCAGTAACCATGGCTCTTGGGTTGACAGCGGACAGTGGAGCTAAAGGATCTGAAAAGTTTTTGATAAGCACCCTGAAAGGACACACAGTGTACCTATGATGCTGGGAGGACAAGGCAAAAGGTTGTTGATAACCCTCTTTTTTAATTTGGTTACTATATTAAAATTCTGCTGATTGCACAGAATATCGGACCTTTTCGGATATCATATTGTAGCCTTATCAGGGTAGCAAAGCTTTAAACTCTGATGGTTCTGATTCATCTGCTTCTGTTTTACTCTGTGAATCAATAAGGAATAATTGCTGTTACCTTGGTTCACCTTTTGGTGAGATAGGAAGAATCAGTGAACTCCTCCTGGACTCACAGTGAAGTTACACTCAACTGGAACGGAGAGGAGTCCACTGAGAAAGGAACTAAAATACCATCAAATTATCTAATTTGCTGTTGTAGCAGAGAAATAGGTGAAGTTGCCCGCTATCCATTATTGTCCCATGTATTTATGGATAGATAAAAACAAAATGAGTTTGGTTAATGTACAGATGAGATGAGGAGTCCTGCCAACACACCCCCAACCACCCTCTGGAAAGTTTGACTAGAGATCTAGAGGAAGTTGTTTTTTTTTTTAAATACATTTTTAAATGTACTGTATTGTAGACTCTAGACTATGTTTTCACTTGTTATTTTACCAGTGTACAACTGATACATAGTGAAATGAATCAACGTTCCTCAGGGACCAAAAAAACTACAAAATAGACCACACAAAAAATTACAAAAATTAATGAATAGTGCAAAAACTGTTTATGCAGAGCAAAGTTTAAAGAATTAAAGACGCTTAAGCTGCTCTAAGTGTAAACATTTATTACTGTACAAATGTTGCAAAATGGTGCAAAATTGCAAGTGGTGGTATATTAGGTTTAGGTTTATTAGATAGTATCGAGACTAAATCATGTAACCATGGACCATTCATGTGGCTCTATTGATGGCAGTGCCGGTCTGTGGCCAGAATCAACAACTACTGGATAGATTTCCATGAAATTTGGACAGACACTGAAGAACCCCAGAGGATAAATCCTAATAACTTTGGTGTTGTTTTCCTCCAGTGCCACCACAAGGTAGACAATAAATGTCTCACACAATAACTATTGGACAGACTGACATCCCCTCCTTGAACCGCCACCTTATCGTGGTGGAGGGGTTTGAGAACCTGAATGATCTTAGGAGCTATGTTGTCGGGGGCTTATTGCCCCTGGTAGGGTCTCCCAAGGCAAACAGGTCCTAGGTAACTGGCCAGACTAAGAGCGGTTCCAATGCCCCCAATGAATGGCCTAATAACAGGGATGTCTATGTCGCCCAGATTGGTATTACTGGGGCCCTACCCTGGAGCCAGGCCTGGTTGGGGCTAGCAGGTGAGCGCCTGGTGGGGCATGTGGATGACTTCCTACCGGTAACATTTGCCTAAAAACAACAACCTAACTAACTAAAGGAATAAACAAATAAACCTAGCAGAAATATAAAAAAGAAAGCGTTTTTCACTTTTATTTCTGTGGGTCAAATGCTGCACTTAAACAACTCCTATATTTGATTGCGGAGAGGAAGTGGAGGACTGAGTGCAAAAGCAGAAAGTGGAGGACATAAACAGGGATAAAGTGGAGACAGAGAGAGGATGAGAAGGAAGGACTCATCTCACTAAGATTGTGATTATGACTATCTGCACCAAGAGAGCTCTCCAATCTCTCACAGCTCGCTCCCAGCACAATTAACAGCACGTCCCACTGCTTCTATAGCGATCCCTGACTTCTGATTTGCTAGATTGTGTTAAGATTTAAATTGATACTCTGCCTTAGGGGGATAAATGATTACAAATGACTCTGACCCATCTTCACAGACCTCCGATGAGGCAGCAAAGAGCCAGGTGGAATCAGCTAACAGGAGGAGGCTGAGTTGAAAAGCTCAGATATTCAGTCATTTGCTTTCACCATCGTACTGTCATGCATATCAAGCAAGGTTTGCAGAATCAGGGAGGAAGCAATATGTGAAGCATAACCAATCGATCCAATCACATCCATAGCAATATTTTCCTTGTCTTACAGTTTCATCCCCTCAGGCACACTTTGAGATGAAACAACTTCAACGTTTTGAAGCTTGGCTGTGATCTTTTTTGACACTTTTAACTTCACCACGCAATTGATTTGCTAGTGTCATTGTGGAAGAGGGAGTTTTTCCTTCCCTAATGGCATCCTGATTGGCACTGCCTCACTCATCTGAAGATGCAATGTGAATACAGATGAACATGTAAATTATAATTATCATTCATCCTGACGAACACCTTGAGACATTATGTGAATTATTTGGTTACGTACGCCTTGCATCAAGTGGAGAATGTTCAATGCAGACATAAATCCTGTAAGAAGTCAGGTAAGAAGTCAGTAAGTTTGACTCCTGAAAGTATTTAAACTCTTTTAAAGCGATAGTTCGGATTATTTTAAGTGGGGTTGTGTGAAGAACTTATTGATAGTTATAGTATTAACTACAGTCGATATACCTCAGTTTGGAGAAGCAGCAGGAGAACTAGCATTGAAGCTTAGCAATGTACTGCTGTGGAGTCAGCAACAAAACATACTTAGCCACTTAAAAAAGAAATAGATAAAAAAAAAATCAACATTAGTTTCACTGTGTTTGTGAGATTTTTACCAATTTACGCTGCTGTCAGGCAACCTTTTCTGATTCGACATTATATAGGCCAAATATCTGTCTCCAAAGATACCAGGCTCCGTTTAAAAAAATCAGTCATTTTACCTCATAGAACATGTGAGTTTCTGGTCTACCAGTGCTTCAGTCAGTTAGTTAGTTTGTTTTATTGTGACTTTTGTGTTTTAAAGGATTAGTTCAGATTCACCAATGTCACACAATAACACAAACAAACTAACTGACTGATCAAGAAAGTGGTAAACGAGCAACTGTGTATTATGTGAGGTTATGTTACTGATTTAGTCTTTGACGTTTGGTTGGATTGAAGACAGCAATATTTGGTCTACATAGTAGTGGTTTGCTACTAGGAAAGGCTGAGTGACAGCAAAGACAAGCAGTGACCCTGTCCACAACAGTACATTGCTTATTTGCTGTCCTGGTACAAATAAATAAACTAATAAACTGACTCACACTCCACTTCAAATAATCCAAACTATCGTGCTATAATTTGGAGCAAGATAATTTAAATTGAATAGGGAATTTTCCTTCTCATATTTATTCATACCTCATCTCCATGCCTTTGCTGTTAGAGCACAACTTGCAGTCAAGTACATAAAAGTTATTATTCTCCCTGCTTGTTGTTTAATATTTGTCATCCTTTTTATTCTCAGTTGTACCCATCATCACTTCAGTGGAAAAAAGAAATGAATATGTGTGAGAATCGTGAGGTTAAAGCTACATGTGAAGCAATAATTGCCCTAATCAAAAGTTGTGACAAGGGGGAGAACATTAATACTTTAAATAGGCATTTCATTCAACCTCCAAATGAATGCAATAATTTAATACTTGCTGATATCCTGGAGCAGTGCTCAAGCTGTTGGACAGCCACTGCAGCAAACAGAATATTTCAAAAAGGTCACGATAAGAGCTGTTCAGAGCGGTGAGTGTCTCATTGGAGCTGGAATGATGATAAGAGTGCAGGGGCTGCTGCGCTTCAAAGGGCCTCCTTCAAATGCCATATCAGCTCCTCAACGATTAGTGTGGGCAGATCAACTGAGTGCCTCACTAACAACACAGTAAATAACTCACGCTGTAACAATGGTAATAATTAACAATAATGAAAGTAATAGATACTCCAAATATAATGTTATCCTATTATCCTTTAAAGTGGGAAGCACATGAAAAGTCTCCACACCGACATTAATAACCACTTCTCTAACATCTTGTAGTGGTGCTCATACTGGAGATGTAGCGATCATGGTAATGACTGTCTGTGACTTAGATGCAATGCCAAAAGCATGCAGCTGTTGCATGCTAAAATGATTTCTGTCACAAAATTTTTTCTAAGCCCTCACACAACAAGAAAAGAAGAAAACCAAATATGGTCCCAGTGCTTAGCTTACCTTAGCCTACTTGTCAGGATGTTTTTGTTGAGGGTCATAAGCTTACTGTATAAAACATGGACACAGTCTCTTGGACATCATAGGCTCCTAAAGAGCCATTATGAAGCCAGGTGTGGTGGCTTTGGCTGTCATCATATTGGCAGTGCCTGACTCCATCTGACTCATGGATGTATGATAGAGAAATGGTAATGGAAATACAGCATGTTGTTTGGCAGGGGTTGTGATACTCAAAACAATTAATCTCCCATTTTACAGCTGCTTCTTTCACAGTGTCTGAGTTGATGGGGGAAAAGTCTTTTTGCACCATAAAGCATCACGTCATGCTGCCATTACACGCTTTGACAAAATGGTTGTACCTGGGGGTTGGGCCTAACTCCCACCTAATCCAAAAATGGACAAAGGAGTGGAGTGCGAGTGGAGCTAAGGGGGGACAAACCTACCTGTCGCTCTAAGCAGGCACGCCCTTAAGCAGGCATAACTTCAGGCCTTGATATAATTTAAATGGGTAAATTATATAAAAGATCACATCTGGAAAAGTTGTCATGAGCAGGGAAATTATCTATAGAAACCCATTCTGGTTTCTGTACCAGGCTTTAAACAGCAATATATCTGTTCTTATTGTATATTTCTTATGGCCTGTTTTAAATTAGCAAGCACAGTATTCCATGGACCAGAATGTCTCAGCCAGGGTGTAGTGAGGGTTAAACCCAAGTAAACTTAGTTTATCCACTTCTTTACAAGGAGGTTGAAAGTTTACTTATCTTTTTTCATCAACTGTGTCAATCAAGGTGGGTTTACCTCTACTCCCCTGGTCTCACCATGTTAGAAAAGTCAGGCTTATAGGCTAAATACTTCAAAACACAACACCCGATCAAACTTCCTAATAAAAGACAGATCTTTTGAAAACCATATGTGCAATATATAATTTTAAAATGAGCTAATTAAGTTGATGAAAAAAAAGCAATTTAAGCAAACATGCATGTAAATGGCGACTGCATTTGAGAACTTCTTTGTGTCTCTTGAAATGCAGCTGAATGGTGCTTTGAGGATAACTAGCAAATTCTCTTTAAGATTTTATCATATTGTACCACTTTGTCTCATTAAGCACACGGCCCTTGGGGCCTGGGCAGAGCATAAAGGCTGCTGGTTGATGGTCTACTGGTAATCACACTTAAAGGACTCCTTGGTATAAGAAGATCTGAATAATTAAGGAACCATATCATGATTCAGTTAATTAAGAGTGACCTTATTGCTTGAACATGCAGTGCACGCAACCCTGCCTCTGTTTGAACTCTCCTCCGTCAACCTCTGGGACTATTTTTGGACACATCTGTCACTGTGTTCTGCATCGCCATCGACTGTACAGAAGTGACGAGGGAAAGCACCCGCTGGAGGTTGAAGGGGGAAGACAGACATAAGGAAGTCTCTCCTCAGAGACCCTGTGTGTCATGCACAACTGGCTGCCAAAGTTGCCTTTTTTGATATCGACATTACTTCTGATATTCCTTGCAGCAAAATCACTGATATTCTCTGTAACATAAATCACAGTTGAGTACAACTGCTCGATCATGTGTCATTTCAGACGTGGTGTTGAGAGACAAGCCAGAGATTGACGGGGACAGGAGAGGGTGAGTGGATGTGTTGGTCTCAGCTTGTGTGCCCGTGTTGTGGATAACAACACCAAAGTCGAATGGATCTTCAGTATATCAGTGATGCTTGAATTGGAGCCCTGGGGGGAGCTGCAGGAAGAGTGACACCGAGGGCAGGCTGGCCAGCCTTCACAGATTTCCCCTGATGTAATCAGAAATTTAATCAGAAACATGGAGCTGCCCTGCGGCAACGATGATAAAAGAGGGATCAAAACCACAGCTGTTTATAGACCGACAAAAAGGAATGAGTACAAAAAGATTGCATTACCATTACGAAGAATAACCACTTAACATGCTCGTGTGTGTGTGTGGCTGTGTGTCTCTGGCTACATGTGGTTGTCAGTGTGAATTATAGTGTGTGAGTCTTGCATTCCCTGTGTTTACACTAACAAGCTCTTAATTATTCATCGATTCAGATGTGATTCTGGGGTTGAATCTGAATGTTTCCCTGGTATTAAATTCAGTTTTGTACATTTCAATGTGTTGATAATTAAATAACTTTTAAAGACACCCTAAATTTAAAACTGAAGCTCTAAAAGCAAAAAAACATATAGGTATATAGGTAAATATAGGTTTACCATCCACTTCTCATCCCAGGTCCTCAAATGCTAAAATGTTTGTCACACCTCTCAGCATCTTAAACTGATGCACAATAAACCATTTAGCCTCCGTATGAGGCACTGTAAGAAAGTCTTTTTAATATGTGTTTGAAGACTTAAATCGGTCACATTTTGCTTAGGTTAAAGCATTAATAATAATGAAAAGTTTAACAGACATCATGAAGTGCTTCACAAAACAATGAGAGACTCAGCAACAGACACACAACATAAGATAAACAACTGAAAACAAACAAAACAAAAAACGAAACAAAATTAAACATAGGCCTTGAGCTGCTTTTTAGGTGTCAACAGTGACCACGGATGGCAAAGCTAAAGGGAGAGAGTGCCAAAATGAAGGAGCTACAACTTCAAAAGCAGTCTCCTTTTTATTGTTCTTGGTTATGTTTTGTTGTGTTACATTGTCTTAAGCTGTGTTATGTTCTGTTTCGTTATGTAGTGTACTTCTGCAAGGGCACAATGGAATGCGCCTCCATCACTCTTTCTTCTCCGAGTAAGGAAACAGAATATTCACATTTTGCATAATAGTCCTTGAAGATCAAATCATCACTACGTGTAAGGCCCTGGTCAGACAGAGCATATTTTTTGTTGTGAGAGGCGTCTTGGTCCAGTTGCTTTCTCTGTTGATGAGAAGAGTGTGATACAGACTTGCAGTCCCCAAGCGCTGCATAACACTCACAACATGAACTGTTCATAAAGGCAGGCTAAGATTTAATTTTGCAATCGGTTATCGTTGGGTAATGTATGTAAACTTCCCATCATAAGAACAGTAGTTACATTAAGCATGTAATGATGTACAGATGGGCTCTGAGTTCACTAAAATCTGCCACCCACCCAGACAACTTATTTTCACACTGCGCTTCTCCAGTTGTTGAGGCAAATACTATTTCCTACCCACAACCCTTCAGCTATTAACCCAAATGTTCATCAGTGTAATAAGTCATGTTAAACAACTTAAAACTTCAGATGAGGTTGACTTTGTGTTTCACATGATACACAAATCTTGCCCACCTGGGTGAAAGCACTGTCTTTGTGGGAACTGTCCATCCATCCAACCCACCTCCTCCATATATTGACCCTCTCGCTTTATGTCACCTGACACAGATTGATTTAAGTTGAAATTACTTGAAAGCCTGGTGTGTCTCATACGGACACTAAAGGTTACATCTGAATCTTACAAAGTATTGGTATCGTCCATCTGGGATAAAGAACAGGCTGATAAATTGCCAACCTGTACAGCTGCTAATTAAAATGATTCAGTAACTATTACAATGCAGAGTATCAGCTACATTGGTGTGAGAAATTCCCCCAAGGGATTTTATTATGGAAATATCATATATACATGTGACACACAGGAAAATAGGAGATCCATATATAGCAGAGAGACCATAAGACCTGTCATAAACCAGGTTGTAAGAGGATTGTGTGTGACTGAATACTACAATAAGACATGCTTTTTTCACACAAATAATAGTTTCATACCTGGTTTCCCAGGAGCAACTATTGAGAAAGATGTGGCACAAAATCAGATTTCATTGGCGGTGTTAATTGAAACGATTGTCTTTTATTTTCTTTGTCATCATAAAACCTGTTTCCTGGCTCCTCTGTAACAACTTCGCTCTGATAGTGTTTGCCACGGGGCAAACAGAATCCAAATATCCTAGGAGATGGTGGAAGTCCATTAAGCTGTGTCACTGAGAACATCGCATCAGTCAGCCGCTGCCTGAAGGGACCCGGTGAAACTGACAAAACACCCTCTCTACTGATACTGTTGTTAGACGAAGAAAAGAGGAAATGAAAAGAGATTATAAAGTTTTGAGCTGCAAAAAGGAATTCACAAGAGTTTGGGATTGCTGAAGGTCTATGTTGTTACTGGCTAGTATGATACACCAGTAAAGAAAATGTAATTTAGGGTTACAAAATACAATAATCCTCATCAAAACTATGTTATAAAAATTTGTGGTTACTTAAAGGAATGGTTGGACACTTTGGGAAATACCCCTCTTTATTTTGTGAGGGTTATATCAGAACAAATATACTTTCATATCTTTTTAATATAAAGCTGGTAACAGATGACATCAGCCATAGATTTCTGAAGAGCTGTTTTGAAGCTGTGGTGTTCATTGTCAGCTTGGCAGTGCCTGACTCTGTCTCACTTAATCAAAAAATGGGCAAATAAGTGGAGCGTGAGTGGAGCTGAAGCAGCTGAATAAAGTGGCTTCTCGGCATCTAGCCACCTGTGACAGCATTAATATAATTTAATAGGGTGAGTTATATAAAAATTTACCCCCTCTACAGTTGTCATGAAGGTGGTAATTAACAATACTGACCAAAAACACTGTGTCTACTTTGATGTTATTGTTTGCCTGTGTTTGATGTTCCTGACACTGCTGTGTGGAGCTCACCTACCATGCTGTACCAAAAGCAAATTCCACTGACCTCGGTCATGTGATCAGTAATAAATGATTGACTGATTGATTGAACCCATACCATGATTGTTTCCTAATCCTAACCAAGTATTTTTGGTGCCTAAACCTAATCAATCTGGTCACCGTCAGTTGAAATGTTTTTTGTGTAACCATCACGTATGTATTATTGCTAACTTGACTGCAGAATGAGAGTGACAGTGGATAACACATTAGTTTTAAAGTTGTACTGAGTGTCACAAAAAGGAAAATTCAATGTCAATGTCCATGTGCTTGAAGCTATAGAATAAATTTTCATCACTTTTGCATGAACTTCTATGAGGTGGTGTTGCTTTTACTGTTTGTTATATTGGAGAAAACTGTTGACATCCATTCATCAATCTAAAACAATTTAGTTTCTTTGGATTCAAACACAACATCACAATGTGAACAGGTGAACTCCAGCAGCAGCACTCACCACAAGTGATGAATTGCCTTGAAAAGCAGAACTTTTCGTTCAGTTACCTTTGTCCCTGGACTCAGTGATTGTGAACAGCGTTTCAGGAATATCATGTTCTTACCGTTGTTGCTCCTGGCTCTTGCCCTTCATGATGTTAGCCTGCTGTTACACAGATTTCTTTCCTGAAAATGATGTAATGGTACTTTCTTTGGTCTGACTTTGGTCATCACAAAGACTGATGTTATGCTCAAACTGCTCATGAAAAACTGCAATTCACAGCTACAACAAAGGCCTTACGCCATGCCTCCTTTTCAAAGACATGTGAAGGTTAGATACATCTACTGAAAGTGTGCTCTGACTCCTAAAGTGCTCTGTAGTGTCTCTGTACCACCACAGACTGAAAAGTTTTATTTTCGAACATTTCAAGTGAAGCCAATTTTATTTATATAGTCATGGCACAACTCGAGTGTATGTCACTGAATAAATAGGACTTCACAGTCCACCCCATTTGCATAGCTACAGCAAGGACTGTAACTGGTAATGATAGTCTCGGTTTAATACTGATGCCTCTATATGACCTTCATAATGCCTCTATATGACATCATACTTTGTGTGTATAACAGTGGAAACGCCACTACTTTTGTTCACAAAGGCCTCCAAAATCAATATGGAATATCAATATTATAAAAGGGACAGCTCAACCCAAAATCAAAATCATTTCCTTTCTGCAGTAGAATCTACTCGAACTACTTTAGAATTTAACGGAACTACTTTCAACAAAGAAAGTAGTTCCTACATGAAACTGCTCACAAAAAGGTCTGTGGATTATCTTGAGTAACCAGGTCATGATTTTTGGAAAAAGACAGACACAGATAAACAGCACTACAGACAGGAGGAAAAATCTGGGGGTTAGTTGTCCCTTTAAGTGAACCCAAACACAGAATACAGAGGCAGAGGCTAGAAACTAAAGCAAAGTTTTATTAACTGTGGAGGCTGGGCAGCAGATGGTCAGAAGAGAGCAAAGGCTGGGGCATGAGCCGATGAGCAGAGCAGGGCAAGGCAGGGGAACTGAAGCCAGGCAGTGAGAGGCCAGAGAACCAGGACGAGTTGAGCTGATCCAGTGCAATTTACAGGCAGAGCAGGTGTGGGACGGCAGCGGGAGTTGGGCCGGGAAATGCTGCAGGCAGAGGGATACGAGTGTTAGTAAAAAGGGCAGGCAAGCAAAAGAAATTCAAAAAGACTGGAACACAACTAACTGTGAAGCAGCGTTTACAGTCTGGCGGGGTGGTGGAGTTGAAGGCCGGTATTTAAAGCAGAGAACATTGGGGATGATTAGCAGCTTGTCGCCCACCACCTGCACACCTGATCCCACTCCTGTAATCAGAGCACAACACGACGAACAGACAGAAGGAGACGGAGAGAAGTGCTAGTCTAGGAGGGAGAGGGGGCAGAGTGTGTGCCATTAAGTACTATGAAAGCTCACTCTGTGTGCACAAAATAAATAAAAAATAAAATATCAAGGACTCAAGTCAATGCACTACACAAATAAGGACACATACAAAAACATTTAACTAAAAGACCAAGCAGAGAAATAAAGTCGTTCACAAATGTTAAGTCACTCAAAGGGTGAGTTGGACAGCATGAAATCTCAGGGTGTAATTTACCAGTTTAGATTTCATTTTGATTTGATACTGGGACTCCAATCCCCTTTTCTCACTTTGTGTCTAGTTACTATTATAGCACGCATCACACCTTCAATAGAAGCAACTAAGGGTGTTCAGTCACACACAAACCTGATTCAGTTTGATACCTCTGTCCATGATTAAGAGCCCATTTCAAAACGTTATACTTTTTTAAATGTAATAAAGGGTTTTTGATACCAATTTACAATAGGACTGCCCTTATAAATGGTTTATAATTAGGTTTTAAAGACTTTTTTAATTATTAAGCCGTTACAACACATTAGGTAAAAAGGGCAAACGTGACCTGTTGCTTGCCAAATAGTGAGCCAACACTTATCTGTACTGTTAAGCCTCAGATCTAATTAGGTTACTTTCTCTTCTTCATCACCAGCATGTCGTATACCTGTCAGCCTTATCAGATATTTGTTAATGAGTTACTAGCATTTAACAGTGTATCTTAATAGTCAGAAAGTTTCATTTGGTATCAAATTAAGTTATTAAATTATCAGAGTCATACAATAAGGCTTTATTGTATATCTTGACATTCTGAGCATGCACCACTGTATACTTTACAATCAGTCTTCCTTTGCCAGTTATAACTGTTAGTAACTCATTAGTCACATTAATTAGTAGTAAGCAGTATCTGGATCTTGCCAAATAGCAAGCTCACATCAGTTGATGAAAACAGTGCTATCACTTGATCACGTGATAAACCTTATTGTAAAGTGGTACTGTTTTTAATGGGAGCATTCTACAGCGTTGCAAATAATTGGAAAGCAGAAATAATTGTACAGGTTTGGACTCAGCACCTGGACAAGAAAGATGTGCATGTGTTTTGCAGACTGATTCCCGCAAATATTCCACCACAAAAAAAGTTCCCTTTCTGCAGGCTTTATATTGTCTAGATTTTAATATAGGGCCTGTCAGTTATAAATTCATGTGATTTCACTTACTGTCCTCTGTGGCTGATATTCATCAAAACATTAGCATACCATAATTGATAATAATGTCTTTATTGTTGAACTGAAAATGATGCAGGATTTTTCGCCCACAAAAATGACAGATGTATTGCTGTAACTACTGTTTCAGTTTTGCCAAGTTCGCCTCATTCTTACTCAGCAAACGTCCCCAGGGAGGTGCTTCAGGGGTTGCACACATCCTCGTGATTATACCTGGAAGCTGCAAAGTCCACGTACAGGTCATTAGTTTGCCACGGTACAACTCCGCTGCAGCAGTTCTCAGAGTTACTTCCAGTAAACAACATTACTGAAACTGCAAACCAGTCATAGGCATAAAGAGAGGCTTCTGAATAACGACATAGGTCATTTATGGGTGTATCTTTGTACACACAGCGAACACTGATATTCATGTGGCACTTTACAGTGTCTTCATTTATTGGACGTCATTTGTAGTTTTTTGTTAAACATACATTTCATGAGAAGTCAAGTAGAGGAGCAGTGTAGCATGCATCACATTTCCATTTGCAGGCATATAATCACAATTAATGTGTTAAGAAAAACTATGTACAGCAAATAATAATAATAACAATAATCTATGTGTATGATTTCAATTTATAAAATTGCAAATATGTGGATATTGGCATTGCCACATTATACAACAAGTAAATAGTCTCTTGTTTTTAACACATATTCCAATCAGTAATTTTAAGATTATGCTGAAGATTAAGAGCTCACGTATCCATTTTAACACTGCAATGAACACTGACTTGATATCTATAAGATTTGCAGAATATTTCCATCATCAAAACAGAAAGCACACACACACAATAAATAGCCGTTTGAAACTTGTATGTGTGTGGTATACACAGATGGCTCCTTACGTGACAAGCACAATGATTTTTAGAGAACAATGTTAAGTTTTTTTTTCTTTTCCTTCATGAAACAGGTCATTTGTTACAGACATTTCTTGTTTTACATTCAGTGACTTGGAGAACAGGGACTCCACAAACAATTCACATATAGAGCCAACATGCCTTTATCAATAAGACACTTTCAGCTTTTCAGTCTCTCAGCTCCATAACGTTAAAAAGCAGATCGCAGTTTCCTCCTGTGGTGCGTTTTCCTGAACAGGATGAGGTATTTGCCAGAAGAGATGCTTTTTTTCAGCATCCCTCCTTCAGTCTGATCAGTGATGTTGCCATTTAGCAGTGCAAGATCTTAATGAATGCCTTTCTGAACTCGACATTAAAGGTGGTATATATGATGGGATTTACAGCACTATTCACGTAGCCCAGCCAAGTGAAAGCATTATACACCTCAGCAGGAACCTTACATTTCGTGCAGTGGGTGTTCAAGATATGCGTGATGAAAAATGGCAGCCAGCATATGATGAATACACCTGAGGAGAGACAAGAAAAAAATTATTAGATGAAGAGAGAGAAAGCAAGAAAATTGAGGAAGAAAGAGACTCTTATACTCTTATATAAATGAGTGACATAGTCTACAAAACAGCTGGACTAAAACACTAATATAAGTTTTTAAACCATTTCCTTCTGTTGCATCACTTGTTTTCAAGCTCTATTTTAGGTTTTACCAAAAAAAAAGTTGTCATAAAAAAGCACATGCAGAGGCAGCCGAGGACCAATGATGGGAGGGAGCTTGTGCAAACGAAAACAGTACAAAATAGTATATTACAGGAGTAGCCTGTATTAAATCAAAACAGAAACAAATATTTATTCTGGATGAGTTTAAAGTGAAAGAGTAAAGAGTCCCCACAGATCACTGCATGTTGTTTTGCATGTGAAAACAACAACAACAACAACAACAACAAAAGCAGGTGTTTGACTGTGGAGATGCTTAATTTAACACTGTCAGTTCCACTTTAATGTGTTCAATCACACAAAACAGTTTTAAACATTTTTTAAAAACAGAAACACTTCATTTGAATGTGTGTACAATAGACTGTCATTTCACTGTCACAACCATGTCATAATACCTTTCATGAACATCTATGTAGTCTACATGAATGTTTATGACTGTTGCCATTAAAGGAGCAATATGTTGCCATTGCACTTGCAAAAATGAGTACAGCAATCCAAACAGACGGTTAAAAAGAGTTATTTCCCTCTGTCCCCTCCTCCCTAGATATGGCAGAAACAGGCAGACTGCAGGAGCACTGCAGGAAGTTGATCAGCTGTTTTTAACCGTTAATTGTCTGTCAGTGTAAAGATAAGCCTGTTATCCTGCAAACAAAAGGCCACAGTTCTGAAAATACATGACGAGTAAAGTCGTTGCCTGTCTCACTGTATGTTGCCGTTTTCAGGTGTCAGGTCCTCTTCTCCAGCGTTGTGTGTTTTTTTTTTTTTTTTTTTTTTTTTACAGTTTTTGGACTCTCATTTTTTCTCTTTGTTGGCCTTTGGAGTTTGCTGTTTTACTATCAGGGGTTCAGCTCACAGGGGGAACCAAAAATGCAGACAGGACAAATACAATAAATGAACAAATGGTGACTTCAATAAAGTCACTGATAAGGAAAAGCAAACAAACAAAAGGTGGCTGAGGATTTCAGGTGAAAAAACAAACAAACCCTGAGGTCCAACAAAGAAAAAATAAAATGAAAGTGCAAAAAAACACAGAGAAAAATCCAGAACAGAAACAGGAACCCTGGGATACTGGAGAACAGACACAACAGACACTCAAAGAGACACAGAAGACCTGACAACTGAAAATGTCAACATATAGTGTCTACATACACAAAGGGCAAATTAAGGGCAGGTGGGACAATCAGAGGAGCAGGAAAACAGACAGACAGGAAGTAAAGATACATAAGGGAAGACTTTACCAAAATAAAACAGGACTAGACAAAATCTCAGTGACAGACTGTGACAGACATTAACCAAGACAAAAATCTCTTTGTTGTGACAACTTGACATTAACCGAACTAAACGCTATTTGTCCATTAGCTAACCTGTATGCTACATGGCACTGCTACTACACACATTTAATGACATCAGTCCAAATGGTACCACTTTATTTGAAGTCTAGGAAATCATTCACACCACCATAACAAAAGCATTTGACAGTGTAATAAAACCTGATGACATCTTTATGACAAGTCCAAAATGTACCATTTTAGATGAGGACAAGGAAAATATTCATGACGTGCTTATAATCATGTCATGATGGCCAGTGTCAAAACCAACCACATGTGAAAGTTTAATGTCATGTTAAATCAAAAAGCTAAACAGTTTCTTTAAGTATGATAATGTCAAGTTGTCATAACAAAGACATTATTGACTTTGTTAATGTCAAATTGGTATTATTGACTGAATGACACTTATTGAAAACAGAACATTATAGACATTCAGCAGACATTCCTAAAGAGTTTATATTCATGACAGGTGTTACGACATGATTATGACAGTCTTATGCACGCCCCTTCAAATAAAGCGTTACTTAAAACACTTCAGTAAAAAGTGAATCAGCATACCAAGGACGATGGCTAACATCTGAGTGGCCTTCTTCTCCTTCTGCTGGGAGATCTTCCTCTTACTTAGGGTCTTCACAGAGGTCTGCGTCTTGCCGTTAGGTAAGGCCTGCGTCTGGAAGGCTTTGGCCACAACGGGAGCCGGGTCCCCCAGGGCCTCCTTGGAAGGATCTCCATTCTTTTCTGCTTTCTGGCCCTCCTCAGGGGGTGTGGGAGGTGTGGAGGTGGGGCTAGCGTTGGCTTTGTTGGGCATCAGTAGCTGGTGGCTGGTGGCCGGAGTGTCTCCGAGGGCACACTGTGGCTGCTGCTGCGTCTGCTTCTGGCTGCTGCCACTGTTGTTCAGCTCATCCAGCTCCAGATCTTCCCCTTCATTGACTCCATCTTTGATGAATATCTGAGCAAGGTTGGGGTGAGCAGAAAAAGACGGATTCAGATGGTCATTTTTCATTCAGGTTATCACATAATACGTGATATTTGAAATAATAGGTTTTTTAAAAGAGAACAAATTATCACACACTCAGTGTTTAATTCAGCTTTTCTGTGCTCAAAGAAGCAGAAAGGTGCCTTTTAAAGCCATATTTTCTCTGAGGAGGGGAGGAAAACTTCAAGGTGACACTTCTGAATCTTATATGAGCAAAACAAATGTTTCCAACAATTAAACTTTTTAGGAGAAAAAAAATCTGTCAACAAAAGCACAAAGAAGGGCACATACCACTTTCTTCTTGTTGACAGGAAAACTCCCATTAGATTTAACAATCATGGTGCACAACCTCACATCCTCTGGATGAGTGCACTTATCCTGAAATGAAAACAGCTGTGTCAGGCAAGGAGAGGGTACAATGTCAAAGTACAACTGACAAAAGGGCTGTCTAAGCACAGGTCTAAGCACAGGTCCCACTGCCTAATGGGTCAAATGAGGCTACATGGGGCTCTGGCCAAGAATCTGATCTGCAGCTGCAGCTGTAAATCTATTAACCTGAAAGTGGAAGAAATTGTGAACCAAGACAAACAAACTCATTCAACAATTAACAGTCTAAGTGAAATTTTATGCAAATTATGTTCTTTTACTCCATAAAGATTATGTACATAATCTGTCAACATGCTACCATGAAATGACTTCACAGATCATTAAATTATCAAGTAATATGCAGCCTATACTCCCTGTGAACTCCCATGTAAACGTCTTCCCTGATATAAATATATAACACACACACTCACACATGCACACTCAGAAACCACATTGTAAAGCCATGCATGAACATGAGTAATGCGGTGCACTGGATCAAAAGCATTACTTGGCTTCCTGTGCAGAGCCCATTGAGCTTCAGCATGTCACTAAATCAATAACCAGAAAAGCAAAAGGTCATTTGAGGGCCACCATAGTTAAGGTTGCGTGACGGCTTTCGACACTGAAACACGCCAGTGGATGTAACCTTAAGATTAAAATTGGCTTCCAGAATGCAACCAGTTATACAGTCTCATGTACATATGGTGGGGTGAAGAAAAACAATCTAACAGTGCTTTATGTGTAACTGAGACCTGCCCTTTTAATCTCTTGCCTTGAATGTTATCTGTTGTGTTTTTCAAAGAAAATCAATTCTCTTCTTGTCTGGGTTTTCCTCTTTTGCAGTATGATGTTACATAATACAACAGTTGTCCATTAAACCATCAAGTATAATTGGGTTGAGAAAATTATTGATTGCAGTGTCATAAGGAAACAAATTAACTTAAAGGGCAAGAGGTTAATTTTATGTTTTGATGTTTTTTCACACTGGTTGAAAAAGGTGTCACTCTAAAATGCTTAAATGTGTGTGTTATATGAATGTCTGTCAACCTGTGTTGTATACTGCATATTGTATTGACAGTTGCAAGAAAAATAGTAATTATTAATTAGATGAAGTCTAACCCATCCAAAGTTATTCAATGATTACAAAACATCAAGCATGTCTACATGAAAGAACACATGACTGCCAACCAACAGCTACAACTGTCCATTTTTACAAAGAGATGGACACTAGTTATTAATTACCTTAGCTAGGAATCTGGTACTTTATTTTTGATTAAGCTTACATACCGTTCACATTTGAACTGATACCATACCAGTACCAGTAGCTGGAATTTGGTACTGGTGCCTAATGTGAAGTGAGGTGATTTTGCCTTTTAATGTGTGAAAATGGCAATAAAGTTTAAAGAAAAGTGTGCAATACTGTATCACCCATTTTTAAAAACGGAACACAAAGATGGTCTATGATTTTTTTTCATGGATTTAGTGGGCTGCACACTCAGACTTTTATACAGATCTTTCATTAGTTTGTATCATCCTTTTTGCTTGAATCATCCATGCACAGAGAAAAAAGCCATCATTCTAAAATGTTCAGACAGTACAGACCTCTGGGATAATAAAGATGTAAATCAATCTTGGTTTCATATTGAAGTCATAAAAGTGTAAATGGTGGCCTTATTGCCACAGAAGCTCACCTTCAGTGAAGTGGCCACATCAGGGTCAGCAGCCTGACACACACGCTGCTTTGGCTTTGTGTTAACGCGTTTTCTGCGCTTCCTCAGGACCACATAAATTTGCACATAAACCAGCAGCGTGATGATGAAGGGAACATAGAAGGATACGATGGAAGAGTAGACCACAAAGGCCGGATTGGCAATCACACAGAGTGACTCATCACGAGTAGCTGTGGAGATAAGCACAGGGCGAATGAAAGACTTCAGACAGCATGTTCCATCAGAAACTGCTTTTTTCTTTTGTGTGTGTAGTTTTGTTGTGTTTTTGTCAATGTGACTCCTGGAAAACTTTCTACAATAAAATGGAAAACTTAGTTTGGTTTGACATTGTAGTGTAACAATGAAGGGTTGCTCTTTGACTTCAGTCTCAAAATCTGTCCTAAAATGTAACCACTCCTACTCTTTACTTGGAGGTCATTTCCCTTCCCATTTACTTTAACCACCTTTTATCTTATCCGGGGTGCTTTCATGGGGCTTTTATCTGTTGCCAAATGTAGAGATCATATCACCGCAATTCTCAACTTCCTGCACTGGTTGCTTGTTAATTCAAGATTTCACTGATTTGCTTTTAAAGGAAGCCAAATCTTCCCTGAGCTGCTGACTTTTTAAAGCTCCCTTCATACCAGAACAAACACACTGAGGTGACAGTCTTTGTACAGAAACATACTGGACTGGATACCAAAATGTACCAAGTTCAGACCCTGAAGGAAGCTTCAGATTAGGCAACAACTTCTGCCATGCAGGCACAGATAACAAATGAGTTGTAATGGATACTGCACATAGACGTCACAGTAATTGTTCATGTTAACAACTTGTTGTCGTCACACTTCAAGGTAGCTGAGCCTCAGGAGGTAGAGTGAGTCGACCATTAAAGGGGCACCACGATTTTATTAAATTACTTTTACTGTCAGGAGTGGAGGAGAACTACTCAGCTGGTGAAAACAGTTGTATAATATCTTCTGTAGCACTGGAAGGAGTTTTCAAAAGACTGAAAAAATAACCCTTAGAAACAATGTGTTAGAGTAGTAACACCTTAGATTACTTGGATTACTTGTTTGTCTAACGCATTAATTTTGCAATTTAAGAACTCAGTTATTCAGTTACTGTTACTGTTATTTCGTAATCTGTTACTGTTAAAAGATGCTGCAGAGTTTATTTTTTTTTTGTTTGTTTTTTTGCATTTGACACACAAGGTCTTGGAGTCGGTGGACACGGAAATCACCAATTACCTCAAGTTGGGTGGTCAAGCTGGATGTATTGAACAAATTCCCCATGATCATGAAAATCTCTGAGTTAATACTTCAACAGCAAAGAAAGTCTGTATAAAGCATGAAAAAAATGTGCAGTGTTTTTGGAGTGAAACCCAAATTCAAGTGTAAAGGTCAGGATATATCAGCCTAAGCTGCTTCGGTTTCTAATCCTGTAATCTGTCTCCCCAAAGTTATGGGGGGTACATACTAAATTGCTGGAATGCAATGGAGTGTACATGTTGAAGTGTCCTGAACACTACACTGAACTGGTGCATTGTAAAGTACTTTGGGTAAAGGCACTTTACACAATTCAGATTATTTACTATACGAAACTAAGGTTGTGATAATATGTGTTTGAAATGATAGACACTTCTAACAAACTTGTTGTCTCTCCACAGCTCTACAAGCTTCAGTCCATTGTTAGAAGTATTTTAATAATGGGCTGCTGGAGCTTAAAGCGTGTGTCCATTTTTATTACTTTTTGAAGGTTTCATATCATTCTGTAGCTTTCCAGTAGTGTACATCTGTATTCAAACGTGGAAAATAAATTCTGGTCGAAGATCATGACATTGCTACATATAAACCCCCTAGGGGTAGGGAGAGGCACTGACATGCATTAGCACTCTAACAGCTGACAGGGAGTATCTTTTTGGAAAGCCTAGGAAAAAAACACGGATAAAGTGGCCCTTTAAAATTTTTTTTTGATTGCTTCAGTTTCAGCATTTCCTGCCGGTGGTCCCTGCTTTCATGTTTCCTGCAGCTCACAATGGTGAGATCTGCAGACACTTCACTTAAAAGCAGTCGTGGGGTTCACAAATCTGAACGCCTGAGTCCAGGCAGAATCGACATTACATCAAGGCACTCAAAGGGATGAGTGGAGCTTCAAAGTGACAGGATATGAGACACAGGAGCTGGTCTGCAACAAGTCTAAAAAGCCCTTAAACTCTAATCCTCCATTCAAGCCTGTGATCTGTAATAAGAATCCTAAAAGGGCTAAAACTCACTACTAGCAGTTATATGTCAGTATGAAGAAAATTACCAGTTTATATTTACTTTTAAAATGCAATGCTGCACAGTATTATTACTGCAAATAGGCACTGACATTGACATTCTGCTTTAGTGCAATATTGATGCAAATGTGGGCATTTAAAAGATACATCAGCAACCTATTCACAATGTATACTATGTGTGTCTACGCTGTATATTATAGAGTACATTATGTAGTGTACTGTGCAGTGGATGTACCCATGAATAATACAGTACAGTACCACTTTTTCTCTGGTAATTTAGTCACACACCATGAAAAAAATGCCTCTGTTTCAAAGACTGTAGATCGGATGTGTACTACATTCTTTCTTACCTGTGTTATTCAGGCCAAACAACAGAGGACAGGATATGGCAAAAGACAGGACCCACACCACAGAGATCATTACTGTGACCCGTCTCCTGGAACTGTAGCGAGTGTTGTAGAGCATTGGCATCGCGACCGCTGTGTAACTGTGAGGGGTGAAGAAAAAAATAGCCATTTTAGTGTGAATGTACGAAAACATGACACCTGTATACACCTTTATATGCTGACAATAGTACAGTACAGTATGACAAGTTTAACAAACATTTGTGTTGTCACAAAAGTGTTGTTTTAATGTCTTCACCTCTATCACATGGCAGAAATCCCATCATTAAACTTGTTTTGTCTATGACAAGTTGTTACGTGTTTGGCGCAGTCTGTGATTTATGTAGGAGAGTACACCAGTCACCATCATCAAAGGAATACTCTAGGTCCAAATGTCATTCTTTCGCTTTATTAAACATCTATTGCGTAGTTTGTAGGGCAGGTGGCCCATGTCCTAAGGCTATCAGTCCTCTGCAGCGGCTGCTGGTTCGATTCCCGCCTGCGGCTCCTTTGCTGCATGTCATTCCCTCTCCTTTCCTGTCATATATTCAGTTGTCACTATCAAAAATAAAGCCAAAAAGCCAAAAAAACAGATCTATGGTATGCTGGAGTAAATAAGAATATTGTATACTGAAGATGTTAGGTCCTTTGAAGAAGTAAGTCTGGTATCAAGTGACCAAATATACAATGGAGATGCCCATCATCTTTAACCAGATACTTTCTGATGCTAGACTCACCCTTTAGAAGCAGCTGTGTGCTGTGGGCTGCTGTTTGCATGAAGAGAAGGAACTTTTCTCACACGTATGACCTTATCATTTAACCCTGCTACACTGCTTGCTTGACCCTATTAGTGAGCTTGTTGTAATCACCAGGAAATGCACAGGTTGTTAGAGTGTCTTCATTTCTGTGCAGTTTGGCTTGAAAGACTTTAGACTGAACAACTTTGATCAGTTATCTTTATGGAAACACAAGAGAAGTCAGAGTAAATCTAAGGTAACTCTATCATGCGATTCATGTTGTCATGGATTGTGCAACACACTACACCAAGGTGTAAACAAGCCTTGGGTATGGAGATGTTTTTTCATACCCACGGTTTGTCTTAAAAGTGGTAATGCAAAGTGTGAGGCTAAAAATATTTTCAAGAATATGACTGGTTTCAGTGGGAAGAAAGAAACTTTTTTTTTGACCAACTGCTCCTGTATCACAATTTTGGAGCAGGATGTACACTTTGCAACACTGAGATGATGCAGCTGAGGCTCACAAAAAATAAGGCACAGAAACAAAATAATTTTGAAATGTAACTGAGCCTGTATTTCTGCCTGTTTCATGGCTTTGGTTGGTATGCAAACACAGCACACAGCTGAGCTTTTTCTCCTTCACTTTTATACAGCTCTTCCATTCGAGGAACCCTGTGAAGTTAGTTACTAGAGGCACTATGGAGCAATATTTTTACTACTGGGTCCCTGCTTTGTTTGTATCATGCACGTTCATAAGGATACACACTTGTGAGTACTTGTGAGTGGGCGACGCAATACACATCCCTGCCACCACTTTTACGCTATCCTGCTGATTGACAGTTGGCAGTGGTAACTTGCAAAGAAATGTAGTAAAGTGCCAAAAAAAAAGGCAGTTAAGAAGGACATTGCAAGTTAATCAACAAGGATAGAAGATGAGAAATGGATATAAAGTCTGCTTTGTGAATGTTTTATGAGGAAGGAAATACATTTAACACATTTATTATGCATCAAGGATACACACATTGTGCTTTGCTGAGTGACACTGAATGTAAACGTAATTTTATTTACAAGAAACCTCACAGGGTGTCTTTTAGGGCATGCACATCAATGTATAACTTAATGTGGAATAATCTGTGCTGTGTTGTGATTAATGGTTGATTGTTGCCAATAGTGTAAAATCATAGGTAGTATAATAAACAGTGGACAGAGCCTCTGGGTTTCTGAAGAGCCATTGTGAAGCTCAGTGTGGTGGCTCTGATTGTCAACACCTTGACAGAACCTGACTGTAGCTAACCACCAGCTAATCCAAAAATGTCTAGCCACCTGTGATAGCATCCACCTGTCACTGAAAGCAGGCACTCCCCTAATTTTAACGACCTGTTTTCTAACTCATAAAATATGGATGTTTTGTCTCTGCCCCACATCAACTCATACAGCCATGCACAGTACCCGTTACTGGCTAAAAAAGACACTCCAGGCTTTTTATGTGCCTTCAATGTAAAACCATCCGTGGCTGTATCAAACGCCGTGGGCTGTTAACTTAGTATAAAGAGGGACAAAATCAAGTGAGGGGGTGGGGTGGATGGATGGCTCAAACAAATACAGTTCAAGCACAAAACAAGTCAGTAATATCACTTGACGTACCTAAGTAGTTTTGTGGCCTAAACCTAACCAAACAGCGACCATTTCCCAACATTAACCACATGTTAATAAGGCTTTCTTGCAATAAAATGTTAATATAAATAAAATGGCCTCAAGTGGCCATTTGAGGAAGTGCAGTTGTTAGCACATTGGCTTTACTTATCCTCACTGGACATTGCCACTTGACAAAATTGTGCACAGAGGCCTTCCCTCTCAGATGATTAAATCACAGAAGCCATAGCAAGAATGATATTTGCATTACAGCTGCAGTTTTTAATCAAAGGGATACACAATTTTGCATAACATATCAAGTGTTGGTACCTTAAAAGAAAAATCTATTCAGATTCATTGAATGGTAGCTGCTGAATCTCATCAATACACCTGTACTCTGTTTAATCATAAAATACCTACTGGGGCACAATAGGTATACAGATGTCTATGTTTTTTGTTTTTTTTTGTGTTTTTTTGTGATCAGTAGTTTTTCTTGTTTTTCTTTTGAACAAGGCAGAAAAAACACATCACTGCATCAAATGACAATGTAAAAGCTGTGAGACAGGCCGTGGAATGAAAACGACTGGCTGACACTGTGTTTATTGTTTTGCACCAAAATTCCACAGAAAATGTCTTGTATGTGAAAACCTACCAGGAAATAAACTCTGATTCTGATTTAAATATGACTGATTTAACAACATTAACAAAAAGTACAGAAAATATTTTTGCCTCACTGAGTGTCACTAAAGTTGGAGACTAACTGCTCTGACATCATTGTGTTGTAAAATATTTGTGTGCACATTGTGACTCACTCATAGCATCGTGATATGGAAATGTTTTGTGATTCTGCTTTTTAAAAAGCGCCTTTTGGCAACATAATTGGAGTTCTGTTAAATCACATTTGGCATGTGTTTATTCATGTCACCTCCTACACAAAAGCACATTTGTTTTAGGCTGGTCTTCTGCTTTTACAGAGGATGTGGACTGGCCATTGTTGGATATGTATTTGTCTTTTTCACACTAGTTTTAAGTAATTATTCTATTTTCTGGCCTGCGGTTACACAGCTCCAAAACTAAGTTGTCAACACTTGTATGTGCATCCTCCCTGAGTTCATACACACAGATTCACAAAAATAGACTCCATATTGTGATAATCTCATCGCAGTTTGCTCCACCTTGGTGAGTAAGAACAAAGTTAGCAGAGAAGGAAACAATCCTCTGATGTATAAATCATGATGCTGCCTGGAGCTGCTGGACTGATAAAAGAAAACTGGATATTTGTCAGTGACTGGTATCTGAACTTTTATAAATCAGCGTCACTGGAGTGGACACTGAAATGAAGCCGGGGAGAGTGATGCTGTCGCACTCATCCTTTCTGTTATTTGTATTCACAAGTACACAACAAGCAGACAAAAGTCACATAATACACAATAATATCTATGTTAATTTTGCTGTTGTTCCTCTGCTTGTAGCATTCACTTCAAATACACATAAACAATCATCCACCTTGGGATTATTCAGACTAATAAGGTTTTCTCCACGTATGAGAGACATTTGCATTCTAATTCAATCAGTTCAATAAGACTTGAAATTGTGTTTGTGTGTGACTGTGATGAATATTTATTTAGCATATAGATTTAAGATGAAAACGCAGCCGAGCATAACATCATGTAAAATGAAACTTGACAGGATTCTATAAAATGAAAATATGTGAAGTGGTATGTCCTTGGTATCCTTCAGACTCGTGCACAAGTGTTTCATTTAGAATAAAGCTCTCACACTTTCAATATGTATTCTGGTTGTCAACATTACATGATTGCTTCCTTCAGTTCGTTATTGAAAGCTCAAGCTTTACATGCCCCTCAGAGGAACAGCTCTCCAGTATAATCTTGCTTTGTGGTCTGCTTTAATAGAGGGGCTGTCATTAATCACAGTCACCATGCCAGTTACACAACTAAATAAGTTGATTTATTTTTGGACATGGCATTAATGAATCCAGGAGGAGACTGAGGTCTGGTAACAAAACAGGTGCTGTCATGAACTGCTTCTTTAAATAGCACTTAATTTATTTGTGTCGCGTACTTATTTATAAATGCTTTAATCAAGAATTTTATATTAACAAAAATCAAGTGATTATGTGAATGTACAATGGTTTCTTTGTAGTCACAGAGAATGGCTGGCCTTTAGCTCTACAGAGAGATTTAGCATCTTTCAGCTCATTTTGTTTTTATGGCCCAAAACATTATTGTTTTGATTTGCTCTCATCACTCTCATAACATACTTTTCAGCAGCAGCTGGCAGCACTTGTGCACCATATCGCAAAACATATTGCCAACTAGTATTGTCTGCATCTTCAGAGACTCTGCCCTCTCTATCTGTATTTTCATATTTTCTCATTTGTTGCTGTGTTTGAGACTTTTCTGGGCTTCAGCCTGGTTGTAAGGCGTCACTCAATAAAAATGTAGTGACCAGTGGTTACATCAGTGTCTCCATCTTTCTCCTCTGCTGTCTGCCTGTGAGAGCTGCAGAGAGAGATACACACACAAACACACACAGGTGGGGCAGAGTGAGGTTCACTTTGGCTGTATTTACACAAAATCTGGTCTTGTGCAGAGGTATGGCCATGTTTATTTATGCTTTAGAATATAATCAGATAATAATGGTTTATATCTCTGATTCATAGCTTTGCTCTCGCTAACATCATCCTGTCTTCATTCACTCTCTATGTCTCTCTCACTCTATCTCACTTGTTGAGCTTGTAAGAAAGGGCCAACTTTGAATGGTGCGTTTACGAACGCCAATGCTCTGGAGTTGGCAGGGGCAGACATCTTTGATGGGGTCGGCACAAGTGTTGTAAAATGATCCACAAAGAAAAACATGCAAAAGATTAAAAGTAGGCTACATATTTAAGAAAACTATAGACATTTAAACTCTGGTTAAACAGGATTCAAGGATTCAAGGATTCAAGGATTCAAGGTACTTTATTGTCATACCAGCTCACCTTTACAGTTTATGGTATGAAATTGGTACTCGGGTCCAGGATTGAGCCATAAATAATTAAAAACAAAGTATTTAAAGAGCGCAAGTAAGGCAAGAGAAGAATATACACAAGACAATATACAGTAAGGCAAATATACAAGTAAGACTAATAGATACAAGGATAAAGAGGCTGAGATCAGCACTGCTAATGCTAGGTCTAAGAGAAACACGCATGAGCAAGTATTTTAAGAGCACATGTTTAGTAAAGTGAGTTAGTGCGGTAAAGTGTGTGTGGTGCAGGTATGTGGTGGGGAGGGATGGAGAGAGTTGGGGGGGGGGGGTCTATAGAGCATGGCTCGAGTTCAGCAGTCTGACAGCTTCAGGAAAGAAGCTGTTCCTGAGCCTGGTGGTTCTGCTCTGGATGCTCCTCAGCCGCCTGCCTGAGGGGAGGGGCTGGAACAGTTGGTGGGCGGGGTGGGTGGGGTCCTTCATGATGCGAAGGGCCCTCCCCCTGCATCGTGATGTATAGAGGTCCAGGGTGGTAGGAAGGCTGCTCCCCACTGTCCTCTGTGCTGCCTTCACCACCCTCTGCAGGTTCTTCCTCTCGGCAGCGGTGCAGCTGCCATGCCACACAGTGATGCAGGTGCAGAGGACGCTCTCCACCGCACAGTGGTAGAAGCTCCTCAGGACTGAGTTACCAAGTCCAGCTCTCCGCAGCTTCCTGAGGAAGTAGAGACGCTGGTGGGCCTTCCTGACCAGACAGGAGGTATTGGTTCTCCAGGTGAGGTCGTTAGATATATGCACACCCAGGTACCTGAAGCTGGAGACCACCTCCACAGCTGCTCCTCCGATGTACAGGGGAGCGGGGGGGTGCTTGTCCTTCCTGAAGTCCACCACCATCTCCTTGGTCTTCTTGACGTTGATGCAGAGGTTGTTTTCTCTGCACCACTGCACCAGGTGTTCCACCTCCTCTCTGTATTTGGACTCATCGTTGTTCGTGATGCGTCCCACCACTGCTGTGTCGTCCGCGAACTTCACTATATGACAGCTGGGGTGTCTCGCCGAGCAGTCATACGTCAGCAGAGTGAACAGGAGGGGGCTCAGCACACAGCCCTGGGGCGAGCCAGTGCTGAGGGTGATGGAGGAGGAGACGGTGTTGTGGATAAGTCCAAGAAGAGCAGGCGGGCGTAGGAGTTCTTGCTCTCCAGATGGGTTAGGGCTGTGTGGACCACCGATGAGATGGCATCGTCAGTGGAGCGGTTTTTCCGGTATGCGTACTGATGGGGGTCCACAGTGATGTCGATGGTGTTCTTGATGTGGGGCATGACCAGCCTCTCGAAGCACTTCATGACGACCGGGGTGAGAGCTATGGGTCGGTAGTCGTTTAGGCCTGTCACTGTGGGGCACTTGGGGACAGGGACAATTGTGGCAGTTTTTAGGCAGGTGGGGACGGATGCCAGTGACAGTGAGGTGTTGAAGATGTCCGCCAACACCTCGGACAGCTGGTGTGCACAGTCTCTCAGTACCCGCCCTGAGATGTTGTCGGGGCCTGCAGCTTTGCGGGGATTGATTCCCTGAAGGGTCTTCCTCACGTCTGCAGTGGTCACACTGAGGGGTGTGTCACCGGGTGGTGGTATAAGTCTGGTGCTGGGGGGGGTGTCAGGGTCCTCAAAGCGGGCGTAGAACCTGTTGAGTGCGTCTGGCAAGGAGGGGTCCCTGGGGCACTGTGCGTCCTTGGTGTTGTAATCCGTGATGCACTTGATGCCCTGCCACATGCGCCGGGGGTCGTTTGTGGTGAAGTGACCCTGGATTTTCTTTGCGTATGTGGCTTTGGCCCTTGCAATGCCTGCAGTCAGTTCTTTCCTCGCCTCTCTGAGCGCTGGTGCCTCACCTGCCCTGAACGCAGCGTCCCTGGCTTTCAGCAGAGCTCTGACCTCAGCATTCAGCCAGGGTTTCTGGTTCGGGTAGCAGGTTAGTGTCTTGGTGGTGGTGACATCATCAGTGCACTTAGAGATGAATCCGAGGACGGAGGAGGTGTATTCCTCCAGGTCCAGCTCTCCCTCACACGTGGCTGCGTCCCTGAAGATCTGCCAGTCTGTGCACTGAAAACAGTCCTGGAGCACAGAGGCTGAGTCCCTTGGCCACACAGTGACTGTCTTCTTGGTTGGCCTGGACCGTCTCAACAGGGGGCGGTATGTTGGCGCCAGCAGAATGGAGATGTGGTCGGAGAGGAAGGGCTCTGTATGCACCGCGGATGTTACTGTACACGCAGTCCAGAGTGTTGTTTCCACGTGTGGGGATGGTGACGTGATGGTAGAAACTGGGCAGAGTGTCTGTCAGTTTCACGTGATTGAAGTCCCCTGCAATCACGTAAAACGCCTCCGGGTGCCTCGTCTGCAGCGAGCTAATGGTGTCGTGTAGCTCCTGTAGTGCTTCGTTAGCATTAGCATTAGCACCCGGCGGGATGTAAACAATGGTGACGAACACCGCGGTAAACTCCCGTGGCAGATAGTACGGCCGACATCTTACAGTCATCAGTTCAATCGCCTCGGAGCAGTGGCTTTTTACCAGTCCGCAGTTCGTGCTCCAGCGCTCGTTCACGTAGATACAGAGTCCTCCTCCCCGTGTTTTGCCCGAACGGTAGTCGCGGTCCGCTCGGAAGAGCTGTAGTCCATCGATCTGGTAGGCTGAGTCCGGCATGTTGTTGTTAAGCCAGGTTTCCGTGAGGCAAAGAACAGCACAGTTCCTCATCTCCGTAGAAGCACTCAGCCTCAGACGTAACAGGTCCACCTTGTTGTCCAGAGAACGGACGTTGGCCAGAAAGAGAGTTGGAATCGGCGGTCTGTTAGCCTTTAGCCGGGCTAGCATGCCCGCCCGCTTTCCTCTCTTTTGTTTACGGGCACATCGTCTCCTTTTGCCCGCGTCTCCACGTACTCTGCTGCGCCACACCGTTGACCTCAGGAGCCGGTGCCTTCCGAGTACGGATTTCAGCTTTGGTGAGATTGTGATCGCCGAACTTCCTCTGATGGCTAACAGTTCGGTTGTGCTGTACTTCACCTGCGAGTTTTGCACTAAACTAGTGCCAAAGACGGCCTCAGAGGTTTTTAAAGTAAGGCTTGGTCCCGGGAGCTCGAGAAGCCGCTGCACCGCTGTGCGCCGCCATCTTGGATGTGACATCATCATCAGTTGACTCAAACTAACATCTCTCCTCTCACTTTACAGATAGCCAATCATACTTGAGGATAATGGGGTGGCACTTCAGATGGCTTTCAGGGGTGGCCAGTGCCCCCAGGCCCTCCCCTCCAAGTAAACAAAAACAAGCCATGTTACTTCTTCTCATCACTACAATGTATCTTGCAACTATTCTCTACGACTCTACTCTGTTCTTCTTCTCTGTTGTCTGCCTGCCCTTCTGTTGCCTGTTGTTGCAGAATTTCAGAGTGACAGAGACACAGAGTCCCCACATGTATAGTAAAAGCTGTCAGTCCCCTTGCCTGTGGCTCACAGCATGAGGGAAATGTAGAAAGCTTTATTTAACTTTAATACAAAGTTTGTTCTGGTTCTGGTGTCCACAACTTTGCAATTCAATCCTCCTACACACCTGTCTTAGATACAGGTGTTCATTAAATCATGCATACATTTAAGTTTTGAAATTGCTGCAGTTTTTCATATTAAGAAATTCACATTTATAACCCTGAAACATCTGATGGCGAGTAATTAGGTATGGGTATAGGTATGCATTTCTATATAAATAAACAAGTAAAGGTGTGTGGTGTGGAATACATGTCTGGAAAATGCATGTAGTTTGTACACAGATACATGGGCTTTGTCATGCAATTAAAAGATAGCAGTTCTCTGCTTTTCAGAAAGTAAAGATTTCCTTTACAAATCCATACAGGAAACATGACAGACAGGACTAAACAATCTTTTCAGAGGTGAACTCACCGATCAATGCTGATGGCACAGAGATTGAGGATGCTGGCTGTACACATCATCACATCCAGGGTGACAAAGATGTCACAGTGGATCTTGCTAAAGCGCCACTCTCCAACTACCTAGAAGAGGAAAAAAAAGACCTCAACAAATAGCAGCTTACAGCAACAGTCAACAGAACAAAACCGCTGCGCTTGCTGAGCAAAAGCAGCACCTCGGCAGAAATTATGTGTTTCACCACTGCAACCAAAAGCAATCCTGCCAGTCAAGTCTCCTTGTATATTTTTTCATATTATTTCCATACTGATAACAGAAAGAGAGCAGGATTAAACAGCATGGGCAACCAGGGAGGGAAGAGTGAATGAGGTTAAAATGAATAAGCATAAGACTGCAACTGAGTGTCCTCATTCATGAGTGGGGTCTGTTAGAAAACAGGCGTGGGTTGTCTCATTGGAAGACATAGATTGCAGGTGAATAACAGCTGGAATTTTACAAAACAGACCAGGGGTTTTCAGGCAATGGAGCTCTTAACTGACCCTCCTACATATATTACATTGAATATTTTTTTGTCTTCTCTTGTTTGTGCTAACCCGTAGCCCCTATGTCAGCAGAAGTCGTAGCATGACTTATGTTAAATGCATTAGCTGCACTCTCTGTCCAGGTCTGGAATTTCATCATTTTAGTGCCAAGGCCACTTGGCCTTTGGTATTGTCAATTTTTGGAGGGCATAAAGGCTTAATGCTACATAAATCCACATAAATAATGAATTTAACATAAGGGTTATGGATGATTTTATTTTTATTCATTTTTTTTCCGTAAAAACAAGATCAGTACATTAGCAATGTCATGGTTGGATTTTTCACAACAATAAAAACACTGCAACATGTTAGTATTGAATTCAGTCCCTACCCCCTTACAATTAAACTTTAACAAATTCACTGGGAGCGGTTTCACACGTTTAATTCATGCCAGCTGCAGCTGTAAGTTCTTTGAAAGTTCATAAGTTCTGTGAAGTGAATAACTGACTTTTGACACTGAGAAAATATAAAAAGAAATAAAATTTGTATTTTGAAGAGTTGTTGGTTCAACTTAATATCTTAAGCTTGTTGAATTAATATCAAGTTTATTTGACTAAAAACGTTTTACCTCAACTTTACCTCAACTTGATTTTAGGCAGCCCATACACCCAGACATCCAGCCTAGACACAAACTTTTTTAAATTCATACAAATTGTTGTTATTCTTTACAGTGTACAGTGAAGACTCATGGTATACACAAACAGTCTATTACATTCATTCATTCATTCATGCTACTGAAACAACACCTGACATGATGGAAACTGACAAATAATTGGATTTGATTATTCAGTGTCTTCATGACTCTTTGCATCTTGTCCCTGACATCAGTAGAAATTAAACTTGATTGATTATTGCTGAACTGCAGACATGCTAAGTGTGTGTGAGATAATAATCATTTAACATGCAACCTGGTCTGCAGCCCCATGTGGCTTTCAATCAAAGTCGTGATCGAAACCTATTTGTATTCATACCTTTGCTGCTACATGGTCAAACCCTGTGATAAAACATCATCAGTGATGCTCTGACAGGTCCGATGCCGCCCACCTTGCTGACATCCTACCCACTTCCTCCCACGGCTCGGAAAAGGGTAAAGAGAGATGTGTGTGTCTCTGTGGATGATTAATCTTTGTCCCCAGCCCGTGTCTTCATAACATTTAGCACCAACTTAAAGAGCTGTTTGTTGTTGCCTGCGTCTGTAACAGTGGGGGTGACTGCAGAATGATCTGACAGCATAATGAGTGCCCTTTTCATTGTTGCAACCTCTCCTTTCTTCTCTCTTTTTTTTTTTGCATTTTTCCAACCTTTTGCTCCTGACATTTGTCTTTTCAGAATCTCTACACCATCCTCTGCACCCACTCCGTCTCTTTCTCTCCTTTTCTACCATCAGTCAATTTCTTGTTCTCCTTTATGTGACGATCTACAGGTTGCTTCCCTCACCAGCTCCACCAACAAAAAGCAGACTTTTTATGTCCTCATCAGTGCTGCAGCCCGTAACAAATTTAAGAGCCTCACAAGAGCTGAAAACTATTACACAACACAAGTCTATCCATGTCAGCTGGAGGAACACAAAGTTGATATTAAACTGCTTTTTACAGCTTCATGTCTCAGAAAATGAAATCATTACAAATATATGCAAAAAGAGGATAATTATTACTAAATATTGACTGGGAGAGATACACATTTACTCAATATGCTGTTTCACCTATTTCACGCCCCAATGAGCACTTCACCTACTTAATTTATACTTATTCAATATGTGCATATGTGCATAGCAAATCACGATTCAATATGTATTAACATTCATTTGTAAGGTGTAGTGGAAAATTGAAAATACAGTAAATGCAGCTGGGGAACTGACAAGAGCAGGTGCAATTTAAAATGTAATTTACATTAAAATCAGGGTGAAATGAAACTAAAGCACTTTGCACTTTCATCTGAAACGTAGCTGTCTTTATGACATTAAAAATAAACAAATAAATAATAATAATAATAATAATAATAATAATAACAATAAGAACAACAACAACAATAATAATAATAATAATAATAATGAACTAATTTTATTATAATGTAGGACCATTCATAGCAGACATGCATACATGCAATCAAATTAAGTATAACAGACAAAGTCGACAACTCAAAGAGCTGTTGAAAAGCACATGACATCAGTGGCATAACACATAATGACAAATAACAAATACACTCATCATTTATCTCCATATTACAATTTTGGATATGGACTTACTTCTTGGCAAGAAGGAATAATCACGTCATAATATTCATTTACAAATCTCAGACTATGCACCCTTTTTTATAGAATGAGCTGTAAATGGCACAGCTTGATTTTGTCTTTTATTGCATAAAGATATTTTTACAATCTGGTGTATTAATCCATCCATCCATTTTTTTATAACTGCTTATCATTTTAGAGGGTTGTGGGAGGTTGGAGCTGATCCCAGCCGAGTGAGACACAGGGTACACCCTGGACAGGTCGCCAGTTCATCACAGAGACAAACAACCACCCACTCACATTCACACCTACGGGCAATTTAGAGTCACCGATAAACCTGCATCTCTTTTGTTTGTGAGAGGGACACACAAAAAAGTGGTGCATAGTTAGCACTGTTGTCTCATAAGGGTTCTGGGTTTGAACCTGCTGGTTGGGGCATTGTTGATGTATTAATTACTGCTAATTGCTTCCATTAATTCTGTTTTGATTTGATTATTTGCTGTTTGACTTTATATGTGTTTTGTATTTATGAATGTTTTTTCTTGTGTCTATTTAGATCTCCGTGAGATTCCCTAAAATGATGTAAAATTACTGTATCACTGTAAGATTTGAAATACAGTGAATATTAGAATATTAGACTTTGCATTATGAGTGCACTGGCAGGCAAGTGCAAACAGAGGCAGGCAGGTTATTTCATTCGGGTCGAATCAAATGGGTGGGCTTATTAGAGAACAGCAACAGCCACAGACACCAGGAGCCCTAACTTATACCCAGCGCAAAGCTGTTGCGCTGCTGGCGTGGCCCGGCGTGTTTGCTATCTTGTGTAAAAACCACTTGCACTTTAGACCAGCTAAAACCTTGTCGAAGCACAAAGTCTGGTCTTTTAGCACAAGATAGCAACTGGCAGGTTTGGCCGAAACACACGACTTCACGATCTCACCTTCATGTTTACGTTTTTTTGATCCAGAAAAACATGGATTAATCAATTATGATCTATAAGATACAAAATGTACAAGACACTATATTTGACCGCATGAGTCCAGCCCAACCCGGAGAGAAAAAGGTTGTGTGCTTCTGTCAGAGCTGGTTGGATACATCAGTGTGTAATTTTATGCACTGCATGCTTCAGAAACTCATTTCTGATTGTTTCATAGCGGGACAGAGGAGCGAGGATGGGAGGAGGAGATGAGGATTAGGTGGGAGAGGAGAAGAAGGAGGAGAACGGACAGCTGCGTAACTGCTCCTGGGCCAGTGGCTAGACTGGATCAGTTACTGCACCATCTCTCTCTCTCCCACTCCTCTGCCATCAGAGCTGCATAATAATGATGATGATGTTAATAATTGATTATAAAATATAACACCATTTAAAGGTGCTTCATTGTAAAACATTACCAGTTACATATCTGCATGACATTTGCGCTTGTGCTGCTGGGATCCCTGCCTCTTAAACGTGATGAGAGCTGACTTTCTGATTGGCTTATTGCATGTTTTGCCTAAACTCCCCTGTGAATTAATGAGGGCACTTGGGCACACCTGATAAGTGTATCCCGCTTTGCGCTGGTGGCGCAAAGGGCGGGGCAGGGCAAAAATACCACTCACACCCCTGGCGAATGATGAATGAAGTTCCACCATCCGAAATAACCAGTGCATTTTTATTCACTTTGACTTTAAACAAACTCTGGACCTGAAGCCATGCATAATGCTCCCTCCATATGCTCTCCAAATCAGTCACACTTGGCAGAAAGCGTTAACTGTGGTAATTAATGCTAATTCAGCATTTAAATAATAAAGGGCAAGTTGAATGCCCTGCCCACACTCTGTGACTAAGCTCTCACTGGAGTTCATGCTGGTAGACTATCAACACGAGATACTCAGACAAGGTCTGTGGCATGAAATTAAAAAACAAAACATCTGCTCATAGATAAAGAAAAGACGGATGGAAAGGAAAGAATCTGATGGAAGAAACATGTTCTGAAGAATGTTAAATGAATGAGTAAGAACCTTGAAGCAAAAGCTGTCGTATGCTGTGAGTCCTACGCTCTTAGAGAGATGGGTTCTTCCTGAAAGGCTGAGTTTCTTCCCAGGACCATTTGCTTCTCTTTTTTTAAATAAAGGTTTATCATTGGTTCTTTGCAAGATAAAGGGTTCCATTAAGAACCATTTTCATCCAAAGGACCACCATTAAAAAAAAAGAGTTATTCAAGGAAATACTCTTTTGTAAAGGGTTGGCAGAAGGGGCTCTTGGCAGAACGCCCTGGTTGGGTTCTAGATAAAATGTAATATGAAAGGGTTCTCAGAAGAACCTCTTGGGTGTGTTAACTCTTGGAATATGAAAAAGTTTTTGGTAGAACCCCCTGTGTGTGTTCTAGATAAAACCCTTGGAATATATGAACGTAGAACCCCCTGGATGGTTTCTTGTTAGCACCTTAAGAAGATGAAAAGGTTCTGGGCAGAACCGCCAGAGAGGGTTCTGGGTGGAACCATTGCACAACAGAAGGGTTCTCTGTAGAACCTTTCATTGGGGGTTCTAAGTGAAACCTTTTACAGATGGTTCTAGGTATAACCCTTAATGTTGGGCTCTAGGTTGGGTCTCTGAAAAGTTTCCAACCTTTATAAAAGCTTCTACCACGAAACACAAACTGTTTTCCTATGGGGACAGTCTGAAGAACCCTTTATGGTTCTAGTTAGCACCTTTATTTCTAAGAGTGTACAACATATCTAAGGTCACCTTCACTCTCATAACACAAATGCAAATCTATAGAGATCATTATAACCTGGCATTTACCTCAGAATGATGTGAGCTGTGTTTACCTCTCTGTAGATAATCCGTAGAAAATTTCACCATTCCCTCCCAGACATTCCCACTTCTTCAGTCTGACCTCTGAGGGAAATCAGATGAATGTGCCTCCAAACACATGCTGGGTTATATGTTCTGACTTGGACAAGCAGCCTGTACTCATCAGCACATTTAATATGTTAGGGGCTTCATCCAAATAGTCTTTGTATGTGTACATGGATAAAATCTAAAACTAATGAGAGGAGAAGGAGTTTGGCATCTTGTTTATGTAAGAAACTGCTGAAATGGGCCTCTTCTCCATATTATTTTCACAGAATCATTTGGGGCAGGAAACCAAACACTGCATTCTGTGCATATCGCCCTACCACTCCCCCCAAACATGTTTGAGAAAACATCATGAAACTGTAATTGATTCCTTGCCTAAATTAAATAATCATCACAATGGTCTTAGATCCAGATTTGAAATCCTGTGGCTCACATAAATAATATTGTGACAGAATTTGTCATTTAAATATCTTAAGTTACCCATCAAATCAATAAATTAACAAAAATAGCAACCACCCTATACTCTAGGTCCATATTCATTGATCTTAAGTATCCAGTTTCACCAACACCAGATTTCTTAAAGTTTAATAATGAATTATGTCAAATGCTAAATTAAAATATTTAATTCACATATTTTACTCCTGATGCTGTCTTTTTTAATACATGAGGCACTCTACAGATTTTACACATGAAGGACAGTTTACTTGTCACGAGGAGTGTGTCATCTGCTCTGGTCGGAGCTCTCTAAAGAATGAGAAAATAACCCTGATGTCATAGTGATGTCATCTGGGCTATCTATCTTCTCCTATCTGAGAAACCCTGTGCTACAAACAAAAACCTTTATTATTTACCAAGTGGGGAGGACTAAATGAAATGACAGGGGAAAGGTACAGGTTTCTGAAGCTTGACGTATATGATTGAAATTTGGCGTATTTGAGGGCACTTTCAACCGTAATTTGGTTGATTTAGTCCAGAACAAACGAAAAAAAAAGTGACACGTTTTTGCATTTTAATTCTGGTCCTGTTTGTGTTCACACTGACTTTATTACAAACAAACCTAAAGGAGTAAAAATGAAGTTGATTAAACAGTTTCCTCCATCATCAGGATCCATGTGGGGAAATCAAAACTGTTTATGTAGCATTTGAATGCTTCTGATGTGTATATTTAAGCTGAAGAAATGATTGTAAGTCTTATTAGTATTATTAGAGTTCAAATTGACCATTTTATGAATAAAATGAAAAACACTTGAAATACTTTTTTTTTTTTAATTTTTCAACAAGTGGAGACACGATGAAGAGGAGGTACTGTCCTCTGTGCAGTATTGACTCTGTGCTGATTACTGTGATTACTGATTACTGTAAGATTCTTTTAATGGACTTAACAGCATTTGATCACCTATTGATCAGGGCAAATATCCATGCTAACAGTCATATGTTTAAGATGGTTATTAAATGATTTGCATAAATATAGTCTATACATGGCTTATAATAAAAAGAACACTTTTTACGCTCTGCTGAAGGATTTGTTAGTAGTTTAGCTTTTAAAATCATGCTAAAATCACATGCCTGCTATCATCCTGTAGCTGCTTTTTTTGCAGTTTCATCTCAGTCTGGCTGTTTGGTCCATTTGATTGACAGCTTTCACAGCAGCCCAAACAAACTGTACTAACCAGGCAAATGCACCATGGTCTGTTTTGATCAATCCAGCACCCTCAGCCTCTGTTGCTACAATAAAAACAATTCTTGTGAGCACCCCAGCTTCATGGAATTTCAACCCTACATTACAGGAGTATCATTTTAATCCATGATCCTAGCATTCAACAATTTTTAATGTTTGCATTAGTCCTTATTATATAGAAGAGGGTGTGAACAATAGTGGGCTTCTCCGAAGATAAACAGGTGATGCTAGCAGAAACAAGAGAGCAGCTGACTGCTGAATAAGTCGTCTTGTAACCCAATGCTGTGTCTGCATGTTCCCATCAATATACAGTTACAGGAAACACAACTGTCAAATTCGTGTCCAAAAACATGCTGTGACTAATACTTGATGAAAGCTCCACCTTTTTCCAAATGTGTTGCCCACAAACAAAAGTCAGCAAGACCTGTGCTTTTAAAACACTTGACACCATGAGATACTCACGGCTCTGCTCTGATACCAAAATTAATATTTTATAGATTTATGCTACATTTTGAAGCTTTGATACGTGGCTTATTACAATTCAAGTCCCAGTTTCCTGAAATACTTTGATGTCAATTCCCTCTGTGTGTACCCAGCTGCCCACATCAACACGGAAAGAAACTACAGCAAGCAGATTGCAAACTTTATAGATAAACAAACGTTTAGGGCCAATGATCACAAGGAAGTTCCTGTGAGATTTCTGTTTCATGTGGAACACCACTGTGCTGTATGTCCAAACAAACATGCAGCAGACAGGCAGAGACTATGACATCCTATAGATTTTTACACTGTAATCTGATCAGCGTGATAATCATCATGACTCACTGAGAGACACAGGAGGATTAGAGTCTGTGTTGTCTTAGATTGCCTTTCTCTACATCAGACAACGTGACCTAAAGCCTGATGGTCAGAAATAACCCCAAGAAGATAGACAGAAGAAACAGACCAAGGATGGTTTTCTGAGAGATAGCCCACATCCTGCTCTCTATTGATTGGTTAGATTGGAGCTGATTTTATGCAGCATGGACCTGAGTCTCTGTTCCGTTTTAGGTTGCACTGGTTAGCGGGCATTTATGTGTCATAACTGCTCAAAAAAAACGAGTCTGCCTTATCATACACAGCAATGAATACAAAATGATGCATCCCAGAATTAGGAAGAATTATTCATAAACATCTGACCTCTGACTGGATAGACTGCTCTGACATTTTGATGTTGTCACATAGTGTTGCTACATTACAGGCCTTTAACCACTGAAGGACTGATATTTACATTTTAGCCTTCAACTTTGTTTCACCTTCAGCCTTTGACCTGCAGCCAGTTTGCTTGGATCAAACCCTTTTCATCAGTATTTTTCTGTCACCAAATTGTCTGTTGTATGCATGGTACAGCCTACTTTGATTCTTTCTTCACCTCCTAAACAGAGATATTGGATTATTTAATGTGGGGATGTATAATGTACTTATATCCATAGTCACTATATGACCAACAGAAGATGGCTTTCGGCACGTCACCAGTTTAGAGAAGAACAGAGGGGCACCAGCATGGCAACTAAGCAATGTACTGCTGTGGATAGGTTCAGCACAAAAAATTTTACTCATACAAAAAAGGCCCACCTAAAACAGCCTTTGCCAATGAGAAACGGCTGACAAATAAACCAAATATGGCTCTCTCCAAACCAACTAAACTCAATGGAGTCATTTTACTTGCAGAACAGACAGTGATGGCTTAGTAAAGCAGTGAAGTATAGCATTGATATTGATTTTTTTTAGGTCAACCTTTTTCAGTGGCTAAAATACATTTTGTGGCTGACGCCATCTGCAGCAGTACAGTGCCTCCATGCTGGCCTACACTTAAACTGATATTAATGTTTTTAGGTGGACCTTCTCTCTGTTTTTCTAAACTAGGGGTGTGCTGACCAGCATCTAATGAAGCTCAGCGTAAGTTCAATCAGGAAGACCTTCTGTTACGCTGCCTTCATTCACAACTTTCCTTTACACCATCTCTCTCCTCCTATTCCCTCTAATCAGCTGATTGTGGGCGTTCACCTTCCTCTTTACTATCCAATCAGATTTTGCTACGGTCACGGTAGCCAGTCAATTTGCGGCTGCCAAACTTTAAATCGCCTCTGTCTTTGCTCCATCAGTTGTCATTCAGTCAGTCGCGCGACCCTCCTCCACCCCCTCTCCTCCAGTCATTGGACGCCCTCTCCTCCAGTCTTCAGGTCCAGGCAGCAGGAGTCCAGAGCCACTTCACCTCACCAGTCTCTGCTTTGCACCTCTTCACCACCACCACCAGTCAGTGTCTAGACCCCGGGGGGTTCTCTTCACTACAGCTTCATCACCCCCATTTACATATATATGTGCTTATTGTTTCACCTCAATGGGGTCGAACCACCAAAGACTTTTCATGTTTCATATCTCATGCACGTGTCAAACTATTTTCTTTTACTCTTAGTCTCTCCTGATTGAAGTGTAGATAATACACTGACTATTGATAAGTATCCTATACAGCCCCACTTAAATAATCCAAAGTATTTCTTTAAGGTGCATAAAATACATTTTGCTGCTGACTCTGTTCACAGTAGTACAATGCTTAGCTTCCATGTTGGTGCTCCTCTCTGCTTCTCCAAACTGGGGGAGTGCTGACTGGCATGTATTATACGTACACTGATGTGGATATAAGTAGACCTTACCTCCAGCCAACCAATTCAATCTAAATGTGTCCTCAAATAATCCAGACTATCCCTTTGATGCCAAACTGAATTGTGTCTTAAATACTGATACTTTTCTTATGTTGTTCCAATTACACAAGAAGAACACAGAGAGAAAAAGACGTATACATATAGAGAGAGGAGGGCATGCCTGCTTCATAGGGCATGTCAAGTTACATATTTCTCTTCGAGCGTGCACAAAGAGTATACAGTTGTACATGTGTGTGGGTGTGTGTACATCTCTGCTATCTTACCTCTAAGTAGACGACCCAGGGCATCACCAGCGTGGCCACCAGAAGGTCAGCGACAGCCAGGCTGACGATCAGGTAGTTGGTGGTGGTCTGCAGAGCCTTCTCTCTGGACACAGCCATGCACACCAGCACGTTGCCAAAGACGATGACGAAGATGAGTAGAGTGAGCAGCATGGCATAGTAGTTGTAAGGGTGCTTGTGCTCTTGATCTGTCTCGTTGAAGCTCCATGATCCATTCTCAAAGAAACTGTCATTGTAGGCATACTGGGTAAAGACATCCATTAGCTGTGAGTGACGAAGGCCAAGTGACAGGCCCTGCAAAACATGTAGAGAGGAAATAGCATTTTAAATGTGTTCATATGAATGTTTGCAAACTGTTTATGAAGAAAACTCTAATGTGTTGGAATAATCTGTATTCCTGCAATAAATGCTTTGCAGAAGTAACTTGTTGAACCCTGCTGCACACACTAATGGATCCATCTTTATCTAAATCACAGTGAAAGCTCCAAATGCGTATAAAATGATGCAGAAGGCATGCACTATATTTCAACCTGATTGAGCTATAGCCATAAAAACTCTAATGAACTTCACATCAAGACTTTAGGAGCTTCATTTAAGGAACTGACAAGAATTCAAATGCATCCTGTGACTGCTGGTTAAGTGGCCTAAAACCATGAAAAAGCAAGCGAGTCTGCATTCACCACAACATCTTACACTAAAGTTTTGTATTTTTCCAAGCTTAAAAAGTTTTTTCTATTCAAGAAGTTGTAACCCAATACACCCTGTCAGAATATTTCTATTAAGGAAAATGTGCTTTTCATTTAATTCTTTTTGTAAGAAAGAGGTGATCCTCTAAAGAGATTTCAGGAAAATTAAAGTAAAAAAAATATTTTGAGACATGCATTGTTTACATCCAGGTTTAGATTGTGTAGCAGTCTTCCTCTTCGCAGGTAGACTGCTACATTTCCTGTGATGATCAGTGGAGCAGTGTGGCTTGCATGCAGTTCACAGGTCTTTGATGTGTGTCACTGTGCTTGTGAGTGTACACACACATGCTGGTGAGCATGAGCAAGTTGGGACATGCTCATCAATACTCAATAGCGCTGCTTGTGGTCCAAAACTTGATGGGTGTATTTGAGATAAGTGGTACTTCTTAGGGGCTGTACTGAGTTGGAAAAACAGTAATTACTGCTTCCAAATTTGAGCGCCAGATTGTTTTTAAAAAACAAACATACAAAGAAACAAAAATCAATATTGGGTGTTAAGATTGATAAGTGTCAGTACTGGTGAGGCAAATGAGTAGAGCTGTCTTCCCTTGACAGACAGATTACCATTAGCAACCCCTAATTAGTGGTTTTGTGCCAGAAAAGCAGAGCAGAGCAGAGCAGACTCAATGTGTCTTTTGTTTTATCAGTGATGAGCGTAACTACACAATCATTATTTTCATTCATTTGAACTGACAGAAAAACTGAATTTAAGATTTTTCAGATGTCATTCAAACCAGCTCCAATACATCATTATGTATCATCAATTAAATCCTTTAATGACGTGAAGGTCAATCCAACTGTGTGACCCACACAAGGTTCTGATCACATGATGAAATATAACAGAAATATTGAATTTCTGCTGCAAATAAGACTATTGCTTAAAACATAAAATCGCACAGGATATCAGCCTGGATGTTCCTGGGTTATGAATATTTGAAATATGTTTACTTCAATATCTAACAACACACTCTACAACATACACACACGTGTGGTTCAGAGCATGACCACCCAATGAAAAGGTTGAGCACCCGCAGGGAACATGGCCAGTATGTTTGTAAACAGTGCAGGATAAATAGTGAGGTATGGTATATTTAGCATGTGTGGGTGAGTTTTGCACAGATATACACTCAAGCAATGGATTGTTATGTTGCAGCCAATGTGTATGTAAATACTGCTCCCTCAAGACTGTGTGCTGGTATGGTGGTGTAGCTTGTTAGTTTGTAGCATAGCAGGGTGGTAATTTCTTGCAGTTTTGGTATACACCTGACAGACAAAAGAAGTTTCTTGGATTCAATCCAATCCAACTTTATTTGTAAAGCACCTTGAAACAACCACAGTGGACCAAAGTGCTGTACAGAAATAAAATGGATGTAGATCTCAGGGCAGACAGAGGAGTCCCCCCATTTTCTAAAAATCAAGTTGTCCTTCCCTTATTTCACAATAAATTATGTAACTAAAAATATACACTTAATAACATCTAACAATTCAAATATAAACAACATTTTTTGAAAGTTTAGTTCAGCCTATCTTTCCTGCTCCATGGTTCACTTGAAGAACCACTGGGAGCAGAGGATATTTCAGTGTTAAGAATTTGCATAAATTGAGCTGACCTATAATCTAATAATGAACCTGTAAACAGCATAAAGTAACACAATAAGTACAAACTCCGAACACCCAGCCTTCCCTATGTTGTAATGAGATCTGCACCCTTGCCCTCATCACAGTAAAAGCAAGTGAAATAAAAGTGATTTTGTGACAATCGTCACTTTGGTAAAATTCCCTTAATTTGAGCACCCACATAAATCAACACCTGTGCTTGTCAGTGTTTATCAGATTTGCATAAATTGAGCTGACCTATAATCTAATAATGAACCTGTAAACAGCATAAAGTAACACAATAAGTACAAACTCCGAACACCCAGCCTTCCCTATGTTGTAATGAGATCTGCACCCTTGCCCTCATCACAGTAAAAGCAAGTGAAATAAAAGTGATTTTGTGACAATCGTCACTTTGGTAAAATTCCCTTAATTTGAGCACCCACATAAATCAACACCTGTGCTTGTCAGTGTTTATCAGATTTGACACTAGGCCTACATATCATCCTGCTCTATTTTGTTGTCATTGTAACATCATGAAAACAACCGCTGCAAACTTACTGAAGCTGTATGACTCATCTTCTTGACACGTCAACAGACACATCTTATTTTACAAAACTCTCAGCAGTGCAGCTCCTTCATACCCGTCTAGATTAATGTGTATGTCATTCCCCACTTTCCGAGCTCCATTTTCACTCCCTCTTTCCTGCTCAGTCACACCTTAATTGGTTCTGCAGCCTTTCAGGCTGCTGCTCCTGCTGACTAGAATCTACTTCAAACCCCCGTCTACAGCTAAATCATTTTATCTCTGCACCTAATTTAATTTCCACAACCCAACAATTATTTTCTTGCTCTCTTAATTGTCTCTGTAGATATTTTTTGTCTTTGTATTTTTTTTCTTGTTGTAGTTGTAAGGTTATGAGTGTTATCTGTCACTGCTACTGCTTGCCTTTAAGCAGGGCCATTACTGCAGAAATCTGGACAAAGTTAAACAGTGATTTTACGATGTAGAGTCTTAAGAGTTTTTTTGCATGCACTCTGTGTCCAAAATGTATCTACACAGTTTCTGCACAGAAGATGACATGCAACTTTAATTCAGAGACACTTTCACTACATACAAACATTTTATGCTTGGTATCTTTTCCATGACTACCTTCAGGAAATGCTATGCCATTAAGCTGAAATTATACCTTCTGTATCCAAATATGCAAAGGCCTGCAAGGATCAGTGCGATGCAGAGTTCATCATCAGAGTAGGCTCTGTGTGGCTCTGCGTGCACATCCACATACCCCCAGTTCGTTGTGGCACACATACTTGTCAGTGTATTTATATGCATGTGGCCACTACAGTCACAACAGACTGGACAGACCCCAGAAAAAAGTATAAACACAACTAATAGGCATGGTGTCTGCAGCTGTGAGGATGGGTAAAGATCTCCAGTTCACAAAATACTTAGCTTACTTAGCTTTCAGCGGAAAACAGTGTTGCAACCAGTCCAATCCAGTGCAATTGAAGTGAATGGTGTCCAGTTTTAAAATGTAAAAAAAGAACACAAAACAAATAAAAAAAATTCTCCATACTGCTTGTGTGGTGTAATCCAAGTGTCCGTAAGCCGCGACATTAAAATTTGACCCAAGAAGATGCCTTCAACACCATGTTTTTAGCCTAAATGTGAACTGTAGCCTCTCAGGCCTGATCCGTGTGCATCCCTTCATGCCTCTGTTTACATGCTACCCCGGAGCGACTCAGACAACAGAGGAGGTCTGATCATAAATAGTGACTTGTTACACGCACAGTTGACTTCAGAAACTTTTAACAAAGAAGAAAATGTCAGAGGACTTCAACATAGAAAAGGAACATCATATCTTTGCTGCAGCCGCGCTGCTTAGTCACCATTCACTTCAATTGTACTGGATTTGGTTGCAACACTGTTTTCCGCTGAAGCTCCGGGAGCATTTTGTGAACTGGAGATCTTCATCCATCCTCACGTCAGCACAGGGGTGAGTAGATATTGGGTGAAATTTCATTTTTGGGTGAGGTGTCGCTTTAACGGTAAGTAAAATGAGCACAAACCAGAATACTCCCTGCGCAAAAGCTTTGTGTTTAAAGGATAAGTTCACCTTCATTTCAAGTCTTTCTCAAACCAGCACTCACATCCCTAAAGTGACATTCAATTTGTTTTTTGGCTGCTGTAACTGTTTTCTCTCTCCACACAGACCTGAAAGAACTGCTTTCTAATGCAATTCCAGTCCACTTTAGTTCAGCTAAGCTAAAGTGAGGAGGGATGGGAATTGAATTGAATTAATTTGTGTATGGTGTATGGTGTGCTGGGTATCAGGTCTCACAGGGTAATTAGCAGTCATTACTATATAATGGTAGGAACCTTTCTTTGTCTGGTCAGGATTTCCACCCGGAAGGGGAAACGGTTTTTGACTGCTGAAGGGGCTTGGCGCTGCTGGAGTTACACGTGTGGATGTTTTTGAGTACTTTTGGAAACATGTTCGAGTTTAATGGACACTGACAAGTTTGTAATGGAAAATAAACAGACAGAGTGTTCAACTGGCAGTTTGACTCAGACTTTGATTAATCAGACACGGTAACAATCAGCGCGTCGATCAGGTCATCCCGGTGCAGCACCTCAGTGGCTTAAAGCGCTGGCTTGGCCTCTACAGCCATTATTGATTCTGCATATTGGCCTGATTTTTGAACGATTCCCTTATTGATTTCTGATCAGTTTTCTGTGTGGGGAAAAAAGGAACTTATACAGGTTTTCAGGGTCAATATAACATTTTTTCTATCCCTGAGTCTGAACACACTATAGAAACAGGCTCTCTGTTACTACTTCTCTGTCCTGTTGCACGTTTTCAGCAGTGCAGACACATGAAAAACATGCCGACATCAATAAAAGAAATTGATAGTTACACTGCATCAGCTCAGCAAGGAGCTACAGGAAACAAGAAACCACAAGGGTTTTACCTTTGGATGATATTCTCTTCATTTAGTTAAATAAGACGATGATTCCTCATACTGGCTTTAGCTGAACTGGATGTGTGATTATGTAACAACTATAGATCCTTTAAGTCTTGGTGTTGCTATGGTTTCTCTCTTCAAAACATGATTTCTTTTGTTTTATAGGACTATATGTAGCAACAACAGTGCCAACGGCAATATGGGACATACATCCAGGTTATCTTTAACAAACCTGACATGTGAAGCCATGTTGTCTTCTTCAGTCAGTTGTTTCTTTCATCATACCCTTCATGAACAACATATATTATTCAGATTTTTTTATATTGTAGACGTCTAAAAACATCTTGCCTTTAAGACTTTTCCCTTTCATTTGCTACATGCTCCTCTGCTAAAGGAGGTGTGAAGGTTAATTTCTTTGGCGATGCCGTTGTGCTCTTTCCATCTTTATATGAGGAGTTCTTATTTGTTAGTCCTTGACAATCTCTTTTGACTTTCAGGGACCTCAGGGATTTTCAGGACACGTTTCACATGCGAAGGACAGACTGAGCAATTTGTAAATTTTTTAATAGGGTCAGGTGCGTCTAACCTACAGTACGTCTGAATGTCACTGCACTGATTAGATTTAACAAAGGTTTTGCATGCGTGTGTCTAGTCTTGACTGTGAATGTTAAAACCTGAAAAAGTAATTTTGACTGCTGGTTTTAGTGCAGATAATCATACAGAGAAGCTCAGGTCAGGGTCTGGACTGTCCCCCCCTTTCTGAGAATATTATAAAACATGTTCTGGAAGCTCCTGAGCCAGTTATAGACGAAAAAACATTGTGGTTTTATATACAACACAGTGGTCTGGTTCACTACTTGCCAAAAAGGCATGTTTTGAGAAATGATTTAAAGGAATTAACTAAATGGGTAAGCGTCAGGTCCTCAGGCAGGAAATAAACATTTATATATATATATATATAGTTTATATATAAGTCACTGAAATATTCATTATGCTTTTAGAAGTGCACTTGTTTTGAGCTTTAAGTTCTTGTAAAGCTACCGAGAGGAGACCACTGACACATAATTAATGAGCACATAAATTTATCAGAAAAATATGATGAAAAGGCAAATTTTTACTGAACCGTCTTCTTGACGGAGACTCTGTCAGATGAGCTCACACCATATCCATTGCAATTATAAAACTTTACCCACATAAAATGTACCATTGCCACCTATTTGCCTTTCTTGGTATTGCTGGTTGAACATACAATAACCTATACATAGTTCTCAGTCAGGTGACATGTGCAGTGACCTGGAGGGCAAAACAACTGGCCAACATGGCGGCTCACACCGAACTCTCCGCAGAGATGCAGCACAAGCTGGTAAATTCCCTTCTGTTTCAAGCCACAAATGTTGGGATCACCTCTCAGCTAAATAAAAACAAATATATGGAAAAAAGCTACAAGTTTTGGGCACTTGCACTGTTTTGCCTTCGAAGGGGGCGTTTCCATAGGAACGTGATGAATATCCGACTGTTAAGGAACACTATGATTTTATTATTACTATTAATATAATTATCTAAAATGTTTGAGTAATAAGGGTTTTCTCTATATACATTAATACAAAAATACATCTGCTGGTACTGTTGGTGTCCCCTTCAAGGACTGCTCTTAAGATGTTTCTGTTAATTGTCCTCACAAACTGTGAAATTAAATATCTGCCCTTTATGCACATAACTAAATGTATTTGTATTTGTGCAGAGAGAATGTAATCTCCATATTGCATTTGCATACATTATGTTTATGTTTAATACAGCACCAAAGACTGAGCACCTACTGTAGCATGTTTGAGCCCTGCAGACAGCTAAGTTAATAGGAAAGGCTACCAGAGGAGGGCAGAGGGAAGCCTCAGTGCATGCACAAGAAGGATTTGGAGAGAAGAAAGAGAGTGAGTACAGGAGTGACTGAGGGAGGAGTGCTCCTGTTAGGATGTGTAAGCATTGCTCTGGGGCACCAGTCTGTGTGTGTACCCTGCAGATGCCCTGTGCTGTCTAATCATATTTATTTGCCCGCTCTACTTCCTCACTTACAGTACTTGAGACTGTTCTCACTGCTGGCCTGATAGCTGGTGTTTGCTTATAAACATAAACCTCTGCTCTCTCTCTGCTGCCGTCAGTATCTTCAGTTCTTTAAATGACGTCCTCTATACCCGATTGTAATAATGATATTCTTGTCTTTCTGCGCAGGTAAGTGAGAGTTCAGGGTCAGTCACCAAAAGCAGATTCAGAGTGGATACCCGCTGAATGCTGAAACATGAACCAGTGTCTCCTATTGGAATGCAGTGTCGCTACAACAATTTTGTAATCCTTACAGCGTTTGTAGAGGACTTTCCTAGTCTTGCATAGCCAGACACCTCCCCATGTCCCTGTCTCAACAGTGCTGTGTCAGGGCTGAAGAAAGGTCTGGCTCCACAAATGATCATTCTGCTGTATGTGAAAAAAACACTGGTTTGTCTGTGTTTCTTTAAAGGAAACACCTTAACATTAAAAAATTAATCTTGCAGTCCAAATAGCAAGGTGGAGCCATAGACCGTATATTAAATAGGTTGAAAATCTATTTAATATACGGTCTAGCAAGTTGTTTCCCCCCATCCCCTCCTCTCCATACTTGAAGCACAGCTAGGCTGCCTGCAGGCTGCAAGGACACTGAACAGGAGTGCAAGACGAATGCAATGTTATATTTTGACAAGTGATGACAAGTCAGCTGTTCGTACCTGTCAATGTAAAGTCAAGCCCAAAACAAAAGCCCACTGCTGCAAAAATACACACTCAGTTCAGTGACTGCCTGCCTTACTGCCTGTCAGACATATACATTTCTGAGTTATAATAATAAACATCTACTTAGGTCTGGCCAGTAAAATGATAGCAATATATGTCAATGATAGACACGTCATCAGCGGCAACAAAGTAGTCTGATAAAATGTTTGATGGTTTCACTTGAATGCATTAATTACAAACCACCATGAAAGAACAAAATTAATGCACTTCAGCTCATAAACAGCATGTCATATCATATCCCTGGGTGAGACGGACACATGAACAGCCAATCGTTTAACAGCCGTTGGTCATTAGCCACATCAACACATGAGTTACATGCGAGACAACAGCATGCAAAATGAGTGTAGATTAGAAAGGACCGGCTGACTCACCAGTACAGCAGTTTTTGGGATTTTTTTAAGTCAGAGAACAACTATTAGAGGGTGAGGGGTTCGGACATTTGGACGGAGGTCATAAGCAGAGCAGTCACAAACTACATGATTGATTATATTACACATTACTGGCATCTACCAATATGAAACGTCACTATCATGATAGACTTTTCAGCTATATCACCCAGGCCTGTATGTACTCCTTCTAATAGATGATGATTTCTCGCAACTCCTCAACAGACATTAAGTTATTTGGCAAACATTTGGTAATAATTTTAACTCCAATAAATGTGAAACAAAAACAGATTTTTCTGCACTGGGATGGAAATTTCAAAGGAGAACATGCAATTGTTGTCGTTAGAGAAGCCTGTATTTCAGTTTAGCATGTCTCCTCAATCTCTGATGACATATCATGGACATTTTATGATTCAGTACAGTATATATTTATTACATATTTCTCCTTTAAACAAATCACAAATGTCCTGGCCCAGGATGTAGTGACGGTGCCCCTGCAAAATAGTGGGGAAACTGTTTTGGTGGAACATTTGCCCATGGGGAAGTCAGCCCTGGGATTAAAATAAATTGCTAAATCCCCACAAAAGAAAAGGTAACAGCTGCTAGCTTGTTTTTTTGTACTGTTTGCGTTCATGTTAGGGTAACCATTTTTAGCATGTAGGGTGCTAGCTTGTTTTTTTGTACTGTTTGTGTTCATGTTAGGATAAAAATCTTTGGCATGTAGGGTGCTAGCTTGGAGTTCGTTGTTATTTCCCAGTTACGGTGATTTTGAAAAAAGTAACACCCACAGTCTATATACAGAGAGTCAGAGTAGCACTGTCCATGTACTGGCTATCTACTACCTTACTCTTTTACTATGATGTTAAGAGGCATTCATACTTAGATGAGTCTCTAAAAACACCAGCAAAACCATTGTTTACCTCTCTTACACCACATGTCACCTATTTTTCTACTTTTATGCCCATAAAAGTTCTCAATATTATTCTCAACTTTTCAGTGCAAGGCTCGGAGTTGCACTGCATGTCAGTGTCACCCTATACAACCCTGCTATTTCATTACAGCAAATGCTGAACATCTGCTTTCTGTTAATCATACTTCATTGACTGGTTGCATATACAGCCCCTCTCTCCAAGTGCCCCTGCTGTTTTGCCCAGTATTCTTTGCCAAGATGTTTTGAAAGTGGCTGCGCATGAAACCATGCAGCCCCATAGGTATTACTGGACAGTTAAAAGTTATCTTTACTTTTTGATTGTGACTACACACCTTTGAGCGAATTTAAGTTTTGTGGGTAATTAGGTTGTATGGCAGATACCTCCCACCTTTACATGGGCACCTATCATCTAGTGGGAGCTGCTAACCCCTCATCAGCTTCCCATCCACCAACACTTTCAGTTGTAATAGTTAAGAGCACCTAGCCAAGCTAGAGGCTCTGCTCTGAATGATTGAACACTGGTCTCTGTGGGTAAGTGTTTTTTTCCCTTTGTGACCTGGAACCCCATGAATAATTTGTTTTCTTTCAATATTTAATATTTGATTCAAGCAAACCAGCCGCCACCCTTGGTGGCGCACTTTATTCTATACAGTGCTTATACAAATTTACATGAATGATTTGTCCTGACCCCACTGATTGCCAAGCCAGCCTGTGTTTGTGAATATTCCCATAGTACTGTTGATTTTATTCTTGTGACTGATAAAGCAAACCTATCATGTGGTGAGGCGAATAATCAGCAATCATATTCTCTCTCATCAAACAGTGAACATGAAGATTCTCACAGGGCAACAACCGTGTTCATTTCCTTTCCCTTTTTTCAAAATTATTCCTTCAGATCTGCCCAGGAAAAGATGGAAAAATTATGCCAAACAACCACAAAATAGCAAAGAAGAAAAAACATCAAGGACAGAGCAGATCCAAACAAAATCTCCTGAGCCTAGTTGGGGAAAAATTGTCTCCCGTACTGTATAGTTAGAAGACAAATTATGTGTGATTTAGATATACTAGACTTAAAAATATTCTGTTTTCACATTAGGTACAATTGCATGCCAGAGTGGGATTGCCTCCACCTCCACTCTCGCACCAGCCAGCTTTCAGATTACTAATGTTGTTCTGTATGTGAGTACACTTGCATCATCACCTGCAGAACATGTGTTTATGCTGTTGCTATGGTGTAGAAAAGCTTTCATATCACAAGATCTGGATAGCAGTCCACTTCCTTTTTTGTATGATTAGTTTTCACACCTGAAGTGAACCATACCTGATGATACGGTAAAATGATACGTGTCCAGTTATGGTACATGGTGTTCACACTAATCAAATAAACTGGTTTGTGTTTGGGATGTTTTACTTTGGGATCTCTTCAGCTTAGTTCTCCTTTGATCGTCATGATGGAGAATTTAGGACAAGAAAGTCTGAACAGCAACACAGCTTGGACTAAACAGTGAAGATGAAATTACAAACAATGAACAAGATAATACCTCAATTCACACAACAGCACCAACCTAACTGCCTTTTGCTACTTCCACAGGTTTTACAATCTGTACAGCATACAACACCCTCTATCTTTAGACCTTCAATTCGGATAAGAAAATAGTCCCCAAAAGCCATCTTCAACAGACAGAGCAACAGACAGGAGAGGGGACAGGCAGATATACAATAGATGTTGTTTACAGAACAGACCAACAAAGTAAATCAAGGAAAGGCAATCCAGGCACTCTAAAAAATAAATGGTGACAGAGACCTGGAAGAGGACAGACTACACGAACACACAAGGGGTAAAGCTCAAGCACACCATTCACACAGGTAGGAGAGAGGAAACAATCACAGGGGAGACACAGAAAGAGAGACAAAAGGAGAGGCCGAATCTCCTGGAGAACAAATACCTACATCCAAAACATCTGGAATTAATCACTGACAGCCAGGGGGGAGAGACAGGTCCCGGGACGGCTGATGGTCCAGCACAAAGAAGCTAGAGTGACAAGAGAGGATGAGGATAGGCACCCTAGCTGTGCTTGAGTGACAACAAACAGATCATTAGATAGGCCTGAATTTACCAAAGAATAAGCAACTAACTGAGAAATGAGGTGAAAAGAGTTTAAAGTTTTATTTAAAGGCCACAACAGAGACAAACTGCTCCAGAGGAACAGAGACAGGAAAAGCGCCTGCAGCCTGCTGACTTTGTTTTAACTCTGGGGAGTTGAGCCCAGTATTCTGGGAGTGGAGAGCATGGGATGGAATTTAAGGTTTAAGGAGATCAGACAGATATGAAGGGATGAGCCCATTTACATCACATAATTTTTAAATCATCAGACGCACATTAAATTCTTATCTGACACGAATAGGGAGCCACTGAAGGGAGGCAAAATGAACCATCTGAAGACTTTTAGTACTGGCAGGCCTGACAACAAAATATTATAATACTCATGTCTGGATGAAACAAAGACGTTAATTAGGGTTTCTGCAGCATCCAAGAAAAGACACAATTTTAGCTGTGTTAAACAGTGACTAATTAACAACATTCAGCATTGTAGGTCCAAGAAATGGCCAGTAATATTTAAAAAGTTTAGTTGTCAGGGGGTTGAGGAGGTGGGTAGTTGGTTTAGACAAAATTTTAGGAAAGCGAGTCTCAAAATTTGGCAGATGAGAAACTATCTGGGATTGAACATATGAATTTATTCTGCAGAAGTAGCTGGAGACGATAAACTGATTTTGTCTCCAATCTCATCTGTTTCTCTGCAGAAGAAATCATGACCCTTACAGTTAACAGATGGCTGCTTTTGAGTGATGTTGGCTGCAGTGAAAAAAAGAAATCTAGTTGGATGCTGCTTTACCAATGGACAGAGCATGTTTGTAATGCAATACACACTCGAGCTATGAGAAGTAGAGAACTTCCAGTTTTGATTTTCACCGTTTGTGTTCTGATCAAGCCTGCCTGCTGCCGAACATGTGTTTCCTCAGTAAACCAGGGTCTCTTTCACACATCTCGTCTCTTTCATCATCTTTTCTTGGTAGAAAGTGGTGCAAGGGAATCCAGGAGACTTGAAAGAGCTGTGTTTAAGTCAATGCTACAATTTCAACAGGTTCTATCCCTGCAGTGAATGAAACGAGGACTACAGGCAGTCACTCACCAAGTGAAGCTGAAGTTGGCGGACCATCATGGCAAGTGGTAAATACAACAGCACCAACATTACAGGCTTGGACAGGTTGGTGTCACTTCAGATTTAATAATAAAGTCATCTGACACCACAGATGTGACAGGAGAGACAGTCAGAGCAGAAACCTCTATCCCATGCGTTAAAATCAAGTCAAGAGGTTACCACTGTAGTGAGAAGGATTATACATAAACTGAATGTACCTGAAAGTAATACGAAGCACCAGAAAGGTTTTACTTAGAGGATCTAAGACTTTATTCAGGTGAATATTGAAATCAGCAATAATTGAATGAAATAGTCGAACAAATCTAATTTTTTTCTAAAAATCTGAATCAAATCTGATCAAACACCAGGCTAAGTTTGGACTTTGGTCTGGACATTATGATTGGAGGAACAGCAGTTATATCCTCTGAGAAACATTTCAAAGCCAAACACAGGGTTGTGCTTCCTTTAGTGAATATTTTGAGCAAGGAAAATATCCAAAATAGACACCTGGCCAGGAAAAATTCTTAGACAGGGGATATGTCTGCATGAGCAACTGGCCTTCTGCCCAGTCTTGTGTCTTCTTGTCTGTGTGATTAGTTCATGGCACTGGGCCAACAATACATGTTTATTACAGAGACAAAGTGACACAAAGCAAAATAATTAGAGGGAAACTACAGCTTACAGCTTTAATGGGTCCCATTTAAGGGCATATGATCTACAAACTGCCTGGGCACTTTGCCAGCTACTTTGAGAAGAAAATTTACAGGTAAAATGCCAGAGCTTGTGAAGCAAACCAGAACCTTTATAGTTATAAGAACAGGAAGAGCAACTTTCTTAATGTATGCCAGTGCAATGGAGTGCAATAAACTGCCGCATGTAATTACAGAGAAGCCAGATCTGGTCTTCAAAGCAAACTGAGGCTGCTCCATTAGGCTTAGGCGGTATTTTTTTTTTCATACCTTCATAACTTCCTGACTTGTCAGCAGGATATATATTATATTAAAAAAATGTAAAAGCTGAACTGTTGATCTGAAGCCCAATATGCAATGCAGCCTGCTTCAGTAAGTGTTCCTGCACTGAACAGATCTGAAATAAGGACTCCTCTTCCGTAGATTCTTGCTGGGGTGGATAGAACTTATCAGTGGGCTGAACAGAGATGATGTGCAGGAGGTGGTGGCAGACTGACAGTTTAATACAATCATGTGGTTAATAAACTGCTTCTATTGTTGGAGAAGTTGGCTGGCTCACCTTTATCATTAGAAGTAAACACCCAAAACTCTTAAACGGGGAAGAAACATTTTTCTTTTGAACTAGTCCTGTAACAATATCTCCACCACTTGCAGTCGTCATCTTTCTCAGTTCAGCTGCTTGTTCCACCAGTAAAGACTCAATTCTGGTGGCACTCAGTTCTGGGTAGATAACTGGTAGTTGAATTGCAGTGATATATAAAAGCAGGAAAAAAATGTGTAATTTCTGTTGTCATTTTCAGCTGTAACATCAACATTTAAATATATATATATATATATATATATAGTTAAACACAGTGGTCCTATTCCTTCTATGCTCATTTTATGTTCTGTGTTGCTTTGCTCACGTCTTTAATAAACCATCCAACAGGGGTATTTCACTGCCTTTCAGACTAACTCAGCCTGAAATATCTTTGAAACTGGGCACTATCCAGGTGGAACCTATCGACCAAAAGATGATACTCTCCCTGTTGTGTTCTCGCTTGGTTTATTTTGTGTAACCAGCTTCAGCATCTGGGTCTGGCTTGTGGTTCATGCTGTGAAATAACAGCACCAAGATGTTTCCATTTGTTTGAGAGAGAGAGAGAGAGAGAGAGAGAGAGGGAGGGAGAGAGAGAGAGAGAGAGAGAGAGCACGGCGCTGGTCGAACAAGGTAGACACTGAATGAGGAGAGGGAGCCGTGGTAGTGAGAACGCCAGTGATACAGTGAAATAAAATGTTATTTTCTGATTGTTTCATAGATGTTAGGTTCAAATCACAGATAAAAACAGACAATAATTAGGGAAGCAACTAATATAAAAGAATTTAAGTTGAATTTTAGTAAAATAAAGGTCAACATAATGGCATCAGCAAAGTTTTGTTTGTTTACTGTCCCCTTGTTTATTTCTTCCCTGGTCCTCCATGGCCCCCTTTGCAGTGTATTTATCATAAACAAATACTGTGATTTGTCCAACAGATACAGTATCTTTCAGAATGTAGATTTATTTTATATTTGATTCATCTTGTTGTTATTAGATATTATGATTTTATTTTATAGTTTCTTCTAAGGAGCACTGGAGTTTACAGACTTTATCCTGCCTTCTTTTCTTTCTTTTATTCTTTTTTGCAGAACGGGTGGAGAACCATTACCACATGAAAATAACTCTTACAAATGGCATGACCTGGTGCTGTTTTAAGGGTTAAAACATCATAAAATGAAATAACTCTGATGAATGTCAAAAGTCAAAGGTGCAATAAAAAGGTTTACTCTGTCAGAGCACAAACTGGCCTTTCCATATCTGCAAAGGTTTCATTATGTTGCTGATCAATACCAGTTTCTCTATAATTATTTGTCTAAGAGCTGCAATTTCCTACTTTGAAAAAACACTTTTCACTTTGTTTTTGAACAAACACAACACTTTGTAATTCTTAAACAAAGAAAACGGTGCTAAAAAGAAAGCAAACAATGTCACAACACAGATCATTTTTGTAGTCCTTTGTGATGAATCCTCTTTTGAAGCTCTCCAGTAATTAGCACTCATTCTCTGCGCTTTTGAGAAAATGACTCTTAAATGTGTGTCTATTGTTTTCATCATGACTATGTGAGGCCCCAGTAAGTGGTGCCAGACACCTGTCAGAGGTACTGCAATCCTAGCTGCTGTGTGTTGTGTGAATAAGAACAGCAATCCATAAGCTGCTGGTTAAGGAAACTCAAATTCTGATACGTTAAATGACCAGTATCCGACTGGGAGCTTTATCTTCAAAGTGGAATTTACAATTACAGATAGAAACTGAAGTAGCCCAGCGGGTGTTCCTCATGTCCTACTGAACAACCCTGCAGCAGCTGGCGAAGTAAACAAAGCATGAAAGTGTTGCTAAAAATGCATCTACTGGACTATTGTTGCTGAAATGATGTGAAAATGTTGCACCGGTTGCATCATAAAAGTGTGAATGTGTGTGATTATTTTGCCTTCAACTGTTGGACCTTTTTCAGGCATTGTGTTTGGGTGTTGGAGCTCAGTGCTGCCAGTAAACTGGAGTGCTGTCATAAAATGTGAAACAGGATTTGACATATGGTAAAATGCATTTTTTTCAGTTTGAATAACTGTTTAAATTTATGTTGCACACCCCATTTACACCTGGTATTTAAATGTAATCTGTATGTGGAAACATTATCCAGATAAGGAAAAATGTATATGTGTAGATTTATCGTGATCAGAATGTGATCATATCGGCCTGAGCACAGTAGGTATAAATGCAGTGCTGACAACATGCTGATATCTCTACACTACATCATTATCGATACAGATATTTATTTTTAGTCAATATAGAATATAGGCTGAATTTAGAGAGCAATATGAGATGATATATAGTAAGAAATTTCTGTGTTTTTGTCAGTGTGTGCTGCACTCAACTGTGAAGCTGATCTGCTGTCAACAAGGCACACAATTTATCGAGCCACACACCGGTCCAGCAACACACTGGGACAAACAGACACAGTATTTTTTATACAAAGGAATAACTTGAAGGAGAAATCTGTGATGAATCTACTGTAATTTCTCATAACTGTATGCTATCAGCTACTAAGGTAATATGTAAAGTTGAAATAATCGCTTTTCTGACAACAATACCACAGCTGCGATTTGAAATTTTTATTCCATTATAGCTCTTAAATTGAGCAATATGTTAATGAAGTCTGGCAACAACTACACTCCAACTCCAGTGTGTGTACTTTGTTAGAAGTGGACTTTTGTTTTCAGGATAACACGCTTAGCTTTACACTGACAGACAATTAACAGTTCTAAGCCGATCAGTTTACAATGTAGGACTCGTTGTTGCTTGTCATAGTAAATTTACATTGTGGTGCTCCTCTTGCGTTCCTGCAGTGTTCATGCAGCCGTCTTCACGTCTAGAGGGAAGGGGATTTGGGGAAATAACTTCCTTCAACAAAAGATTGCATATAAAATATGGATTCAACCTATTTAGTATACCATCTATGACTCCAACTCAGTCTGGAGTGCTGCACTCGTTTTTGGAAGCACAACTGCTACATAGTACTCCTTTAATGTATTAAACGTTAATGTATTAAATCTGCCAAATTTTTCATTAAGAGAGGACAAGTAATTGAGACTTTGCCATAGACAGTAATTCACAAAGTTTATACAGTTTCCCCTTACTTAATATCTCACAAAACTGTATTTTTTTAAAGGGAGTCTGGGACTGATTTGCCTCAAATTAGGAAAAAGTCCGCACACCAGATAATGTGCTTTCTTCAGTGCCCAAGATGTGGTGGTATATTAAATAATGATCATGGAAGTATTTTCCAGTATGCAGACTATTTTTCATTTTTTGACGTACTTCTGTTCAGCACATATTAATTGCATTTGGATGTGTGCACTCATATAGACTTTCTCCAAAATCAAATTGATCACGTAGGTTTTGCTCTGGAGGACAGAGATCTGATCTCATTGAGAATAATGAGAAGACATTAAAACACCAGGTGTAAATACAAAAGCAAAGATTGAATGGTTTATTATCTGGATAATGTATCCAGACACGATCCCATTTTAAAAACAGGTGTAAATGGAGGTTGCACACATGTACAAATATAAGGGCACAGAAAAAAAGTACATGTAATTAAACAAGGGACAACTAATGTTTGTGACTGTGCAAGCAGTATACAGGGGTGGAAGTAATCAATTACAAATACTCAAATTACTGTAATTAAGAAGTTTCTTGGGGTACTTGTACTTTTATGAGTAGATTTTCAAGTCTATACTTTTACTTGTACTTAAGTATTCATTACGCCATGTAATCTACTTACTTACTGTTAAAATCATAGTTAAGTACTGAGTACAATTTTAATTCATATCCAAACCTTTCATCTGCATTTTTGTAGCCAATAAGGTGATCTGATCACAAACGGACCAATGAAAACCAGGACATATGAATAAAAAACAAAACAAAGCAGAAAAATTGAACCAGTTAAAAATGTATTCATGAATATTTAATGACTAGTCATGGCAGTAACTGCACCTCATGTAACTTTGTTCTGGTGGAGGCATTTGTTGAATAAGCGGGAAAAAAAAATCATCAATCAAAATGAAGGAAAAAAAAATACTTGTTTTGTATCTTATTAAATATTAATGATGAATTGATCGTTAGTGTTTTAACTATTGATAAAGCAAAACACAAAATTTGCAGCCCTAATTTGGAGAAGTGATGGTGACATCATTGATTAAATGTAACTAATACTCTTAGTAGTTTAATACTTTGTACTTTTACTTAAATATTTTTCTAACACCAGTACTTTTACTTGTATTTGAGTAATATTCTAGTAATGCAACAGTACTTTTACTTGTACAGATTTTCAGTACTCTTTCCACCATTGGCAGTATACTACATAATGTATTCACACTTTATTCAACATTAATTTCAAATTCAAATGCAACAGTGTTATCAATTGTTTTTGCTCTTTGTCTAACTGGCAGACTGATGGAAAGGTTGCAAATATGTGGCTGGTGCCTTGTCTCAGGAAATGAAGACTGCAGTCCAGATGTCTTCTTTGTTAGAGTACAGCAAAGTTTATGTCACAAAATGCCTTACTGCAATAAAACTCCCTGACAATATTTAGACTGATGGTCATAAAAAGGCAGTCAGTGCTACAAGCATTCTTAGCGCTTGTGTAGATAAACTGTCTGAAGCAGCCACAGGGAATAACTGTAATGCTCTTTTACAGGCTCTATTTTTCAAACTATCAATACTGGCGAGTTACGCCTGGTAGTTTGGAGAGTGCACTGTGGGTAGATAATAAAAACTAATGTGTTTGTAAGACAAAGTGCATGAAATACAAAATGTTCTAAGCTTTGTAGGCTGTAATAGGAACAGTTAGATGTTTTTAGAAATAGATTAGTTTGCTAACGCTTTGGTACCAAGTCAATGTCAAAATTCCTGATGTTTTTTTCTACCAAACATGGGATGCAATTCTTCCAGATGTGAGAAGGCTGCAGAAACACCTGCAAGTGTTCAGATCTGATGTTAAATGCCAAAGGAAGAATAAGAATGCCTAAAAGCACCAAAAAGAACAGCAAACTCGTGAACTCACCAAATAGCCCTTTACATAGAAATCACTATAAAGTGTTGTCATGAAGCTGGAATTTCTCATTTTGATTTGATACCCTGAAAAATATTGATATTCGACCATTTTTGATACCACCAGGGAAAAAAATCACTGGTATCATGGCATCACTATTAGGGACAGAATACAAGGTTGTATTGTATGAATGCAAACCTCCATCTCCTGTAGGCAAACTCTATCAGTAAGTCCTCCAATTAAAAAATTCTGAACTATCCCTTTAAAGCTGACACTGACAGTTGAAACAAGTAGGATTTTTTGATGATTTATCAACTCCAATAAAGGGTTTGTAATACTTCCTTCCTCATTGTTATTTTTTGCTATTGTTTCTCATATTTTGGAGCGCCTGGATTGCCTTCCCGTTCATCCTGTTTTTACGACTGTTTTCCAAGGACACCTGACAGTTTTTCAACTGCAGTTGAGTATACAGAGCATCTCCTTTACATGGTTACAAAGCTGCTTTACCATGGCGACCAGATCTTTGAGAGGCTGCATGCAGTTGCCACAGCCCATCCTTAAACTGGTGAGTCACAATGCGTGTATTTAGACCCCTATTATAGACGCAGAGATTTAAGACTTTGAGTGACTTTAATCAATCAGTGTGCAGTGGAAGCACTATAATTATGAAAGTGCCTTTTGTTATAATCACATGTACAGTTCAACCAACATCAAAAGAGATACACTAAGATGTTACAAGCACATTGGAAGCTGTTCATGTAACATGTATAAAGCTCTTTCCTACATGCTGATGTTCATGTGAAGGTTTTATATTATCAAACAGATGGTTCACAGAGAAACAGCTGTATCCAGCTCTCATCATCATTAAACAGGTTAAACAGTGCTGCGGCTGACCAGGTGACCTCTGAATTGCAGAGCAGTTGACCTGTCCTGGATATAATCCTTAAATAGCCTGACCTCACTTTCTACCCACAATCCCTCTGTCTTACATCTAACCACATCCTTTTATTCCCATGTGACCCCAGCAGTGGTCTGTGAGAGCAGGAGGCATTATCTGGCTATACTGGATTCCCACAGTAGTGACAAGGCTTTTCTCTGCAGACTGGCGAGGTCCCTAGCGTCCACTGCCCAACAAAAGCAGACAAGAGGCACAAGTGAGGTGTTTTGTACACAGTAACATATCTTCCATGTAGGGTTTGGCTGCTTTCTCTCTTTCAAATATTAAATTATTTTTGACTAAATAGCTCGATATCAATAATGTGATAATATTGTGGGGATGACTATTAGTGCTTCCATAAGAAAATGGACACAATGAGAGTTTTGATAAATAATAAATAGTAATGTGGATATAATCAAAAAGTGGGTAAAGAGAAATAATAAAGCAGGTAGAACAGCCTAGTAAGTTCAGAAAATTATATAACTTCCCTTTAATACAGCCTTTAAAACCAGTTAAAGACAACACAACCCTATAATGATACAAGGATATCCAAAGTCTAAGACCATATCTAGTCTCATCTCACAATATTGATATAATAACAGTGTTGCTTAGCCCTAATATTACTAAATTGTTCTTATAATTACATGCAAGGAACATAAGTCCTGCCTCTTTTATATTTATGAACAATGTCTGTTTGAAACAATACGTATCTGACACACTGGATTCACAAGGATGTGGTTTGGGTGGATGGTGGGTGTACAAAACACAGGACGTTAACACCACAGTCTGGGGTTTATGTCCAGACTCCAATGCTCAATACCAAACCAATATTTGAAACTGGAATAATACTGGTTTGATACTTAACAGATCAGAAACTGAATATCCACGAGGAACATTAAACCTCTTGCAAAACCAATGAGACCCAGAGGGTGTACAAAATACATTTGCAATGAAATCTGAACTATTTCATTTTAATTTCATACATATGAGGGCAAATTGTTAATCTATGGTTATATTTACTGGGCCAAACGTTAATATATTTAGTGTTATGGACCTGTCCTACACAATGCCTGTGTATTTTTCTGTAAACAGTACAAACCATGAGTCCACCAACAGACCTTTTCCAACATTACTCCAGGGGCATTGTGTTCACTACGGGTAATGATATGTTCTCTAAATTTACAGTGGGAGTCAGTGTGCCTTTTTTACCAGCTGACCCTACAGAGCCACCATAATTTAGAAGTGACATACAGCTGAAGCTGGTGGCCCTATGCATTTATTCTCCTTAACTGTTTAAAAACCACTGAAAGAAAACCCCTCATATAACTGGCACTTAAGACAAAACAAACAAAATTTGCTTCTCTTTCTGTGTGAACAGACCAACTAACCCACAGCACATACTGAATGCTAGCAAATTCTAATACTGAACTGTTTTTTAACAAAAAAGTATTTAAAAAGTACCTAGATTTGAGTCTACTGTGCAACGCTCTCGGTTAAAATAAGGGAATATCATGATTTTGTGTAGGTTTAGGCAACAAAAGCACTTTGGGGTTAGAGAAAGATTATCATTTGACTTTCAAATTATACTGTAATCACAACGAGTGGAAAATGTAAAACAAATGAAACATGTCAGGGAACATTTTACTGATAAATTCTGTATCAACATTTTTGTGACTTGCCAGGTAGGTTAATTAACAACATTTCCTCATTATGTTAATAGAAAATGTATTTTAGTCCACGTTTCCTTAAATAAATAATATATTTGCTGCTGCAATTTAGTTGTGTGTGAATAATTTCCAGGAGACATCTTCTAGTAAACATACAACAGTATGAACACATGAGTGCAGTTTGTTAGTTTACTAGCTGTCGTATTCTTGTTTGAAATTACAGCCGGGAAATTATGTTAATAACATGGCACATAATAATTATGAAGTACAATAATTTAGTTATGGGGGAGGCCATAGGAATGACTTTACCCAATCATTATAAGCATTCTAATTAAAAATAGTTTACCATAATTACTTTATAGTTCCCCCATCAGTACACAAACTGTTTTCGTTTTGTTTTCGCCGTAACTATTATTTTAATTAGAAAAAACTGGCAGCATTATGTTGGGCTGTAATCTTGCTGCCAAAAAGGTGATAGTTACATTAGCTGCTTTTATACAGCAACTGTTTTCTGATTACAGTCCAATCTCTCGTAATATTTAAATGGTTTGTGAACTGGCATCAGGCAGAGAAAAACTAATAATCGAGCCTTTTTTTCTTTTTGCTATCAAGGAATAATCTCATTCACTCATGCAGCAGCGGTGCTGAAATCACTTTGTTAAACCTTGCAATAAACCACACTGTTAATCTCACAATAAATCCCATTTAATCAACAATTTGCTGCAATTCTGGAGCCCTGAAATGTGATTGTTAAACTACCTAAAACTCAGACAAGCACACACTCATGCACAGACACAGTTCCATATTGCACACACACACACACAGATACACACACACACGCTGTACCAAAACGCAACAGAAACACATTTAGTACAGTAGCTTCATTACCCTTCTACAATACACAGTATGTCCCTTTAGTGTTGTTTTGCTCTCTTGTGTCGGTGGTTCCTTTATTTTTACAGGAATTATTTGAAATGCTCTAAGTGAAATGTGCTTTGAATGTGGAAACATGACATTTGAAGGATCAGTGTGTAGGATTTAGTGTTGAGGATTTAGTGGCATCTAGCAGTGAGCTTGCAGATTACAAACATTTCATCTCACATTCAAAGTATGTGTGAGAAGCCTAGGGGTAAAAAAAAATAAAAAATAAAAGTCATATTGCAATTATTTTGATAATTATTGTGACTGCAATATGATTCATGATTAGTGGGAATGATCAGTTTTGCACCTCAATTTTAATTTTCACAGAAAAAATAAACAAATAAAGTAAAATAAAATAAAATATGAAAATCATGCTGATGTGACATTTGTTGGGATCAGGAAAAACTGATTAAAAAAATAAACACTTCACTAAACACCAGCATTATAAGAACTTCCTAAAACGACAGAAACCATCTTTGGAAGACATTTATTTGACATTTGATGTTGTAGTTTGTCCCATCATCTAACATGGATGAATTTATGATCTAGCCACTCCACAGCCACCAGGCAGCGATCAAGATGTTCTGACTTCACTTTTGGGGAGCTCTCAGGTTGTCCATTTCTATATTAGTCAATGAGTGATCTCCATGGAAGAGGATCTGAGCCCTCTGTCGATATGAAGGGCTCATTGTAAGGTAAAAAAAAAAAAAAAGCATCCTGTCCCTGCCCCACTATTTTGGATTTCTGTTTAGTTTCTTAGGCTTTGCCTGTTTTAATTTTCTTGGATTTCCTGCCTGCTGCATCAGATTTAGTTTTGCCTTTTGGATTAATTTGGATTTTTTTGGACTTGTCCCTCCCTGACAAAAGCATAAGCCTCTAATTATTGACTTTTGTGTTCATTAAATTGTTTAAACTGCAACAGCTCTGCCTCTGTCTGTATTTTGGGTTTGTTATATCCATTCATGACATATTCAGCCAATAATCCCCCTAAATCTTGCACACTGGGCTGTTAAAATGTGTCTCAAAGAGCAATTATCCAAAAGTGAAAACAAGAAAGTGTCGGCTAATAATGGATGAAATCAAATTTGTGTAAATGATGTATCAAGGTAATTGCCTTTTACAAATGCATTATGCTTATTACTCACACCTGTTTTTTTCATAGAATTATTTATGTAATAATGTAATGAGCACATGCAGGTCTAATGGTACAAATGTGGTGTTTAGGATCGCTTCTCCTCTCCAGCGCTTGCGACATTAAATCTTTGCCTAATTCCCAGTATCAGCCTATGCAAAGAGGAAGCAAATCCTCCATCTGATACCACTCTGTCAATACTGTCAGTATTTGATTCTACCTGCGATAGTCTTCATCCCAATTAGTTTCCTATCTGCCACAGCCCTCTTAGTTGCCAGGTTAAAATCATTCATGCTGGCAAAGTCAATGACAATATCTTGTGAAAACCTTTTCTCAGAAAAAAGTCCTTCTTTTGTCTCTGTAAGAGTGAAGAAGCAAGTCATCACAATTGTGTGGCTGCTTTCTACAGGCTGGCTGTGTAGGTGGTACTGTAGCTGCTATGACTTTTACGGTGCTGAAAATAAACCTGCTCATTCAGAGTAGCAATTACTCTGTCATTATCTTGGCGTTGCAATTATGCCCCCTTTCTCTCTGCACTTATCACTGCAAAATATTTTCTTGTAACATCCTTTAAAGGTGCATTCAGTTTTGTTTGGCACCCATCTGAGCTAGGGCAATAAATATTTAATATTAAAAAATTGAATGATTGTTAGTGATATAAAAATCTACAGTAGACTACTGTTTCTTTTTTATGTGACACATAAAAATACTCTTGTGCACCCACAATCTGTTGTGCTCTATAAAGTAACAGCTTCATAAAACATCTACAGTAGTCTTCATAACTACAAGTATGATTAAAAAAACAAATCGATCTTTTCAGGCAGCTTGCATCTGATTCACTTCTCTAAATTTAAACAGACAAATAAAGAGAAGAGGAGGGGAAAAAGAGGACGTAGCAGTTTGTTATTTCAGGATGCTGAACTACCTGACTTGACTTATAAAAGAGTCCAACAGGGACCATTCAGTCGTTTATTTGACTGACATATGCAATAACCTGTATCACTGCAAATGGCATTCAGAGTACAAATTTAAACACTGAGGGAATTTTCACTAAGGAGAAGCTGTCAAAAAGAGGTGAAAACAAACAAAATATTGGAGACCGTCCAGAAACCCTGAAGACAAAGACAGACAGGTAGGTTACCGAAACACAATGCCAATATTGCACTGGTTCCTATAATGGCTGGTACCAACCAGAATGAATCACAGAATCCAGGTTACAATGCTTCATTTCGGTGGCACACAGCTGAGCTATCGATTGAATTATTTGCCCTCTGGCACAGACTAGGGTTGGGCAGTTGGACAAATATATAGCCTACTGATGACGGGCTAAATCTTAAATTTTATGGCCAGTTCTTGGGGTGATAATTGTCATTTTATTTGTGCATTATTTCTTTTTTTTTTTTTTTTGCTGTGTAGTTTGGATTTTATTTATATTTGGCATTTTTTCTTAATTCAAGTTTAATATGTGTATTCACTTTTGTTCTATTTGTGTTTTTTACATAACATTATTTAGAATTATTAATGATGAAAATTGACTGTTTCAGTGCCCTGATATCATTTTGGACAAGAAATTTTATTGTTAACTGTAAAATATGCCTCCATTACATATCATTGTCACAACCCTAAACCTAACCACATTTGCGGGATCATTGCAAAATTTATTAAAGTCGAGACAAAACGATTATTGTCATATGCACAGTTAAAAGTATAAAAATGTGAAAATAACAATATAGAAGACAAGAGAGATGAATAAAGATATCAGGAGAGATAAGAGAGGGAACATTATTAAGTAATTGACAAACACTATGTACAATTACAATACACAACATCAAAAAGTTATGTCCAGTATAACGGTATCAAACTGTGCATTGTAAGAAATGAAACAGCATTTATGTAAAAGTCTGTCAGGAGTGTTATCATTATTAGCACTGTAACTGTTATTTAGTGTTAAATACGTGTAGTTGGGTTTTATTTATGTGAATTTGTCTTCAATGTTGTCAGTTGTCATTTTGTGCTTCTTTAAAAAATAAATAAATAAAAGATTGTTTCAGCACGAGTATCGGAAAAGAAAAACAAAACAAAACAATACCTAGCCCTAATTGAGAGAAAGGAAAGGAGGGACATAAAGGGCTAAACAAAAGGCACTGATGCATCATCCACACAGACAAAAGCCCTCAGGGTGAATATTCTTTCCTATGAATCGATGTTATTGATACAGTTAGACATAAAGGTTATTGTAGTGGTGATGTTAGCCATTACCTACTCAAATCAAGCCATAAGGGTAAAAATGCTAAAGCATCCACCCACTGGAAGACGAGGAAAGCTGAAGGCTGGCAACAAGCCTCCATCGACCTCATTAGGTCGTAGGGAAGCTCCAACCTAACAACCAGTTTCGTCTCTTGTGAGGCTGCATATTGCACACACACACACCCCAAGCTGCTTTTCCATTATAAACCATGAAACAAACAGACACATGTAGGAACGGATGCAGGTGCACACACACACACACATGCATATACACACACACACACACACACACACACACACACACATGCATACACACACATCCACACACAGTGTCTCTGCTCCTGCTTTTTCCTGACACACCTTGTCTGCTCAAAAGAGGCTTGTAAGCCCCAGGTAAATCAGTGTTCTGCCCCACTGTACCTGTCTGCAACTGCAGTTGTTTGAAAAAAACAAAACAAAAATAAAAGTGAGGTAAGTAAAACTGTGTTTTTCATGCCTGAGCAAACTGCAAAGTCATTTCAAGCAGTTTATAATCCTGCATACGTGTCCCCACACTGACCTGGAGCTGTTGGCTGTGGTGCAGTGAAGCAGGCAGATTCTTTGCATCACAATTAGCAGATTCATAGGATTAGTGTTGATATTAGCTAAATATAAACAATTGCCTTCTATTACATCACATAAGTTGTGACCACACCGCAGCGTTATCATCACCACTGTCAAAGAAAAGACTATTTGTCACATGGTCAAACATGCCAGCCCTTAATAGCTAGGTGAAAATGGTGCATAATTTAGTTGCTTCTCTTGTCCTATAATGAGACTGTGACCAGCTGAAATATTTGCAGCCAAGCTGTCTGCTTTAATTAATTGTGGACATACAGGGCTGCGTTCACAGGAAGAGGCGTATGATCCACACAAATTTCAGTTGGTTATTATTAGCAGCGGCCTGTAATATCACCCAACACCTAAACTGTACTGGTGATTTTAACAAAATATATAAAAGTCTTCTCTCTTCCATGAAAGTATGAAAATTCTCATCAATGAAAAGTTTCAGCATCTGTGTCATTATCTCGACTTAACACATGCACAATGCAGGGGCCTGTGAAAGCACACTTCAGGCTAATGAGCCATATATGTCAAATATTCTCTCCCTTGCTTGGTGAAAATTGAATTTTGGAGGATAATGACTGCATGTGTGATATTTCATGCCTACAGTGTAACCCAACTTACTAAAATCGGATTTGGAGCAGCGCCTTCCATCAGTTCTGCAACCGCACAATCAACAAACCACAGCTTCAGATACAAGAAGTGATGCTGCAAAAAGGTCGCTTTGCCAGATGGACTGGTAGTAACAACAGGAACAGTAATCTTGTCTTGTGGCCATCACTTGAAAATGATTGATTGAAATGTATTATTTTCATTCACTGTTTAGCTAGTCTGGGATCACTAAGAGGTGTGCAACAGAGGAAAACCAATCCATAATTTATAAGGCAAGAAAGATTAAATTTCTGATGTGTGAAGGTTGGATAGAATATAACAAGATGTAAAAAATCACTCTGTATTAGCATAGTACTTTTCAAAAGTGGTGGTTTTGCAGGGTCTATTATGTTGGAGCTTTCTGTAAAATGCTTAAGCGAATTGAATCAGCCCTTTGTAATGACATTAAATTGAAGAGTGAGATTGGACCTCAAAAGCCTTATTAGAAGGTCCCTGACTCTATCGGTACACTTATTAAAAAAAAAAAATACTGTGTGCTTCAAGGAGCAATGTCAAAGTCCCTAGCATTCAAGAACAGTACAGCAGTCCAAATAGTGATAGGATAGTGTTGCAATCATTTCAAGTGAAATGCAGATGCACTTTTGACCATTTAGCCATGTTTATTATGGCTGCTATCTAGCAGAAGGCTACCTGCTGCCAGAGCCATGTAGAGTAACAGTAATGTTAACTAGGCACGTTAAGTAAAATTCACAACACATGGCAACTATTTCAACAGATAGACAATAGACGCAGGTGTGTGGCACCAAAGTGAGGGACTGTAATTTGTGTTGGAATTCAGTCCAGTGGGTATTGGTTGTGTGGGAACTGGTGCCACGCTGGCACTGGAATTCGGTACCCAACCCTTGGCATCACACATGATCCTGATACAGCTACTTCACTAAAAATAAAATTCCCAACAGCTGCCTGTTGCAATTACATAGAACAACATGAGTGTCCCACCGGAGTCATGTTTCTGGTCTACTGACAAACTTAAGTCCAACTTTCACAGCTTTTGTTGGCTGGGCTGCCGCAAAGCTGGGGGCCAGCACTATAAACCAGAAAGTCTGCGACTGACTTACTGTGTGTGATGTGTGATGATGTTACACCATTGGTCATTCCTGTGATGGAGTTTCCCCATTGGCTACTGCTCTTTCGAAATGAATATGTGTGAGAAGTCCTAAATTACGTGCTCGGGTGATGCAAGAGGTGCAATGATGTCAAGTTTGGAATGTGCATCCTCACACTGGGGACACTGCCTTGAGCATAAACATAAACAAAGTTTTACAGCGACGCATGGACAGTCCACCTCCTGTGTGGATCATGAAAACTTCCTCATTTTAAATTAAAAGCCCTCTAGCTTTTAATACTGTACCCAGTCTAACCATATACTATGTGGTTCTGACCTTTTGACCTTTTTTTTTAAATCTTGTGTTGAGCCTTGAGGAGCATCTCAAAATGCTTGATGACCTCTTTTACCAGCCACTTGTTCTCTTTATTTCTCTGCTGTTACCAAAATGAGCCCGACCCGCCTCCAAGCAGGCTACAGTGATGTCTCGCCGACCGCGGCCAACCCATGGCGACCCCCCTTTCCTCGCCCTCAAACAAGCTCGTGTTGTGATCCTCTGCTCATGTCTGTGTAGGACAGGAGAGAGAAAGATGTTTCTGTGTGTCTGTGTGTTCAGCTCTCAGTTCTTTAGAAGATAATCTCTGTGGTTTGAAGTTTAGTTGCTGCTTTTACATTCAGGTATCTGCTCTGTTTTACTGTCATGTACACTTTCAGCCATACAGGAGTAGTGTCAAGTTGCCGCTGACGAAAACCAAACATTTCCTGACTTTGCTACTTTATAGTAAAAGCATTTGAATGACATAATAGCATGGGACTTTGATTTATAGGAAGTTCAAGCTACTTGTCAGTTAAGACACGCCTTTACACAAGTAAACCTGTTCTAAAAGAAATGCAAATCCCCACTTTACTGTGCTAAAGAACTGTCAAACCAAGTCAAGCCAGTACATGTGTGTGGAAAATGGCTAATGAACAACGAGGGATCATTTGAAACCATCTCAGCGCAAATTATATCAGTCAAATCAATGCATAGGATTTAATGGCATCTAATCAGGAGGAGGCAGAGTCCAACCTGCTGAATATTGCTCACCTCACACTGCCCTTCCAAGCCTATAGGAGAATCTGTGGTAGCTATGAAACTGGTTAAAAATACACACAAAAAATCCCTACAAAAGGGCATATCTAGAGTCATTGTTTGATTTGTCCGTTCTGATCTACCGTAGAGACATGGCAGAAACATGACAACCCCTTTGGATGAGAACTCACACCCCCTGTAGATATAAATAGCCCATTCCAGTATAACAAAAACAACGATTCTTATTTTCAGATGATTATACACCAATGAAAACATATTTATGAACATTATATTCCATTTCTGCCACATTCTGCCAATAAATCCCCATATATTTTACACATTCGACCTTTTATTTAGAATTTCAAACAATTTCCGTCTGACACCTCTAGACACCTCTACACGTCTTTCATCTCTGGAAAAATAACCAGTAATTTTATACAGACTATTGTATTATACTTTATAATGTGCTAACATTGGGAACAAAGAATTTTAATTACAGTCAAGGATGGAAATAAACTCCTTAAACAGAAATGTCTAATCATCCTGTTAAATGTTGCTGACCTAGTAAGTCCCTTGTTCCATCTATTGGAGACCTGATTATTTCATAACTGGGGTTTCAGTTTCAGAGATTAGAGCTTGCAAGAAGAAGAAAGTATGTGATTGGACAATAATTTATCAAAGCTAAAACCAAAAGGTCATACAGACAGATGGATCTATGCCTGCTTTGTTCACCAAACAAAAGACTCCCAGACTCTTCAGGAAAATGTCAAGGAAGCTGCCACTGGAAGGCTGTTTAGTACAACCCCAGCTTTTATTTGGCACTTGACACAAGAGGTTAAAAAAAAAAAATCAATGACACATGAGTCATCACCCCCTTTCATCTCACTTTCACCTTTAAAATTTGGGACTTTTAAAGGCTGAGATTCAGGGCCAGAGAAATAGCTTTTAAGTGAGCGGTGTAAATATTTTTTCTTTCCGCACCTTGAGGGTGTGTGTGTGTCAGGCACCATCTGCTGGAGCTGGACTGATCTGGAGCTAGTGCTACTCAAGTCTACAGGGAGACACTCTTGAATGGACCACACATTACTGTTTGAGGGTATTCAGACCAAACACACTACACAGCGAGATAATTGGGAAGAAATTTCATTTCTCCTGGGAACAGCTGTTCTTTATTTCTACTATTGCTATTATTCCTCATTCTTTCTTTTCTCTTCTAATAGTCATCCTGTCAATTCCCGCACATTGTCTGTCATCCCATTGGTACCGATTGTTCACTGGAACAGTCAAAGAATTCCCTTGTGGACATGGAAGTAGTTTTAAAAGCCATTTACCTCAGATTTTTTCGCAAAGCTCTTGGAAAGCCATTGCCAATTAGGGCCTTTTCTGTCCAGTGACACTCACTGTGCATATGTGTCTGCATGCAGTGCACACATACAAGAAGGTGCCTGATATCCTTTGACAGTGCAGCCTAACTGTAGCTAAAGCACTTTCACACCTCTCAGGGGATTATATTGTGTGTGTGCATGTGTGTCTGCAGGTCCACAGCAGATCAGTGAGGTAGTCATGGAAAGGTTCACTGTTCTTGCTACGCAACCTGAGTTTTAACTGCCTGTTGCCCATGCTACAAAAGACCAAGACCAATGGGCTGTTTGACAAATTAAAAATGCATGATGGTGCATTTCTACCCAGCAGAGCATCAGGTGTGCATACATTATTTTGGTCTGCTTTTAACAGGAAGCAAGTCAGTTACAGGAGCATGTATTGACAAAAATCTGTCAATACAATATGTATCACAATACAAGGGTTACAGTTCATTATATTTTGATAGTGCCCAGGGTTAAAACACAACACAAAACTAACAAGTACCACAAATCTTTGCATGTTTTACAATGCGACAATACAGTGTTTTTAAAACTCAATACATCATCAGGAAACATCCATCCATTTTCTGTAACCGCTTATTCCCAAAGGGTCGCAGGGGACTGGAGCCTATCGCAGCTGACATTGGGCAAGAGGACAAGTCACCAGTTCATTGCAGGACTGACACATGGAGACAGACAACCACTCACACTCACATTCACACCTACGAGCAATTTTAGAGTCACCAATTAACCTAGCACGCATGTCTTTGGACTATGGGAGGAAGCTGGAGAACCCGCAGAGAACCCACGCAGACACGGGGAGAACATGCAAACTCCACACAGAAAGGCCCTGACCCAGCCAGCTGGGGGAGTCAGGAAAAATAATATTGTAATTTACATCCCTCGTAGATGTACGATAATTATCACATTTGTACCTTAATTTTAACATCTGTACAATATATGATAAATAATTCCAAAAATGGTCAAATGCACAATAGTTTTGCCATTTCAATACTCCCACAACAAAATCTTTCAACCAATCACACCAGTACCACTAATCATGGCATCATGTCTGCACCGTACTCATCAAGCAGCTGATGAAGCAGTGGTGGAATGTGTAGATCTGGGGCTTTTGGCTGTGGCAATAACTGCATTACCGAAATACCACAGTCACATGATGCCTACCACAGGGTTGAGCTCATTGCTGTTATCATTGCAAATTTTATTGTGAAGGGTCAATCTCAGGTTGAGATCAGTGCATTGATTTGTTACTACACCGACAGATTGGTGCTGTCACACACAAGTCAGAGACACAGCCTCTGATTGGTCGACAGACTCAACCCAAGGCATGTTGGTGTTGCCTGTGAAAGATGGAAAAACTGATGAATATCTCCACAGGACATTCAGTGTTGGGTTTATCATTATGGAGTTATTTTACTATGTCTACAAAAAAGACACTGCAGTTCAAGGCTGGATTACAAACCCTCACTACACTAGTGTTAGCATTAGCTTAACATTAGCCTTTCCTGCTCCTGCTTGTCTTGGTCTTGAGAAGCTGCAATGTTTATTAACCTACACACTGCAACATATACTGTACATTTACTGCCAGATTGACAGCTTACTGCTAAGTTAACGTTTCTGCTCTGCTAGCAGCACTTACAGACTGCTGCTTGCTCTCCCTCTCTTGCACGCCACACATTCATTATGCACTGCCCTATTACTCAAAGGAGCTACACTATACTGATGACAGTATGCAGTTATTAAGGCAGTCTGGGTAAACCACCATCCTGTGGGAATACGCTGCTTACTTTCAGCGCCTTGGTGCACAGTGCAGTTCAGTGTAGCATCCTTCCACTTCCAAGGTTGTTTCAGTATATATGATAGTTTGTTGTTGCTCATGCTACAAAAGACCAAGACTAGTGGGCTGTTTTCCAAATGAAAAAGGTGTGATGATGCATTTCTATCCAGCAGTGTGTACACACTTATTTTGGTCTGCTTTTAACAGCAAGGCAGTCACTTGGCAACATTGTGCATTTGCATGTTCATGTATTCTAAATATAAAGATGAATTTGTGAACGTGTTTGTGATATTCAAATGTTATCAACTGCACTGTAAAGGCAAAGAACTCAGTACTGTGTGTGCACACCTCACCATGTTACTTATGTAGGCACTCAAAAATAAAATATGTGTGATGGCAAATATAATTAGTGTTAAAAAATGAATTTTCAGTGAAACAAAACAACAAGCAGAGCCTGTGCATTGCAACAAAATACCCCACATACTCATTCAGAGTTATTACTCAGACTTATAGCATCATACTGTTAATATACACTCTATGGATCAATGGGTACCACGGACACACCATTAATGCACAGACAGACCAACCAGCTGACATAACTTTCTCAGCATATGACTGTAACCTGGAGCATAACCAGATCATGATGGATCTCCTATTGGCTTTTGGACCTAATTGGTTCCTCCACCCTTTCGGTGATGATGCTGGTCCCTGGGGTGTTGACGTATTTGACATGCTGGGGAATGGGTTGCAGGAGAGGGAGAATGTAGACCAGTCCGATACATTTGCACAGAGCCAATACAATTAAATGATTTACCTGTCAAAATACAATGGGGCTGCTGAGCCACGTGACCACCGTACATACACTGTAAACATGCAGGAGGAGCTATAATGATGTTTTGGACCTGCTAGAGTGTCACATGTGCTTCATGTTGTATTACTGAGATGTCCAGTAATACTACTGCCAGTTAGAGGAGCCAATGTTTACAATGTCTGTAATACAGAGGCCATTTTGAGCTTCCAGTTAGTGTGCTTTAGCTTCTGCTAAAAAGATAAACTATTTACATTTCATCCTTTAGTTCACTTATGTTTCAAACAGAACCACACACAAAGGTCACTGAAGCTCTCGTGTTCATTCCTTTTTGGTTTATTCTGGTCTAAACAATATTCGCTCTGAGCTTTTTTTCTGCTTGCACTAACACAACTGTGGGGAAAGTGCAATGATTATCAGCATTCCTGGTCTGCTGTAAGAGCCGTGTTACCTGTGCATCATGATTAGAAGATGTTTGTGGACCTTGTCTGAAAGCATCACAAATAATTATATATGTATCAAAGTATGCATGGCGTACTAGACATTTACTTAGAATTTACCCTTTTTTTCCATAAATGTGCAATGCCCCACTGAAAAACTACTGTGACATCGCCAAGAGTGTCCCTATTGTAAACTGCATATCTTCTGTCGTATCTTGTAAAACTGAAAGTAATGCTTCAGTTTTAAAGGTCCAGTGGGCACAATTTTCTGGAGATGTACTTGCAGAATATGGCAGAAACTGAATATAATATTCTGAAGAATGTTAAAACACTTGCATAAAAACACTTAGGCTAAAGTTTCCCTTAAAATTTAATCTAATGATGGAAAAAAAGAAAGGAAGGAAAAAATTAGTTGCATAAAATCACCATATGGATTTCTTTAGGAAGACCCTTTAAGTTCTGAGTGTTTGCTCATAGCTTCCCTTATGTGTTGCTAGAAGGTCCTTAGTAACAATTTTCCTCAGAAAATTTGAAGGGACCCATAAGAGTCCTTAAAAAAGGGAAACAATTTGTGCAACATAAGACAATGGCTGAATACATGCTGAGTGAAAAGGAGGACACATTGTATTTGACAAGGAAAAATCAGCTGGACACTGTGAGTGATGTGCAACTTGGTAGAGGGTACAGATTTAGATTTTCAACTCCAAATGTTGTGTCACCACCCGTCACTGTTTCATATTGAAGCACAGGATACCCTTTAGTCACTAAAGTCGAGCAGTTGTGTGAGATGCATTGGTTAACATAGTGAAATTCTTGCAGTTTGATTAGGTTTAGGCAAAAAAAAAACCAACAACAACAAGTATGTTACATTATGTACATGACATCACTGAAGCAACTCATAAGATGAAAGTCACATGATATAAGTCATGTGTGGTGTTATGTACCTTAAAACTTTTAGTACCATTTTGGTTTTACATGGGACACAAACCCTGGTTTTCTGGGTGAAAGTCCTGTTCGAGCCATCCATCCACCCCACCTCTTTCATGTGACTTTGTCCCTCTATACACTATGTCAGCAGCCTGGTCCATCTCATTCAGCTGCAGAGGAGTTTACAGTGAAGTCACTCCTGGTCTATCTTTTTCAGCTGCTAATGGATTCTGTGCATGTCAGTATGAGTCGTTGAGAGGCGGTGACAAAACGTTTGCATTTGAGGAGTTGAGATCAAATGATCAGGAATGAGACTGGTCCAGAAGATCATTCATAACAACACTGTATTCAACATCACTATGTGTTGATCAATAGAATTTTTTTCAAAATACAAAATATTACACTTCATAATGTGTTGTGTTCATTACACAAGCTATGGGCTGGGTCCAAATTGACTTGTCTGTCGGTCCAGATGTGGACTGTGGTTCAGACTTTGGGAAGTCCTGTCCTTCACACTTGTAAGGGGAGACTGAGATGAGGTGTTTGCAATCCGCAAGGTCTCCGCTATATGTCACTAAATCTGACACACTGCTCCTTTAAGGGGTTTGATATTTTTTTCTTATGGTTTTGAGCACACTTGCACCATCCCGGCATATTTTGGATTTCTCAGGAGAAAGGCTTTCAGATGTATCTGTTTAATAAATGAGACTGTAATTTCACAGACCGGATCAAATTTGGGTGGCAGAACCCCGTAAACAAACAACATTTGCTTGGGTTTGTAATTGGATTTAATAAGCAGAAGCTGTGACACAGTGTTGTTTTTGTTGAGTGCATGTCATCTCTCTTGGGAGCAGTGTGTTGAATTTAAATGTCACTATTGACTGACCAGCTGCATCAAGTGATTTGGCTTTAAATCCCTTAATTATTGTACCAATAATGAGCCTTATCCACTTAAATACTGCATTAACACTTTAATGTAAATCCTTACATAAGCCAGTCACTCATAATGTAAAGCCATTGCTGATCTGCACATGGCATGCTCTGGAATCTGAGTCCTTGTTCCTGGTATCTTTTCTTTTTCCTTTTCCTGCTGAGATAAATATCTGTTTTCAAATGGACACCTGTCAGGAAACATGCAGTAGATTTGATTCAGTGAAGCTGTCTGTGTCAAACAGCTGGACCTGACGAGTGAGCGCGCCATCAGGCAGCTGTGGCGAGGCTGTTTTCTTCACAACAAGGTGTGACAGATCAGAGACGTGAAGGTGTCCAAATCATATGGACAAACAGCATGTCTCAAGACTGTCACCGGTTAGACAGCAAACAGACAGAACATCCAGTCTCAGCAGATATTCTGATATTTAACTAAAGATGCTTTCACTTGGGATTAACTGTCCTCTCCTCTCTATTAAGAAACCGTTCAAATCATTCATTCATGCCAAAGTGGAGTTGACATATCTAATTTTCCTTGTCCTATAAAACCTGACAGTGTCCTTTTTACTGACAGCACAAATTTGGCAGCTGGGTGTTATGTCCATGGCTGAGCTATCCAGAGATCCATCAGCTGATTTACAGAACAGCTGCTGACCAGATGTCACATCAGTTTTTTGTTATCATGGAAGGTTTGGTAATATTATTAACCGTGTTTGTTTGTTCTTTTCCCTTTTTGTCTTCAATTACTGAGTCATTAACATGACTATGGCCTGACATCAATATCCACAACATCATGATCATCACTCTTACTGCTGCAACTAATGACTATTTTCATTACTGATTAATCTTCTGATTATTTTCACAGTCAGTTTATTAGTTGTTTGTATAAAATATATCTATAAAGTGTCATAAAATGTAAATCAGTGTTTCCCAGATAATGTCCTCAAATGTCTTGTTCTGTCCACAACTCAAAGATATTGAGTTTATTGTTGGAGGAGTAAGAAAATTTAAGAAGCTGAAATTAGCAAATTTATACTCAAAAAAGTAAAAGGTAACGTTTTCCTAAAAATGATCTATGGACTCATATAAATCATCACCTATGACCCACTTGAAATGCGAGTTTGTGGCTGTATCTGCAGAGAACCTGCTCTCCCTGTATTTTGCAGTGCTCAGGATGAACCAAAAACATTGATATTTGCAGTCTTGGCATATTTCAGGTATGTTTTAAGAGCAACTCTGACAAATTCTACGAATTCTACCAGTAATTAATGATCAGAACATTTGGCGATTAATTTAGTAGTTGACAACTAGTGGATTAATTGATTAATTGCTGCAGCTTCAATCACTCTGTCACTTATTTGGAAAATAGCAAACTTGGCGTAGGGGTGCATGATGATATCAAGGAAAAACGCACTAAAATACTGTAAATCTGTGTTTAGAGGGACCAAATGCAGACATTTGAACACTAATACAACACTGCAGCAACATCCTACATCACAACAAGGTCACTATAAACTCTCTGTTACAGTCACAGATAGTACCTTCTTAGCCTGCACACTTGGATCAGGAGAGCTGCCTGCAGATAAACCTCCTCACTGATATTGTCTGATGCTGTTGTTAACTTGTAAAAGCCGCTCAGCTCAGAGTGTTTATGGGATCCAGGACGAGATGTGCAGCCAGAAGAGAACAGCCGTCACCTGCCCTGCACGAAGAAGCGCCGTGTCGAGGACACGTCGCCTCTGGAGGACCCACCACTAATTACAAACTGGAAGGCACAAACACATCTGAAATAATCAGCGCTCCGTGGGCTGAGAGGAACAGCTTGACACGGTCAGGCTCACACACTGCCACGGATCAAGAATCAAACTACAGCTCACTCACGGCACTTTTCCTGCACTGGATTACACCGAGAGCAAATGTTTGCTTTCAGTTGTTTTACATTTAATGTTGACCCGGATCAATACTGTAAACTATCGACCTGTTATACAAATAAATTCGCCATATGACGCGTAGCTGTGTATGTGCAAAGAATGACCGACTCAAAGAGTTGGAAATGGGCGAATAATGCGCGTTAGGCTGGAAACAGCAAATTCACCTTGAAAGTTAATATCTCTGGAATCACAACCAATAAATCACTTTCTATCACGCTGGCTCTCTCATTAGGGAGGACTGGACCAGTGATCCACAGGACAGAGACGCTTTTATTCTTTAGGGCAATTTTTATGGCTACAGAGTCAATGAAGCTATAAATTATCATGTTTTTTTGCCAAGTTTGTCTTATCACACAGGAAGAAAAAAAAAAGAATTGTCTTACCTTCACGCCATAAGTTTGACTGAACCTTTGTTTTTACAGACACCGGCTGTTAAATCCAGAACATCCACAGTTAACTCCCACTGTATCCTTCATTTGCTCTGCACATTGTTTACTCTTTATAAATGAATCGAGTCGGAGCAGTGGCTCGGGTGCGAGGCATCAGTACAGGCTGGTAGCAAGAAAAACTGAACGGGTGATGAGAGCCAAAAAAATACACAAATAAGAATGTTAAAACTGTTTTAAATCATCGACTGTCTCCCGATTGTTTAGCAAAAAACTAAAGGAACAATTTTCTTCTATTTCTGTCGCCAGAGAAGTGAAGCAGAGGCTGAAAGTGTGCGGTGTCCGTCTGGTGTCCAGGAGCTTTACGCACGGAGTTACCTTCAGTACTGACGGAGGCAGGAGACGCGGAGACTGTGAAGAACTGTGGAAATCAAGGCGGGGTTACATCTGTTTAAATCCCGGCAAGGACGCATGTTTCCTGCCTGGATGAAACCTTATATTGCCTTATTTTTTTTCTCACATTTTTCGTACTCCACTGTCCATATTGCGTCATCGGCTGCGCTTTTTTGTAATTAGTAAGTGATGGGGAAAAAAGAGCACAAATGGGGATATAAAGTATGTCATCATCTGATGCTCCAGGGCATTAGAGAGAGAAATAATGTAATAATGATGGAGCACCAGGGTTGCGATGACTACAAAATTTTTTTCCGATACAATTATTAATTAAAAATGTCGATAATAACTTAATCCAAGTACCATAATACTAAAACAATGTAGCTAGTCTATTTTCCTTTTACTTTCCATCTTTTCCATTTTACTTTTGGATGACCTTAATACAATATATGGTGAAAAGTTTTAGACTTTTATATGTTAGTTGTAAATTCATTACATCATGCTCAAGCTTCAAGTAATCTGCCATAAACTTAGACTTGTCACCCACACATCACCCAAGGTGAAGTCACAGCCTTCTGGTGCACCTAACTGCAGAAAAAAAATCTGAACTGAAGTGGCGAGAGAGAAATTATTTTTTGATCCGATTTGAATTGTGCCACAAATCACACATATGTTTGTCAATTTAAAAGATACATTTTCAAGTATTTTGAAGACACAATTAGACTACAAACCCAGAAGTCACATGAGTGATGTCAGGACTTTCTCCCTCCAAAAGCTATTTTTAGCTGCAGAGGCAAGGATGCCTGAGTGTTTCCCTGAGATTTTTATCACAGAAAAGCAGGTCTTACTCATCTTTTCCCTTCACTGAGGATAACTGGACCAAGAGTCGCTGGATAAAACACTTCAAGTAACATAATGTCACAAGGGACACTAACCTTTTGTGTTGATGGCCTCTGTGTAGCTATTGTTAGCAGCTGTTCTGTGTAGCTAATGTTTGCTGTTGATCTGTGTAGCTAACATTAGCAGTTGTAGCTGACATCAGCAGATGTAAATAACATGTGTGGTTGGTCTTGCCTGTGAATGGTTCTTTAAATTACCTCATGATAATGAACTGATTTTAAGATTAACTGGTTTCACTGAGACCAGACTGGTATTGTGAGACTTGTAAAGCTAATAACCTTCATTTTTACTAAATGTATCAGTAATCTGATTGCACTTTTTTCTGTAAATGAAATACAGTTACCTTTTTTGTATCCTAATTATGTAATGCCGTTACACATGATCTGTTACCCCCAAAACCCGAGCAAACATTCATGTCAGGGACTAGGTAATGTAGTGGGAAATTAAACAAATAGGTGGGCTGTAGTGGACTGGTTCTCTCTCTGTCTTACCCCTCTATGCCTTGTCTATCTCTGTCTCCCAAACTCTCTCTCTTAGGAAACAATAATTATTTTTCTCATTAAAATAAATTATTATTTTATTTTACTTTTCTCCATTTATAAACCCTGATGTTATTTAATAACTGATGTGTCAGTCCTCAGAGCTCAGCCGACAGTCATTCCTGCCGTGTAATCAGGAACCAGTTTCCACATGGGATGCTTTGTGAATGCAATTAACTAGCTGGAAGGAGAGAAAACCAGTAGTATGTTGTGCCCTTAGGATGTGCATTGAGACACAATGTACCATGAATTTCACATCACATCACTCAGACCTGCAGACTTGAGATGCGTAGAAGACAAATTAAACACAGACCAGCTGCTTCAGTCTGTCCATAAAGACAAGTCCAAACCAAGAGAAGAGCAGTTTGATTATTAACTTACTGTAATAGTCTTTCATCAGGACCCACTTTTGACCTTGTTGCATTGAAATAGGTAGTTTGATTGTAAGTGTCAACTGCTCCCAGCCACATCCCAAGTGCTTGTGAAAGGATACAAGGACTGTTGACATAAGTTTGTCATGACATACTGTATGTCAGACGTATAGCACATGAGTGTTTTTGAGTGCTGCACAGGTTTTCCACATTGGCTTTCTTTCTGTAAACAGTGTTTGTTGTGTCTGAAGTGCATCCTCCTGGAAAGCAGCAGTGATGATCACAGACTTGTGTATGGAATTGTGCTCCTAGAGAGTTTCTATCATCATTTATAAGGATCGCATGTATGATTTTATCTAAACCTGGCAAACAAGTTCACGTGCATGTAATCAACATTTGTTTGAATATTCAGTAGCTTTACATCACCCTGCTGCACTCCTTCACACAGGTGATATTTTTGTTAAAGCGCAACCTGGTTAATATATATCACAACATAGTATAGTTACATTCAATATGAAATAATCCACTGAAATTTAATAAATTGCCAAAGATTCAACCAACAAAAGTATAATATAGTATTACATTTTGTGTCTCCTGTTAGCTGTATGTATGTAGTATTAAAACACTATTTATACACATATTTCAGAATAAGTCCTTTTTACAAGAGTAGATTTTAACAGAGGCAGAATTAGTAATTTTTGGACCGAAGCCAATAACAGGCATGGGGCCCTAGACGTCCCTTTATCTCCCCCATTTTCAATCCTTTCATAAATTATAAGTCATAAAAATGAACTTGTATTTATGGTGATGCTGAGGATGAATTAAGGAGTCTCACAGCCTGAGGAAAGAAGCTGTTCTGAGGTCTGGTGGTAGGGCAGCAGGGCAGCAGGGCAACAGGCTGTGGCTGTGTTCAGTAGTATCCTCCTGCTTCCTCCTTTTTTCAGCAGCTAATGTTGTAGCTTTATTTCATTTTTCAACAGTCTGCACACCTCACAAAGCTGTTTGTTCACACAAGTTGACTTTTGTCTTCCTAAATAATTTCAGATGCACAGTAAGACCATGGAGTAGTTGTGGTGAGGCACTGAGAAACTCATTAATTAAGCATCCTGATGCCATTTTCATGTGTGGATTTTTAGAAAGACAAAATTAGGAAAAAAGTAAAAGAAAAAACTTTCTTAACTAGAACTTTATGAGGTGTTTTACGGGGCCCTTTGTAGCCTAAAGCAATCACCAACCTTTTAATGTCAAGTCCCCCTCTAGATTTTAATGTTAGTATCTCCCAACTTTTACATAAACATTTTGAATGCAACACTGTTACTGTTACATTGCTCTGGACATGTTGTACTGGGTCCATTTTTTTGTGCATTTTGGTCATTCCTGGTGCAAAACATGACAAAATGCACACACATACACAGCTAGTGTAGGCAGTTTATTTCATAGTTTCATAATAACCTTTAAGCATAATGTAACTCAAGTGATAAGGTTAAGCTCCACTGAATTAAAAATAATCTTCTTCATTATTTTGCATTCATATACTGTAGCCTGTCAGTCTACTCATCTCTTTACACTAACCTCCAGTAATGCCACACACCTGCCAGATTTATTGTATTATTTCTTTCCTACTGCAAAAACTCTCAAGCCACTAATACCACCTGAAGTTTCCACTGCATTTGCTTCCATGTAAAATCTAGCTGCATGCAACAAGTCTAGAGATGTTCCCCTGGGGCTGCCAAAAGGCATTCTGGGATATTAAGGAAACAAGTAATTGAGTGTAAGCAACACAGGCTGAGGGAACAAAGCAACAAGCTAAATTAGAACAACCAAACCCCTCGCAATGGATGAAACATCTCAGATTAGTGATCCAACCTGCATGTGGAATTTTCCTCACAAGGAACGGCTTTTCTCACTTTTGTACTCTAGTGGGGACATCTGTACTTGAGCAGGGAGCCAAATCACAGTTTAGACTTTTTCACTCATTCGCACATACACACACACACTCAGATGCATACGCCCATACAGTACACACACAAACATGCACAGTCCCCAGGCTTGTTGTGGGAGGCACAAACACATCTAACTGCTGACTGCCATAAGGCAACATTGCAGCCTGGTGCTGTCTGATATGGCCTCTATTAACTTGAGTTGATGAGTGGATGTTGGCAGAATGCTAAATAAATCACAGCAGCTTAGCTGACGGTGCTCAGTTCATGCTCCTTTACACGCTGGCTTCACCCTCGTGTCATGCTAATGAAACGTTCCACAAGCCACCGAGGACTTCTGTCAGCCCACAGATCCACAATATTGCGTATAATCTTTATGTCAGAGGGTACGGGGGTAATTGGCATCCATTTTTAGCCTCATGTTGAACAGGACTTGGAGAGACAGATTGTGGATTCCAGACACACAGGCTCCTCTCTCAGCCTGGCCACGACACAAAACCACCACCAGTGAGCGGATGCCGACTTGAGGTGAGCCAGGGAAAGGCACAGACCTGGCAACACGGAGGACGCCACTGTGACACAAAAGCATCTCACTCCATCTTTCTGTCACAGCAACACATAAAGCAGAAACCTTTCTAAATACAGTCAGACAAGCTTATAAACTATGATGCTTTGCTATAAATGCTATAATTTAATTAATTTACTATTTTTGTGCCTTATTTGATTGGAACACATACAGTATACATAGACAAGCTGAAAACAGCCATCTGATGCATAGTGTTTGTAGTGAATACTAATTTGCAACACTAATCCGAAGAAGGTCTTTTATTAAATAAGAGATTGAAACAGTGAGGCAAAAACATGGTAAACTGAACACAACAAAATATCACAAAACTAAGTAAAAACTGAGTATAGCAAAAAAGACTAAAGTACAAATTTAAAGACACTACATTTAAAAACAAAACATAAATACATATTGCTGAATTAGCGAGGATTTGTTGCTTTCTTAAAAAGTCTGAGACTAGTGATCACGTGGCATTTTTGAAGACTAGGCTCTTTTTGCAGAAAAAGCTGAGCAAATGTGGCAACGGTGGCGCTTTATTTACTTTTTGTTAGTAAAACTCAATTGTAAAGACACTCGATATATTTAATTTCAGTCAACCAACCAACTACAATATGAAAATCCTGCTTTTACATTAACTCAGTGTACATAAAATAATATAAAATAGACATGAAGACATAACAAGATTGTTATTGTAGGCATACAACTAAATTATCTGGTAACTTTTGAAAACAAGAATCAAAGCATAAAAACAAGAATAAAAGAAAGGATAAGAAGAATTAGCAAGATAAATATCATGAGGTAACATCCTCTATCTATTGAGACAGAGCAGGTACACTGACAGTACAACTTACCAACTTAAACTTTCATTTTCCTCATTAATATTATTATTATTTGATTTTTTTTTTATTTTACTTAAATAACAGTTATGTACCAGAATATTTTTATGGAGTGATATTAGTGCTTTAAATAAAGAATCTGAAGACTCCACTGCTGCCATTGAGTAAGATCCTGAAAGTGAATCATATTTTATGCACCAGCAGTCATCGTTTTACAGCTGACCTCATCCTTTAATTAATTGATGATATTACCACTGGTTAGCACTAAATAAGTGTGTGACATCCTGCGCTTGACACTGAGTCTGGTTCCCTTGCTGGCAGTCACACTATAACCTGACATAAACTGTGTTGACTGAGACAGAGAGACAAAGAGTTTGGGCATGACTGCCAGTTTGGAGGATGATGATGATGACAGCAGAGAGGTACCACTGAGAGGAGTTAAGGAGATGAGGAAGAGAGAGAGAGATGAAGGCAGGGAGGAGATACCAGCAGCTGCCTTTCCTCCAGGGAGAGTGGGGCATTTGAAGCATCAGACTGACAATATTCTACACTTTTCATATTGTAAGCACATCCCTATAAAAAAAAAGCCAAACCCAAAACTGAATTGATCCCAGTAAAGTTTTGTCTGGGCAGGAAAAGTCTGGTATAGCCTTTTCCTCTGAGCTATAGAGATCAATTGTTTCCCAAAAACTTTTTAAAAAACCATCAGTGGGCTACACTGCTGCACTCTGTGACATATTTCTTCATTACCATGAACATGGGCACTGTGTAGTTCATTCTGAGTCTGTCCCACTGACTGTTGCACCGACTATGTATTAATCTGACACTTAAAATAGTCCCTAATTAAAGCACAGCAAAAACATTGAAAAGTTCAGAGTGGCCCTGACTCCTGAATCCTGTCCTGTTTGTTCCAAAGATTAAATGTTAGCCTCCATTCTGGAGAGCGCTGGTTGTTGAGTCTCATTCCCAGGTTGTCAAATACACTTTGGTCTGGGTTGAATGTTGAATCTTTTGTTGAGTGGCTCGGCCTTTTCTCATCCCACATTGCTCAAAACATCACTGTGCCTAAGGACAGCCTCACAGTGCCGTTGGCATGACTGTAGACTCTTAGACTTGTTTAAAAATTAATTTACAGCCTATATCTGTGGTCTATTTTTGAAGATTATTTATTTTGGGCTTTGAATTGGATTGAGAACCACAGACAGGGTAGGAAAGTTACTGAGAGGCAGACTAGTGTAACAAATTGCTGGTTTTGGTCTTTTCAAGATTATACAATGACGTAAGAAAAATATTTATAACACCAGCCTTATCCTTTAATAAGAAAATGGTGTTAAACATCTGTAAAACCAAATAAAATGCTTCTTTTGCTCACTTATTCCTTATAGTATAGTGCTATGCTACAACTGAATAACTGATCCAGTACTTTCCTAAAACACGTATATACTGTATGTGGTTTTAAGTTTAAATTTTTAAATGATAAAATATGAATGTATTATTGAGAGAAGAAAGACAACTGCAGAAAACTGAGTGCAAAGCTGCTTAACAACACAAAACTCAAGAGAGGATAATAGATGAAAATTAGACTGAATGGTAATAGTAATAAAAGTGGATTTAAATGTAAGAAATTAAATTTATTAGAAGGAAAACCACTGCACGCCCCAGAGAGAGACTGGAGCCCTGCTTAACTTTTTCCTCGTTTCACAGATACTGATTTAACTTGTACACTGAGCCAGAGGACATCATGGAAGAAAGATGTATCCGGCAGTGTCAAAACAAAGAAGAAGCTGCTGTCTGCAGGCAGGATTTATGTTTATTTCATAAGCCTGTTTAATTGTACCATTTCCTGTGCAATGTGTGATTGAACTCATTACAGTGGAGTGGAGCTCTACAGCAGCCATGGCAACTTTCCATCTTGTTTCATTGTTACATTTTATCAGATGCTACAGCGCAGCGGCAGGTAGGGGGACGCAGGAGGAAGAGAGAGACGGAGATGTCCTGAATGAAATATAAGTGCAGCAGGAGGAGGAGCTGTGAGGTAAATAATTGATGCTGGATATTTTAAAATCTTATCAGTCCCAGTTTCATTGCTTTGTGATGGCCAGACACTAAATCTTCGTCCATGAAAGGAATCAGATGCAAATTGTGGTTTTGTGAGAACAGCGAGACAGAGGAGACTTAAGGTAGTGGGAACAGTAAACTAGTGGTCTGATAATTGTGAAGCTCAAGGTCACTCATTTCTGAGGCTGCCAAGCTAAGCAGCATGTGGACAGCATGATGGGCCACTGTGGAGTTGCCTTTGCATTCTCAAAATGAGCTTGTTAGCCTTATGGCTGCCTGTGGCTGAGTACAAAGAGGGTTTATCTGCAATGAATTTGTTAAGATGCTTTCATGTATCCTGTTCTGGCTTGGAACTGGTTGCAGACTGATTTAAAATTAAAAAAGCTTTTCCCCTCAGTGAGTTTGAAGTGATTACATACAACCCAGAGGCCAAATGGAGAAATAGCTGTTCACAGTTTGATTGAAGCTAAAATCAATTCATATTTTTGCCTTTGTTTCCATTGTCTGTTGGATTTAATTGTACTGTTGTTCACGTCCAGTGTTGCATATTTCTCAGTAGTTTCTTTTTTAAATGATGGATGGATGGATCATTGGATAGATAGATAGATAGATAGATAGATAGATAGATAGCATTTATATCTGATCTGAGATTCACTAACATTGTTTTAATGTAGCTGTTAGCAGCGTAGCTTTATGCAACCTGTCCTGTCATTTTTTTTTTATCACAGGCAAAAACATAACTTAACTAGCTAGTTTTCCTAGCATTCACTTACACTTAGCTTGCCTTATTTAAGCTCCTGATAAAAGTTTGAAATGGTTCCAGTCATCTCAGTAAGTGTTGCATTGCAAAATTTAAACAGTGCAGTGTGTTTTGGATTCTGTTTTGTAGATGAACTATTTATTGTTGTTGTTTGCAAGGACATCACCACCCCCCCAGACTGGGGTGGGGAGGAGTGACAGCTGATAACAGTAACTAATTACAAATTGGAAATAACTGGTGACATTTGAAGCAAAGCAATATTGCTAACAAATAAAAGTAGACAATACACAGTCAAATTAGTGATATACGCACAGTAGTGGTCTTGATTTGTCTTGACAAAATCCATTGTCCCCTTGTCTTGAACCAAATAAAATGCAGTTGATTCTAAGACAAGACCGAGACTTTCAAAAAGTGTTTGTGAGACCAGGCTTGAAGCCGAGACTGATGGAGTAATACAGCACTAATAAAAAGATAGCTAGATAGATTTAAAAAACATATGGAAGCCTCCTGGCTCGTGTAAGAGGTGGTTAAATATGGCTGAACCTAAAGATTGAGCAGAAAGCTTATTCTGCAGATAAAGAGACAGCCATTTAATAGACTGCAGAACATAAACAATCCATACTTGTGCAACGTATTAATGTTAATGGCAGCAGCACTGTGATATGTGACTTTATTTATGTGCAACTTTACTGGCTTTATTGTGCTGCTGATTCAAGTGCTGCCTCCCTCCAGAGGCTTCATCGGTGGCTTAATCAGCTCCATGTTGGACAAATCCTGCAGAGGGACACATGTCATGTAATATTACACTTTTAGTTTTCACTCCTTTCACGCCTCTGTCATTAGTTGCTCATTCTGCATAACTGGAGGTGAGAAGTTCTTTTCACATAATAGACAAACAAATGCATTAGGCCTAAATCACTACATGCTATAAATATTAGAAGTGAAAAAAAAAACAGTAAGGCATAGGTCATGTTATATTTATCAGTTAAATATAAGCAGGACATTTTTTCTGTGTATATTAGTTTTAAAGGAATAGTTTTTCACTTTATGAATAGCATAATTGCACAGACATAGAAGACTGACACACTCATGTCTGTCTCTGACATGAAGCTACAGCAGCTGGGTTTTCTAGCTTATTATAAAGACTTGAAAATGTGTGATCAAAGGTAACAAAATCCTCCTTCCAGTACCTCAAAGTTGATTAATTAAAAAGTTATATCTCATTTGACATTCCATATAAAAGGCAAAGTGTTAAAAGTTGAGCGATATAATGTGTTAATTAGTGAGCTTTAGATGTTCTGCTAGGCAAGCTAATCTGGATCCAGCTTAACATTGGCAAAACAGATGAGAGACTGGTATCAATCTGCTTATCTAACTCTCGGCAAGAAAGCAAATCAGTGTACCAAACAATTATTTAGCGTATAGAAGGCATAGACAGTATAATGGCCACACCACACTGGCTGCTGGAACAGCACATATGCATGGGCGAACCTGCTTTTTTCAGCCATATTAACATTTTTGAGCAACCACACAGCCCCTAGTGAGTGCAGTTATCTGCAAAAATACACAGTGAATATGATCTGTTGACATAGCAACATCACAATAGCAACATGAGACCACTGCAACAACAGTTTCAGTGTCTATATCTGTAAAATATGCCACACAGATGAACAGATCTTTCTCCTTTCTCCTTCTCTTTCCCTAACTCTAGCTCTCTCTCTGATCACACCACTTTCCAGTTACAGCGTTTTCCTTCTCTTCAAAACTCTTCTGCAGACTCAGTGTAGAAAGATAGGGCTGGCAGGAGCAGCACCGCAGCAGAAATGCTATCAGTGTGGCCAACACAGGCATGTGAGCTGCAGCAGTTCAGTGAAGCCTGAGTGTAATAATTAGTGAACTAAGCATCCATGATGGTGACTCTGGCTGTCACAGTAATCAGTTCTGCTTGGTAAACACTTACTGAAGTGAAATCATAATACATGTTAACAACAACTTAATTAACATTGTGATATAACCATTTGAAAATAATCACAGTTTTAACACAAACAAGCTGCACATTCTCTACTTTGACCCTATTAATAGTCAGTGTAGGCCTTGTTTGAGCTTCCTTCATACCACTGCTATGGCTGCTGACGCTTCTGCTGCTGCCCACACATACAGTAAACCACATTCACACAGTGTTTCTGGTCTCACTTTCCTACTGAGACTTTGTTTTGAACCAACCAACAGTTCTGAAGTCACAGTGTCTGTCTGCTGGTCTTTATAGGGATAATTCACCCAAAAATGAAAATTCAGTCCTCAAAACACTGCTGGAGTTTCACAGGAAAACAGTATTGCAGAATCTCCCAAACAGCATAAGAGACTGGTGACCAGTTTTCAGTCATTAAAAATAACCTGAAAAAAACCCAAAACAAAACATAAAATGCTTCCATGCTGCTCGTCTGGTGTAATCCAAGTCTCCAAAAGCCCCACATGCCAATTTGACTTGAAAGATGTCATTTACACCATGTTTTTAGCCTAAATCTTCTCAGTAGATGTTTTGCTCAGAGCCACATGTCCTTATACACACACACTGTGTGAACTGGGTGTGTGTGGTGTGAGGGCATGTTGTGCTTTAGGAGGCTTGGATTACCAGATGAGGAGTATGGAGGACTTTCATGTTTTTTAAAACTAGTCACCATTCACTTCAGTAAATTGGGTGATTCTGAGATGCAGTTTTCCTGTGAAACTCCAGCAGTGGACTAAAGAACTGAGTAGAATGAGTAAATAATGACTGAATTTTCATTTCTGGGTGAACTGTCCCTTTAACCACTGTGACCTGCTCTGTAATCCAAGGGAGAACATGGTGGGACAAAGGAGAGAACAGATGAATGAATAAAAAGAGACACAGTGTGGAAGGAGAAGGCATAACAAAAGTTAAGAATGGGGCAATTTTTTGAAATTCTGTGTTTGTCTTTTCCTTTAAGGTTCATTGCATCAGTGTGTCTGCAAAAAATATGTCTTCTGCATTCAGCTTTCACAAATGTCAAGTGAAAGCTGGTTGAGTATTCAAGGAAGACATCTGCGTCACTTTTAACATCTCAAAAAATACCATGTCTGAGGTCTCTTGGAGGAAAATGGCTGAGTTTAAGGAAGTTTCATCCTGAATGCAGTTGTCTGTGTCTTTCATTTTGTGGAAAAAAAAGTACACACATATTTCTCCTGAATATTTAATTTGAACGTTTTTAACCCCAGTAGTGTGCTGCTTGCAACTTCCCCCTATATTCATGCTAATGCCCAGATTGACTCATTATTTCCAACCTCAGCCTGAAAGCGCCTCATATTCTTTCACAGCTGCAGTGGCTGAGGGAAATATGCTGCAACTGTCTGTGATGCACTTCAGCATACAATCCTGACATCAGTGATTAAGCTACAAAGCTTCAAACTAAAGGGCTTGTTATTTCTTCTGAATTTTCTCTACTCCCAGCTGTGACCGTGCTTATTGGCATTCAGTTGTGCACATTTTCCCAGCACAGCATAAATCCAGTTCCATTTGATAATCATTCTTGCTAGTAAAGAACACAGCTAAATTCAAAAGAAAAAACATTTCCTCTGTTCAGCGTGAGGAATTATTTCCGTTAAAGCTGACTTCCTCAACAAAAGTTAAGTGAGTTGGCTCTCAGGCTTGGCATCTCTTGATGAAGAGGGCAAAATTTGGATTAAAACTTTTCTAGTTTTCAAGAAAAGTTTGGTCCATTAAAGAAAGGAAGAGACCAACAAACAGCAAAAGTAGAAAACATGAAAGAAAAGACGGACGAGAGGCTGATGGGATGGAAAGACTGGCGGACGGACAGAGAACCTCGGGTAATGAAGACAGCAGGAGTTAAAGTGCCCTCAGTAGCAGGAGGATAAGGATCTTTATTTTAAATAAGCCAACTCTAGACTTTAATTGGGAGCCAGTGGGTGCCAAGAAGTGAGTCTATGATGTGATCATTAGCCCAAGTGTGGAGGTTTCCTCCTGAGTGAGAGAGGAAGGAGAAAGGACACTGAGCAGAGATGGCGAGACAAGTATAAACCCAAGAGAGATTTTTTATAGACCAGCTTACTGTACGAAGTGCCAAATCAGAAGTGTCTGGATGTAGAGACAGAGGAGGAAAGAAGGTAACGGTCAGACTTAACAGAGGTGGGGAATACCCAACACTCCGAGAAACAAGGGTTCCAAAAGGGTTCTTCCTGAAGGGCTGAGGTTCTACCCAGAACCATTTGCTTCTGAATGAGGCAAATAAAGGGTTCATCAAGGGTTCTTTGTAAGACTCTGTGTTCCATTAAGAGCCCTTTTCTTCCAAAGAACCAGTTCATCAGGAGTTATTTGTATCATAATAAAAAAGTGTTCTCGATTGTGGATTATAGATAAAACCCTAGTAATATAAAAGGGTTCTTGGTAGAACCCCCTGGCTGAGTTCTTGTTAGCATCTGAGGAAGGTGGAAAGATTTTTCATAGAACACACGGAAAGGAATAATGTTTGGAACCATCGGGGTTCTCTGTGGAACATCTCATTAGTTGTTCTGGGTGAAACCTTTTGCAGATGGTTTGAGGTATAACCCTTTATATTTGGGATCTTGGTACCTCTTTTACATACAAAATGAAGGGGATAACTAGAATCATAAATGGTTCTTTAGCTTCTCCCCATAGGAGAACCCATTATGGTTCCTGGTAGAACCTCTTATAAACCTCCTATTTGGAACCATTGCAGAGGGTTCTTACTAGAACCTAACATAAAGAGTTGTACCTAGAACCGACTGTGAAAAGTTTCATACAGAACCCCCTATGAGAGGTTCTACTGGAGAACCCTTCTATGGGTTTCATGGTTCTGCCCAGAACCCTCTTGGGGGTTCTATCCAGAATCTCTCTACATTCAGAGGGTGCTATCAAGAACCCATTCAGGGGTTTCCACCAAGAATCCTTTAATATTTCAAGAGTTTTCTCTAGAATCTGCCCAGGGTGTTCTACCGAGAACCCCTTTATTCTATTCTACTGTGTGTGTCATTCTACTGAGAGACCTATTATATAATCATCCAAACAAAAATGGTTATTTGGATGAAAAGGGTACCTAATGGAACCCTTAGTCTTACAAATAACCTTTGACGAACCCTTTCTTCAAGAAGAGGTTCTACAGAAGAAAATGGTTCTGGGTAGGACCTTAGGCATCGGGAAGAACCCTTTTGGAACCCTTATTTCTAAGAGTGAAGAATAATCTCACCCAGGAAGCACACTGACACTCCATCTACTGTGAGGCTGTGAGGAGTAAAGGTAGAGTGCAACAATTCATCTATGTCAGAAAGAGGTGTGGGGAGCAGCTGGAGCTCCTTGTGCTGGATTGTATGGCAAATGGGGCCATTGGTGCTCTGTTGCTATACCTGGCCTCACTTTGGTGAAGGCAGTGGCTGGTTACTGTTTGAGAAATGGATGCCTGAGTGCAGATCAAAGGCATGTGCTTTCTCAGTGTGCCAACTTCATTTGTCGGATGAATAGTATCTGCTTTAACACCACAACAAAAGACCAAAACCACTGCCAATCACATTAAATTTCTCAGTGCCGCTTATTGCATTAAGTGGCTTTTTCTACTTGGAAATTCATTGAAGCACACTCAGGCAGACATTTGAAACAGAATAATTACTGGCAGAAAATGTCCATATTAAAGGTTGGACTCGGGTCCTGACAGCACAGTGGTGGGTCAAATAGTGGATACTGAAAAAGGAAATGTAGCTGCTACTGTATATTATAGTCTACACTAAGACCACTTGATCTCCTGTTCTAACCACTAATATGTGCAGCTTTGTCCATTAATGCATTATTTTTTTTTCAGAAATGAGAAGTATAAGAAATTACAGTTGATCCTTTCTAAGTCCCACCCCTCTTTTCTCTGTGCTCCAATAAAAGTTGAGCAAACTTGGTATCTCAGTCAACCTTCTCCTTTCCTGTTTTCGTTACTTAATTATCCTGTGCTAGGCTTGTCTACACTGAAAAGAAAAACAAATATATATATATATATGTGTGTGTATATATATATATATATATATATATATATATATATATATATATATATATATATATATATATATATATATGGAGAGAGAGAGAGAGAGAGAGAGATTTTACAGGTTCCCCAGCAACATCTTTTAGCCATCCTCAGACTTTTTCTTTTCAATGTGGTTGAGCCTAGAACATAGTGTAGGTTCTTGCTCAACTGTTATTGGAGCACAGCATAAAAAGGAGCGTGACTTAAGGTCAAGGGAGTGTAAGCAGTGCTGTATGTGGAAGGGTGGTTTAGCACAGGGGCTTTACCCAGAGATAATAATTCAGTAAAAAGGTCCTTATGATGACACTGTAAACTGGGCTAAAGTTAACATAAACCCAGACTGTCTGATTGTTAAATCTCATGAATAAACACTGAATGAAGTAACTCCATCTCATTGTGAAGTAACTCACCCTCACTAAATTTTTTATGCTGAAACACAACAACCCACATAACTGTAGTTCTAGTAATTCCTAGTCTTCTTGATCCACTGCCATCTATCTCCCACATGAAGGACCTTTGCCCATTACTGCTGGGCAGAGCTGTAAAGGGCCAGTACAAAGACTGTCAGACTGTCAGATCTCACCACCTCTCCACATTGCCCTTCTCTAATTAGTTTTAAATGGATGGATCCACCACTGCAGCTAAATATTTTATTTGGTAGTGAAGGTCACGGCGGAGCTCTGTATGGGATGTTATCTGAGAAAATGTTTTAATTTATGCCTGCAATTATCAAAGCCAGGCACTGTGACCAAAACAGACCTCATTCTGCATTACTTGAGGAAAAACAATGGAGAGGAAGGCCTGAGAGCACAAACCTCTGTGAAAGTGTCAGCAAACAACAAACGCATGAAGGATAGAGAAATGAACCGTGTCTAAAACACAGCCCGTCATAGACAGTTCACCCAGCACATTCCATATACATCTTGGGGGGTGTAACTGAAGCATGCACTGGCCGAGTCAAAGGCCACACATTGATTTTCATGACGGTGTACACCGTCTTAGACTTAGCTGCTTTCATTACAATATTGCTCTTTTGCTTGTTCACCGCCTCACAGCAGCAAGAATTTACTCTGCTAACACTTGCTCACATCTGCATTTTGTGGATTTATTCACCACCCCAAAACACTGAGAAGCTGTGATCTGTATTTACATAAGGAGTCTGGACCAGGCAAGAGGTCTCCTTGCCCAGGGTGTGTTGGTGTGCTGTCTCCTCTGACTCTCCAAATGCATCCTCAGGCAACCTATGTACTGCTTGTATTCGTCCATGGAGCCTGTCAACTTCAAAACTGTCATGCCTCTCTCTCTTTCTCACTCTTTGTGTCTTTCTTGTCTTTCTTTTGATCGCTCTTCCTCCCCTCTCGCTTCATCATGTGGTACTTTCACTGTCACTGTCATCTTCGAGCAGAAAGTCAGCTTTTTGTGTCTTGTCTTTTCGAGAGGTGGGAGGAAACTGAGTACAAATACTTCACTACTGTACTTAAGTAGATTTTTCAGGTATCTGTAGTGTTTATTTTTCTGACAACTTCTTTCTTTTGCTCCCTACATTTTAACACCTGTATTTTCCACTCCTTGCATTTTCAGGATTGTTACTTCAGTTTTAGTGAATTTAAGGGAAATTATTGATTATCTTTATTTTGCACCAGTGCTCACCGCCTTCCCAGCATCAAGCCCACTGTCAGCCCAAATGAATGGAACAATAATGCATAAAAATGATGATTCCTAGGTGTATTCATCGGTGCATATCACGCATGACAGACAAAATAAGACAAAGACGACATAACAGGATAAGAAAGACAAGACAAAAACAATATAAAAGACCTGGATGAAAAATGACTTAAAGGACATAACAGGACAAAAAAGACGTAACAAGATTAAAAAAAACAAAAAGTTGTAACAAGAATATAAAAGAAGAAAAACATAACAAGAAGAAAAGGACGTAAGAGGATGAAAATGGCGAGGCAAATTAACACAAAAAATAATATAAAAGACAAAAAAGACATAAGAAGATAGACAACAACGTAAAAGACAAAAACAAGACAAGTAACAAGACAAAAAACAATGTAAAAGATGTAAAAATAACAATGACAATATAAAAGTTGTAACAAGACAAAAAAGACATAAGAAGATGAACAACAATGTGAAAGATATAACAAGACAAAAAAAGCATAGAAGGCACAACGAAGCAAAAAAACAAAGTAAAAGGTGTTACAAGGTGAAAAACTAACAAGCAGAAAAAAGGTGGAACAACAATAAAAACGTTAGTTGAGGAAAAGTTGAGGTTCAGGGAGCTTTGCATAGAACAACTGCTTTTACCAGATTTTTTTTTTTTTTTTTTTTTTTTTCACCTGTCTACACTTCTACTTAAGTACAGGATCTACTTCTGCCACCTCTGGTCTTCCCTCCTCCCTCCTGTTCCCTCATGCTTTGTGCCATGACTATAGCTCTGCTCTATCTTTGCATTTTGAGTGTGTTAAATCTTCTAACATGTTAGTATTTCTTGTCAGAGGCTGGGAGAAGCCCATCAAGAACCATTCTTCTTGTCTTTTGCTTTTGTAAGAAAATTCATTTTGATTCTAAACCTGTGTGTGTGCATCCACAGCTTGTGTGTTAATGAGTCTTCAGTGCCCTTTTCTTATTGGAGCATAATTGTGTTCAACAGCCACAGCTCTGCTGCTGCCATGTCAATGCTGTGGGGCAGGAGAGGATGGGGAATGGATGCAGAAAGTGGATTCAAACAGATAGGAGGAGAAGAGAAGGAGAGAGATAAGAAGATGGGATGGGCAGTGGGCCAAGGGAGGAATGAAAAAGAGACACATACGGAGGCTGGGGGGAGGTCATGAATAATATGAAATGACACCACAAAGGAAAGATCTGAAGTGCCCTGCTGTCTCAGAGCTACAGGGGATACATTTAAAAAAAAATGCATTGGATTTAAAGATGCATTTTTAGTCAGGAATTTATTCAGCTGTAATCAAGTAGCATGACACTCCACAGGGATATCGTACCATAGGCACAGCAGCTCCAAACACCATTGCTTATGTGTGTAAACAACTTTTTGTTTTGTATTTTAGCAGCAGGTTTAATGAGAGGATCAGGGCAACCAGTGTCTTTGAAATATTTAGTGGTGTAGTCTTTAAAGGGAGATGTGCAGTACAGAGCAGTGCAGCCTCACAGGTCTGCAGGGAACGACAGGATTTGGAGTGTTTGTGGCATCGCCTGGTGTCTCTGTCCCTCTGTGATAGTGCCGTTTGATTGACATGTGTGTTATATATGTTTGTGTGTTTCAGTGTGTACTGTATGTGTGTGTACGTTGGTCTGCATCTGCTCGAATGACTAGTGACAGAAGTCCTCACTACTTAATGTGTTATTGACTGTCACTCTGTGAGACCTTCACAACCATCACAATCAATTAATGTGTCTCTGTGTGAGTTTATTTTGAGGGCAACATACCGTAGATGTGTGCAGAGTAACCACAAACTGAAAACTACCGGTCTGAAAAGTGAAGCCAATGTGAAAGTGCCTTAAGTCTGCAGTCTTTCATACTGAAAGACCTTCTCTGGAGTCAGCCGTTCATTTTTCCAGGAGGTACATTTTGTTTTAAGCTTGTCATTTGCTAGCCAATTACCATCCAAATTAGTCTGGCTCACAGGAAGTTGGCTGTTGAAATAAACCTGCCACTGACCAACTATTTCACTCACAGCAATCTGTCACTGTTTTGAAAGCCACTACCACTATGTGAAACAACAACACCCCTCTCAGCTAGTAACTTACATGCTGAAAATGGCAAGTTGTCCCAACCCTGATGAAGTCGCTATATAAACAAGCTAGCAGCTGTTACCTTTTTTTCCTCTGCACTATTTTGCAGGTGCACCATTGCTGCATACTGGTCTTAGCATCACCAAAAACAAATGTGGGTTCCCCTATTCCAGAATGGTAATGGTTCGGCCAGACCTTTCTCTGGTGCTGGCACCGAGCTGTTGAGATAAGTCTGACCATGCTAGACTACATCCAAATTACTGTCATAGTTGACATGAATAACAAATGCACCATGGGGACCAAGCTAACGTTTGTGTTAGAAATGCAAAGGTTTGCACCCGGCTGTGCTGGGCTGGTAACAAATGTTAAGCAGGGACTGTTTCTCTATCCATCCTTTTCTCTTCCCCAACTCTACCCCCTTTTTCAAATATGGTCACTTCTGGCTCCAAAAAACAAGATGGTGATGGTCAAAATGCCAAACTAGAGGCTACTTCTTCCTCTCACACTGTTTGCCACTGTGACTGATCAGCACACTGAGGAAGTAAGAAAATTGTGCAACACAAACAAAAAATACTGATGAAGAAACAACCACCATACAATATTTTTTCAAATGTATCAGCAAACTAGCCTAGCATGACCAGACTAATTCACTAATGCAAATTGATCTGGAATCTCTCAGTTCATTTTGACTTTCCAAGGCATGTAATCAAGGGGTGCAGAACAAAATGCCTTAAATAGACAATCAATCAGGGCAATGGAACATGTCACAATACACTGAGTGTTGTGAACATCCTAAAAGTCCACTGAACTCTAAGTTAGCTCTTGTGAGGCATTTTTTCAAGCAGGCAAAAATAGTGGTCTGGTTGCAAACTTTCTCAAATTACAGATTAACATTATACTAAAATGTGTTTTCGAAAACATTTAAGGTGAGAAATAGACAAAGCAGTCAGAGAATCTTGGTCAGAGTTAATCAGCATTGCTTCCTTTGACAGTTTTCCAAAATCCACAGATCTCAGTCCAATTTACTGTTCATGGGATGTGCTGGAACAACAAGTCTGATCCATAGTGACCATACCTTGTGACTTCCAGGAATTAAGGGATCTGCTGCTAATGTCTTAGTGCCAGAAGCCACAGGATAACTTCAGGGGTCTTGTGGAGTCCATGCCTCAGTGGGTCAGAGTTGTCAGAGTTGGCAGAAGGGGGCCTACACAACATTAAGCAGGTAGGCAGGTGGTTTTAATGTTGTGGCTGAGCGGTGTATCTTCCAGAGTAAATGAAAGATTTCTTTGGTTCCCAGGCTAGTGGCCAACGTGCATTGCAGAAATTGGACCTCCAGTGTTTTATATACAAACAATGTTATCAAATGGGACAGAGAAGTAAATGTGAAATAACAATGAAACATGCAGAAACTTAAGGATCATTGAAGAACACTGAAACAGCACTGCTGATTTTGCAGTAAATACTGTAGGTCTCTACTTTCTATAATCACTGCTCATTAGCACTCTATCCTTCTCTCTTCATGCCAAACACCAAATATACCAGCACACCACAAGTTCTCCAACTAATGAGTTCAGATGCTGTGAAGGTGCCAGCTAAGTTTAAAGTTACATTCAATTAGGTTCATTGTTTTCATGTTAGTGATATATCTCTTTCTTTATAACTCCCACTGCAAAGTCACTTCAAGAATCTATGTGAGAGGGAGTGATTATAAAGGTGGTTTCAATAAAGAGCTGTAACTACTGCATGGTAGCTTGTCTGCAAAGTTTACTTTTTGAAATAGACTGCTTTCTTGAAAATAGCTCCTTAATTGCTCTATTTTCTCTTCCAGCAGCGTAAAGGTGACTAGTTTATTTTATTTTAGCGAAACAAAGAAGAAAAATACAGTATTATGCTGAGATCAGGCTAGGAAATATCAGACATCAGGCACCAGGGACTAAAATTTGCATCTGACATGACAGTCTTTTGTCAGGAGTAGTCTGTCATAGTGGAAGAAAACCAGCAAAGCACCTAGACATTTCACAAGATCCCAACCCAGACTAGCATATCAGAATGTTGTGCTTTATCTCTTTCCTATTTTGACAGCTTCCTCTACATGTTTCATGACAGTGAACCATGCTCTTCCATGCACAACTGTAAAGATGGTGAAGCATTAAAGCCCCCTTACACTCAATCCCAGAGAAAAGTTAGTCAGTTGAAGAGAAACGTGGTAAAATCTTTCTGTCACAATGTTTTTATTTTGTATTGTGAGATGAGTCTGCAACCAAAGAATCTTTGTCAAAATCCTGAAAGCGTAATTTAGGACTAGATTCTCATAATGTGACTGCTGGTATGCTGACACACTCTATCAAAATAAGACATGAAATGACTGCGGGGCGAGTTAGCATAATGCCGGCTGTTGAATGGCTCCACTTAAGCAGCTGGAGATGTTAGATGCTTTGCTCATGGGCACATGGACATTAGTTGCTTGGCGACAGGGAATGATAAGCATCACCTTTCCCCCTCCCCACTGATTCCTCTCAAGCATCAGTGATTTTGGACCCATGCGCAGCTCCTCTTCTTCTCCAACATTAAGGCTTCCACCAACCCCCACTGTTGATTCTGCAGCGCTGTTAGCAGTCAGACAGGTCTATTAAGAACACGCTCGACCAGCCCCTGTGCTTCCTCACCAAGCTCTAGCTGCTTTATTTCCAGCAATTCCTGCTCGTATATCTGTAAACCTCAGGCCTGTAAATCTAAATCCTATTTATATTTTATCTTTATACTGGCATTAATTAATTTCAAGCTTGCTACAATTTCCCCAGTAAACCTCATATTTCAACTTGTCATTAGTATGTATTGGCACAATCTATCAGAGGATAAATGTCCCTAGAAGCAGTTTTCCATGCTGATATTTAAACATCATATTTAGGGGATGTGAAATTTTTGTCATTGAAAAATAAATGTCAACAGTCACAGCAGGGATAAGAGGTTCTGTGAGGGTGAAAGCATTTGGGCATAATTTTGAAGTTCCCCTCAGACATGTTTTTCAAAAGTATGTAAAATACTCTGCTATGATTAACATTTTATTTAATATGGCTTTCCCACATAAAAAGTGTTGAGTAATTATGGATCTGGCCTCACGTCTGGCCCACAACAGCTGCTTGTGCTTGGTTGACCGATGAATGAGTAGTATGCATCAAGATGGCTAGTGTTAGCCTTAGAAGAAACATCGGAGGTTCAGCCATAAATATTTAAGCCTCAGTCAGATCTCGTATTGGATGAGGGGTTTGTTGTGCACCAACGTTGGTGACAAGCAGAATGGATGTTGTAGTTTTGTCGATGTTATTTATTAGCTTGTAACTGGCAGAGATTGACACAGCTAAAGCTAACTTTCACTCTCTGTACTGACATGTCTGTTCTGTGCTTGAGGATTCAGGTGTCTTTGTCTGCATTTGCATGTTAGACAGCAATTATTTTTTGAATTTGTTACATAAGAAATCTAGCTTGCCCAGGGCATGTTTAAATCTTAGATTTTAGCAGCGTGCACAGACACAGAGGAACATGAAATCACCTGTCAAGTGATAAACTTTGCACAGACAGTCAGTATAGCTGAGGTCAGACGCTTCAGGGGACAGACACAAGAAAAAAGACAGAGGTTTGGGAGAATCAGCCTCAGCACTTCAGTGTCCCTTTTTTTGCTTGGTTTGACATCCAGCACCGCAGGGCTGAGTCACAGCTAAACGAGCTAACAGTAGTTAGCGGTTAGCTAACTTACTTAAGTAAGACTAAACTATCTGATGATTAGGAAAAGTCTGAAATTAAACAACCAAGAACTGAAGTTGAGTCGCCAATGTGCAACTAGACAAGTTTTCTCCATAAAATATAAGTCATGTTTCAGCCAGATCAGTAAAGTTATAAAGTTGTGTTTTTGCACAGCAAGGCCCCCCAGACACATCAGGCCATAAACAACAAAGTGTTTCATTGGATGCAAATTTAGTAGTGCCCCTGAGTGCAGGATGAGTCATTGACAGTTTTCAGCCATTTTTCCAGAAAAAACAAACTGTGATACCATTAAAAAATAGCCAAGAATATCCACAAACAAGTTGTTTTTTGCCATTGTTGAGCCAGATAGTGGTGACGCAGAGCAAAATACGTCTGACAAAACCACTTAAACATCCATTTTGACTTCATGGGAAATTTAAAAGAACAGCCATCCCAGTTCAACAAGTCTTTTTTGTTTTTACTTTATGGATACAAAGCAAAGCAAAATGCCAAGAGAACAACTGGTAATTCACTCTGAAATCAGGGATAGTAATATATGAGCAGACACAGAATTAGTGGAAAGCGACTTTACTCCTGGTGAGCTAGAAATCAGACCACTATGCTGTTCCCACAATGTTTTTGAAAGTTATTCAGTTCAGTTCCACACATATCTGCTTCCTCATTTCCACTTTGAATTTTTCAGTTTATCCTCTGGCTTTCCCGGTGAAGAGCAAAGAGTACATAGTATAATTCATTATGTGACTGGGGATAGTAATATATTCATTCAGTCTGCCTGTTACGACAAGATTGAAACAAGAGAAGCTCCGGCACAACTCATTTTTTCCACCAGGAAATTAATTTACTGCAGCACAAATACGTGTCATGCAGAGTGTGTGTGTGTGTGTGTGTGTGTGTGTTTGTGTGTGTGAGTGTGTGTGCATATTTCCATTACCCACAATTATGGCAGTCTTTTAAAAATAAACCATTTTATTTAAAGAAAAATGAACCCCAAACCAAATACAAATATAATGACAATACCAGAAAAACCCAGTTGTCTTAAGTGCCTTGTTTATACTGTATGCCTCTATTCCCTCTCTGTTTAGATCAGTCACAGTCACTGAGCAGGGACAAACTTATCTGTGCCATTAGGAGGCCTTTAGGAATTGAATTAATCTTTTAGAATACAAACAAAACCTAAGATACGTACGTTTCTGTAGTTATTTTGCTCCAAGTCAAGGTTGAATGGATAATCAGCTCAGTTTATTCCATATTTATCACATAGCTGCATATAATAATAGCAAATAAAGGTCATATTTTTTATCTTTTATTTGCCAAAATAGACCCCAAAGTCAATCTCAGAATTCACACTTCTGTAATAACAATACATGGTCAGTATTCACATTTCTCAAAAGATGCTATTCTGCTGCTATTCCTGTGATTATTTCTTGTTTTTAACCCCTATAGGTGAGTAATTACATATGCAGGCTTGTTTTTCATGTCATCCTCAGTTTCCAGTGAACGTGTCAAATGTATGTTTGTATATGTCCACTGGTTAATTAGTTCAGGACTGCTGCTGAGAAGCAATTTGTCTACAACTATCGGAAACCCGCTCCCCAGTCAAGGTCTGTTCTGGTGTTCAATCAAGCCTTTTCTTTGCTGGTTTCCACAGTTGCACAACATGTAACCTGATCCAATTCAACCTGGATCAAATTCACTTGGTTAAGTGATTTTTATGGTGTGGTGTAGGTCAAATTCACTCGAGGAAGTAAATTTGATCTACACTGCTGAGAGGTGCAACGAAAAGGTGCTGTTAGGGGAAATGTAGTGTCTTGGGTGGAGAGACGGGGTAAAGATGCTGTCTGTTTTCTTTCTCTCCACGTCTCTCTTACATTGAATCTGGCTTGCTTTTCTCACATATCTATGTTCTAGTTTATTTTAATTCTTACAGTTTGTGCTGAGATCCCCTCTCTTTAATTTTTATTTACTTATTTTTTTGGTCTGTAGGTTGGTATGTTGGCCAGTCCACTTTTGTACTTTGGATTGCTGTAGTGTTCTACAGACATTCATGATCCTCAGAGGATGAATCTCATTAACTTGATGTTATTCTTGTGTAGCCAGACCTCTCTCCACTTTAATGGTTTTGACTGAAAGCTCACCTGAAGATCTGCCATGATGTTTGGTACAGATTAATGGTACAACATACAACATTAACTTTTGAAACAACTTTTGACTAATAAAGAATGAAGTCACAAGCTTTCTGTTTTTCTGCTTTTCTGTTTATCCACTCTGCCTGTGCATGTTAGTGCATGTGAGTCCCTTCTTTTTCCTCCCTGCATCTGTTTTCAACATGGCAGCCTGGTGAGTAAGTTTCTCATATCTCAGCTAGACAGTATATCAAAATATGTTTCTAAGAACCTCCGTTCCCATGCAGTGCATAAAATAGCGGCTGCCTGGTTACAAGTTTTCTAATATCACACCTAAACCTGTCCACATAAATTATGAATTCAATTTAAGGTAATCTAATGTGTTAATGCCAAGTACTAACTTGTCAATATGCATAACAAATAATTTAACATTTCAAAAGTTTACTATATTACGTCAAAGCTGAATCCTGCTAATCTTACTGCTATGGTCTTCTGTCTTACTTGAGTAGGAGTTGAACTGGTATTGAGGATCTTGATGAGGGTTGTGTGCTGGTGCATAATCTAAATGGGCTGATGACATCATCTCACTCGCTCTTGTTTTTGTTTAATGGGCTGCCCAAGCGGCCCACAGGGATTACCTCCAAGGCTCTTGATGGCCGGTCCGACTATGGTTTCTAGTCTAGCGTGATTTTCCAGCAGTTCATACCAGGCTCAAAATCTCACTTACTACTGGTTACTGTATGTGTGCAGAATCTCAACAAAAGATACTGGTCTAAAAACGTATTAACAGGAAAAGAGGCAGAGAAGAAAACAGCGAAATCAGCCAGGGCAGTACAGGCGGGGCATCAAGGCCATTGTGGCAGCAGGGCATATCATTTTTTGAGGAGTATAAAGCCAGACTGAGGGGACATGGTGTGATATATAATATTTTTAAAAAATCCAATTTTGATTTAAATTATCTTCAGGATCTGACTGGCCACTGGGTCACTACACACGCCAACACAACCAACTCTAACACGATCTTCTTACGTTATTATTGTTGCTAAATTTTTAAATGGGTTCAGGTTTTAGAGGAAAACTACAGCACAGTGGAATAAACAGTGAGCTTACCCCCTGCATATAAAAATTAAGAACGGTGAGTTTGTAAACAACTCTATTCCCCATCCAACACCTTAATATCATATGCTGTTACCATCCAGCCCCATTTGATTCCAATTGATTTATTTTGTTTTGGATGTTGCCTCAACACAACAACATGGCGATGGACCTTTGGTTCATCATTGCCATCTTCTCACTGATGTAAGTTCCTGTGTCTCACTTACAATTCTGCCTTTTTCAGGACATTTGTCAGAGTCGAGAAGGATAAGGTCAGCTGTTCCCACTGGTAGTCAGTTGCTGCAGGGATGTGAAAAGGAATATTTCAGTAATTCCAGCTATGCTGGGTGGTTTTACTATTGATCCAATGTGTTCATTAGTCACTGCTCCGAATTATTAGTTAAGTCACAGAAGATGATCACATTCATCTCTGCCAGATAAGCTTGAAAGCTTAATCAAGGTACAGAGGCTACGCTGTGATTTATGTAAATAATACAAGCTCTCGCAAGACATAATCTCGTACTTTAAATAGATAAAAATGATGCATCAAACTTTCTTTCCTATGCACCCTAATTAATCCCGGAGGATTTGTGGAAAGGTGTTTTAACTCAAGTATCTTTGCAGGCTTGGGATTTATTGTTGAAATAAGGGTCTCTCACCTCACTGCAGAGAAGAGCAGCTGTTATTTCTCTCTGCCCATCTATAACTTTATCCTCCACAGATTGAACCTGCTGGTGTGAGAGGAAATTGAAGAGTTTTAATTAATTGGGTTTTGATCCATGGCAATAGTGATATAAGTCTCTAGTTGAGAGACACGACTTATAATTTCTAATGATTGCCCTTGAGTGGGGCATGAGGCGAGCATGTGTGCAGTCTTGGGTGGAGAGTGTGTTTGCATTCATAACTGTGGGGGTAAAATCACACTTATCAGGCTTGGTAGGATTCTCTCTAACTACTAGTGTCAAAAAGGATATCAGCCAACTGCTGCCTTGGCTGCTGCACAAAAGTAATGTTATAAAACACTAAGCTTGTCAGAGGGCTGGCAGTGTTTTAATGCCTTCCCTTTCCCCCTTATCAACTTTTGACTACACAGCATAATTAGAAATCTTTGAAAATCCACAGGGCTAATTTCCCTGTCCACCACTTTTGTTTAATCAGGTTTGGTGATGTTTCATTGTCAGTGTCTCTTCTTCTCCCCAGAAACAATGCTGCCATTAATAGCAACACACAGTAGCTTTCCAACCAATCAACCAACCAGTTGTTGATTGATTAGATGAAAAAGTGTGCATCTCAGGCACAGTTACCTTTGAAAGCAGCCAGCTTGTGATGTAATCTTGTGTTTTTTGTCACAGTTTCAAGCCTAGAGTTCTTAGAGCTATGAAAGGAAAGCTCCAGTATTTTTGTGACCTTGGCCCTATTTTTATTTATTTATTTATTTATTTTTACATATTTTGGGGTCTAAATGACTAATAGGTACCAAGATTTTGGCTTCTGGCAAGGGCAATCTATTTGACCAGTTACGATTTTTTTGCAAAAAGTAACAGAATTAGTCTTTAACGTTAAACTCAGGAGCTAACAGTAGTTCTCCATTTCTTGTGAGTAGCCCACCAGGCATTTATTAACTAGACAGCCTTGATTCCTCAGGCAGCACTGCAGTAAAAACCACCATGATTGTATAGAGAATATTACTAAATGTGCTTGGGAGCATTTTGGAGAACTGTCAGTAAACACAGTTTGCCTGCATCTACAAATGCAAGTTAAAATTCTACCATGCGAAGAGAAAGCCATATATCAACAACATCCAGAAATATTACTGGCTTCTCTGGGGCCTGAGCTCATCTGAGATGAGATGAGATGACTTTTGCATTTTGACTGATGCAAAATGGAAAAGTGTGTCATGGCCTGACGAGTCCACATTTCAGGTTGTTTTTTTTTTTTTTTTTTGGAAATCACAGAAAATTAGTCCTCCAGGCTAAAGAAAAAAAGAACCATGTAGATTGTTCCTGGCAAAAAGATAAAAAAGCCAGCTTCTGTGATGGCATCATGAGTAACTGTCACTGAAAGGTACATACGGGTTTTGGAGCAACAGGTGCTGCCATCCAGATGACCTCTTTTTCAGGGACATGTCTTCTTATTTAAGCAAGACACATTTTGTGCGTGTTACAACAGCGTGGCTTCATGGGAAAAGAATTCGGCTATTAGCCTGACCTGCCTGCGGTCCAAATCTGTCTCCCACTGAAAATGTGTGGTGCATAATGAAGCACTAAATACAACAACAAAGACCCCAGACTGTTGAGCACCTGAAGTTGCATATCCACCAGTGTGGCCACTGTGGCACGAAGTTAAAGTCCATAGTCTCGTCACCAGCATGTTTTTTTAAATGTCAGCGCTTTGTTGTTCCAAAGTTTTCATTACTTTTGGGAGACGTTGTGATGTTTTAGCAATGCTGCACTGTGACAAAGAATTCAATTCATTTTCAGACAAAATTAACTTAATTGAAAAGCTATTTTCATCTTTTTATTAGTAGCTGTATTGTGTTGTTATTGAACACTGATGAGGCAGCCGGTAATAGAAAAAAAGAACACAGATAACAGACGTAAATCCTTGTTTATGTGAGTTGATTATTTGTTGATCTGTTGGTAATGCCTCTGGGCTCCTGTAGGGGGATCTCACCCATCTCCCTCACTCAGTACAGACGAGTGAAGGCTACAGCTGCAGGTGATTGTCATCCTTCCTCCTTTTCCCTCACTATTCCCCCTTTTTTTTAAGTTAATTACCAAGCACTTTGAACTTATTAACACACATTTGTAAGATTTTTTCACTGTGTTACTGTGGTTTTATACGGAGGAAAAATAGTGTTTTTGCCTGGCTTGGATGCCACGTTAAAGTAGCAGCAGGAGACTTCATTGTCTCACCGTTGTTTACATTTAAGCGACACACTGTTGTGTTCATACTGTGTGTGCTGTAACGTTTAAGTTGTTCTTGCACTTACACTGTCAAATCCTAGCCGTTCATTCAACTGTAAGAATAAGTTAAAGAGATTAAAATGTAAAAGGTTCAAAATGTATGTCATAATTTAATGTTACGTGATAGTTTCATTCAAAACATTTGGTATATAAGTAACTTGGTAAAAACATAGTTCAATTATAAATTTAGTTCTAACAAAGATAAATAATATAATTAGGTGGGTTTTTTTTTAAATGTACACTTTAGTAACAGTGGTCCTGAAACTGAGTGTGTTCATACTTTGGAAAATAAACTGTACTATACTGTGTTCTTTGTTTGTTAAGCAACTCAAAACAGATGAGTGAAGGTGAGAGCTGCCTGTGGTTTTCTTCCTTCATCCTTCTCCCTTACTATTCCCCTTTATTTAACGACATAACAGAGCGATGTCATCATTAAAAGTACAGGAACATTATGCGTGTTGAACGGGTGTTGCAAAAATACCATAGGAGCAATGTAATTAATGGTAACACTGTAACTGTAATGTTGCAGTAACAACAAACGTCACAGTTGTAACATTGCAGGGATATTTCTTAAATTTATGCGGGCTTAGAGTGTTTTGACTTTACAGAGCTAATTTCCCTGTCCACCACTTTTGTTTAATTGGGTTTAGCGATGTTTCATTGTCAGTGCCTCTTCTGTCCCCGGAAACAACGTCTGAGTTAATAGCAACACGCAGTAAATTTCCACCCAATCGACCGACCAGTTGTTGATTGATTAGATGAAAAAGCGTGCATCTCAGGCACAGTTACCTTTGAATACAGCCAGCCTGCGATGTAATGTTTTGCTTTGTGTCACTTTGTGTGGGGGGGCCTCAGGTGTGGCTAAACACACACAGCAGTGATTTAGCACTTCTCTGGCAGCCAGGTGTTCATTTCACTAACAATAGAGCTGCAACGTCATTGTGCTACGGGCCAGCTCCATCCTCTCATCACAAATTAGAAAGCAGGGCCCAGTCACTGCCTCGCTTTCTGAGTCTGACTTGTAAATGGTCTTTTTATTTAAGGCATCCTCTTTGTCTCGCTAATCAAAGATGCCTCTTGTTTGAAATGCGGCTGAATGAAATGCAGGATGGGATGATGGATAGGAGAAATGGATGGGAGAGAGGAAAGGTTAAGGTATACGGTGAAAGGGTTCCTGTTTAATTCATGGATTCAGTTTTGATTAGGGGGTTTAAACAGCTGGGGTTTTGGATATGTTATCTCTTTTTTTGTTTTCAGCATCAGCCCTCGGTGACAAAGCTTATCGTGTGATAACGAAGACAACAAAGACGAGGCAAAGGCTTGAGTTCAGTGATTTATTTGGGAAAACACACTATAGATAAAGGAAACATCACATATTGCCTGCAACATTTGACTAAAGCTACTGAAAAAATAAATATGTACCTGCGTTCTGCAATGCACACAGCTGGAGAGCAGAGGTATGGCGGTGTTTGAAATAACGATGATGACACTGTGGCTGACAGCAGCAGTCGTCCATATGGTTTATTGTTGATTCTACATCCACTTACAGGCAGCCGGCTGCATCTGTTGCTGCATCTGAGTTTGTAAAGAAGAGTCAAATAAACCAACAGGAGCTTTGTGACTAAGAGAAAATAGACACACCAGATTACACCTTCAGAAATAAAGATGCAAACTAGAACCATAAAGGGTTGTTCTGCTTGTTTTAATTGGGGGATCCTTTTTGGTTCCTGGTAGAACCTTTTATAAAGGTTCCACTTGGAAAGCTTTCAGAGAGGTCGACTTACAGCCTTAGGGTTATACCTAGAAACATCTGTGAAAGGTTACACCCAGAACCCTCTCTGGAGGTTCTGTCCCGAATCTTTCAACCCTCTAATGGAGCTAACAGGAACCCACCCAGGCGGTTCTACCAGGACCCCTTTTATAGCCCAAGTGTTTTATCTGGGACACACCCAGGGGGGCTCTACCAAGTACCATTGTATATTGCAAGAATTTTGTCTAGAACCCTTTATTACATGATACAAAGAACCCTTGACAATAGAGTTCTTCAAGAGTTTCTCAACAATCTTGTGCACTTAGAACCCTCCTCTATTCAGAACCTCTTAACCTTCTGAGGGTGCTAACAGGAACCCACCCAGGCAGTTATACCAGGAACCGTTTTATAATCCTAGAACCCACTCAGGGGGTTCTACCAAGAACTAGTTTATATTTCAAGAGTTTTATCGAAAACTCACCCAGGTTATTCGATTGAGAACATTTTTATACTCCAGGGCATCCTATCAGGGGCCTTTACATTGCAAAGGTTTTCTCTAGAACCCACTCAGGGAGTTCTACCAGCAACCTTTGCACATTTCAAAGGTTAATGTAGAGCCCACCCAAGACATCCTATCAAGAACCCTTACATATTCATAAATACATATTTCATATTTACATAAAGGATTTTATCTAGAACACACTCAAGGGGTTCTTCTGAGAAACTTTTTCATATTCCAAGGGTTTTCTTTTGGACCCAACCAAGAGGTTCTACTAAGACCCTTATGATACAAAGAACCCCTTGTTCCTCAAGGATTTCAACAATCATTGAAGAACGGTTTCCTTTAAAAAGAGTTCTTGGGAGGAAAAGGGTTCTTAATGGAACCTTTAGTCTTATAAAGCACGCTTGACAAACCCTTCCTTCAAAAACAGGTCCGCCAGAAGCAAATAGTTCTGAGTAGAACCTAAGCCCTCCAGGAAGAACTCCTTTGAAACCCTTATTTCTAAGGGTGTAGAAAAGGCATGTTAGGTTTCAGGAATATTGCTTTACAAATATCACACATCTGCGTGGAATGACAAGAAGACTTAAGTGAGATATATGCACAATCCAAAACTACTACCAGAGACAGGAGGTGGGGGAATTGTAATACCACTTGTGTTAAAAACGGAGCTTTGATGGATTACATGATAGTAAATGAATATTCCTGAGAAGACAGGCCTCTCATTCAGTAGTCAGGAGCAGCTCTACCTCTTTGCTCTCCTGTATGCCAATGACACCACAAGGGGATGATAACAACTCTGTAACAGCAAGGTTGATATAATTATACATACACTCAGGAATAATTCGCGGACACTGTGTCCACAGCTAGATTATGCAAAATGTACGTGAAAAGGTTCTCCAGAGGTGCTTCAAAGTTGTGCAGGTGCATTTTAAAAGCTGACAAAGACACTATAAACACTTGAGTGATGTGTTGTGCCAGCAGGTTTCTGCTTCTATAATAAGATCTGACTTTCAGGAATGTATGAGTCAGAGGGGGAGAGTAAATCTCTAATCAAATATTGACCTAATGATAGTGCGCTGTAATCAATTAGAATCACAGCCAGACATTTGTATTAGTATTAGTGACTGTGCTCACAGTGTGTCTTGTTTAAAAGCAAATAATTGTGATCATGATTGGTTTTTTTGTTTTTTGTTTTTTGTCATTCTTAGAGAGCAGTTCAGTGTCTTCTCAACCTCAGGCAGGAAAGTTAGGGATAGTTCAGATTATTTGAAGCTTGGTTGTATGAAGTACTTATCAATACTAATAATCAATGTATTACCTACAGTAGGTAACAGTTAGTGTGCCCCCATTTAAGAGAAGCAGAGAGGAGCACCGGTACAGAAGCTAAGCAATCTACTTCTGTGGACAGGGTCAGTAACAAAACATATTCTAGCCACTTACAAAAGGTCAATTTAACAAAAAAATGTGTGAGTTCTGTGAATCCAAACTCTTAAAGCACCAAAGTCACACAATAACACAAACAAACCAACTGCAAGAGGCAGTGGTAGACCAGCAACCTTGTGTTCCACAAAGTAAAGTTACTGATTTCACTCATGTAGTTGTGTTTGGAGAGAGCAATATTTGGCGGATAATGGCAGTTTTTATAGATAGATTTGTTTTCTTTGAAGAGAGGTAGATTAGCTGTTTCCAACTGTTTCTGGCCTGTATGTTAATTTTTGATAAGCTACCTGGCTGCCGGCTCTATAGCCTTACATTTATCAAACAGATAGCCTGAGAGAGTGTACAGTATCTGTTTTTTTTTTATCTTACTCTAGGCAAGAAAGCAGGAAAGCACTATTCCATTAAATGTGATAGTGAACATTACATTTCTTGTTTGTCCCATTGGGACTGTAAATAACTGCCAAATCAATTATTGATATTTAATGTGGTGTATCTGCTAAAATATTCATCCTTAATGAACTTATGACAACACTGTGCAATGCTGTGTTACATCTCTAAACTGACATACCTTTCAAATGGGCCACACTGTTTTCTCTATCACATTTCTTTTGAGAAGGTGAGTCAAATTATTGCTGATCTATTACCAGCTGTGTCTGATCAGAAGATCAGAAGTCTGGCTTTAAGTCTATCTTTGGTCTGAGACTCTGAATTCCAGTTTAATTTATGTCGACTAAAAAGAGATGTTTGAAATCCAAAAATATCTCCCATCTCTCCTTTGGATGAAAGTCTATAATCAAGCTGCACTTTCTGCACATTCCGCACATGAATTAATAAGGTGGGGGCTTTTTGCAGGGCAAAGTCAGCAGCCATACCCTGTCTATAAGTATATGACATGAACAGTGTGGGGATTTATAATTATGAGGGGGCAGCCCATGATGGGTATCTTAGAAAAGTCTTCATGGAAGAAATGATTCAGTTTCTGTGCCTTCATTTGAAATGTGTGCATTCGTCTTCAGCCGCTTAAAGAAATGGAAATCGGCAGGCGGGAGAATGACTGTGGAAACACCGTCTTAGGCTGCAGCTTGATCTGGTACAATGCTTTGAAAATCCCTTTAGAGTCTGTGCCACACGGAGAGCATGAACCCCTCAGGAGGAGAGGAGAGGAGAGGAGAGGAGAGGAGAGGAGAGGAGAGGAGAGGAGAGGAGAGGAGAGGAGGGGAGAATGGGTAAAACCTGGCTTTCACTTTTTAAATAAATATTTTGTGAAAATACATATTTTTGTGAATGTGATTTATGCCAGAAGTTGTTTTAAATCAGGAAAATGTTTGGTTTTCTAATCTAATATTCACTGGCAGTGCAATTGGTGTGCCTTCAAAGCATCGTGTTGATTTACTAAATTAGTGATTAATTAAAGGAAGTATCTGTAATATATGCATTGTAATAAACCATGACATGTCATCAGAAATCAAGGAAAGATGTTAAGTTGAAATACTCATTTCTCTGACGACACGCTACACCCACAGTATCCTCCTTTGGAATTTCTTTTTTGGGCCAGAATGACTGATGATTTTTGTTTGTCTGTTTCACATTAATTAGAGCTCAAATTAGTGCCAAATGTCTGACAAATTAGTAAGTGTCTGTTTATGACTTGTCAGAAATCGTTAACAAATTTTCAGAGGGAGTAGATGTTTCTAACAGTTAAATTGAGCAATATGTTAACAGAGCTTGGCAGGCAGTGAGATAAGCTGTCACTGAACTCCAACTCCAGAGTGTGTATTTTCGGAGCAGTGGGTTTCTTTTTCTGTGCTTTACATTGACAGTCAACTGACGGTTATAAACAGCTGATCAGCTTACAGTGTAGGACTCCTCATCATTTGTAATTGTCAGTTTACAGTGTTGCACATGTCTTGCACTCCTGCAGTTTCTTGCAGCCTGTCTGAGCTTCCTCAAGTCTGGGGAGGAAGGGGTTTGGGGAAACAAATCGCTTCAAAAATTTTCTCAAATAATATTAATTAGCATCAGCCTGTTGTCATCACATTATTTGTGCTTTCCTGAATAAAACATTTGGATTCAGGCGCATCCTTAGTAGATGTCTGCCTCCTCTCAAAAGTAAGTTTATATCTGAGGTTCAGTGACAAGACCACGCCCACTCTCTCACAAACCCAATCAACTGTTTCTAGTTCATTAACCACCTGTGCATAGTGTTCTTCTCTCTCTCTTCTGAGCAGGCAGCACAGCAGCTCAGTGGTCAGCTCCACAACAAATAGGTAACAGCCTCATCCTCAGTTAATGAACATACTATACACCATCCATCCATTTATGTTTGGCAGGTGTAGTTCAGTAGAAAGAAAATAGTTCCTACATGAAACAGCTCACAACAAAGTCTGTGGATTATCTTGAGTAACCAGATCATGATTTCTGGAAAGAGACATTGCTGTTGAATTTTTCCAACCTTTCAAACCAAATCTTTTTGGCACCTTGGTCATCACAAGCTGAGTGCCATCTTGTTCCATTATATCTGAGAGAAGGCAGACATCTCTACAGCTGATATAGCCGTATCCTGGCAACTCACACCAAAACAATCAAGATGGAGGAGCAGAAACAAAACAGGTAAGGTAACAGGTTGTTCAAATCAGAAAGCGGAAAACCTAAAGCATAATAATGACTCACTTTGTATTTCATCAATATGTTCCTATTTATCATAACTCTTTAATGTTAAAACAGATCAGAGCTCTAGCAAAGTGACTATTGACCAGTAGCAATCAATAACTTGTGTTCCTGTGTGTCTGGCTGGCAGCATACAGCATGCTGCATCATCAGTGTTCGGCCCACAGCCAAGCATTTCTGATCAACCCAACTTCTAAATAGATAGGATCGATAAATCAGTTAACATAAATATCTGAAGTCATTGCAAAATATAGCTATCATGTGCAACTTGCACATCAGAAATTGCTCCGTCATCAAGCAATTGTGCAACAGCATGTTTTTTTTTAATTGCTTGACAGAGAGCTTGACATTCATAAGTTGTCTTTGATTTCATGTCAACATTTGATGACATAATGTGCTTTACACTAGGGGGAGACAAAGACCCTGCATAGATGGACAAGCGTCATGTACTGCAGATTATATGATTAATGATTTATGGTCATACTTCATGAGGTCAGAATGAAAAATGGCTGCAAAAAGTGAAAAAGTGGTGGCTACACTGTACATGCATCTAATGCAGGCTCATGTGATTTTACAAAGAGTAGTTTTGTATGTGCAGGCTGCTTTATCAGAGCAACTTAATTTCTTTCTGTCATTAGTGACACTCTGTTATTAGCTATTTCCATTTACAAGCAGAGACATTAACTCCAGATTAACAGTGTTTATAGTCACGACTAGTCCGCGTTCTTCATGTGATGTGACTTGGAATGCTTACCAGAGCGCCAGCGAGGCGGTCGAGGCCCTGGAGGTGGTTTAATTGAAACGTATATTTGTAGAATGTGGGCCATATTACTGGGTTGTATCCTCAGGGAGGCACCTTGTAACAATAGAGAGGGAAGGAGGAGAGAAACAGAGGCAGGCAGAGGAGGAGAGAGGAAGAGGAGGGGGAGGGTCACAGAACTGTACTTTCACAATAGATCTCGGAGCTATAATGCCCTATTGTTGCAGAGTTTATGGGATGTGTCGCACAATCAATAACCAATTTATGGGAACTTGATGGAAGGATAAAAGGTGCGCTTGTTATATTACCTGTTTGCCATTCAGACTATATACCTGACCTTGGTGGGTTTGTGAAGGCATTTCTTCTCTTCCAGGACAGTATATCTTCCATGTAGCAGAGCATACTAGGTGATCGGTCCTCATATTTTGTGCATAGTAAGTAATAAACTGCTCTAGGTTTTTTTATGGCTGAGCAAATGAATGTGTCTCCTCAACTATCTCAGGGTAATATCTTCGCCAGGCAATCTGCTTTGCTACAGGCAAGCCTGGGTTGCTATAACAACAGCTGCTGCTATATCTGTCACTGCTGTGGGTCACGGCTAGCTAAAAGAGCAATGTGTACATCACATCTCCCTCTGACTGTCAGTCTTTTCTCCCCTTTCTCTCCGAGAGTACCTTTACCTTTTGCTGTCTTTCTTCAACCTTTCTGTCCTTTTCTGGACCAGCTCTGCTCCCACTGAAATAACTTCTCTCCTGCACGGAGCTGCTTCTCAGCTCTGTGAGGCTTTGCGTTGCAAATGGATATTTCCTCCATCTGAAGTTGCCTGTTATTATTTGGAATGGGGAGGTGGTGGTGGGCTTCAGACAGTTAATAAAACTAACAATGTAAAATAAAAGATGAGAAAACTAGTTTTTTGAGTTTTGAATGAAACTCAAAATCTGATGAGAAGAAGAAGAGTCAAAGATTTGCTGACTTATAGTCTTCTTTTTTTTTTAGGGTAATTTGCATTTCATGAGATTGTTCACAATGAGCAGTAAACCTGATTTGTCATTATTTGGGTACTTGAAAATTAAATTAAATTAAAAAATTACAACTGAAAATATTTTTTCCCATTATTGACTTTCAATTCAACGATTATTTAAGTACTTTTTTGTATTTCTATGTATTTTATAAAGTCAAATTGATCTAAAAAAGTAAAGTATCTCAACAAAACCTTATTAGTTGGTGGAACTTTTTCAAGACTTCAGATTCTGAGTTTGGCTCAAAACTCAAAAATCTATTGAAGGAAGTTGCCTTGGAAGTTAGACTAAGAATAAAAATATTTAAAAAATAATGAAAATAAAAATGATGAGAGAGATACATGAAAAGTGCCATATGAATATGTGAGAATTTTTATTGATATGCTTTGATGCTTTGTAGAAATCAATTGCATTGTCAGTGAATATTATGTTAGAAAATAAAACATTTGATTGGTTTAACGTGACCTCTGGTATAAAACACACCAAATTTTAGTCCACTACCTGAATATAGATACAAATACAGATAATTTAGTCGGTTAAACAGTTCTAATAATTTCTGTGCACCTCTAAAATACACAGAGTTTACTTCAAGCAGAGCAAAGTCATTTTGGTTTACTGCTTTTCAGCGATCTTAATGAGAGCTGGAGACAATAAAGGTGCTTATTGTGGTTTATTTAAAGCCCACATTTTTCTTTTCAACACCACCACAGTCACAGATAATAAGGGGAACATTAGACAGAAGCTGGTGAGAGTCTGTACTACATTGTTCTCTCAACATCCTGCTAAAAGTCTAATTGTGGACTGAACTCATGATGCAATTTTAAATGGAGAACAAAGAACTTTTGGGAACACTTGATTTGAAGACTGTCATTATAGCGTTGTAATCATGTGATGAAAGACAATCGTTTATGACTGTTGTCATAGTGTCATTAGGTCAATGATGTCATCTTTAATGTAGCGTTGGCATTGTTTGAGATGTCTTTCTTATGTTAAAACAAGCTGCATCCAGAACTTATTCTTTAAAAGTCTTAATAACATTCTGAATCAAAACACATGATGAAAGCAGCTAACGAGAGGATGATCTTGTTTCTTTCTCATCTCCGCTGACAAATGTACATGTGTAGTAGCAATCAGCACTTTCCCCCACCAAGCTAGCATCATCGGAGATGATTGTAAGGATGCCAGCTGGACTGGGACTGAACACAGTCACCAAGACCAACAGTGGTTAGTTTGACGACAGGGAATACAGCACCGAGCTAGTTTTCTCACTCGGGTTTGGCTAATAGCACAACAGGCTGAGTCAGCTAATTAGGCAGGTAGCTCCATGGCTAACTGAGTTAACAAGCTAACAGCAGCTACAGATAACAACAGACAAAGGTTAGCCTACTTTAGTGACAAGTAAACAAGTTATCTGCCCATCAGGTAACTCCTTAAGCTAAATCAGCTTGGTACAGTACTCTGTTGTCAAACAGGCCATATAAAATTTAATGACATCTGTATAAGTTCAAGGGCGGCACGGTGGTGCAGCGGTTAGCACTGCCGCCTCACAGCAAGAAGGTCCTGAGTTCGATCCCCCAGCTCCCCGACTGGGTCAGGGCCTTTCTGTGTGGAGTTTGCATGTTCTCCCCGTGTCTGCGTGGGTTCTCTCCGGGTTCTCCGGCTTCCTCCCACAGTCCAAAGACATGCATCCTAGGTTAATTGGTGACTCTAAATTGCCCGTAGGTGTGCATGTGAGTGTGAGTGGTTGTCTGTCTATGTGTCAGCCCTGCGATGAACTGGCGACTTGTCCAGGGTGAACCCCGCCTCTCGCCCAATGTCAACTGGGATAGGCTCCAGCAGCCCCGCGACCCTTACGGACTAAGCGGTTACAGAAAATGAATGAATGAATGAATCTGTATAAGTTCAAAATGTACCAAATTTCATGATACCACTAAAATTTGACAGTAAATAAATAGATCTTAATGACATCTTAATGACAAATCCAAAATGTGCCACTTTAGTCGAGGTCAAGGAAAATATTCATGAGACACTTATAATGGTCTCATGATGGCCACTGTCAACACAAACCACGTATGACAGTTAAATGTAGTGTTAAAACAAAAAGCTCAACTGCTTCTTTAAGTTTGATAATGTCACGTTGTCTTAACAAAGGCATTGACAGGTTTTGTTGTCTTGGTTAATGTCAAGCTGTCATAACAAGGACTTCTCAAACTGTCAACTTTGCATTAAAGATGCCAACTGAACATTGATAAAGACTCTTTCAGGCTAATGACAGGCATCGTGACATTGTTATAACAAAGTGTTACCTTATTTTTGTGACAGCTGTATACTACTAACCCTGTATGGGTATAATAAACTGTTTAGCTGGCTTTATAACATTTAATGACATCTATATGACAAGTTAGTTGAAGTCCTGGAAATTAATCAAAACATATGAAAGATGACATAATTGACTAACTGATACTTAATGACAACAGTCATACACATTCATGAAGTCTCCTGCGTGTTATTGACAGTTATCATGACATGGTTATGGCAGTGTAATGACAGTCTTATGTACACCCTTGCAAATAAAGTGTTTCTGAACTTTTCGTGAAACAGAGGCGCTTCAGCACAGACTGTGGAATGCATTGTATTTAATAGATCAAGAGCAGCTCACTCACACAGGAGATATCATATCTGTAACAGACAAACAACAGCGTGGTATGACTGACTCACAAAATATACATCATTTCCACAGTGTTGTACTATAGAAATAGGCACACATTTAGTCTCAATAGCAGTGCTACTGTACTGTAGAACACCAGCAACAGTCGAAGCTTAAGAATAAAGGTTAGAGTAACTGTATGCAGTAAGACTTAACCTACTGAATGTACTGTGACGTCAGCACTGAACATGGATTAAAGATTCATACAGAGGAGAGTAATAGAAAAGACCTCTAGATGCAGATTCAGATCAACTGAAATAAAGTGACTTGATACAATATCATATGTTTTTGTATATTTCCATTACATTGTGGTTTCATTGATGCAAACAGGAAAACAGGGAGAAATGCACATCCATACAGTATAAAAGCTATATGCAATCCATTTTCATTAAAAAGACATCAAAAAGATATTAGCCATTACAAATAAATCTCAGCACGGTCTATAAAATTGTAATAAAAGAAAGTGAACTAGACAAATACTACAGAGTCAGTATATAAGTTGTATATAGGAGCCTTGGATCTTTTGTGTTTATAGGTTATAAATCACAGCGGCACCACTTATTACAGAAGAAAAAAGTTTAGTAACTACACACTGGCAGGTGCAAATGAAGCATGGCTGGTATTTCTGTGATAATGAGTGACGTTTAACCTGGTGTATTTGTGAAAGCACTTGATTTCAGATGCCCGGCACGAAGGTTAAAATAACATGAGAGGGAATGGGGGAGAAAAATTGAGCACTTGGACAATTTTGACTGGCTCTTCACAAGACACAGTCGATACACAGGGGAGGTCAGTTGGCAGGATTCCCATGGCTGTCTGGGACTAATGATACCTTCAGAGTGGCATAGATAAGGCAATCTATGCCTGTTTCTGTCCCATGACACTGAGGTCTCATCATGACTGGTTAATACCTGAAAAGAGCAGAGAACATGTTGCCTTATTCAACATGGAGTGATTTATATGCAAAATAACCAGGTATATCTGCAATATTAAACAATATACAAATTCAATATCTAGTTCATATAAATAACTGTGTCCTTTTGGATTATTATTCAAGAGCCGTAGTTCATATACATGCAAATAAAGATGTTCTGCTCTGACTTTCTTTTCTAATATTCATTTTGATACCTACTGTGAACATTGTGCGTCAGTCAATACTGAGGACCGATCCAATACCCGTTTGTTGAAAAATTTGCAGTATACATAATTAATGTTATTTTTTTTGTAAAACTTAATTTGAAGGGGTGCTGATATGGTTGTCATTGCACTGCCAAACCTACGTCATGACACCTGTCATGAACATGAAGGAGTCTTCATGAATGTTTGTGTCATTTGGACAGTTAACAGCTACATGAAAACTTGACATTATCAATCTCAAACAACTTAAAATAGCTCTATGATTTGACATTACATCAAACTGTCATATGTAGTTGGTTTGACAGTTTCTGTCATAACCATCATTAACATTTATGCTTGACCTCAAGTGAAGTGGTACATTTTGGACTTGTCGTAAAGATGTCACTAAGTTTTATTACACTGTCAAATGCATGTAATAATATAATGATTCCCTTCATCTTATCTGAAGAGATATCAGTTCCTTAAGATCTAATAATGTCAAGTTGTTATTACAAGACATTACTGGCTTGATTAATTCCAAGTTGTTTTAACAAATATATCTCAAGCAATGTAAACTTTGCATTAAAAAGACATAATTGACCAAATAGCAAACACTAATAAAGACTTCTTCATGTTCATCACAAGTGTATGTAGTTATGACAGTGTAATGACAGTCTTATTCACACCCCTTCAAATAAAGTGTTATTTACTTATTTTTAACAGTTGTGTACTACTAACTCTGTCTGGAAATTATATGACTGCTATAATTGTTGTATGGTCTGGTTCCTGGTAAATATTTGGCATATGGGACCTTGCTGTGAAGTAGCAGGGCACCGTTTTGCGGCTGATAAATTAAATGGCACCAGATCGGTGCTGCATTGGAGGAATCTCCAATACTGGTATCGGTATCAGAAGATTCTTACATGCAATCGCCATACATTGAAGGCTGTTTAGTATCTTCACTATGCACATCAGTACTAGAAGAGACTGTTTAAATTGCATATATTTGAAACTGCTCATATTAAACTGTTCAATTAAATACTTTACAAGTTTTCACAAATGAGACATCAAGCATTTCTTACAGTACATCCTGAGTAATTTGAAACTTAATTTAACATTAATTACTATCCATCAAACACTGCATATCTAAAATTTGTCAGGGTAAAGAGACTGAATGAAGAGTGAGTACGAATGGAGGACTCATGATCAGGTGAAACTTCCAAAAATGGCTGGAATGAAAAGCCCCTTTGAAGGGAACGAGCAAGAGGAGACACAGGGGGTGCTGAAGCAACAGGACTCCACTACAGAACTGAACAGTTATGAGTAATAAAGGTACAAACAATGAGTTGGAAACAAAGGATGATCTGAATCAGGCTAAGAGAGTCGCATGTAAAATACCGTGTCACTGAAAACCACTTTTATTCGGTAACAGGAGCGGCTGGAGTGGCTTTCTGCCCAGAGGGGATGGCTAGGTAGTTTGTCCTGCAGGCAGATTGGTAGGAAAAAAAAAACAGAGGAGTGTCTAAAAGCTGGTGGTGGTAGGGCCCTTTCTACCCCCAAATACCACAGACTAGTGCTGGTTAAAGCTTGAACAGCTCTCACTACAGTGGCATCACTGAATTGCCTTCATTTTCGAACTGTGAGGCTGTGGTGCATTCATATTTCATATTTTCATATTCATCTTTTCAAATATACATTCATATTTGTCCCTTATTCATGGAGCCACAACAATATACACCCCCAGAGGGAATTAATTTCAAAAGATAAAAACCGTCACTGTAATGTGAGCAGTGGCGAGCCTCTGTACATGCTGCACATCAGGAAGATATAACACCCTCCTCCAGAATTTAACAGCAAACGTTAATATTGTTAAAAACCACAATACCTCCACTAAATATGCACCCAATTCAAAAGAGCTGCACAGAGAGTGTGGAGACAAAGCGAAATTCACAATACTGAGAAGAGTTTTCTGGCTCTGTCTGCGAATTTGAAGCATTGCTTCATTTTGTATGTTTTTGACTTTTTGATTATCACTGCACTCAATCTTGTTCCTTAGTAACATGACTCATACGATCCGAGCCACTAATGCATCAGAAAATGTCACCAGAAAAAGGGTCTAGCAGTTGAACATATCCATTAAGCCTGGGCAGCTCAGAAGCCGACCACAGCACAGCCTCTTTGAGTGGGTGTAGCCTCCCACTGTGGGATGTGTTGTCATACAGGTCAATAATGGCTGTGGACACAACCCATTAACTCTTTCAGCTGCAGGCACGGATGAAGTGTACAGAGTTATACACATTCGATCACTTGATGCTGAGCTTAATGTGCTCTCCAGATCTGTCCATGGATCAATAATCTTTACCTAGATGTAGAGGGAAAGTATGTAAGATGTAAATTCTACTGGAAACAACACTAGACAACTCATGGTTTTTGAGGCCATAGTTTGTGGTACTGTTGTAATCATTTAGATTTATATTTTACATTATATTCTTGTCATTTTGTTCAGTAATGGTATATTTTACAGGTTAGCAAATTTCACATGTTCCCTGTTAATTAGAGTTTCCTGAAAAGAATGTTAATAAAATAGAGTGGAGTAACCAGGCAAGTCTGCAGTATGAAGGTTAAAATAATAAAATGGATTAATGGAGTATTTTTCCAAGAATATTTTTATTCCAAGATTAATAGTATACCAAATTATGCAATGTGTCCTTATACCAAAATGACAGATTTGGGCATTTGCCAGTTACTCCCAACAACTTTACAACTTTGATCTTTGTTGTACCGGACCTGGGTCATCACGTGGCTAATGTTGGGAGTTTGGTTTGGTTTAGGTACGAAAACTACTTGGCTAGGTTTAGGAAAAGATCATGGTTTGTGTAAAAATAATTAGATTAGTTAAAGCTACTACAAGTAGTTTCAACAAGACCATCCACAACAAGATTGGCTGTTTCTGTATAGTTATTCTTGATGCTTGTCACAGCGTCAGCTTCTCTGTGAAATCAGATGAAACAAGCCTGTTTTCTGTGGCCAAATTACAGCGAGTTGTATGTTAGCCAGTTAGAAGGATTCTTAGTTAGATATTTTTTATTTTTGACATTATATTTTGTGGTTATTATGGTGGAAACACTACTGCTTTTATCATATAACCTCTGGGTAAAAGTCTAGGTGTGTTCAGCCATTCATCCACCCTGTCCTCCTCACTCTTTATACAACATTCTGCTTTGCTCCCATCATAGTTACTAGAGCTGGCCACCTAACAATGCGTTTACTGAGTCATAATAAGCTGCTTTTGCCTGAGCAACCTATATGGTTATGTTTCTGGTAAGAGTGGGGTAGAATTGCACAGTTCTTGTCAGGAAACTTTGTAGGAAATCATTGGGATATTGCATACATGTAAAATAAAGTGTCACCTTTTGTTCCCCTGGTAAAGAACATGGTAAAGAAAACACATTACAAATGAATCTTGTTGCATGCTTAGCCCCTGTACACTTCACTCTTCTGAAACATAATGTTAGAAATACATTGTGCAGTGCTTGAGCTCTGTGCGTCACTGCAGGAGTCAGATATGGAATCAGGGTTAATTGTCTGCAAAGCCACAACAACTGGATCAGCACATGTGCCGTGTGTTCTCTGTGATTGTTCTTTTCAGTACATGCACTGCCTGTTCAAAAGTCGTCAAGCTGGATCAACTGGCCTCGTCAACACCGTGACAATCCAGTGGGAGCTGACTATACAGGTGCACTCGGGTCTTTGTCAGCGCTGACAAGGTGACGCAAAAAGTGGCTTTCTGATGGAGCTGCAAATCCACTGAGGTTGTAAAGAGGTTGTTTAGAAAAAAGAGCAGTCAGCAGTGCTTAGAATTATTCAGGCCTGTCAGGCAGTCTAAGTGAAAAGACAGATTACTGTTGCAGGAGGGTTATAAACTGATGCAGTTCAGACCCAATTACCTTTCTGGCTGTCTGTCTGCCTGTCTGCCTGTCCAACTCTTTCCCTTCCTATCTGTCCTGATCTCATGATCGCCTACTAAATCTCACTGACTGACATGCTTCTGAAACTTTAAATTGCTATTATGTGGAGCAGAAACTCAGGTAACACTTCCATTTATTAGATACACACTGCCAGCTGTGCTGTGAGTGATAGAAAAAAGAAGTTAGCACAATTATGTATCTGGATATGTTGATAATAAGGTATTTTAAGACACACAGTGTTTCACTTTCAGTCAAATCTCTGCTTGCACTTAACTGTTTGCTCTGATTGTGCATCTATACATTTGTGTGAGACTCACGCTGTGTCCTGGGTCTGCTCATCAGACTTGGAGATCTTCCTGTAGCAGTAGATCATCTCCACCAGTAGCCAGAACGTCAAGAACACCAGCAGCACATACATCATGATCTCAGAGTACAGCGCTGTGGTGTCTGGACTGGCTGCGGAGCACAAACAACAGCAAGTAACATGTTTTATTCAATATGTAGCATCCTACCTCTGAATGCTGTTTGTGTTTAACAGAGCAGGGGAGACCTATTTATTCAAAGGTTTAGGAACATATGCTAAGCTTGTCCATGTATGTGCAACACTGCTGACCCACAATCAGCTGTCAGTCATAATAGAGAAGGCAATATTTTTGTAGTATATTACAACTGTTTACTTCAATTTTACTGAAAGACCAGCTCCGACTCAGTATGTACAATATTTACTATGCAGCTGAACTATAAGCAAAGCAAAGTTTTCTGGTGTGCATCCTGATGCACAAATGATGCACAAACTATGTTGCATTCAGAACATCATGACCATACCTGTAGTACAATGATAATAGAGCCTATAGGGAGTTAAAGGTGCCCTGTGGAGTTTCCTTGTACAAACAAAAATGATGTTAACATTCAGTGTTTCTTACCAAAATGCATTGTGTGTATCCATTAGGTCTTTAAAATTCCCATGAAGTTAAAATCATTGTTTAAGTGTTTTTATTACATATGTCTTGTACTATTCATCATCTCTGACCCGATATCTTGTCCAGCAATGACAAAAAGTCCCTTTGTAGATATTCTTCTAATGCTATTTTAGAGTAATTTCCTTAAAATTTACAAAAAATGTTAATGACCCCTCCTGCTCTCAGGGGTGTATAATACTACTAATTTTGTGTCCATGAAGCACTTTCTAATTTTATTTTATTTTTTATGATGCTGCTGAAGCGGTGTGTCTCTGGGGGCTCTTCTGGTGGAAAAGGGGTATTTTGCTGCTGTACAAAAGCTCATATAAAACTCATATAAATTTATTCACTGATCAACCAAAAACTGGATCATATTTTATGAAGAACATTATTCTTTGTCTTATTCTTCCTCAGGGACAAATAACATACACTTTACTTGTTTCTAAAGTAGCTGCTGTTAGCAGGCGATGGAACCGGGCTCAGCAGCCTCTCAGAGAACATGGACAGCTTCCATCAATACATGAATACATGAATGCAAGTAATTTATGGAGGTTAAAGGTGGAAATAGCCTTACTTGTTGCTAAAGTAGTTGTAACTGTAGTTAGTTGCTGGTTTGCACGTTTAGCTAGTTTGCACAGTTAGCTGTGTAGCTAGCTGGATACCAGGGGCCAAAGCCAATGAGAAAACCGCCTCAGTACTGTATTCCCTGTTGTCCAACTGGCCTCTGGCAGTCTCAGAGGCTGTGTTTGGTCCTGGTCTGGCAGGAATCAGGATTCACTGAACGCTTCATGTATGGGAATACGAATTGCTATAGCTGCATGGCAGGCGTGGGTATAACAAAAATTTTGCTCTATTGGCTACAGTAAACATCAATCAGTTTCCACAAGTCCCACCCTATCTGCCTGTTTTTAGTGGAAACATGGAACAATGGAGCAGCAAATAGCTGTTTCATAGGAACTTTAAGAGTGTTTTACATTGTACATGTCCACCCATGTTTGCTTACGAACAGTCTTCTTTACTGCTGTTGTTGCTGCATTGCTACGTTTATTGGTGCCATCAACAACTATCAATCAGTGGAATAGCATCCATGTGTTCACACTGGTTTATAAAACAGCGACCTGCATGTAAAAATATTGCTTATAGCCCTACTAGTCATAAATAACTAACTCCACAGGGTTCCTTTAAATATGAAATACAATGGATATGTGCAAAGTCTCAGTGGTTCTCAGGGCATGACACAGATTTTAAGTTTAGAGATGTGGTTACTTCATATTTTGGGTCATATTTTGGTTTTATGTCTACCAATGTCAGACTAATAACAGTAAAAATTTATTTATGAAGTTATAGGGGATAGGCTCACATTTTTTCCGAGTCCGTCTTAAAGCAATACCAACATCAACACTGAAACAGGGCTCCCAGTGTATGTGCTGGATCTGATTCACAGTCCTTCTGTGCAAAAATAAACTAAACCCTAAACCTGAGGTGGGTATCGTCCAAAGTTACCCTTACATTTTTAGGGCAGAATTCATTCTTTGTGTTTCCACAGACTGTTTCCTCCCTGGGCTGTGGTGTAAGAATAGCAATAGAAAGAGTAACTTTTGTAGATATAAAGGGTAATGTCAGTATTTTTCCATCTGGACCTTGTTTTCCAGTGTTTCTGTGTGTTAGTGTCAGGGGACAACAATTTTTGATATTTTTGAAAAAGACCAGATCAGATTATTATTCTAAGTGTCTGACAACATTGTGGAAAGGATCGCCACAGAAAAAGATCCTTTTTGTGTAACCATAAACTGCTGGTTTATCGATCTCACAAAAGTCACCAGACTACACTTACAGAAACAATAATTTTATTAACGTAAGACATATTTTATTCAAACTTGACAGAAACAAAATATAACTCACCAAACCCATCTTTGTTTGTCTTTCCCCAGCTCCAACAATCACCAACTCTGGTTTGGTTGAAATAAACCCTTTATTCACCATGTTATATATGAAAATATTCTGGCCGTACATGCCATTTCTCCCCGCTGCTTCTGTGACAGCCAACTTGCTCCTTCTCATCTATCTCAGTGATTTAAGGGTTTATTTTGAACAGTGTATGATGACCTAAGATGTTTTAGGTGAGTTTCATTTTGTTTCTATAAAGTTTGACTTAAATTAGTTCCATGATTTTAAAATTACTGTTTCTGTAAATGGAGTCTGGTGGCCTTGACGAGAGCGATCAATCAGCAAAAGACAACAGATTTTCTCCATCACTTACATAGAAAATGCATTAAAAAGGATCTTTTAATGGCAGATATGAACAAGAGGAAGGATTACAGCAAGCAAACACTGTTTCAAAATACATTTAAGTGCCTAAACAAGACGGACTTGAAAAACTGTGAACCTATTCTTTCATATTTTTCACAGCGGGATCATTATGAGCCACTGTGAACCACTGTGCCAGTGAGTGTGTACCAAATTCCAGAAAGCCTGTTGACCAGACAGTTGACAGCTTTCACTGATTTGATTCTGCAGCCTCTGCAAATAGAGGCTGTTAGTGTAACATAATCCCTGAGATGGGGAAGCACAGATATGTTTGCCGTGAGCTAATCCATTCCACTGCTATGGACATCATTACTGTAACATGATGCCTGAGCTATAATTTACACTATACTGACTGACGGCTTTGTGAAATTTGATACCATGGTTGTATGGGATGTGAGGGAGAGGCTTTTAAATATGTATAGAAGATCAAACTGTAGTATATTTTTGAAAGTTGCACTTCGGAGGATAATCTTAATCCAATTTGCACTCTGGGATACACTAGCCTAATCTTTATATGCCTCTGATAGTGAACTATATACCACGTGCAAGCAGATTTGAATAATGTAAAGTTAAAGGAATGGGCAGAATTAAGTCGTTCCAAATATACATGTTTTTTTGTATATTCGATCAAGGTGGAAAATGACACATTCAGCAGGCCAAGCATTCAGGAAGCAGAATACATTACCCCTCATATTAGATAGCAAAGTAGTTGGTTTGAATTAACCCCTTCACTGACAACAGAAGAAAGCTTTGATGGACAATAAAGGCAGACAAAACATAACACACGATTATTCCTCTTCAGTACAGTCACAACACAAAGGGGAGAGAAGGAAAGTGGTGTTGTTAGTGGCGGACTGCCCTCACACTGATGCATCACTTAGTGAAAACAACAACGAGTTGGAAATATATAATCAAATGCACTTGAAGCAGTTTGGTAAACACGTCGAAGGAGGGGCATGTAGAGCACAGAGAGAACACTCAATACACAGAAGTCAACACAGCACAGACTGCTGTTTCTACCAGAGGGGATTGTAAATCAACACGCCTGAGCTGAACCTCGCCAGCATATTATACTGTCTGTGTACAACTATATCATACCACTACACTCTTAGAAATAAGGGTTCCAAAAGGGTTCTGCATGAAGGTCTGAGGTTCTACCCAGAACCATTTGGTTCTGAAGAACCCTTTTTTTTTCAAGAAAGGGCTTTTCAAGGGTTCTTTGTAAGACTAAGGGTTCCATTAAGAACTCTTTTCATCCAAACAACCCTTTTGGAAGAGTTCTGTGGAAATCCATGAAAAAACTCTTTTATCAAGGGTTTGTCAGGGGTGTAAAAAGGTTCTGAACCCCCTGTGTGAGTTCTAGATAAAACTCTTGGAATATAAGAAGGTTCTCAGTAGACCCTCTTGGCTGGGTGCAAAATAAAGCCCTTAGAATATGAAAAGGTCATTGATAGAACCCCCTAAATTGGTTCTAGATAAAATCCCCTGAGTATGTTCAAGATAAAACCCTTCAAATAAAAAAGTTTCTCTGTAGAACTCCCTGGCTAGGTTCTAGATAAAACCCTTGGATTATAAAAAGATTCTCAGTTGAACTCCTTGGGCAGGTTTGTTTGTTGTTCCAGGAGGTGGAAAGGTTCTCAATAGAACCCTCAGGGAGAGTTCTGGTTAGAGCCATTACATCATAGATGTGTCTGTGTAGAACCTCTCAGAGGGGGTTCTGAGGGAAACCTTTCACAGATGGTCCTGAGTACAATCTTTAATGCTGGGTTCTAGATAGTACTTTCTGAAAGGAATCCAAGTGGAAGCTTTATAAAAAAGGTTCTACGAGGAACCAGAAGACAAAGAACCCTTTGTGGATCTAGGTAGTACCTTCAATTCTAAGACTGTGCTACTGCAGATTTAACATGCGCATGTCGCCTTGGGTGGACCTGTCCTTTATTGTTTAACGTAATATGTACATGGATGAATTTATACACTGTAAGCACTATTTAATTTTATGATTGATATGTCTTGAAAAACACGTTTTTAAATAAATCAATACAAATGTGTGGGAATGGACGTTTTTTTCTTCAAAATTGATTTTTGGGGGTTTTGATTACCTGCACCACAAAAGAGCCCAAGCCAGTGGTATGTGTTTTGCCTTCCACTCATGCAGCAAGATCATCATCATCATCATCATCATCATCATCATCATCATCATCATCATCTTCAACATAATAGCTGGTGCAATCACTGGTGGTGTTAAAATGTACTACTGTGAAATTATGAGTTATGCTGTACCGCATCTGCATATTGTAAAGCTTGCAGGATAAATATACATCCAACTAATGATATACAGATATAAGATATCTATATAAGACATTTATATTAAAGGGATAGTTCAGATTTTTGAATCAGGAGTTGTATGAAGTACTTATGTATAGCTACAGTAGGTGGTGGTCAGTAGCCCCCAGTTTGGAGAAGCAGGAGGAAAGACAGTCAGTCCAAGCTATGGTCAATCTTGGACAATGTCTCACACCCACACCACAATATGCTGGTCAGTCACAAGAGTACTTTTAGTCAAAGACTAATTCCTCCAAAATGGACCACAGAGCGCCACAGGAAATCAGTCTTGTCTGGGGCCATCAAACTCCTTCCACTCAGAGCCAATAGACTAATCCTGGTCTTATTTCACTACAGCTATAACTTCATGATTTGTTCCCTGATTATACTCAAACTCTGCACTACTTGACTCACTTACAGTAACTCTGTGCAAAAATTCATGTGTGCAATACTGATTTGAATCTACAAAAACTTTAGCAATACATACAACATTGTTGTATATAATTACAGCTTGATGCACATTTTTGTACACTTTTGTACACAATTCTTACATCCATTATCATATTCCTGTTCATCTTATATTTTCTACATATTGCAGTCTTATACTTGTATATTGCTGTTATATATTGTAGATAGGTCATGTGCAACTTTATGTCGTACTTCTACTCTTATAATTCTGTTATAGGCTTATATATATTTCTACTCTTGAATGTGAGCAACTGTAACATCAACAATTTTAAGTATTTCTGATTCTGATCTGATTCTGTAGGAAGTGAGACAATGTACTGCTGTGGACAGGGTCAGCAGCAAAACATATTTTAGCCACCTAAAAGAGGACCACCTAAAAAAAAGTCTATATCAGTTTAAGTATAAGCTATATTTAGAATATTTTTGCTGCTTTACATTGCCGTTAGACAGCCTTTCCTAACAAGAAGGATATAAGCCAACTATGCTCTCTCAAGTCCATTGGCAAAAACATTAATGTTACCTTTGCACAACACAGGAATTGCTGGTCTGTTGCTGCCTCTGACTGATTTTGCCAGTGGAGCCTGGTGGCTTTGAGAGAGCGATACTTGGCTTCTGTACTGGGGGTTTCCCCTCAGAAAAGGTTGTCTGACGGCAAGGTAAAGAGGTGACAATATTCTAAATATAGTGTTTTCTATTCTATCCTTTTAAAGTCAAATATGAACTGCATTTTCTTTGGGACTGAAAAGCATTTCTTGCCTTTTTAATCCTGAAAATGCTGAAATAAAACTAACTTGTGATGAAGCAGATTAGATAAACTGCGAGAAAGGCTTTGAAAACAACAGCTTTATATCAGATTTGAGTTATAGATCTCTTAGGACTGGTGTTTATTTTCAGTAACCTCACAGAGGCTTGTCACTGCCTGCAAAGCATGGCAAACTCAAGCCTGACATCTGAATAACCTCACATGTAGCTCTGGAATAACCCCACTAAACTGATTCATCTCAGCGCAGAACTGAAGCTGGACTTAACACTGGGCTGTACTGATATGGCGACCAAGCATTTGGCTAAACCTGAGCTTATAACAGGGTGAATAACATGGAAGGAAGAAGAAAACTATTAGCCCCACCTTTCTCTTTGACCCTCAACTTGATTTCCGTGGTGGTGGTGAAAGTAGGAGCGAAGTCAAAGTCAAACTCAAACTTGCGTTCTACTTCGCACTCATAGACGCCGCTGTCATTAAAGGTGACGTTGGTGATTTCGATGGAGACATCTTGCAAGTCCTGGCTTCCATTCCAGGTCAGACGGCCCTTAAATGGTCCGTCCAAATCACTTGGAGTGCCATTCTCATACTTGTATATCTAAAGGAGAGGAAGGGCAAGCAGACCTGCATTAAATATCTCAACAGGGCACATGTCATATCATATAAAACAATGTAGCAGAAACCCACATGAGTTTTGTTGGCTGGGTCTTCTGTCGGCATGTAGAACCAATTCACACGTGTCTTTGCTTTGAGCTCCTCCCTCTTCTTACAGGCAATACAGGTCAACTTCATGGCTTTGCCCACGACTGCTTCTGTCCCCGACGGCACATCGACACATACTGGCTGGCTCAGGTGGACTGAAGGAGAATGGACACACATTCAGCTCAGCAGCTACTGTGATGAAAGCTCTGACAAAATGTTCATGTTTAAAGGGATACTATGCAGGATTTTCTTTCAAAAAACAAAAAACAAACATAATATATAGACTCATGAAAATAATCCCTGTCAGTCTTCATTTGTGACCCACTAGGGGCCCTATCTTGTGCTAATCTAAAGTACAAGTGGAAAGCATGAGGCACAATAGATTTAATTTATTCAAGGTGTGTCCAAATCCACCTTTGCCATCTGGTGGTATTTTGCCCTGCCCCACCCTTTGTGCCACCAGCGCAAAGCGGGATACACCTATCAGTTGTGCACAAGTGCCCTCATTAATTCACTGGAGAGTTTAGGCCAAACATGCAATAAACCAATCAGAAAGCCAACCTCTCATCACCTTAAAGAGGCAGGTGCACCAGCAGCGCAAGCAGTGTCAGCGTGACGGTGGATTTATCAGGAGGAAACAAAGAGAAAAGATATTCAAAGTGAGGAGACAGATCTCCTGGTTTGAGAAGAGAAAGCGCGAGATCAGGCAATATAAGGAGACAGCAGGACGTCTCCACAGCAGCTTCATGTCTAAATAGTTTATTTTACATTAACACCTGCAAAGACCAATACAATAAATGAACAGCACATGTCATGCAGATATGTAACTGGTTATGTTTTAACCTGAAGCACCTTGAAATTGTGTTGTATTTTCTAATTAATTATCATCATCATCATTATTATGCAGCTCTGCTGGTTGAGGAGTCAGGGAGAGAGATGGTGCGGTAGAGAGGGGAGGTGAACCAATCCAGTCTATTTGCGAAGCTGCCTGCTCCGTTGACCACCTGAATCGGGTGGAGGAGCAGTTACACGACTGTCCGTGCTCCTCCTTCTTCTCCTCTCCCACCTAATCCTCAGTTCCTCCCATCCTTGCTACTCTGTCCCACGAAGAAACAATCAGAAAGAGTTTCTGAAGTTTGAAGTGCACAAATTTATGCACAGATATATCCAACCAGCTCTGACAGAAGCACACAACCTTTTTCTCTCTGGGTTGGGCCGGTCTCATGCGGTCAAATATAGTGTCTTGTATATTTTGTATTTTATAGATTATTATTGTTTAATCATCGTTTTTCTGGATCACAATAAACATGCAGACACAAACACTACAGCTGCTCCAGCTGTCATGCTGACTTATCTGATAAAGACGATCTGACAGCTGTGATCCTGTCCTGTGCTCACTTTGCAGGTCTGTTTTATTAGGCTTTATAATTATAAAATAATTTATTCTTTCTTATCAGTGAGTTTATATTTAAGGACAAATGTGTGCATGGCTGTTTAATACTAATGAAAGGTGTTCTGTGATTGTGGAGATGTGTGTGCACCTCAGCCAAGCGTGAGACACACGCACACTTTTAACTTCAATATTTAGCTGTTATTTACCTTTAGCTGTTTATCAGTAATTACACACTGAAAAAGGGAAAACTAGAACAATATCGTCCAGCAGTTTTTGAAAAAGCTCTTCAGTACACTTCACTGAACAAAACAGCTGCCTGAGAGTAAATGCGAAAGTGTTTCAAAGAAAAAGTGCTGAAAGACGCAGCTACAATTCATCATGTACAAATTCTATAGGATGATTACAGCTGACATTTTCAGCCTTTCTTCAGTGACTGTGAGACCTACACAGACTGCCATGACAGGCACAGTTCACATCTGTACTAATAAACTCATGGCCCAGTCTTATTGAGGTCATATCTGCGCTCACACTGAATCCAACATTGAACCAGACACAAAACCCAGTAAGCGTTAAAAAGACATAAATTCAATTATACAGCTCTGCGAGCACCGGAGAGACTTGAGTCACAATACTGATGGCAAATCCACGATCATCCAGGCCAGTAAGCACTAATGATGGCCTCTGCCCATTAGTATTAGCTGGCAGTGGGAGGAATAAATGCAGGGAGGGAGTGTTGGATGCAGGAACTGTAGTGTAGGAGGACGACTGTGGGCAAGCAGGAAGGAAAGAGAAAGAAGTGATTGATAAATAAAAGCATTACAGGATATAAAATGATTAGAGGGAGGCAGGAACATGGAGGGAAGGAACTGAGGGATTATAAACACAAAGATTTCTTGTAAAGTGAGGTGAGGCAGTAATCTCAGTGAGCTCGCCACATGGATATGTCTTTGTGTGACTGTGTTGGGTCCAGTGCTCTTATATAAGCCAAAGCCCCCCCTGGGCAGACAGTGACAACATTGATTCCATCTTTTTTTTTCTACTGAGGGCTCATACAAACACATGGAAAGAGGACAGAGGAGAAACAGGGAGCAGAGAGAGAAGGGAGGGACAGGGAGGAAATTAGAAAAAGGCAGAAGAAAAGAGGGAAAAGCTCAACCCTGGTGTCCTCTGTTCAAAGGATTGATTTATTCACTTAAATGCTGACAACAGTGGGATGTGTTGCACTGGGCAGCAGTCATCAGTGGGACGGCTCTGAAACTGGGTTTTGAGTTCACAGGCAGCTGGAAGGGTCACAAACCATTATATGTACCACATAGTCCCACCACAGAGAAGACAAGCAAGTTCTGTTGATAATTTACTTATTTTTATGGTCTTGCTTTTAATTAAAGCTTCTATAAAGAGTTTTTAACTCGTAATTTAACAGTCAATTTTAATACTGATGTCTCTGTATGTCCTATATAAACAAATGAGACCCCCAGTGACAAGATTGACTGTTTTTGTGTTTTCTTAATGACTGCCACTGGGTCAGATTCTCCTTGACATTACATAAAATGTGCCTGTGTTTATATTTTCACAGGAAAGTTATAGTGAGTAGTATGTTAGGCAGTTATTATTATTATTACAGTAGGAAAACTACCACTCTTGTCCACAGGGGCCTCCAAAATCAATAAAATATTTAAATTTAGCTGTTTTTATATATATTTCTATCTGTTTTCACCTAAAGACTTTATTGTTTTTATTACTTTTTTCATGTGCCTGATTCTATTTTTCCCTGTAAAGCACGTTGATTCACTCTTTTTCTATGAAAGGTGCTATATAAATAAAGTTTATCATTATTATTCTTACTTTAAACAAGGCCTGTGAAAACACGTCTGTGTAGCCGAACATGTGAATAGAGTAAGACACGCAACATTCACAGCCAAACAAGACATTTGAACATGTTGCAGAGTTATACTCACCCACGAAACCCAAAAGTACCCAAGTCTGCAGATGGACTCTGGTTGGAGTTACCATATTCAGCTCTGAGTGGAGCTGCTGGTGGACAGTGTCCCTCTAAGTGTTGCTTAAAGTTTTTGTTGGCAGGAGGCCGCAGCAGGTCTGAGATGTGAGGAGTTGTTGGATGACTTCAGGACCACGGACAGCGCCTCTCCTCGGCAGATGAGCGCGTAGGTAACTTCGACTGAAAATCCAAACTGCCTGCTATTAAAAGGCAGGATTTCACTCTAGAAAATGTACAAAAGTTATAGAAACGATGCTGTTAAGTCTTTACGTGCTCATCTGTGAGTTTAATCTTTCCAGCAGCCCTCCTGACTCGCCGTTCATCATCTATCCAGAAAGAACTAACTTCATTATTTCCTCCTCTCGGAGAAATAAACCAGTCCTTCGCCCGCAGCCGCTGTCATTCAGCCCAAATCCATCCAGAAAACACCAGAAGAATCAGAACACAAGCGGAGAAGAGGAACCTGTGGATTTACTCACTTGCTGGTGCGACTCTGGTTCACACACAAACGGCAGCAGCAGTGATAACAGTCCTCTTACTTCAGCTCCCAAAGACAGAGACTATTGATTGTTTTGAAGTCTGTTTCCTCCATTAAAGATGACTGATGACATTTCCCAGCCGCGGCTCTCTGCCTTTGTTTTCCAGCAGTCACTTTGCGCTGTCAGAGCAGAGGCTTTGATACGCATGCGTGAGTCACTCCCTCCTACACTACAATGAGCATGAGCACATTACTGTCATCTGGGAAGAAGGCCTGACCAACTCATCATGCAACAAGGCTTTTTGTGTTTGCTTTTGATTGCAGGAGCTAAACAAACAAAACACACCGTGTGCATATAGAAATGAAAATGCAAAACAGATTTATTAAAGCTTAAGAAGAACAATGAGACAGTCTGTCTTTGTCTGTGTTATATAATCTTGTTTAGCAGCTGCTAGCACAGCTATTTCATTTCATTTGTTACACATCAGTACTTGCATTATTTTTACTTCCCCAGTCTTAGACCAAAGACGACTCATTCAGACAATACAGTGCTTCACAAAGTCTTTCAGTGGTATTAAGTGTTGTAGCCACAAATCTACAACAGATTACAGAAATGTCTTCATCCAGTCTTAATGTTTGGTAACCATGTTAATTAGGGTTAGGGTCTGATATAGGAAAAAGCATTTGAAGATAGGAAAAGTGTATTTCACAAGCATCCTAACTTCAAAAAATCTTATGAAAACTCTCTTAATTTTAAGATGAGAATTAAACTGTCCTAACTTTCACTTTTCCACTTGTAGTAGTTGCTAACTTGCTAACTATCTACTGCAGTGCTAACAGTAGTATTAACTAACAGTAGCTAATTGTAGTCTGAGCTAACAGCAGCCAAGTGTTTGCTAACAGTATGTAACAGTAGTGTTAGCTAACAATGGTTAAAGGTAGTATCAGCTAACACTTGCTTACGACAGTATTAGCCAACTTTAATCTGCATGTTGCTCTTTTATTGCTTCTACACAGTAGATGTCAGATATTGTTGTGTACGGTGACTGCTATCTACCTTTAATTTCCCAAGTGAACATTGTTGTAAATTTCCCAAAAGAATAGCATCTTTGGATTTCTTCACAGATGTTACCAACTTTCATCTTAATTTGTAAATCCTGTCTTAACTGTCTGGTAACCATGGTAATTAGGGTTGAGACCTGAGGAGAAAAAAATTCATTAGAGATGAATGGTTCCATAGGCAATGGTCATTTCCTAACCAAAGATAGGAAAAGAGTAAAGTCTAAAAATAAACTCTCCTAACTCTAGGATAAGATGTTAAGCTGTCCTAACTTTCACTTTTCCACCTGAAGTAGTGGCTAACTTGCTAACTAGCAATTAGTAGTGTCTACCAACAGTAGATAGTGAAGTGCCCATCATTGTTTTTTCTCCATGTGTGTGTCAGTATGTTTATAAAATCGATTTTTACAAATATTGTAGCTTGGTGGGATAAGTAATGCTGGTTGCTAGGTAAAAGACATAAAAGTTGATAAGCAATGTTGGGTTGAGTTTTTTGGATTGAAGGGAGGTAAGATAAGAAAGGATTCCCTAAAAGAGTTAGGATTTGCTTCTGTAAAAAAATTTGGGAAAAATCCTATCATAGCCTCTTCTTATGTTAAGACTTATGATTGGGCGTTTCTGTAATGTGTATTCTGTACATAATATGCATGCATATCCACTCATAAAAGCCTAAAACACTATTACACTAGACCTGATCTGTACTTTGAAATCATATTAATGCAAAGCACATACACAGACTGATCTATATCTTTGGTTTACTGCAGCAATGAGGCTGATAAACTACTGTGCAGGACACAACCCACTAATCTAATGATCCTCTATCCTCTGGAGTTTAGTTTTAAAAGGGCCTGACCTTTTATGTGATATTCTGTCTATATTTGGGTACAAACTCTTCAATGCTGCATGACTGCCCTCCAGCAACAATTGCCCTCTCTTTGATTCCCTTGTCTTTGTTCAATTAAAGAAAAAACAATGCTAAATATGAAGGGTAAAGCAGAAACCTTAAAACCAATTCAGTTACAGTGTTTCGCTGATCAAGGTAGAAAAAGATTGAAGCCTTATTTCTGTCCATCACACCAACACAACCTGCAGCAGAGAGGACTGAAGTGCCTGCTGAACAGTGTAATTATATCACTGTTTTTCTCCCACTGAAAGCTGCAGTGATTTGACTCTCTTGTAGAGCTGAAAGATGTGACGAGAACGCAATAAAATGGCCAACAGACTGAATCCACTTTTTGCTTTTTTGTTCTTCCTCAGCTCTATAGATTTGCAGTACGTCCAATATGAACATCTATATAGATTTTACACAATTTCTTGCCTATTGCTAATCTATTACTAGCTGTAACCTTTATGAATCCCCTTGTTTCTTTACAAAAAAAACATATACATTACTGATTATATGCTAAAACACGTCTGTTTAATCAGTTGGATTTGTTCACAGGAAATACAATGTACTTCTTGGTTATGATCAGAATTCTATACACACATACATCTAACCTCTAATTCTTTTCTTTCATGTCAAATGTTTTTTTTCTGGCACCCATCAAGAGTTCAGGATTATTGTAATGTTTGATGTTATCTGCCAATTGTGTGAAAGAACAAAGGAAGGAGGAGGTTAAGATGAACCCGTGACACAGCATCCTCAGGCCTGAAGAGCCATGATAATCTCACTTTGACATCAGTATTTAATCTTGCAGCCACTGTATCTGGAGTAACGAGAGGATTACCCACGAGGAGAACAGGAATCAAGGGTTTTGGAGCTGCAGCATTTCTTTTTTCTTATGAAACACCACATGTGATGGCAAAAAAGGAAGTAAATCTGAGTGTGCTTTGAAGACATGGTATGTTAAAGCTGAAAAACACTGAAAACTGTTGAAAGCGTGAATCCATGTTTTTTTTTGTTTTTTTTTTTTACAGTAAAGCTCAATTGTTGGTCCAGATTTTAATGCAAAAAGAACAGCGAAGAGACAGCTGAGTGCACTCTTGTGTTGCTGTCAGCATCAGCAGTAGGCTGGCACTCTGGAGGAGAAGACTAAATATGGCAGGCCTGGTTGAACCACATCCTGCAGATAAGGAAACCATAGCAACAGTAATGCAGTGCCATGGTGACGGCAGGAGGCCTGCTTAGCGACAGACTCAGGAAGACAACAGGAAGCCTCAAACCAACCTGTTTTTTTATAGGCATCCAATATGTTTGACTTACTTTCCACAAAAAGAATTGGGTGAATAAACAACGTGTTTCATGTGATGTTTTGTGATCTGGCTTTTCTCCACAGGATGCACATATGTGACAAATACAGCACAATTTAAATATCTGAGGGTAAATGACAGCATCAGCTCCAAAACAGGAGAGCAAGAGGACGATTCTGTGTGGTGAATTTCAGTCATACACTGTGTTAATCATCAGTTTTACATAAGGGAGTGAGTAATTTAAGCAACTGTGTGTATAAATAAGTGGGTTAGAGAGAGTGTTTGCTCATGTATGTACTGTATACATCTGGACCCCCCGAGGATGTACAGCATGCGAGCAGATTTCTAGGGATTTGGATGGATTTCAAGATTATAACATGATTACAGCAGACAGCTCGGCCTATAGATGAAACATGTAGGAAACTGAGCTGTAACGCTCGTGTGCAGCTTACAGCTTAGTGCTGGAATTTGATTTAAACAGTGTAAGAAGGACTTCACTCATCTCTCTAAACATCTATCATCTACACTCATTCTTGATCCATCTGTACTTCCAGCACCATGCTCGATGTGTGCCAGATATATTTGGATCAGGATTTGAGTGTATATACAATTCTGTTTTCATGCTGCCTAAAATGTTCAGGGTTTTTCATGTTGTTGTAGACGTGTTTTACCGAGCTGCAATACATTCAGAGGTGCTTCAAATATTCCCAGAAAGTCGGTATTTGAAGTCCTGGGGATAAGACTCATGAATCAAACATCTTTCTGGTGCGTTTACAAACAGCTCGGACAAATCCTACTGACTCTATCTTTAAACTACCTCAGTAATAGACATATAATTGATTTCATCCATTTCATTCTCTGTTAACAAAAATGCTATAAACCTCAGGAAAGTATAACTGATGGCAGAGCTGTTGTGCTGACTTACATTAGATTTTACAGGTAGCTTTATGGGTGCCTCAAATGTGCAATTTTCATTTACAAAACACTTACACTTTATTAGGCATTGAACTATGGCTATTTCACACAGGGCCACAGATACCTTTTTTTTTCTCAGGAGGGCAAAATCATGACCAACCCTACTATGCCTCTGATTGGCTGGTACTCATTGCCTTCATTGGTTTGACTGGTTTGGTTTAGGAATGAGGAATGACTGGTTAAGAGGGGGAGTGTGGGGCGGCTCATGACTTTGGCTTCCTGGGAAAATACTGGTTTCTGTAACCCTAGGTGAAATAATCATAGTTCAGTGTCTACTAAATGTCTTTTTTCAAGATGAAACTTCACATTTTAGAGTGCCCTTTTATTGTGACCAAGACTCACCTGTGCAGTAATCATTCTGTCCAATTAGCATCTCTATTTGCCACGCCTGTCAGGTGGATGGATTATTTTGGAAAAGGAGAAGGGACTAACGTGGATTTTACATGTTTGCAAAATTTGAGAGAAATAAACTGCTTGTGTGCACAGAATAAGTCTTTTTTTTAAACTCATTAAAAATGTGAGCAAATATGTTTATGTTTTTGTTGAGTATACATACAGCATATGCATGCATATACTTACACATCAAACATCACACAAACAGTCTTCCTAAAAATAACCCCTGTGTTGATCTAAACAACTAGAGCAAGCATAATGTTGCAGCACTGCAAAGATTTACACACACATGTGGCTCCAGAGCAGCTCGGCATGGAGTTACATGATGCCACGTCCCACTGCGAGGCAGACACACAAGCCAGACCAGTGGCACATAGCAGCTAATCTAATTGATAAAGCAAATAATCTCAGAGCCACTGAACCACACCCTGCATACACACAAACACACACTCTCTCTCTCTCTCTCTCTCTCTCTCTCTCTCACTCACTCACTCACACACTCACACACACACACACACACACACACACACACACACACACACACACACGCACACACACACAGCTTTAGGGCACTGCCAGATTCAACTGGGGGGACTTGGCACAGAGCTCAAAGCTAACACTGATAGTAAGTGAAGACTTGTTCCATCTGACCTTCTGATTTGGCTCACAGCCCCCCATAGGAATACTCACTTTCTATTATAAGACCCAGAACCCCCTGCATCAGATAAACCATCGAAACAGAAGAAGACAGCAGTCATTGTGCAGCATAGACTTCTCTTCTGCAGTAAGGTTACGAGCTACTTTTGGTTTCACTTGGTTAACCTGCTGCTTACATAAAGTGATGGAAAGTAACATTTACTCAAATACAGTACTTAAGTACAGATTTGAGGTATTTGTACTTTACTCGAGTTCCCTTTTTTGCAGCTTTATACTTCTACTCCACTACATCTCAGTGCCAATCTTGTACTTTTTACTCCATTACATTTATCTGACAGCTTTAGTTACCAGTTACTTTACAGATGACAACAGTTCATTCCCTTCCTGTCCAGTGGAAACCATGTGTCTCCAAATTTGGTGAGTTTGATTAAATTGGATGATTAGATGCTATTTGCACCTGAGGTGGAATAGACAGTGTGGCTATTTACACCCAGCTGTATATAGCCGAGCATGGCAGAGACAAGCACACAGGTATCCATAGCCAAAAATGCAATTTACACCCACACTGGAGACACAAACCATGATCTTCTCCTACATCTAACAGCAACAGCGACTGAAAACCAAAAATAATAATTTAATAATTTAATTAAAAAAAACATGTCCACTAAGTCTAGAAATGTAGTTGACACTGACTTCTAATTTCACACTAGAGTAAATTCCCTCTATTCCGGGACAGGACTCAAACCCCACCTCCTGCAGGGGAGTCCTGTGCTTAACCTATTCAGCTTCTGCAGCCTCTTGTTAACAGTGAATTTGTTGCTATTTATAGCTAAACTAAGTGGTGTGGATAACTGAATAGCTGCTGCTTCTCACCCACATGCAAAGAGACACTCTAAACACTTGATTTTGGAACTAACAGATGAAGTATTCCTGTATGGACTGATAAAATTCCTCTACTTCTGAAGCTAAATGAACTATTTAAAACCCCTCCTGAATCAGCTGCATCATGCATCGTCACAAAGCCTAAAAATGGTCCGTTCTTCTGACAACATGAAAAGTTGACTTTTTAGAGATATGTGGTTCTTGCAGGACAACAATACTACAAACATATGATAATCTAAAATATGATGTGTTGCTGTTGACTGAGTGACCCAACGGTGTACGAGGGAGTTAAAATGAGTTCAGCCTGTCGTGGTTTTGGGGTTCACTTTTGTTATTTCCTATTTTATTTTGAAAGAGTCTTGTGTGTTTTGGTTGGTTTTACTTCGTATCTTTGTCCTTGTCTCATCCTCGTTGATAACCATCTGTTTCACCTGTGCTTAATTAGTTCCTTGTATATTTATTTTTGGTGTTTCTCTGTTTCTATGTGAGTTTGTCTTTGTCTTCATTCAAACATCCTGCCCAGTGTTTTCAGATTTCTCTTTAGTTTCTTGGAACCAGCAGTACTATTAATCCAAAACATCATTTATACCATTTTACTGCATGAGTACTTTCACTTTTCATACTTTAATTATATGTAGCTGATAATATTTACTTAATGCACAATTTTACTTAAATACAATTTTGAATGCAGGACTTTTACTTGAAGTGCAGTCTTTTTACAGTGTGGTATTTGTACTTTTACTTAAATAAGGGATCTGAATACTTTTTCCATGACTGGTTATATAGAAAGTTCTTTTCAATGAAAAGGGCTTAGGGAAGAGAGGTTAGAGGACCTGCATGTGTGAGAGTCAGAAAAAAGGGGGGAGAGTTGTTGTATTTTAAAATTAAATATTAATGAATGCAGGTCATCACCCGGTCATCAGGGAGAGGTTGTTGTGAGCAGGAACCTACACAGAAGCCCAAGTGTCACCTTGTGTTCATCCAGCTGAAGTTTATTGTCTTAATTAGAATATGGTAATGAACAAAGCCTGTCTTACAGGCCGGTATTAACTCCTGACTGAGAAACAATTTGGACAACATGACAGACTGTGTCACACTGCTGCTTGTTGCCAGAAATTATTTCTGTCCAGGATCACAGATAATTAAAAAGAACACAGCCGAATTGTTTAGAAAGCTGGTGCAAATTAAGACAGAGGTCTCTCAGATCATTCCTTAACAAACAGGAAAGAAAATTATACTGATCATAGATAAACAAGCTATTTTAGGCTTAAAGACACAAAAAGGAAGAAGACTGAGAAATAATGGTAGCACTTAATTTTACAGTGCACTAATAACATTTAACAAGTTGTATTTTTTATCAAATTGTACCTTTTGTTAGACCCTTATTAAACTTCATTAAAGGGCAAGTTTGGACACATTACAGTGTAAGTGTACTGTAAACTTAAGTATTATTTCCCACTGTTCAAACCTTAATATATTTAATTAGAGGGTAATTAGGGACACATTACAACAGAACTGTAACTGTAACTAAAATGAAATCATATATCTGACACTTCTTGTCCGATTTTTTACTTCTTTGATCAAATCAAATTATCTGCCTACATAATTACATATATAGTAATTCTAGTATAGTATAGTATACTTATATAGTAATTAGTAATCTCCTGCACCTGCTATTAATTATCCCACTCAGCTATGAAATGTGGAAATGCTGCTACAGGTGTCTTTTGTGTGATGACAACCAATTTGCATCAGACCTTTGTTTGCATGACAACAAAATCATTTATGCATTTAGCTATATAATTTCTCCTGGCCTTTCAAGAAGTCACAGATTATGGCTTATATGTCCTGATTCATACTCTGTTTTAAAGCCATTTTATAGGCTGTACGCATTTATTGGAACTATCACAAGGTCTTGTCTCTGACTCTCACATAGATTAGCAGATGATCTTTAATAGGTATGGCTTCCTTTTCTGTAATAGATTAGATTGAAGTAAAATTATTTTAGCAACACTTGTTAGATTACAATGTCATTTATTAGCCTTTACAAGTGATCAATCAATGTGTGCGCTACTGACTGATACACTTTCAGCACCACAGTGAAAAACAGATTCAACTTACGATGCACTTTAGCAGCTCTTCCTTAGAGCATCCGCTATAGTGATAGTCTTTTGCAAAGGTATACTTTAGAAACCTTTGTAGAATGCTAAGGTACATCCAAACTCAGAAACGTGGCCCAGTTCTATTGTAATGTGTCCCAAATTATCCTCTAATAAAGTCTAATAAAAAAAAATATTTCTTGTTTTCACCTAATTCGATACAAAGTACAGCTTATTATGTGCTGTAAAATAAAGTGTGACTGAAATATTAGTGACAGAACCATATAAAACAACACATTTCTCAGCATTTATCAACATTCAAATCCAGTTTCTGCTCAGCAGGCCCCAACATATCGTCAATATCTGTGTGTCCAGTTGTGTTTTCTATTGTGATCTGATTGTTTAGCTCCTGCTTTCCTGCAACATTGACATGCAGCCGATCTCGACTCTCTAGCATCTGGCTATCCAGTAGTGTGTCAGGGTTGTTGCGCTGGACAGCCTCCCTCCTCTGCAGGTCAGAAATATGACTCTCCAGTTTGTAGTCACTGGGACCTGTGCTCTCTACGGTTTGTTGGCTGTGACTCTGGCTAGCTGGAATACTCTCCTGCTGCTGGCCGTCAGTGGGACCGCAGCCATCGACGCCAGAATAAAGCTCCATCTGCCCCTGCTGTGTGTTGCCGCTGTCTGTTTGAGTACTGCCTCTTGTCCCGTCTTTTGACTCGCTGTCATGCTGCTGGCATCGTCTGATTTGGCCTAATGTGACTTGGAGCTCATTGAGGCGCTGTGATACATGGCGTCTCTTCAGTTCCAGCAGGATTGTTCCATTACGACTCAGGCTTGGCACGCTTGTTGGTGTTGCCCCCTATAACAGGATAGATCACAGAGGATGTATTGTAGATGATGTGTGGTAAAAGATATAAATGGATTAATGCACATAGTCTCAAGAGACGCTGCAAATATGCAAATGCAGGCACACATCACACTCATGAATACTGATTCACACATTTTTTAGTCACAGCTGAAAAGGAGCAAATGAACATCACAGAGTGAGTAGTGAGAAAGTAAAAAAAAAATCTCAGCATGTTGAAATTTGTAGGAAATAAAATACTGAAAGACAATTTCTAAACCCTTCACAACAGGATTAAATTACCATGTACAAAGATTCATTATTTGGATTATGTAATTATATGTGTAATGTATAATATTCCAGCTAATTACCGCAGAATGGTTGCCAGCACTTTTCTCTCTCTCTTTTAGCTGTGCGCTCATTTGAGCTCTCTTCTGTAGCTGCACGCTCAGCTGCAAGAAAGACTCATTCAGGCGGTCAATTTCTTCTTCTACACAGGACAACTGAAATAAAGGAAGTAGAAAAGCGGCAGGTGGTGCTTGGAGGACAGTGACTCTTAAATTAAGATAGTTTATGATTATTAACACAGTGATACCTGCATCGGTGTCCCTTTTGGAGGTAAACCTGCAGAAATTAAAGGAGATATTTTTTAGTGTTCAAAATTGATTAAAAATGATCATAATAGTAGAAAGGTCTAAGGCATCTTCTGGATAAAAGTTGAAAAATGGCTATTTCATAATAAAGTTTTTAAAACAGACAACTCTGCATAGCAGCACCAACAACTTCCTTCAAGGTGTAACCCTCAGCACACAGTTTCCCCTTAAGTAGAAAGATGATTGTAAACACCTGAAACTACAACTGTGACCATAACTGCACAGTCACAACACTGCTGTCATGTGACTCCTACTGCATTGTTGAACTCATTACTGTCATCACCACAAATGTTACGCCACCAAACGTCTGCATGTGTCACTTGTGAGTTCACTGGCTTCAGGTTCAGATGTTTGCAATCATCTTGTGTCTATTAATGGGGAAACTGTGTGCTGAGGTCAGACCCTGAAGAAGGCTGTTTGTGCTGCTGCATGTCAGTTGTGATCCAGCTATATTTTAAGATGTACAAGCACTGTCTACATTTTCAGTATTTTGTCATGGAATAGCCATCTGAATTAAGACTTTTTAACATTTTGCCTTGGGCTTTTCTTCTTTTATGAACATTTGTGTTCCCTACCAAAGAGTACTTTCATTCAATTGCTTGAATGTACAAGCACTTTTTCTTTTTTGAAATTACTTTTGGCAAATTCCTAAATGGAACCTGTATTGATGGAAAAGCCACAACAGTTGAAACACCTAATAACAAATCATTGTTTATCTAGCAGAACTGCAAACACCTATTGCCTTCAGAGTAGCTTCAGTGCTCATCGGCATGTTGTCATTAAAGTCATGAACTGTGTGTTCGAGGATACTGGACCATTCTTCTGCAACAAAAGCTCTTTAGGTGAAAATCGACTCTTTTTCTTTCCAGGATGGCTGCCTATAATGGTTTAATCACGTTAAGATCCTGTGACTGGACAGAAATGGAAAAGCATCTGGAATCAATCTTATATGACAATTAAATATGTTCCTCGGTTTATATGGATGCATTACTGTTGTGAAACAGGGAAATATCATGGGTTTCAGAGGATGCTGTTATGGATCAATGGCTCCAGGGTTGAAAATTGTGCTTTGAAAGCCTTAAATCTATCCTCACATGAAAAGGAAGTGTACAAGACTGCTTGTAATACCTTAATAGATTTTCCATCAATCAAGGTTCAAGAGTTTGTGCTCCCCACAACAGTTTTTTAGGTTGGTATATTGACTATGAATACCATAAATATAGTTTTAAAAAACTAATTTAGCAACGATCCAGCTTCTAAGTGGTGATGAATTTTGATTTTTACTCATGTATGTTTTTTGTTGCTGTTACATTGCCAGGTTTACATATTGGCTTTGCAGTGACAGATGTGTAATGTCAGATTTATGGTTTTTGTACAACTGCTGAGGTTTGATCCAAGACTGTCACAATATTGGCTTTTTACTACACGATTGTTGTGGCCAAAAGAATTCACAATAATTATTGGTTATTGCAATATGAATAGTTAGGGGGAAAATGCTCAAAGTCAAATTCTTTAACTCTGTTTATTGGTGTACTCTGCGTTTGTGCGTTACACTGAAAATATAATGGTACGGAGGTAGAGAGTAACCATAACTATGCTAAGAGTACAAAAAGTACAGTTTCACTTAATGGATGGTGAAAAGGAAACCAGATGAACAGATGAATGAGCATTAAGTATGTTTAAGAAGCACTGGATTATTTACTCATTATTATCATTATCATGTGTATCATTAACATGATACTAATATTACACTTTTTAGAGACCGCAGTTATCATCAATACCAGATTATTGTGACCCTAAGTCTGTCAATATTTTGCTTTGAATAGTTTTTGCAATTGTTGTCACCGATTTCATATATTATATAATCTAACTGCATCTAATCAGAAATAAACAGTTGTCTTACCTGTGTTTGTGTCCACAGTTGAACTCTGTTTGAGGTTTCTGATGAGCTGCTCTAACTTGAAATATTTGTATTTTTCAAGTCTAAAATTGGAGAAGAGGCATAAAGGTTATTTAACTGCATGATTTTGCTTAAAGTGCATACAGTACTATTCTCTGATGCAAAGTAAGTTGTATCTCTCTCACCAACCTTCTGGCTAAAAGGTGCTCAGTGAACTGTGCCTCAGTGGGAACTCTAATGTTGAGAAATTCATCAACTAATGCACCATGCCGCCCCTCTGAAGCAATGAATTTTGACTGTAAAAAGAAAGCATAAAAAGTAATCTGCTCCTGCTTGTGTAGTATGAGTATGATGAGTGAAGCTTAAATAGCACTCACACACCTCTGCTGGGCTCCATTTGAAGGAAAGGTTGAACAGCTGAAGGCTTAAAGTTGAAATAGCCTCATGGAGAGCTTGCATAAAGCTCTGCTGTTTAAATCCTGGATTTGAAAAGAAAGAAAAACAAATATCGTATTGTTTCCAAAGAAGATTACAAAGTTTGTGCTTTTAAAGATGATTGCCTGAGTGGTTATAATTTACTTCACCACTGTTACAAAACCATGAAACAAGATTAGGTCTCGGGATTCTGCTTTTTTACCATCTGATTACCTGATGCTATGTGGGCCATGGACTGCAGAATCGTAGCGATGAAATGTCCCACATGCTGTAGTTTAGTCTCTGACAGATAAAGGATTTGATTGTTTGCATCAAAATAAAAGTCCCTTGAGCAGTGTGTCAGCAGAGAGTCATCAGAGGAAGATGAAGGAACAGGGAATGACTTGGCCAGCAGCAGAAGCACAGAGGGGAACAGGGGGCAGTTTGCAAGCAACTGCATGACCTGGCAACCGAACAGGAAGACGGCAGAGTGTTGAGGTGAGAGGTTGTCCAGTGCAGTCGGGATAAGTTTCCCATCGTTGTTCTCCTGGACATAATGCTCTGTATCTGCTAAAACACATGGAAAATACTGTATTTAGGCTTCAGAATTTCTTGTTACATTCATTGTGAGTTTGTTTTCTCTTTCTGAGGTCTTGGATTGTCATGTTTCTGTACCGTTGTGAAGACGTTGTTTAGACTGAGCTGTGGTAAGGTCCTGTAACGACTGCTGGATCTCCTGCAGGGTCTTGAATAAAGGAGATATGCTGATCAGCTTGGATAGGTCGTGGTCACTGAGACAAGGAGCCGTGCTCTGTAGATGGACTGTGGGGGACAGAATCATCTCACTGGGGTGACACAACATCCTGATGCAGGTAGAAAAATGCTCTTGTGTAGATGTGCTCCTTACCTGGCTCGTGGGTAAGAGCTTCTGCTTTGGTCATACTCAGTGATGAAAACTGAGAATCACAATTAGAATCATTTATTGTAAGTAGGTTTACATGTACAGGAGATTTCCCTCAGAATTTTGGTGTGTATCAATAAAAATCAACATGGTAAGTAGAACAATAAACAAGTAACACACAAACACTACAAGTCCAGAAATAAAACGACAATGAAATGTGACACAATATCCTCCTGCAACCTGGGAAGAAAAAGTTTTAATATTTAGGGGTTTTGTTTTGTTTTTTCATGTAATTCAAGTAAGTGGGATGTATAAAACACAAAGATTTTTTCTCAAAAATGTTTTATAACTTGTCCCTTGTAGTGGACAAGATGGATCAATATTTTTCACAAAAAGCACATTTACAAGATACATTCTCATTAGCTCTGCATGTCTATTCCATTCTGTCTCTTGATATATATTGGAAATAAATATGAAAAAATTGTATAATTTGTCATTTTAACAAACATTTTAACAATAATTTAGTACTTTCATTTATTCAGAACTCAACCTATCTTTTACATATCTTCCAGGGTGGTGGTGGTCTGACCTGCAGCTGTTTGTGGCAGCCAGACCAAAGAAATGCAGGATGGTGCAGTAAGTCCACTTATTTGTGCGACACTGACATTAGATAGAGGCTGATCATGTGGTCAGACAGATCGAGATCCGTTCTACCTCACTGAAAATTGGAGTCTACCTCAGCTGACATTGAGCGAGAGGTGGGGTACACCCCGGACAAGTCCACAGTTCATTATAGAGCTGACACACAGAGACAGAGAAACATTCACGCTCACATTCACTCCTGTGGGCAATTTCAAAGATAAACCACAAACAGAACAAATGACTCCACAGTACCTGTGTATAGCACAGGTTGGTGTCACCAGGTTGTGTGTATCCAGCTTGCTGCTCACATTCCCTGGCATCATGAGGACCAGTATGACAGTACAGGGGACCAGGTAAATCCTGGTTCTGCCAAGCTTCTCCTGTCAGCCGGCATAGGAGAGCTTCCACTGACCTGAGTACAGCTCCCAGTAACACTACAGAGGCCTCAGCTGGAGTGATGGGAATGAAAACAAAAACATTTAACAAAGGCTAGTTTTTAGCCTCTCAGACAAGGTTGGGGAGTAACAGAGTACACGTAATGGCATTAAGTATTAAAATACAAAATATGAGTATTCTGTTACAGCTTAAATTGGAGGTATTCTGAGTGTAGTTACTCTCTAAAAATAAATTACTTGGAGGGACTACATTTGTTTTTGTTTATTTTGCTCTAAAATTTATATGAGACACGCATTTCCCATAAAAAGATTTTTTAAAAATGTGCAACAATTTAACGCACAGCCAGGACATTGTCAGGAATGAGTTTTTATGTATATAAATATAAAGAACATTAAGTATATAGACAGGTGCAACATTATAGTATAGTGTGAGCTCTGCTTGTCATCAACCGAGCTGCTTTCCACATCAAAAGACTTAACACACCTAATCTGAAGGGCATGTGTTCAGTGTTCTGTAGTAGCACACATTTTAAAAGCATCCCTCCCAACACTGTTCTCAAAGCAGAACAAGAGGCAAGTGACAGGAAATACTTTAGAACTTATGATGCAGCCTACAATCAAGCACAACATTTGATAACAATGTTAATTGAATAGTTAAACATACTGGAAAATACTTTATTTTATTCACTTATTTGCCAGTTATATGATATTAGTTGTATGAGTTATATGATTAGTCTTTTTTTCCAATAGTGAAATTATTTTCTCTGCCCATTTACCATTTCTGTAGAAAGATCAGTTTCTCTGAGCAAATCACATGTTGTCTCGCCATCACTCAGTTTTTACCTTGTGTATCTGTCTCTCCTGCACTGCTGTTAGTTGGTTTGTCCCTCATTGCATTATGAACTAGAAGCTCCTTGAGAAGACTCAGTTTTTTATTATCCATGTTCTCAAAGACATTCTGAAAGAAAATATAGAATTTTACATTGTTTTCTTGTGTCACTTGACCCACGTTTCATATATTAAATATCTAATGTCCAATTCTGCCTTCCATGTAGTAAATCTCACCTTGAGTGTTTCAGTGTGCTGACAGATGTTTCTATAAAACTCCTGTGTGTCTTTGCGGTGTCGGGCCAGCTGTGAGGCTATGTGGAGGTTCTGATCCTCCAGTTTGTCATACAGAGTCTTCACATTGAACTCCTCCAAATCACAGCACCCTGACACACTTCCTAAATGGAAGCAAATGTCAATAACACGTTAAGTTAGAAATGGGCAGGAAATCAAGGGGGAAAACCCTCAGAGTGCCATCCTTAAGAATCGAAGAGATACTCTAGTGATGAATGGGTGCTCCTTGAAATCAAAAGCTTCCTTCACTGGACTCTATAATAATTCAGTACAGCCTCTCTAGCTTTTTAGACATGTAGGGGTGGAGCATGCAATGGATGCTAAGTACTCGATTTAAAATTGCAGCGGCTAACTAGAGAGCTAGAGATAACAGCACAAGCCAATAGAGTGTGATATTACCCATTATTTTCTTTATCATCAATCAAATGGGGAATAGGCTCTTAACTGCTACCTGGTCATGCGTGATGGTTTCATAATAACTTGACCAATGGACATTTAAATGCTCTATCAATAATGCAATAAGCACTAAGTGAGAAACATTAAAGTTGATCACTTAGTCATCTCAAATAATATCACAGAGTAGAAGAAACAATAAAAGATAAATTGAAAATTAGTCAGATAAAAAAAGTGATTTTTTTTTTTTAGATTTAGAGTTTTCAAGCACTTTCAAGATACCTAAACCAAAAAAATTCCAGACTCTTAAAGCCTTTACCATCACCTCTAAATTCAGACAGCAATTAATTTATATCATCACTTTGTTTATTTTACCAGCTGTTCATATTAACTTTGATTGTATGTTTTGATCACGATTATCTAATACTTAAATAGTTAGATAGTTCGCCCAAAAAATAAATATTCAGTCATTATCGACTCACCCTCATGCTGACTCAAGTTCAGGTTTAGTTTTTTTAGTCCACAAAACACTGCTGGAGTTTCACAGGAAAACAGTTTTGCAGAATCTCCCAATCAATTTAAGTGAACGGTGACCAGTTTTCAAATGGAAAAAACAACTCAGAAAAACATAAAATGCCTCTGAACTGCTCGTCTGGTGTAATCCAAGCCTCCTAAAGCCCCAACATATCGATCACTCCCAGTTCAGGCGGTGTGCACACGCACATGGCTCCAAGCTAAGGACATACAAAGAAGATTCAAGCTAAAAGCATGGTGTAAATAACATCTTTCAAGTCAACTTGGTATGTTGATGAGCAGTATGAAGGCATTTTATGTTTTGTTTTTTATTTTTTAAAAGTCTTGAGTTGTGAGCAGGTTTACAGTGAAGCAGTTAATGGCCATGAATTTCTAAGAACTCAGACAGAAAAACTCAGGCAGTGCTCTTACAGATATGCATAAAAATGTATGAGGAAAAATCAGGTGAGTGTAACAAAATCTTTCTTATGCATATTTTATTATTGTTCTTCTGTCTTTTATTACTTGATTTGTTGTTTTGTAATGGAGCGTTCCAGTCAAAGTATATCACACAATTGTACTTGTGTAACTAAAATGATGATAAACATCTTGGTCATTTTAGCATATAACAGAATATAATTCACAACATAATCTTTCAGATTTCAACTGGAAAATTCAATGTGCACTCAACCACACCTATCAGTAACAACATGATTTCCTGACATCACTACTGTCCCTACATATTTAAGGGGGTTAGATAATTTTTTCTGGATTTTTTACTGAGCGTACCTCCTTTTGAAACAGCAGGCTCCTCAGCTTCTGCTCCCTCTCCTACACCTCTATTGCCAAGGAAGCCACCAAGACTTGGGACAGCTATGCTGAAACACAAATGAGAAGCCATGCATTTATGTCATTTTACATAGTTTAGACATTGATGAGAACAATGAGGGCAGAGAGGAGGCTGACTTTTAGCATATATTGTAAAGGGGACACTGAGACAACCAACATCAGTAACCTGACCGGTGACATAAAGATGGACGACATAGGCAGCTCCCCAAAGGGGAAGCCAAAACATCTCAGTTGCCCTTTCTTGGCTGGCTGCAGTATAGGTCATACATTCTGCCTCCTCCATTTTAGCAAAGGGGACATGGGCCAAAATTAAACCCAAAGTGCACGCCAAATAATTTTGATTTCTGTCAGTTTAAGCAGTACTTATGAAGCTGATGTTTGTTCAAGTGTTCATTTTTTTGACCAGTTTAATTTTAATTAGTTTTTTATGCTATAAAAAGGGGGTTTAATGTCACGATTAACAGTTGAGTCCTGCTTGTGATGGCCAACTGTATAGGCGGGGATTCGATAACGCAGCTCCAACGCTGGTCACAACTGTGTAGACTCCGGCTACAAATCATGTTATCAGCGCAAGATGGCAGTGCTCATATCTGGGATATTTTGGCATCACTTTTGTACAGTGTGAAGAAGTGGAAATGTGTTGTCCATCTTCATTTATGTCAATGATCCTGACACATTGGTAAAACACACCATCAGTTTGGACATTAAGCCAACAGACCTGTCTCCACTGCAGACACAGTCCACTGGACAGAAGGGCTCGCCAAGGCTGCGCCATTTGGGTTTAGTCCTCCATTGGGAGACAAGTTTTGTTTTGCCCGGTCGCAGAACAAGCACTGTGGTGGTCACGACCACAGCTGCAACCAACAGCAGACTCAGGATCCCTACAGACAGTTAACATTATGTCATGATAACATGGAAAGGGTTAACTCATTACAGCCACGCACCTGCAAGATCAATGGTTGAGTTGAGACAGTTTGGACACACACCTGCTATCATTCCCCAGTCAGGTAGAAGGTTGAGTCTGTGCTGCTTGACTATCCCGTACTTAACCAGCTGTGCCGGGGTCATAGGCTGGAAGACAGAGGCCCGAGGGTCACACTCCGTCGCCTCCTCGCTGACCACCACAACCATACTCCATTCTGGGACAACACTGTCAACAAACACATACTTCCCTGTTTCTGAAAACACATGGGCAAACCTGAGGAGTGGAATAGAGAGAGATCAGTGGTAAAGACAGGATATCTGAGGACACTTGAGGCTCCACCTGCAGTATGGGCTCACAGTGACCTTGTAGAATTGAAGTTTGTCTGCTTCATGAGGATCTGCAGACGTCTGAAGGCACCAAAATCCCAGCTGGGGTTACTGTTAAATAGGTGGTCCTTCTGATACACTGGGAAGTGGCTGAGACGACGGTCTAAGCGATATAGAAATAAAGTCAGATAAAATTATAGTGTTTATAACCCACAAATAAATGATGAAACCGACATGACAAAAACAAAACCAGTGGTACCGGTGTGGTTGATGGTGAGATGGAAAATGAGCATGTCACCAGCGGACAGACAGGCGATGGGGTTGGGGATACGAGGAAGCACAGCTAAGTCTGCAGCATTATCATCATCTTCTGTGTCTCTCCTCTTTCTGGGTCTTGTATTTAGGAGTTCTATCGGTTCTGGGTAGAGGTAATCAGTGTTAAATCAGTTCAATTGTCAACTATTTTCCTTTAAAATGATAATGTCTACAAAAATCAATCAGGCTAATTAGAAAAATAAATAAATTTGACAAGTTAAGTCTAGTCACCTGACAGAAACTGATTGATGAGCTCTCTCTGTGTGGGAATCCAACCAAATACTCCTTCAGCATCAAACTGAACCAAATGGATTTTACCAATACTCTTTGCATGGATATCTGGTCCTAAAACATTTATCACAGCCTAGAAGTAAACAGAAACAAGCTCAATAATACTGATACTGCAGCACTACACAGCAGCATACTGCATAAATCCAAGAAATAAAATGACAAGATATCAATAAGTAATTCTCAGATGTCTTCTCTCATAAAACTGATCGCTTTGCATACGGATGCAGGACTTTGACCATATTGGAGAACCAATAACACATAAAGAACAACTATGGTATACTGTGTTTCTATATTAATTAGATGTCCAGTATATTTTTCTGATTAATGAATGTGGAATACACAGTGCTGACTATGGAGTAAAGAGCTTTTAGCTTTAAATGATTGTACTTTGTACAATTAATTGAAATATTATCACAATATGGTAAAGTGTAATATCCAAATTGCAAAACAGCATTATAATAGAGATGTTCTGGCCCACAAATCTTGTTTTCCATAAATAAGAAAACAAGATTGTTTGGTGCAGACCCCAACAAATGTTACATCACCATGATTTTAATAGTTTTTTCAGGGAAAAGGAATATTGTGACGCAAAAATCATCATTCTCATTGACTGTGAAAGTTATGGTAAAGCTTTAGGGGTTTATTTTGAGGTAAATGTCTTCTAGACAGGTATTTTGGGAAGGCTGAAGGAAGCAGGGTCAGGACTGACGTCACACTTGGGAGGTGGGGTCAAACCTGTGGCAGATTTTGGGTTTGAGTCAGATTGGACACACCACAAGGAAAAAGTCAAAGGCGAAACATTTTGGAGACAAAAAGAGATGGAGAAAGCAGAATTCATCTCCCACACCACAACAAACTGTTTGTATTCATGTTTTAACTGAACATTCACACTGAACTACAAGCTGGCTGATTGGACTGACAGAACGGCACCTGATGCATTACCAGCAAGCTTGCAGTCCGTGTGAGATGAGCGAGAATGGTGACCTGGCAGTGAGTGAGTGAACACCCCAGATTAGGTAAAGTTGTATTCACCCAGGAAGGTTTAGGCCATGTTTTAACACTTAATGCAATACACAGGAGAGGCACTAGGTTACGGGCTTGCTAGCCTTTGCGTTTTGTTTTTTTTACCATATCGTGCAGCCCTATGTTTTATAGAATTGTTTTCGATGGCTAAACATGTAGATTACAACAAGATAATGATTACATTTTATGCTGTATAAAAGAAAACTGATGATGAAACTAGTGGAAAATTGTGACACCAAGTAGCTGTAATGCATAATACTTTTTCTTGCATGGAAAGACTTTCCCTCCACCTTAATGTAATGATATCACAATATCTGCACCTGCAACATTTTTTTCAGGTTAACTGCTGAGTCTCAGACTGGCCGTGACCCTGATAAATGCCACAGCAAGCTTTCCACCAACTAATCGATCTAGCTAGGCCCTACAGTCTGAGAAGTCTCTTAGCTGCATCAGGACAATACCAATGTTAGATTCGTGCTACTTATTTTTATCTGGTGGCGACAGCTTCCCAAAATCCTTCCTCTCACTTACATACACACATTTTATGTAATTGATTCTAGTCTAAGGTAAATAAGAAACCCATTATTTTGTAAGGTATAGCCAATCATCAGTTTGTCAATAGCCCTGTCACCTCTATCTTACCCTGGACCAGACCATCTTGTCTCTCTCTCTGAAGCTGAGCAGGAGGTGTCTGTCTGGTGAGACCTGGGCAGAGAGCTGAGGCAGTCTGGAAAGGCAGGACGTGTTGCAGAGCTCCTCAGCAGACACGTATCGCTCACACTGGCAGCTGGAGGATCAGGATCAGGCAGAAAGACACAAAGCATATCAGGCTATTTCTTCACTGTATTTAGATTTTGTAGATTTTAAAGGTAAATTTTTAAAATGAAAATATAATTTAAAAATTTTAGTGAGACTCACATGCCCATCTCCACATCCAGGGTTCCTCCATGTGGTCCACAGGTGATATTACAGGAGTGGAGGGAAGGTGACACACAGTCTCTGGATGCTGCCAGGCGTACCTGTCCTGTGGCACATCGTCTGTTCGCCTGGAACACATGCACACACAGACAGAGACATCTGAAAGGACTTCACACACACAGACCTTGCAAGTTATTACATCATTCATGTCTGAAAACCAGCATTTCTCCCATCTCAGTGTTGTATTGATTTCAAAATGTTCTGGAAAAAAAATCGAATTCTAAAGTAAAATCACTGTGAACAGGTCACATGGAGGCAGTGTTTTACTGAAGTTTCATCATTTATTTATGGTGGTCAACACTGAGAGGTGTAGGACTTGTTGATATGCTTCTGGGAAACGTCAGCATCAGACACTTGAGAGTTGGCTGCTAAACACCTCTCCAGCTCTCTGGCAGGCTTTCAATCAGTTCACACCTTCAAATGCATCTCCATGAAAACTTTTGAGAGGAACACGTTACAGATTCAGATTTTCAGAGGTGAATATATTTGGGTGAACTGTCCAAAGATGGAAATTAGATACAGTACTTGATAGTATAATGGAATTTTTCTTGATTTTAAAACTGCTACTGACCTCAGGCTGGCAGTCCAATTCACTGTCAGAGGTGGAGCTTTTAAAATCCAGTTCATTGTAGAAGATGAAACCGGTTCTGCACAAACATGAACCATCCGAGGGCTGGAATGCACGATTCTTACCAAAGCAGGTACACGAAGAAGAACCTGAGGAAACATTACACAGATAGTAATTGGGTCAGAGTCTTGTCCAATATTTGGGCAAACCCAAATCATCAGATGATACATTAAATTTTCATTCTGAGAACATATTGCAGACCTCGCAAATTATTCCTGATAAAAACCAAACAATTCTCAATGAATCCTGAATGTAATCCCTTTGTAATCACCCACATTTTGATTAGTAACTACATTTTCAGTAACTGTCACAGTTTACATTTATTTTGTATTTAAACCATTTAATTAGTCATTTTGTCATCATTGTCTTCATTACAGTTACCCACATCTAGACACTATTCATCCTGGCATTTGTTGGTTTAGTGTTTGTTCTGTTTATTGTTGTGTCTTGTTTGTGAGTTGTTGTTAGTAATAAATGTCATAAAATATAAAGTCACTTCTCATATGAACAGATTCTGTTTTTGCTCTGCTTTGAGTTTCATTTAATTCCCAAGTTAAATTGTATTAACTCTCTTATATGATCAATAAGAGAGACATTTTCAAAAGTGACCTTTGACCTTTAACCATCAACATCTAGTTCATCCGTGAGTCCAAGTGGACATTTGTGTTTTTGTTGGCAGGTTCCACATTCTCTGTAAAGAAAACAATGGTTATTCACTTTTATGGATATTCTCTACATGGAACAATATGTTGCAAGGTCACATGGTATGAAACAAAATAATGTAAATGTTTTAGTAAATGTTGTTGGAAGCATAAAGGCTGCACTGTATGTAACATTGGTCTGTTGTAGTCAGGGGTAAGTCTGTGGGGTAGAAGGATGTGTTGGTCTTTCATATGTGACCCGTGAAGTTTGTGTTCTCCTGTATGCATTTTTTTCTCTTTTATAATCAATAAAAATTTTATCATAAAAAAAAACTGGGGAAAAACTATCAACAGAGACAGCTCTGTTGAAACTGTAATTTAACTTAAAAATGATCAAATGAACATATTGCTTGTTCACATAAAAGCATTTAATGGGTTATCTGACAAGATCTAACCTGCTTGTGAGGTGGAAGAGCTGCCACAGGGAAAACAGGCCCTCTGAGAAGGCAGGTGGTTAAAGGTACCAGCTGGACACGGGTGACAGTCACCCATTGTCTCAGCATGAGTGAGGTTACCGAAGGAGCCAGGGGGGCAGGGTATTGACCGGCTGGATCCCATGGGACAAACATACCCAACAGGGCAAGGGTTACTCTTGTAGTCGTCTGTACCTGGTGAATTGAAATATAAAATTTATTTGGAGTTGAAATAACAAATACTGTACATGTTAAAGGGATAGTTTGGATTATCTGAAGTGGGTTTGTGTGAAGTTCTTATCCACAGTCAGCTTGAAGCTAAACAGTGTACTACTGTGGACAGGGTCGGCAGCAAAAGGTATTTTAGTCACTTACAACCCTATCAGTTTAGGTGTACGTTATATTTAAGAATATTTTCACAGCTATACTTTGCCATCAGACAGCCTTTTCTGATGGGAAACTGTGTTATATAAGCCAAATATTGCTCTCTCCAAACCAACCGAACTCCACTGGTGAAATCAGGTGTAGCACAGGAGTGGCCGACCTACCACGGCCTTGATTATGTTTATGTGTGCCTTCTGTGTTTTAAAGGATAGTTCAGATTCACCAAACTCACACATTAACACAAACAAACAGACTGAGCCAGCGATAGAGCAGAAACCTCTATATTCTGTGAGTTAAAATGACCTGACCTATGGAATTTGATTGGTTTGGAGAGAGCAATATTTGGCTGAAATAATGACAGTAATAAGGCTGTCTGATGGCAAAATAAAGTGGTGAAAATACTTCAAATATAGTGCACTTTTAAGCTGATATTGATTTGTTTTTAGGTGGACCTTTTTTAAGTGTTTAAAATATGTTTTGTTTCAGCCCTTGTCCACAGCAGTTCATTACTTAGCTTTCATGCTGGTACTCCTCTTTGCTTCTCCTTTGGATGCTGACTGCAATCTACTCTAAGACAACGACTATGGAGAAATACCTCATACAACCCCACTTCAAATAATCCGAACTACCCCTTTCATTGAGATTTGGAGTTATTTGTGATGCTGAGTAAAGTACCTGGGGGGCAAAAGTATCCCGGTGGACATGGGAGGCACTGTGGGATGGGGGAGAGGTATGGACGATAGGTGCCCCCCTCACACACACTACAGCAGCTGCTTTTGGATCCTCTGAGCCCGCTGGTGTTGACAGGCTTGGAACCCCCGTCACAGGACTTCATGGCAGAGCTGTTGGCGGGGCAGTAGTAGGGAAATGGACAGCTGTGGGGCAAAGTAACAAGGTTATTTATAAAGCTTCAGCCCACACTGTGTAGAGTCAGTCCAAACCCATTAAGCTTTCATCATTTCAACAGTTAAAGCCTCTCATTTGCATGTCAGTCTCACAAACGTGTTTTCATGCCAGGTTTTAGCATACTGAACCTTTCAGGCACTCACAGTTGTTTGGCAGTGTGGTAGGTGTGGGATCCCTCAGGACAGAAATAACCTTCAGGACAGACTTGAGGCTCAGCAGTCTGAGGTCCACAGTACGAACCAGCTCTGCACAGCCTCTCTGAGACCGCACCTGGACGATGAGCAAAACCTCATTACTGCAGAACACCATTACTGTCTACAGGGAGAGAAGCATTTATTAGAGGGCCAGCGTGCAGGTTCTAGTGACATCTAGATATGAACAAACTGCAAACACTTCATCTAAATCTCACCTTCAAAGCATGTAGTAGAACCTAAAGGGGCTGTGAAACTTTTTTTCATATCGCCCAACCCTACTTTATATACTGTTGGTTAGTTTAATCTACAGCAAGGCATCCCATTCTATAAGATCAATACTGTTGCAGAATTTGGTGTGTTATTGTAGAGAAAATTAGTATATTGATAGAAATTGCAATATGCAAAATTGGAGCAATGTTGCAATAGTGCAATGTTTTTAAAAGTTGCATCAAAAAACCATTTAAAATTAAAAATTGTTGTGCTGCATAGATGTCCTGGCCTAAACATTACATTCGATAGACTTAAAAAAAACATATTTGTTCGGTACAGGTCCCAGCAAAAATCACACTACAATCATTTCATGTGTTTTTTCATACTAAATGAGAGTAAAGATGCAAAAATTATAATTCCCTCTAGTATAACAAATCATATCCCAATTGCAATATCAGCCAAAACAATTGCAATTAGATGTTTCCAAATTGTTTAGCCCTATTATTCATACAAAGTATTGTTCAGCTCTATACCAGGGGTTTCAGTCTGACTGTAGACAAAGTTTGCTTAGTTTCACTCAATTCTTGGATGCCATGGACACTCATAAAACATAGCCTAATATTGCTGTTTGACAGTTTCAGATTACACCAAGTACATAAAAAGGTCTGTCCAAAGGTATTTATTAGTTTCTGACTCTGGGAAAAACAGTAACATTCCCCAATACTGTATGTCTCAACTATTTCTTTAATCAAATCACCCACTGAAGGTGATCTCCTTTTGATAACTAATGCAATATTTTTTTATTTCCATTGCTGAGCATCCCCTGAAACACACACACACACACACACATTTTGAAACAATTAGCTCTATGCTAACATTATAAACTATGTTGATAAACTCACCCATGGGACATTGATAAGAAGCTCTGCAGGGGATTCCCTCCACGTTGGGTTCTCCTGCAGCCCGAGGATCAGGACAGAAGGTTCCCCCTGTACAGGGTTCACACTGGCTGGGTGCAGCAGCTCCAGGAAGGGATCTCTTAGTGCCTGCAGGGCAGAGGATGGGGGGTCCAGACCCACTGCACCAGAAACCAGGTGGGCAGGGACTGCTGGAGTAATCTGTGAGCCCTGGAAAATAACAGCTTTCTGAAAAAACTATTCATCACTTCACACACTATAATGAAAGTAGAAATAAATTTGCTGCATCACCTTCCACACACAGTGAGCGAGACCTTAAATGAAAAACACCTGAACCACGAAGCTTATCAAAATGACTTAAGGGAGAGAGGGAGACTATTTGCTGGTGATCAAGCATCAGATAAACTTATAATATGGTTTGGATTTTAAATCATTTTGCACATTTTTAAGGGAGATTAGAAGAAAGTTTTTTTCTTTGTTAATCCACCACTCAGTCATTACTGTTGCTGCAGGTATCACAAGTTTGAAATTTAGTGTTCTCAATCATATTATACCTCCTTCACTCTTATCTCAGACACTGGTACAACAGTCTGTGTTCTTTAAATTAATACAAAGAACATAGGAAGGAAGGAAGGAAGCAATTTCTTTGAACTATCCTTGCAATGCATGTAAATTCACCCACCAGAGATAAGAGTATAATGATGTATTTTACACTTCATTATTGGCACAGGATAAATCAGAATGACATGGGAGGAATCCCCTTTAATACAAAGGAATCAGTTAGATTTGCAGATCTTATTTCATTTCAACTTTTTAACCTCTTGAGCTCCAACCCTCCCACAACCACTGATCCTCTTTAAGAGGGGGCAGAGTAGCTTGAAAGCACATAGCAGACCAACAGTTTGTGCCACATACAAGCATCATGCATCATCTGAAAGCTGGGAAACCTAAGATTAATGTGAGATGCAGTCCAGCACTCTGTGTCGTAAATATGTCATAAATATGTAATAAACATTGGGTTTTGGTTAGGTGCCCTTTCAACATTTGAGAGCGTATAAGGGTTTATTATGATTGAAGTAGAAGAATAATAGTATAGTAGTAATAATGGAAGCATTATTTGGGTTGATACCATTATATTTTACACAGATTTTGTGCAATATTTTAGCATTTTTTCAATCACAGAATCAATAAAAGTCGTCAAGAATCCGTCCAAAAAATACCACATCAAGTCACCAAGACGTTAAGGAACTCTTAAGAAAAATACATGATTTGGTGCCAAAAACCATTGACCTTTCTGCAAGAATTGCATTTTTCAGCAACTGGATGCCGAGCACTTCTTTTCTGGAGAAAGCTCAGAAACCCTCTTCTTGTCAGCGCATCTAAGAAAGTCATACATCCTCCTTAAAGTTTCATGAGCCTGTTATTATCCTACAGGTCCCAACAGGTCATTTTTTATAGTGAGGTCACTACAATGAATTGGCTGACTAACATCATCACTTTTAATAGAATTTGGGCTCAGCTTTGCAGTCAGTTAGAATTTATCTAATTCCAAAACTGTTCTAATAAATTATTAATACCTGAAATATTCAAATACAACATTCTTAAAATAGGCATCAATAACAGAATTATACGGGATGCAAAAAAAAAAACTACATGATTTTTGCCCAAAACTGAATGGGATGAGAATAAAGTGTGCATTTCTGTAAAGGGGAGATTCAGATATCTTGATGATAAAGTCTGTTAAAGCCACTGACAAAAAGCAATGAAGCCAAGGACTTTAAGAGTTTAAGTTATTCATTAGTGTGTTGTGTTCCACGGTGTCAGATGCAGTGTTTCAGACCTGTGCTGTTACAGTGTGATCCAGGAGGGCAGGGCAAGCAGTCACCCTTGCTGCCTGCTCCAGGGGAAGCTCGATAGGTGTACAGAGGACATGGTCTGGGTCCTGTCCCTCCACTGAAGTCACTGCCGGGCAGACCGTCACAGTAATGACCAGCAGGACACAGATGGAGGACTGGCTCACCTGCAAACAAACAAATTCTAACATTTTAGGAGAAAAACAGGGTTTCAGATGTTTTAACTGTGATTTTTTTTTGCTATTCCCTTTTGTTATTCCCTTGTTTATTGGATGATGAATACATTTCAACACTTTATTGATCACTTTTAAGCTCATCAAGCTCTTGCCTCTGGCTACATTTCTGACCTATTAACCCTGCATGAGCCCAGGCTTAGTCATTATTTTCAAGGCAGGGCTTTGCTGCCTGTTCCAGTCAGTGGTTTTGACTACAATCCCGGTCCGAGGATCCTGCTACTATCTACTTATACTCAGTTACACATGAGACACACAGTGACTGCAGGGACTAGTTGCTTGTTATCCTAACAAGCAGACAGTAAGCCGCTTCCCAAGCATCAGGATTGAAAATTGTTCATCTAGGCCAAAGAAAAAAAGACTTTTTTTTAACTGTCAGAGCACCAAAAGATATACTGTTCTTCCTGCTTTGAATGTCTGAATGAATGTCTCAAACTCAGCTATTCCTTTGCATCACTACAAAAAACAATTTGTCCAAAACAGGTCTCTTTATAATTTAAATAATATTTAAATAAATAATAATTTAAATGTACAATACCTTAGTTTTCCACACGTTAGTTCTCTCTCAGATTAAAACAATAACAATAGAAGGAGTTTTAATGATTGTGAGGCAGCTTAAGAACATAAGAGTTGTTCTCACTTTTAAACAACCACCATAGCTGATGAAACTCTATCTGTCATAACTCAGGCAGAAATCATGTTAATGGGTGTGGTAATATTAAAGGTCTATTCATGTTATGTTTAGTTACATTTGTTGATTTCCTTCCTCACAATCACTAATTCTTGAAAACTTTTTGGATAATGCAAGTACACAAACTCAACAAAATATATAACTTTTGTCTGCCATTTTTTGGGCATTTTAATGTGAAAATGTTGCATATTATAGCTTTTAACTTTAGCATGCATTTTTACCCTGAAAACCTGATACTTACTTCTAAAAACACCTCTAACTACTCAAAAAGGACCATTATCAGCTCATACCAGGTTTACACCAATGGTGAGGTGGACAGGGTAAGCAGTCCTGCTGGCTGGCACCTCCTGGGGAGCTTCTGAAAGTGTTTGCAGGACACAACTCAGCCTCCTCTGTGCCCTCAGGACAGTAAAAACCTGGAATAAAGAACATTTACAGGCATTCATAATTTATTTCAAAGAGTTAAAGGATATAATTGTTAATTGCTGAATCTGAAAAGTAGATGTAGTAGAATAAAGTGTGAAAATCTGTGGTAGCATTTAGGTTGTTTTATTTTTAAGTGATTGATGTTCTGTACCTGGTGGACATGGTCCAGCACACTGCATGCCCCACTGGCACTGGGTCAAGTTAGACGTGTCTCCCTGAGGGGTGAAATCTGCACTGCCAGAAACACAAAGATACCCCGCAGCACACACACCCTGGATCCTTCCAGCCCTGAAGAAAATACACACAGGATTAGTTTATCCACAGATCCACTGCTGCTGTTTACAGACACCAATTCAAAAAATGCACTAGAGAATTACGTCTTGGTATAATTATATATGTGTAATAAATAACAGTATATTGTTTTATTTTAATTTATTCCATACTTTATTTATTGTAATTTGTCTGTAGGTTACATATGTTCTGTGGATATGTAGCATGTAGGGATTACAGCTTTCTTTTCCTTGTACAACCCTTGTGTTGCAGAATGATAAATAAATCACGTTGACACTGCGCAAACACACAAATACAAAAACATGAGACTATTTAGAAGACACTAACATGCATGCTCCATTAGATAAAAAGAATGACAAGCACGTAATTTCCAACATTCTCACCCCCCATACTCATATCAACATTCATTATATTCATGCATATTAAGGTGTTAATTTGGTTGCTCAGTGAACCTGAACATGATACACTCCTACATTCTGCTAATTGTTAGTATAATTACAGCAGAGACGAGTGCTTGCCTTTGAGCGTGTGTCTGCATGTGTATGCATGAGTACAGGAGGTGCATGTGCCTAATTGTGTCTGTCTGTGATGTATGTGAGTGTGAGACAAGTGTACATTTGAGAGCTCGAGCATGCATACAGTCAGGCTGTGACGCATCCAGAGTACCTGCAGTACATCCCTGGAGGGCAGGGTAAACACTCTCTTTCCTCTTGTAGGCCTCCCTGGTTTGAATGAGTGTACGTCCCATTAGGGCAGGGCTGAGGCACCATGGTGCCTGTAAAAATACATTAAATGCATTAAAACAGAGACTGAGAGCATGATTTATTACATAGTGGTTGTGTTTATTTGCAGGAAAACACAAAACAGGGCCATTTTTAGTCTTTTGGTCACAGTTAATAAGGTTATGCATAAATTAAATTAAAGTTGCTTTTTCTTGATAAGAGAGAAATTCAATATGAGAAGAGACGAGAAGAGAGAAGACTCAACTATGACTTTAGAACCTAAAAGAACTAAGAATTCAGACCATAGGGTCAGGGAGTGCAGCTACAAATTAGGATCATAGATGGAAGTTAGATCTTTTTTTCTTTTAAATACATTTTGATTGAATTTGTTTGGGAACAGGAACTTTGACTACAACAGCATAGCAATGTCCTCATATACAGTATAACATAATAAAATAAAAAATAAACAAGATAAAAATATATACATTCATAAAAAAGAACTAAGAATTGAAAGCAGCAGAATTACATTAAAAACACAAGACAAGACACAAAAGAGAAACACAAAGAATAAATCCTAGAAAATAGAATAAAAGATCCAATAAACGGCAGAGAAATCCAAGCAGTAAAAATGACAGAATGAGCTAGAAATGTGCTAAATCAACTAAATGCTTGCCTGAATAAGTAGGTCTTCAGTTGAGTTTTAAAAATGTCAACAGAGTTTACATGTCTGATTTAACTGGGCGGGGTGTTTCTCAGTCTCGGAGCGAAGAAGCTAGAAGAGGTGTCACCACTTGTTTTGTGGGTTACTTTAGGAACACTTTAAATACCAGCATCTTGTTAAAAGTTTGAGTACTCAAGTTTCCTAATCACCCTCTGGTAGGCCAGTGAACAGAGCATTACAGTAGTCCAACCTACTAATAGTAAACGCATGTACTATTTTTTTCATTATCCTGCTTTGTCAAGTAAAGGCCTTACTTTGGCAGCATTTCTCAAGTGGAAGAATGCTGTCTTGGTCACTTTGTGAATATGGGCCTCTATACCTATATAAAAAACTAACTGTTCACCAGATTACCCGGCTGAATAGATGTGTTATACAATGTCAGTATTTCAGTTATGTTACTTTCATATGTGTTGTTACCTACATGAAAAATACTGGGTCACAAAAAAACCCATTTGCCATCCTTTGTGGTCAAAATCAAAATCATCATTTCTGAGTACCTGCAGGGCAGAACGAGTGTGGTGGGCAGGGCCATGGATCTCCCACTATGGCTTCCTCACAGTAGAATCCAGGTCGGCATGGGATGCAGCTATCTGAGCCCGGGTTCGGCTGGTACTCTCCTGTCGGACATGGCAGGGCAAGGGCAGAGCCTTCTGGACAGTAGTGGCCCTATGAGAGAATGGAAATGACAAAGGCGCTTCTGAGGGGTGGCATTCACTGCAACAGGATATTAATAATTAACAACATGACACAAGCTTCTCTATGAGAGATACTGTTTGGGAAACAATAAGAACAATGGAAGAGGGAAGGACAGGGAAGGGAATTCGGTGGAGCAGGGAGTGCAGATAGGAAACAGAACGAAAGAATATATGAGTAACCTTTACCTTGGGACAGAGGAAGGCGTAAGGAGTGGTTGAAGAGAAGTCAAACGGACAGTAGTAACCAGCAGCACAGGGGCCGGTTGGGTTGGAAAGACCCTCAGTGGAGCAGTAATGACCTGCAGGACAGGCAGAGCAGCTCTCCATGGAAACACCTCCTACGACGGGAGGATACAAGATAACAGTGGGGCTTTACAGCGATCAGATCAGACGAGCAGAGCACAAAAGATCCCATTAGGGCCTCTTTCAAATGCAAATCAAAGATCCTAACTAAAGATATGATATGGATATCACACAATGATTTATCAGAAAAAAAAGCCATTTCACAATGGGTGTAAACAGTAGGTGTACCGGTGGTGTTGCGAATACTGCCAAGAGGACATGGAAGTGGGGAGAGGGCCCCTGCTGGACAGTAGTGGCCAACGGGGCAAGGGCCATTCCAAGGGAAGTTATCAGAGCTCTGTGGTGTTGGCTCTGTGGCTCCACCTTGGCAGAAATAACCCTGCAAACAAGAGCCTAGACAAGAATACAAAGGCACTATCAGTCTGGTTATCTTGTACTGAATGGTTTAAGTAGCATAAGGCTGTGAACACCAAACTAAAATGGAAAGAGTCCTTATCTGTATGTACGTATGTATGTATGTATGTCAGTCCTTATATTTTCTTGACAACTGTTCATCCCATCGACTTCATGCTTGGCGGGTGTATTGTTAAAGAGGAGGACCCCTATTTATTCTTACACTGCCATACAGCATGCTGGGTACAGCTCATTGTTTTTCTACAATACATTCAAGAACAGATGAAGAAGAGAGACCAGAGAGACTGTAGAGGAATTATTACTCAACTACAACTACTGTAAAACTGGTGGTGTTTAAAATATATACATAAATACTATATTTAATACAAAATCAACAGCAGACATTCAATTACTCCCAGCTCCAGTGGTCACAGTCACCTCTCCAAACCTGCAGACTCCAAAACTCCAAACTCAAACATCTCATTTTTTAAATTTATCTAACCTTTATTTAACCTGGAATAAAAGATTAATCAAGATTAAAAAACAGTGTCCTGGCCAGTACAGTCCATGGGATTATAGGTCATAGCCCATAAAATGCTCATGCAAACTTTTGCACCCAATTGGCATGTACACTCTAGCACTGCTAGGGGGGAGGCAATTACATCATGGCATTTGTCGAAGAGGCACTTCTCAAGGAGGAATACCAGAAGTGAAGCAATCTTCCTGTTCCGAACAGGCACATTTTGAAAGGGCACTGCACTGGTTTTCCTAAAATACTATCACCAAATATCTCTGGGTGTTCACCTTGTGGTGTTGAGGCTCCATATGAGCTACAGTACACTCCAGAGGGACAGGGTGTGCAGACAGAGCGAGAGTGGGCACCTGTCTGGTTGTTCAAAGTCCCTACAGGGCACGGCTGAGGCAGGGCTGTCCCAGCAGGACAAAAATGACCTGAGAAGAGAGGACTTATTAAACATTGATATACTGTGGAATCAAGGGTAAATGATCTGATTTATACTGTATACTGTCACCATCCTCACCAGCTGGGCAGATAGAGGGCTCTTGAGTGGCTGAGGAGGAACACATGGTCCCTTTAGGGCACGTTATGCAGCGGGCTGCTCCAGGGGCAGGACTGTAAGTGCCAGGCTCACACGGCAGCTCACTTGCTGAGCCAACAGGACAGCTATGGCCAGCGGGGCAGAGGTAGCCATGGGAACCATCAGACGGGGTGGGACTGGAGCTGCCACCCAAACACACATACCTGTAGGCATAAACAGTGAAAACAAACTGCACATCACAAATACTGCCACAAGCTGCCATTAGAGAGGCTGAACAGTCTGTCACATTTTAGAAAAACACAGACAGCATCTTAACAGCAGCTGTCAGTTAAGGCCACTTCAAAGTTCAAATGAAGGTTATTACAATTACTGGTTTTGCAATGGTTAATAATGTACAGCTTTTAGGATGTGCCCCAAAATGAACTTTGTCAAGACATTCTGCTTTACAATGACTGAATTTAACCGTATTTATACAACCTGATTTGAGACATCATCACTCAAATTAGTACATTTTCATTCACAAATTGCTTAATTAATCTGATTTAACTGAATGAAAGTCTGACCAGTTGACAGTTTGTAATAAATAATCCCAATAATGCAGATACTAATAATTTGAAGTGTTGGAAACTGTACAGTATTTAAAGGGTAATTCCACTGTTTTTGAATCTGGGCAACTCTCCAGTTCTGCGAGGTTGAATTACTGTTTTTGTTAGAGAAGTCTGGTGGCTTTGAAGAGAGCAACAGAAGAAGTTCTGTTCACCATCGAATAGGCCTGTTTGAAAAGGTCTGTCTCTGTAGGGATACTTTCCATAATGTTCTTCAACATTTAGAATACCAATCTAAGCACTTTTAATGGGCTTACTCTGAAAGATCCATTTGCCCCAAAGGATTACACTGCAGCCATACCTTATTAATTTAAACTGTAAATATGTTGTGGCTCTGCCAGACACTATGATAGATGCAAACGTCTCATTAATTTTAACTGACTTTGCCTCCTACAGGTCAATTACTTCACTGGACTTGAAAATTACTTGCCAAAATACTGGGCAGGAAGCTTGAGGGTATCCTCCCAGATATCATTTCAGTGGATCAGACTGGATTTATATCTGGTCCATGCAACAACGTAAGGAGACTCTTGAACCTCATATACTATAGTAGGGCACAAAGTCAAAGGCCAAGTCTCTAGTGATCTCCCTTGACGCCGAGGAGGCCTTTGACAGGACTGAGTGGCCCCACCTCTCAACATTTAACTTGGTTGACAATTTTATTCAGTGGATATCTCTTCTATACGCTGCCCCTCGTGCTTCAGTTATTACAAATGGCAATTCTGACCTACAATTCTTTGTGATGAGTCTATGAGCAAGGAGGTCAAAGTTCAAGGCGCCATGTCATGAGGAAGTAGTATGTCCCAATTGTATGATTACTGCATGCAACAGTACATACTAAAAGTAAGAAGAAAACATGTGATTTGGAATGCAGGCTGGATTTGGTACATGCATCAGGATAAATTGCAGCTTGTTGCCTGTGTTGCCATGTTACCAACACTCTAGCCTATTGATAATACTTTGTTAGCCATAACATAGCATTAAGTGGCAAAAGTACTCATCTAGCATGTCTCCAGGCTACCCAGAGTCAGAGACTAGAAATCCAATCTGAAATAGTCTGTAGTTCTTCCTACATCACTGTGATGACATCGGCTGCAGAAAGAACAGATTTTGCAGCAAGGAAATGTTGTTTTCTCGATTGATGTAGCAGCACTGAGGAACTTATTGCCTCAAATATTCAAATTACCCCTTTAAATTGCACAGAATTTTAATTCTACTTGCTCCAAATCAGACCAGATCTTCTTATTTTCAGTTTATAAACTGAACAGAAATAAACTCTTCAGATTCTCAACCCTTGGCAGAAGACACTGAAGAGCTCCAGGTGCTTTAAACTGGGATTTTATCTCTGAGTATTTTTTGCAGAGCACATTGCAACCAAATGCAACAGTTAGTTAAGTTTTTAAAAGTGGCTCTTGTCCTGCTGAAGACACCTGCTCCCCCTCCTGTTGAGACTCAACAGACTCTCATGTAAGAGACATCTGCTGTCCTAAATTATCTGTCAGATTTTGTAGTTTATGTGTTTACTGGCTTCTGATTGATTTTTGGAACATCAGATATCCTGTTGGCAAATCTGACTGTTCCCTTTAATCCATGTACAAATCCTACGCATAAATCCAAAAATACTTTCAAGCAACAAGGTGAGAAACACTCTGCATTTGACATTCAGGAGAGACTGAAAGAGGGAGAGGAAGACTGAGACTTTTCAAAGAGGAGAAATACTACACATACAACACAACACATTTTTTGACCACTTTCTCTTCAGGTCAGACAAAAACAGTCAAGTGAGCAACAAATAAAACTCATTTTAGGAAGAAAAAGTGTATGTCTCTACACTCAGAGTGATGAGATTTGAAAATGAAACCACAGAAGAGCAGAAGTACTGTTTACCCAGCATGACACGGGAGAGCATCTGAGAGCTCTGCTATTGCCGGCCTGTCACAAAACAGTCCTGGGGGGCAGGGGGGACATTCGTCATCTCTCTTCAGTCCTTGGGAGATGGACAGAAAGCCTGTGGGGCAGGGGAGAGGATAGCCAGTGCCAGAGGGACAGTAGTGGCCAGAAGGACAAAGATGGCTTGTGGTAGAATTACCCTGAGAATAAAGAGAAAAAATAAAAACATCATAACACTAATGACATTTGTAGATTTAACAGCATCATTTTCTAAAAGTGCATATTACTGTGAGGCATGCACATAACAGTCTTATGTCTACTAATGCCTGCTGTCTCTAGAGGCTGAAATGTTTATTACACCCCACAACATTTTAAGCTTTTGCTTAAATGAACACAAAAGATGATGGTGTTAGAGCCTTATGAGGAGTGGGACTGAAAATTTGATGTGGAAAGGTCACGCGGTCATTAACATCAAAACAATTTATTCCCATTAGAGTGTGAATGTGCTCCACAATATGGCAATATTTGATTATACAATCAGTTGTGTGTGTGTGTGTGTGTGTGTGTGTGTGTGTGTGTGTGTGTGTGTGTGTGTGTGTGAGAAGCTGACAGCTTTGCCCCTGGGGTGATACTGAGGCAAAGCTTTTAGAATGACCAAAGTGGGGAGCAGAAATGATCACAATTAGATTTTAATATTTCTTATGTAGCACTGAAAATTTAGGCTTGATGCTAGCACTAGAGGAAAAGTAATTTTTTTGTCAAGGCACCATCAGTAACCATTGCAATTTCCCATAAATGCAGCATTTTTTATATCTTGTGTGCAAGCTGACATTTCAGCTAATGGTGCTGTTGGAGGAAACAAACTGAGAAACATGTAAAGCAAGGAATGAATATGCTCAGTCAGTCTAACAATCAGATTTTGATGATATTTCTGCAGACAAAGAGAAATTTTGGCATGTTTCCTTTTTTCATGAGACAAAAGGTCATGGGGTCACCAGTATCATTATAAAACATTCTCTAGGAACAAGCACCTGCTGACCAACATAACCAGGTTTCAGACCAACAGAGAACGAGAACAACACCTGATATTCAGTAGAGTTGGGGCTGGTTGATCCAGCAGGACAGTAGTATCCTGCCTCACACAGTCCTGTTGGCTGTGACAGACCAAGCTGAGAGCAGAACGTTCCTGCAGGAAACACCAACAGATTAAAATACCAAAAGACGTGAAACACACAGATTTGACAAGTAGGTTTTGGTAAATATAGTTTCTATGAAGGGTGTCTATAATGTAGCGACAAATATGTTATTCAGGAAATAATGTGATGGAAACAGATATTTCTTTTATCTCAAGTTGCTTGTTAATATTGTTCTGAAAAAGTCAGCTCGATGATTACCTCGGCAAAAGGTTGCATTTGCCCGAGTTATTATTATTACTGGTTTAATGCACCAAGATTATTCCCTTCAAGTAATGGATATCTTTACTGTAGGATTTCTATTTCCAATGCAAAAGAGAATGTTTTGATTTAGACATTTTTTTGTTTCCTTTCTTTGTTTTTCAGTTTCTAATTTTCAATATCCCTCAGTTAAAGGGGAGGAGGCAGTGAACTTCAGGAAGTTCATTAAACATAGTTTAGCTAAAAATAAGAAGAGCAAGATAGATACATGAAAAGTCTTTCAAGCGTTGTTATTTAGGCATGGACCTATGAGACATTATGTACACAATGTACAATCAGTAGGTGATTTGAGGGGGGATGAGGGGGATCAATGGCTCCCACCATGGCTCTGAAATAACAGCAGCCTACTTGTGCTATGTACTGATAAATCCATGCCGCTGTCCTTGCTGCTGAAGTAGCAGACAGACTGTGCCTTTTTCTCTTAGCCCCGCCTTTCTGTCTCTTTCGTCTTGGATCTGTAATTCTATAGCTATAAATATATATCAATCAATGAGCAATCAAAAATACAGAACCAAAAGAGTCATTGATGAGTCTGTTAGTGAATCAGCTTGATGAAAAGACTCAGCCTTCTCATTAACAGGGTGCTCTTATTAGGCCATCCGCCCCGTTAAAGATTAACAAAGCGCCTACTGCTTATAATATTTTTCATGCATTATTAGAAGAGATATAAAGACTTTTATAAAGCCTTATAAATGTATTATAATGTCTTTTGAATGTGCTTATAATGCATTATAGACATTACCTTCACAGAAAGTGTTCCCTAATTTGTATGTTGTTGTTTTTTTTTTATTTAATTAGAGGTTAGGTTATGACCATGTAAAACAAAACATTAATCCTTTCCATACCAGCGGGGCAGGGCAGACAGGCCTCAGGACTGGAGGCTCCGAGCTGGTTCTGCACAGTGCCAGGTGGACACGGGAACTCCAGTCCTAGAGTCAGTCCCAGAGGACAGTAGTGTCCAACAGGACATAGTGCAGGCTGTACAGTACCTTCAACTGAGTCACACCAAGAAAAATGAATAACACAGATAATGTCTGATGAGACAAATAACATTAACCATATTTTCACAACTTTGGAAGAACTTCTGTGACTTTGAATATGAAGATACACAAAACATACATAATTAAAGAAACAGTGACACTATAAAATCACTTGTCAGTTAGATTAGCTGAGATAAAGGGAGGTGTAACTTTCATTAACTCTCCCTATTTATCTCAAGTTGTAACAGCTCTGCTTCAATTAAAAAAAACATGTGTTCCCTAGAATGACTTTGGACAATCCCCATAGAATCACTATTGTTTGCTTTTATTAAAATCTGAGCATATGGACTTTTAAATATTCAGCAGCCAGCTAGCCAGTAATTTGTGTCCTTCCAACATGTCTGTGAACATAGCTGTGTCCTTAATTAAAATGACTTATTAAAAACATTTCCTGTGGCAGGACTGTATGCTAATCTTTTATGACTCCTGCTAGAAAATAAAAAACTACTTCTAAACCCCCCAGAGTATAATGAATGTCAAAAAAATGCTTTTTGCTGTTCTTTTGGAAGATAACTCTGGGACAAAGTGTCCTACCTTGACAGTAGTATCCAGGGGTACAGGTGGTGCAGTTGTTTTGATGTGTGTTGCCTGTTGCAGAGCTAAATGTTCCTGCAGGACAAGGCATGGGGACTGGTGTTCCACTGGGGCAGAAGAACCCAGCTGGGCATAGAGCCTCATCTGCTCTGCTGGAGCCCCAGTCACAATAAAATCCTGCCCAGCAATCACCTAGAACACAAAGAGAGAATAACACATTCAAATGGAGGATAATATCTTTACAATTCATTAAATTAGCAGAAACTGCATTAAAATTTTTAAATTACTGAGAAACCTAAACATTAATTTTGTTTAACTTTTATAATAGCTGCCTTTTCTTAGATGGATTGAGAAAAATATTTCAGTTTCTCAAAGACAGTTAAGGTACAGATGCAACCCAACTGTGTGTTTTATGGCATTTCTCTTTCTTCTTTTACTCCAAATTTAGTTATTATTTTTTTTTTATTGAAAAAAAAAAACATCTCCATATTGATGCTACCATACGGTTTCAAGTCCAATCAATCAATCAAGAGGAAATTACATCAAAATCTCATTATACAACTTTGCTGTAAATTCAATTTGTTCACTTACTCATTATACTTAGTTTTGCTAAACTTTGATTAGAACTAATGTGAGATTATTAATTCTTTGTTAGTGCAAACCAGACTAGGTGTCTTTTATTCCATCTACCTGCTCTTAGCCCCTGTTGGCAGAAAATCCCAGGTGGACAGAGCGATCCAGTCCTGTTGTCAGTCGGGTTCGGCACTGTGGCACCCATCAGACAAAGAAACCCAGCAGCACACGCTCCTGAAGGCTCAACCAAACCTTCAGACCCACAAAACCGACCTGCTGGACAGACGAGGCACTCACCTGCAAACACAGATCGACAGCTTTGACCTCGGTCCAAACAGCAAAACAAGGTACCTGCCAGGTGACATCAGTCACTGTGTCTTTGAGATGGTTGCACACTGCAAGAAGTGCTTGTTTTTAAAAGTTGCATTTCATTGTAGACAATGACTGTGAGATTCCACGTTCTCTTTTTCATAAAGGTTCTGGGTTTTTACCCGTGGTAGTGAGACCCTGACTGGGGCTGTAAGTGCCTTTGGGGCAGGGAAGAGGCTGACTGTCTGGACTCTCTCTGGGACAGATGTATCCAGATGGGCAGGGCAGAGGGCTGGTGGGGCTGTGACTCAGTGACTGGCAGTGGAACCCAGGGGGGCAGGGATTACACTCTGTCTGGCCTGATAACTCCTGGAACCAGCCTGGCAAAGACATTCAGATTGTCAGGACATCTTCAGACAGTGCAGAGTTAAGTTCATACATTGCAACTTTTTGTTTACCAAAAGGGCATGGTTTGCAGTCGTCTTTGCCCTTTCCCCCAGTCTCATTTTGGTAAGTTCCAGCTGGGCAGGGTGAGGGGACACTGCTGCCCTCTGCACAGTAGTGTCCTGCTGGACAAACACCTCCAGATACACTTGACATTGGAGTAGCAGTCTGGGATCCCTCTAGACAGTAGAAACCTGAGGAGAAACACTTCAATAAAATGTTTGGAAAGCATCACTTTTATATCAAGTAGGCTAATGCATTACATTAACATAACTAAATCATCTGGCTTTTTTCTGACCTGGCAGGCAGGGTCCAGAGACTGCTGAGAGGCCGGTCTCTGAACAGTAGAAGCCAGGACTGCAGCTACGACACTGAGACTCATTCACAAGCCCTCTTTGCTCACTGTCAAAAGATGTGAACATTTCAATAACTATACACCACAGATGTCAAGTGATTTTATGTTGTTCGTATACTGATTGTTCAGTATTTCATCAGAGAAAGTACACTTAAATAATTTCTAAGTATAATCCATTAGATTACATCTCCTGTTTCATCACACTGTTATATTTTATCCTAACAAAGCATTAAAGGTGGAGTAAGTGACTCTAGAGGAAGATAGTTGAATGCTGACTCTCTGCAGTGAGCTACACAAGGTACTGTAGGATTTTAGTACACAGAAGCTAGAGACTGAACAGTAGTAGTCAAGGAGAAAGATGTTGCAGTGGTGTTTACATCTTGTCCAGCATTAAAAGACAGTGGAATGTTTGGTTAATGCTTTCTGTATAATCAGCTGACATAACTGTTCTCACAACAGGCATGGGAAGAGATCACTAATGGAGTGTGTTTTAACTCACAGCGTTTACAAAGAAGCTTTGCATGGTATGGGTAGCAGCTGAAAGATGAACAAACATCGCATTTAGCAACATTTTCCAACGCATGTTTGATTTTTCACAGCATTTTCAAACAGGTAAGTTGTAATCAAAACACATTAAACTATTATGTGCACACTTCCAGTATGCATAATCTTTCTCCTTAGCTGTTAATCTTTGTCCTTAGCATATGTCAGTCTGGCTTGAAGGTGCCTCTTCTGCAGAAAGTCATTCACTAGTGTCTTGGCAGTTGTTCTGGGGTCTTTAGACACATCTCTCACTAATTATCTTTCCAGAGTCTTTGAAATCTTTCACTTCCTACCTCTGCCAGACTTGTTCTGTACTGTGTGTCTCTCTTTGAATTTCTTGATGATACTTCTCACTTCAGTTCTTGACACTTGGAAATAACTTTGTATATCCTTCTCCTGCTTTGTGAGTATCAACAATTATTTTTTTTCTCAAGTCTAAACTGATTTCTTTTGGTTTTGGCATGATGCTTTGCAAGTGACAGCTCAAACCCTTACTGAGGTTTTTATACTGTGTGTAAATTGGAAGATAACCCTCAGTTTTCACTTGATTTTACGAGCTTTGAGCATTACAAAGTTAAAACACATCATTGCACAACAAAAATAAGGTCAGTTCTTAAGGAGACTAATAATATTGACCCTGGTAATTTTTTGTTTTTTTTTCTGAAATAATACTGTTATTGTGTGCAAACAGAAATAATTTATGCTTTCTAAAGGAAACTAGCATGTTTAGAAATGCTATGTTGAAAATTCCTTGCTCTGTTAAAAAAGCATTTGGGAAAATTATGAAAATTTCATAGGGGGCTAATAATTTTGTCCTCAACTGTAGGTAGAGACAAATATGTTAGCTAGTTAATATTCCCTCACATTTAGTGACATAAAATGGTTGAGTCTTTAAATTTTTAAACATCAGAATTGGACTTTTTGCCTTGATATTCAGTACTGAAACAAATAAAAATATTGAAAAAAAAAGAAGTGGGCCTTAAATTTCAAAAGATTGAAACCATTCATTTGGATCAAGCATGTTAATTGCCTTTATTTTCTCATAGTAGCGCCTCTTTGCTTCCTTGTTCAGCTTCTCTTGGTAAGTAACCTTCACCTGGTTCATTTGTGTTTTTTTTCTTCTTGATTTCTGTTTGTTGCTGCTGTGTGCTCGTGAACATGTATCTTAAAATATGGTAACCACTTCCCAGAGTGCAATGCACAATGATTTTGTTGCCCAGTCTCTATACTGACACTTGATTGATTGTTGAGTGTCACTGTTTTGTTGATTGGCTCAGTCCAAGCCACCAACCCAAAGTCTTTGACAACCTTGAAATGAGACTAAACAGTTAACCATCTTTCTCTACAATCACTGACCACACCTTTCAGTTAAACATGGATCATTAGCTGCTTGAATGTCTGTGGATTTGATTATGTATTAGAAAATTAAAATATTACTACAAGTTGCATTGAGAGCAATGTTTGGTCACCAAGTACTGTAATACTGTAGTATCAGTGTAGTTCTACAGTTCAAAACCTCTTATGTCAGGTAACTATTATTGTTCATTGTAATTAGAAATATGGAGGAGATGTAAAGTTTAGGATTATGAAGTATACAGAGATACTGCATGATTTGCACCTGAATGTCCCTTTTGGGCACGGTTTTGGTACAGAGGTCCCCACAGAGCAGAAGAAGCCAGGAGGACATGGGAATCCAGTCAGACTGTCTCGTGGCGAAGGTTCAGAGGCTCCCCCGATACAAACAAACCCCGCAGCACAAAGCCCGCTGGGGAAAGTCCTCCCTTTAAACAAACAGTATTCAAGTAGGTTTTTATCACCGTAACAGAGCAGCCATTTGCCGCTAATTGTTTCTACTTTATATAATTTATACTGCAGCTGTCTGCAAGAAAGACAGCGCTGAGAAATACATGGTACCTATTCCTTTACAGTACATCCCAGGGTCACACTGTGAGCACTGCCATTCCTCAACCAGTCCTGACATGTTTCCATACGTCCCTGCTGGACACGGGTGTCGATTTGCTGATCCATTGGGACAATAAAACCCTTTCTCACATAGACGTGGAAGTGTCATTCCTGATGTACAGACACAGAGGAGAATACATTTATTTTCCCAGCTGTTAAATGCTTTGTCAACCAAACCATTTTCGATCCATCAGCTTTACCTTGATCCTGACAATAGAAACCAGCAGGGCATGCCTCGCAGCTGCTCTGGCCTTGTCTGAGCTGGTAGCTGCCTGGAAGACAGGCTGTCTCTCTGACACTGCCCTGGAGGAGCCAGTAAATTGATTTTATTAGCTTTACATCAGGGGAATAACATGCATCATCAGGCATAATCATGGGCAAAAATAACAGCGGAGACCGAGACAGACGCAGCACAGGAAGAGGACTGAGAGAGTTGAGAAAAACAGGGAGAAAATGTCAGGTGACTAATGTCATGGGTTCCCAAACTTCAAACTTTCTGCCTCTCATTCCATCCTACCTGTCACTATTTGTGTAAAAGCAGTGTGCATTTTACTCTAGCAACCAAATAATAGCAGGTCCCCAGCCCATTTTGTGTCTCGACCCTAAGTTTGGGAAAAGCTGACTTTAGTAATGCACTTTTCATGACAGAATGAAAACCACAGCTGAGGAGGAAGACTCATGCAGAGACATGACATACAATATCCAGCTGTGATGACTGACAATAGCTTAAGGACTAATACTGGATGGTTGACCTTGTAACAGCTATGTCCCACTGAGCAGACATGTTGTTGTGGTCTCTCAGAGCTCTGTCCCCCAGGACAGAAGTAGCCCTCTGCACACCGGCCACTTGGCTCAGATATTCCTCTTTCGTGGCAGTAGTGACCCGGAGGACACGGCTGGCAAGACTCGACTGTAGAGCCACCAAGGGAACCTGACGGATAGCACACAATATACATATTCATATTTTAAAATTAAATCATAAATGATATACTTTAATTGTTAGGTGTTTAATCCTTGCAGTGTTTGTTGACCTGCAAAAAATCACTTTATAAGTTGGTGTAATGAAAGCACTAAAATAGATAACACTGTAAATTCTATGCAAAGTGCATACCTATTCCCTCATCAGTTTCTAATTCATAAACATACAAAGGAGCTGCAGCACATTTTAATAGGATTCTGGTTGTCCGCTGCGAGACAAGAATACAATTACACAATTAAACCACTTTGTGACTGAAATTATTCATAGGCGCCCAAGGGAGAGAAAAAAGGCTTCTGTGGAAGTTTTCATATTTCTCTGCATCACTGAACTGCAAAGATAGACACCGGTTCGTGTAAGGACATTTGCGGGAAAACTGAAATTGTGTGCAACAAAAAGGATTAGGTGTTGTATTTCTCAGTTTTGTATTGTGTCTGATTACTCATTCATCAATAATTCATAACAGAAAAAAAAGGGAAGGGAATACTGACTTGTCTTGAATTGTCTCTCTATTGTCAGCATGCAGGACAGTTCTCCTCCGATAATTAAATTTCTTTCAAAAATCAAACAATAAATAAGATTACTGGATGAATCTAATCTAACAATTACAAAAGAGCAATATCTCACTCTTTATGGTTCCAAGAGGGCAGGGCAGAGGAAGAGGCGTTCCAAGTGGACAGTAGTGTCCGGTGGGACAAGGCGTAGCATGGGGTTCTACAGAGCCTTTAGGGCAGTAATATCCTGCAGTACAGGTCCCTGCTGGAGAATCTAGACCAGTCTGGTTGCAGTAAAATCCAGCCTCACAAGGCTGGGGGTGAGCAGAGCCTGAGGTACAATAAAAACCTGAAAAACAACCACAAAAAGTATCAATGAAATAAATCAACTTCAGAGTGGCCAAAAGTCCCATCGGGAGGATTATAGTTCCTGTGCACACACTTCCTCCAGAGATAAAGGATTTTCTCAAACTGTGAACTTTTTATTCCCACACTCTTATTTTCAGCTTTGTCTATTTACAGTTAACACACCAGATTTTTTTTTATGTTCCAACAGGCAGTAATTACTTTGCTGCCAGAATTTAAATGTGTTCCTTGCTCATCTGACATCAGCTCTGTTATTTCAGTGCTGCTGTTTTATGTGCATCACCACCCAACCATCTCAAGCTCCTCAACAGGGAAGTCCAGCCGCAGCACTTAGGCTTTTAGACCTTCAAATAGGGGACTTTGAACCCACGAGAGAAATTCTACTGGCGTACCCATCAGCAATTATCTTGTGCTGCTTTCAGTGACTTTCTGTACAGTGAAGATAATTTCTTGATGGAGTGTAACTGGCAAAACCTTTTCTGTAATTCTTCACTTTTTTGACAAAACTAACAATGAAAGGAACAACTGGGCATTAATTCTGGTGCTATTTTTCTAAAAGTCTGTCCAATTAGGATCCTGCTGAGTTACATGTTCACTGCTGTTTGCGTTCAACTTCGTACGTATTCCATATATTTATCAGCTGATTTAAGCAGAGAGACGAGCAGACAGTTTTTACAGCACTGACACAGAGCTGCATGCAGTAAGTAGACATGCAGACAGGAGAGAAATCCTCCTCACAGATCATCACATAAGGAAATCTTCGTAACATAAAACTCCTTTTCAAGTCACAGCCCCTCAGAATAACAAGGTCAGTGACCTGTAATAGTGAACACAACCAGCCAAGGACTTCTGAGACTTACAGAGGCCAGTCTGACGACAGGTAAAACAGTGACAAGATGATTTCCGGTGACTCTGACCAGCACTCTGACTCTGAACGACAAATGGAAGGCTTAGGCATGGTATAGTGTAAGTATAATTAATCCATTGTGTTGATATGTTTGTTTTTGTTTAGTTGGAAGTTACTCGTTTCCATGTTTTGAACAAGATTTGTGTGATGTTATATTGTGTTGAAGTAAATAAACAAAATGTTCAGTCTCCCTGCTGGTTGTTCTGACACATTTCGCACTGTCATTAATTCATATTTTAAAGGCTCATTATTATTATTATTATTATCATTATGTCACAAACTGGAAACAAACAGTTGACTAATGGCCTGAACTAACGACTACTGGCCAACTAGGAAAATCATAAGTCATGGACAGCCCTAAATAAAACCATGATGAAGCAGTATTAAAGCTGGCATGTCTCGCACACATTGGACAGACCAGATGAAATCAGTCATATGTCACAGCAATTACAGTAAGTGGGACAACCATGTCAAGAGCAAGGACGACTGTATGTGTGCCTGAGGGAATGATCAAAGTATCACACTGAGTGCACGAGTTCACTGTTAGGATTTACCCACCCCTGGGGCATATATCTCCTCTGTAGGTGGAACATGCATAATGTGGACTCTTGAGGGGTGATGGTGCGTGAGTCACAATATGGTCTGAATCCACCCGTGGCGGCGCTACCACTTCGATCCAGATAGCGTCTCTCTCTATAATAGAACAAGGTCTGAGTTATTATCTTAGTGTCGCCGACAGGAAACCAAACAGGAGTCACTCTTCTCTTTCTACATGCTGATTTAACAGTTTTGACTGCCAAGGGAACAACATCTGTCCACAATGTAACAACGTAATGATTAATTATAGAATACTTTAGGGGAAGGTCAAACTGAAAAACCGCTGCTTCGTGCAACATTTATCACAATACGTAAAGCTTTGCACTCAGGTTCAATAGTTTGAAGAAACTGATGTACTGCCCTTTCACAGGAAGCATTTATTGTGTTATTACAAACTGAAGAGACCCATATTTTACCAGAATTACTGGAGTTACTGAAGCAGAGCAGATTGTGCATCCATAAGGCGGCTCCTGTCTGTGTTGTATAAGCCTCCAGTATTTCACAGAGACAGCTGGACAAAGAGGAGTTGGCTCGGGGTGTGGGGCTATCGGCACCTCCAGAGCAGAAGAAACCTGCAAAACATGGACCTAACACAGGGAGGAATCAGAAAAGCATGAAATGATGACCTGTCTCATTATATGTGATCTAAACTGTAAGGCTACATTCACACTGCAGGCAAATGTGGCCCAGATCAGATTTTTCATATCTTTTTTTCACTGAAGTGTGAACAGCACACCAAGAATCTGATCTTTTCAATTCTTATTTGGGACTCGTTCATATGTGGATCAGATACTGGTCTGATTTATTTTTTTTCAGTGTGAACAGTCACATCAGCATTCATGTGACTTTGGCATCACTCACTTGCCTGAAGTATTGTGCCGTTGTGGAGAGACACAATAGTTAAATAGATAAAAATAGCCCTGAAATCCTGAAATTTTGGATGAAATCTGCTTCTGTGAAGCCGTTCATATCACAGTCCCACTACTCCTAGCTCCGACTCCACATCCACACACACTTTCATGCAGAAATAGCAGCTGTTGTTTCAGAAAAAGCCGTAAAAATGGGCTCTATATATCCTCATCTTCATTATCATCTGCTCATAAATTTGCTGGCTTCCACTGCACATCAACTTAGAAATGAAATAATGTGAACAGTTCTTTAGGTCCTGTTTCTAAGTTGCCTTGTTTTTTGTCAGGTGTTTGTTCATGTATTGCAAATTAGCAGCAATTAATACATATTAATAGTCGTGTTTAAAAAAATCAACTACCATAACTTTTTTTTTTCACCTTTTCTCACAGACTAAAAAAGAAACTTTTAAAAGTTATCCTGGCAAAACTCTTTTTTCACCTGGCACAAACCTTTCCCCCATTCCGCCTGTTTCACAGATGAAAAAAGATTAAGGAACCTGCCGAAAAGCTTTATTACACCTGTTCTTAAGTCATAAACACAGGACAACAAAACAATGTAGATCAAACTCACTCACTTGCCTCTTTTGTATAAATCAGTTCTGAGTGATAAATCCAGATTGAGTACTAAGGCTTGCAGTATAAACGTATTCTTAGCTTCACTTATTATTTATTATTATCCACTCAAAAATTGTTAATGTGCACAGCAATTCATGGGTCTGGAAACTAAGGCTAATGTGATGTGTGCTGCTGAAACATGAAATGTTGTGGATTTTATACAACTGGCCCTCTGTTGTCACTGAGTAATGATAAGCCTGACTGTCCTGACTGTACTAATGGGAAACCTGGTGAAATCCCCCACCTGTGGGCTGTGAGGCTCCGGGACTGAGGCAGTATTTCCCTGGGGGGCAGCGGTGGCAGTGAGAGGGAGAGGAAGCTCCGGGGTCTGTGAGAAAGCTGCCAACAGGACAGGGTTTGGGTGACCCACTACCCTGAGGACAGAAGTATCCCATGGGACAAACATCACCATAAGGCCTGGAGACAGGGGAAGACTCAGAGGACCCCAGGGAACAAAAGTATCCTGTGGTAGACAATGTGGTTGGACATCTCACCAAATAAAACAGCAACATTCACAATGTGAAATAAATGTTATTCAGGGGCTGAGTACAGTGCAGGAATATAGTGCAGGAAAAGACACTGTTACAGGTCAATTCTCTGACATCATTTCCCATGGTGACGTTGGACTGTCAGACCTGGGCTGCAGGGTCCAGTCGGCTCTGTCAGACCACTGCCGTTACAGAAAGAGCCGGAGGGGCAGGGGGAGCAGTCAGACAGGGCCGTCCTGCCGGCTGACGGATTGACACTGCCCACCGGACACGGAGCTGGCACAGATGAACCCTCCATACAGTAGAATCCTGGGCAAGGGGTCACATTTTGTAAGCTTCAGTTTACCTTTGTTTCTTTGTTGTATGGTATACTTGCTAGTGCACAGGTGGTATTTTTTTAATTACCTGGTGGGCAGGTGTTACATGTGGATTGTCCAGATGAAGATTGAAAAGTGCCAGGGCTACAGATGGTCGGCTCAGCACTACCGTGTGGGCACGCATGGCCAGGTGGGCACTGACGTCCTGTAACACAGATAAAGTTCAGAACATCAGCTGGTGCCTTCTAAAAACGTTCATATATGTTGCTGGCAGATATGTAAAACCCAGTTGGAGAATTGGTTACTTGATGCAGAGGAAAATAGGCTGAAAAGAAAGATATTTATATAGGATAAACATGATTGGCCCTTGGTAAAATTGATACTCAGGTAATTTTTGCTACTTTTTCCTTTGCTTTAAAAAAAGATTCTTTGATGTTTTGAAAGTGTAATAAAAAAAAGTGCTTCGGTTGTGACAAGATCGTTTCAGTAGTGACACAGAGAACATTTAATCCTATATTTGGGGGAAATAAACAAAATTTTAGCGCAGTTTTGTCAATCAAAAGTATTTTTGCATAAGCTCCATGTCAGTTAAAAATTCTACATTGTTTGAATAGCAGCTGAAATATAACACTAAGATGTTATTAAAAGGTTTGGTTCAGTGTATGTAACTGACTTTGAACCAATTCTGTAGAATGGCCATAAAAAAATCTCAAAGACTTAGTTCCCGGCAGAGATTAGGTACAAGATCAGATCAGATCAGATCAGATAAGATAAGACATCCCACTGTTAGTCCCACAATGGGGATTTTTTTTTACTACTTTACTTTTTCAATATGTTGGTTTAGAAGACGAAAAAGCAGATTTGTTCAATGTGCTGTTTGACTAATACTAATACTTTACTTTCTACTGCCCTTTTTTTAATGAGAATGTGAAATACTTTGTTCAATAATATAAAAATCTGTATTGATTTTGTAAATGTGGATGATGCACAAAAATTGAATGTATATGAAACATTCAGATTAAGTAGTTACCTGCAGAAAGCCTGGAGAAAAAAGATCTTTATCAAAATAAACTGTAGGTTTGTTACAGTTCCTCTCAGTGTACAGTTCTTTTAAAATTTATTTCAAATTAGGTTTTTTCCTTCTTTTTGAGAGACTTTAGTAAATTATTATGTTTTAATTAATTTTTTTTTATTTTTACTCCTATACGTATTGCTGGAAGATGCGTGTTTTGTGATATGTAATCACATGTGTGATGGGCCAGATACTTGGCATGACAGAGATAAAAACTAATTAGCTAACTTACTAGCTAATTAACTAACTAACTACTGCAATATCCTTTTTAATACATCTATGTGGCAATTATCCATGAAAGACAGCATGCTGTATTTCACCAGGCCCAATGTGGTTCCATGGAAACAAAGCAGTGAGGAAGAGAGTGTCTCTGAGCGGGTTTGGTCCTGTGTGGAAATCCTGTGGGAGGCAAAGAGAAGAGAAAGCAGCCTCAGCAGCAGGTGTCCTGTCTCTGACAGCAACAAGCTGGAGACTCTTTTATAGGTTCTGGGCCATTTCATGCTCAAATTAGCAAAACGTCTTCTTGATAAAAGGCAAAAGGGGGACGACGATGCCTTTCAGGAAACCTCTACATGTGCTTGTAATATAATAGGAGGAGGGGAAACGCTCATCTGAGACATAAAATCACCTCCATGGCTCACATAGAGTATGGCTTGTAAAATAACTGATGAGATCTGCTACACATCCACAGAGCCAATTATAGAACAGCTATATTAAGGGAGCAGACAAACACCTCATTGAAGAAACACTGAAAAGTATTACAGTTACAACTGCTGCTACAAAACTGGGTCAAGTTTTATATGTTGGTTATTTAACAGCAGAATCATCAAATGTGTCAAAAAAAACTTTCTTATAAGTCAAGATGACAGATGTCAAACTAACTGCATCAACAAAAAGGTAAAGTGGTGACGAGTCGAAACTGACCAAACAAGATGGAGCTTAGTTGTGAAAGAAAACCATGAAACCACAAACTTAAGGATTACTGTTACCTTTATCAGATGAGACACTAAAAAATATTGTTTTCAGAAAAATAGTTTGCTGATGAGTTTGGTTTAATTAGTTATTTTAATAGTATAAAAAAATCAGTTTGGCATCACTGTTCTGTTCGCAGTTGAGGCGGATGGCTGTATGGGCAGGACCTCAGTACTGCAGAGCCTGGTCAATACTGAGCAGACTCCAAATGATGTCACCAGTGCAATGGCAGCGCTCGTATACAGGATATTTTGACTTTATGTTTTTTTTTATAGTTAGAGCATTGAGGTGCATTGTACATCTTTTTTTAAAATCAATGAGTGTTCCTCTGTGGATCAAGAAAATGTTCTTACTTTTTAAGCAAAAGAAACAATAAAAACCAATGGACTCCTTACACAGCAGCCATTTTGACATGAAATAATGGGATACACAAAGGTGTTACTAATGTTACTAATTAAAGTTCTGTTTTACTGGTCAAACACAGTCAGCGTGCTGCTATTGTGCATGTTGGCTCACTGGAGAGGCTCTGCTACACTAAATGTAATGTGGCCTTAAGTAGTATCATTAATAACACTGCTGTGAAAAAGGTTTTTGTGTCTTATATTTTCTCTTAATTTTCTGTTAAGAGAAAACATAAAAGAAGTCAACTCTAGATGCAACAAAAGTAGCTTAATACTACACAAAGGCAGGTGTTGTTCCTTGTGCAAACACTCTGGCACATGACCAAGAATGGAAGAAACACCATGATAAAAGGATGTAAGAAAACAAACTTCAGCAGAAGTGAAATCAACATGTTGAGATGCTGTGTCAGCAGAGAGATGCAAAGTAACTGAAGTGAGCGAATGAAAGAATTAGAAAATAAGACTTAGAGTTAAATAAATTTAGTTGTTTTTTTTTTTTTTACTTTTTTATCAAATGATTGGTGGTAAAGGAAGAGCTTTTTGAAGAGAGGAAAAGCTTTTTACTAATTAATTAACTAATTAAAACTTGAAAGAAAAGCTTTAGATTTTTTTTAGATTTCTTTTACTACTCTTATTTAAAATATGAGTGCTCTCGACCACTCTTACCTTTTCTCTTACCTAAGAGAAGAACAAAAATAAGAAAACACTGGTAAATTGTGGATACAAAGAAAAAAGAGAGAAAATTTGTCTATAAGCCTAAAAATAATTTGCGTCACTTTACTGTTGTGAAACATTCTTAATATGTTAAGTTGCACTACAATGCTACGTTCTACAGTGAGTAAAGTAAGTAGAGTTTGGTCTTCTGAACCAACTTCATCACTTGAGAAGAACTATTTGGAAACTTACTGTACATGATCAGACCTTGTGTTAAAAAAAAAAAGATGAAGTGCAGGTTAAACCAGAGCTGACCCCTGATGATGTGTACTGTACCTGTCTGATGTCCAGACACTGATCCCGGTGGACAGAACCACCCCGGGGGACAGAGGAGGTCAACAGAGGTCTGAGCCCACATGGGGCAGTAAGAACCAGGGTAACAAGCTTCACACTCAGCCTCAGACTCAGCCGCAGACCTCCCGAGGAAAGTACCTGCGAAGAGACAAATGATCATGAGAGTAAAAATAACTTCTAGTCTATGTCTTTGTCTTTTTTCTTTCACCCCCACACACACAGAAAAGGAAGTAGCATGGCATAACAGTGTCACGTACATGCACCATAGATTGCTCCATTTATTCACTTAGTTAAGTAGCTAGCTGACCGTTATGACAGTTTTATTGGACTCCCATTAGGTTTTACAACCTCCTCTAAAGTTCCAGATACCTTAAGCCATTATATTGCACCTCTGGGGGCTCTATGGTACTGTACAGTACCTTGAGAGGCAGTGTAATAAAAAAAGAGGTCAGACATAATGCGCATTCAAGGAAATGAAAGGAGACATCTATACTATCTACACGTTTAGCTGTTTTATCTTCATGATACATGGTAACTTAAAGAAATAATTTCTACTTCTTCCAGAGGTGGGTATGTTGGTTTTCTGTACCTGGAGGACAGGGGCTTGGCTTTGCACTCCCTTTAGGACAGTAGTGGCCTTCAGGACACACATCACCGTGGAACTGACCCAGGGTTGAATTGCCAGGAAGTGAGGATTTAGATGTGGTATCTCCTGTAACTGAGACAACAGACCTTTATTGGATGTCATTACTCATTAGGTTAAGGAGTGAACTAAAAGACCAGAGCCATTTTTGGCAATCCCAGGGAGAAAAATACTACAAAGAGAAAGCAATGGGGACTGGTAAATGTTTTGTGGAGACCTCTGGAGCACGGTGGAGTCAAAAGGCCATGAAAACATTAAATGAAAACAGAAGAGCATTGAGAAAAAATGGTGCACAGCACAGTATTTTTCAGACTCGTGCCAGATTACCCTGGGCTTTTCTTTTTGCAACAAATACCATTTCTAAAATAGCTTGCTGTGCATGTTGCCTCGCATTTATTAAGACTATGTAAAGGGCAATAAGAATCAGTCTGTTACCTGTGGTATTACCCCAAGGTGTAGCCGTTCTGGAGCCCTCTGTGCAGTAGAAGCCTGGGTTGCACAGCCCAGATGGAGAGGAAAGGCCAACCTCAGCGCAGTAATGGCCAGGCAAGCAGGACTGACACACTTCTAGAGAAACCCCCCCTTGATAAAAACAAAAATACAAGTCAAAAAAAGGTCAGGCCATGGGCATAAGCACTTCTTTAGGACCACAACCATTATGGGGGGCCACACAATCAGTGTGATCAGTGCGAAATACTGCACACATAACCAGTGTCGGGTTAGATTTCGAGGTTGACATGAACTGCTGGAAAACCAGGCTATTTAAGTGTGATGCAGATTTGCAGTAGAGAGAAAGTGAGAGAGAAAGTGCTCATGTGGATGAATGTGAGAAAGACAGCATGCAATTATGGGTAGAAATGTTGATGTGATATAAACTTTTTTTGATCGTGTAGCCTAATATCACTCTACAATTCTTTGGTTTACAATGCAGACTGGAGTGTCAGTGACTTTCATACCATGATTGACAGCTGAGCTCAGCTCATGATTTAGTCGACCAGCTATATGAACAGGACCTCAAAAGTGTGGCTCTAACGCTGCTCACTACTGTGCAGATTCTGACTCCAAATGACATCACCAGTGCAAGATGGCAGTGCTCATATCTGGGATATTTTGGCTTCAGTTTTGTACAGTTGAAAGAAGTGAAGACGTGCTCAATCTTTTATTTATGACAAACAGTGACAAACAGCAGGATCCATGTTATAAGCATCTCCTCTATGAAACATCTGTACTTTCACTGCATTGCTGTTCATAATAAATTATATTTTGAAATAGTATCTAAAAATGAAACATACATTATATGAAAATAAAATCATCCTTAAAACTTAAGTAAAACTCATTATTTCCGGACTTCAATCATTAATCATCATTGTGTTATTCGATGGACCAGCTGCCCTGACATTTGGCCCTTTGTACCTACAAAAAATTGACAATACCAAATGTCAAGCAGCCTTGCCCCTAAAATTATGAAATTCAAGACCTGCTCCTAACACTTTGTACGGGGTTAATTTGATTTACTCATGTTAATAACTTGCATAGTCATGGTCGCACAGGTTAGTTGGCGATCAAATAGCAAGAAACAAACAAAGCTTTTTTGAATGAAAAATGTTTCACCTAAAATTAATAAGAAATTCATTACTTTCTAAACAGCTTGGTTAAAATTATTGTTGCTATGTTTAGTTTAATACATTTAAAATCAAAGCATGACTTTAATTTAGCAAAAAAAAATAATGGTGGGTAACATAGCTAACAAGCTAAGTGTGTGTGTTCATTCAGTTATGAACAGTGTGTGTGTGTTTTGGTGGTTGCACTGGGAGGGTTTTGGGACCACAAATAAAAACTTGTTCAGGATCAGCAAAATCCTACAGCCAATCCTGATGATAAAATGTGTCATGAATTGGGGTTGAGTGATATAATTCCACTTTACTTGTTTTCAGAAATTGTCTTCTGATGAATCATTGTGGAAAATTCTTTCACAGATTACAAAAAAATCACAGTTAACACTACTAAAATATTCAGTTAAGTGAGCCCATTATGTTCAAATGTCACAGACAGAATATCTGTATAATTATTCAGAGTTATATGTCACCTTCTATGTAGCTGAAGGTGCCTGCAGGGCAGGGAACCATATAGCTGGTACCCTGGGGGCAGTAGGACCCTGCAGAGCAGCGGCGTCCTGTTGGGCCTTCCTCTGGCTGGGCAGAAGCAGAACCGTGGATACAGAGGTAACTAGGAGCAGAGAGATGATGAGGACAGAGGCGACGGAGAGGGGGATATGGCATGTAGGAAGTGATAGATGAGAAAGACAGAGGCAGAGACAGAGCATAAGGGAGGTTTAATTATAGACAGCGGAGACAGAATTAAACAGAAACAGGATGTCATATCTTTCATAGTCTATTGGTGAATATGATGAAGTATGTGTTCAGTCTGTCTGTATTTACCCTGGAGAGCAGATCCCGGTGGGAGCAACCAGTCCAGAGGTACTGCAGTATCTCCCCGGAGGGCAGAGCTCACAGCCCGACTTATTGAACAACCCCATCTGCCTGCTGAAGGCACCAGCTGGGCATGGGAATGCAACACCAGACTGCGTTCCTGTAGATAAATAGCGCATAATATCTACAGATGGTCCAGGACTAAACATCACAGAACAGTTTGTGAGGACAATCCTTATCTTGATTATGCTCTATAATGGCCATTTGCATAATTAGAAAGCCATTTACTGTTACAGCCACTTGTTCAGGAGTACACACAAAGCAAAAACAATATTCATCAACATTTCACATGCAATACAACACATTATTATAATTAATCTCACTGAGCCCACAGCATCACATATGATGCCATGATCTGATAACATTATGTGTTTGTCATGCATGTGTTAGAAAAGCTGCACTATTGTATCCTACCTGGTGGGCAATAGTGTCCTTTAGGACACAGCATGGGAGTGTGAGTCCCAGACACATGTCCAGTGTCAGCCTCCACTGAGCCAGCACAGTAAAATCCTGCTGGACATTTAACACACTCTCCCTGTTAAAGGGAAAATTATGCACATCATTTTTTCTGCACAGTACAAACACAAATTTATGACTACAGATGTTCACTAACATCTACAGACATGAACACTTTTAGATGCTTGTGCTAAACTATAAACTGTATACAATACACACACAGATGCTCAAAATGATGAGCCTGCTGGTACATTATCTCTTTCAGGAGAACTATAACTTCCCCCACACTGTGCAAATAACACAGACTCACAATACATTAAAAACCCATCTTTTATAGCTCATAAACAATTAGCCCTGTTTTAGATGCAGTTTCAGAGTAACACATATTTTTCAGTCCAGCGTATCACGCCATATACTATGTATGACAGTAGAACAGTTACTGTAGTTTATATGAATGTAACAATACCAAAAACTCAAGGTAGAATAATACCAGGGCTGAACAATTAATCAGAAATTAATCAAAACTCAAACACTTCCTACTGCAATTTTCCAATCGCAGGAGCTGCAATAGTATTTAAGGGTTTTGTTTTGTTAAAAAGATGTTGTGGCCTAAACGTAATATATCTGTCTTTGTTCATTACAGATCCCTGCACAAGTCACATCATAATTATTTGAATATGTTTTTCAATGAAAATGAAAATAATGATGTAAAAGTTATCATTCCCCCTACTAACGCAAATCATGTTGCAATTGCAATATTAGCCAAGATAACTGCAATCAGATATTTTTTCAGAATCGTTCAGCAGTTCACAATGTTTTTTGTTGCTATTCATCCTCCTCCTCCTCACCTGTCCAGGCAAATCCTGATGGGTCCCTGGCAAGCAGGGTACCTGTCTTTCAGATCCAGGTGGACACATGTTTCCAGGTGAGCAGGGTATAGAGGCCTTCTGGCTGCTGTTTTCTCTGCCTGGACAGTAAGAGCCGGCAGGACAGGCATGAGAAGGGAAAGGGAGCCCTCTGGTGATACACAGGAAACCTACAAACAAAAGGAACACTGTTAAACAGCCACACACATCGTGTGAGGGGATTATTCCCAGATAAATCAGGTTATGTAATTGAAGCTTTATCTTTTGGCAGATAAAAAGATACACAATTAAACACTAATATAAACAACAGGTGTTAAATTAGCTCCAACCTGGAGAACAAGGCAGGCAGTCGGAGAGATGACTGTTCCTGGTTTTGTTGCTGTAATGTCCTATGGGACAGGGCACTGGTGCTGAGGAGCCCTGGGGGCAGTAATGACCTTCAGGACATCTGTCACCTGTTATCCCTCCATCTTCCGGTGTGGGTGACCAGGCTCCAGAGAGGCAGTAGTACCCGCCATCACACTGGCCTGATGCAACACCCTTCCCAGGAGACGCACAGAAGGAGCCTGATTTGAGAGGAAAAAAGAATGAAACTGAGTGGAATGCAAAATTATCCTGGGCTTTATTATAGAAACGTCCTATCTTAAGTCTTAAGATAAGATAAGAAGAGTCTATGAGAAGAGCAAATCCTAACAAATTTTAGGATCCTATCTTATCTTACTTTAACCTATCTTATCTCAGATTAGGACATCCTGAATACTCAATCCAACATTACTTATCAATCTTTTCTCATAAACACCTTTTCTTTTTTTTTTTGTTGAAACTTACTGAAACATACATTGAAACTAGAGCTGCACTATTAATCACAGTCTTCTCAAAATCACAATATACAATATCCAAATCGCAGAACCAGAACCTTATCGCAATTTTTTGAAAAAGGAAAAATGCGTGAGGAAACAGCAGTATAAAGAAGTACTGACGCGCTGCATAGATGTCCTAGCCGAAAAAGCTTATCCCCCAGATAAAAGAAAACATTGGGGTTTAGCACAGACCCCAACACATATCACATCATCACCGTTTCAGTAGGTTTTTGCTTTCAGTAAAACTGAAAATTATATGGCAAAAGTAGTGATTCCCACTAATTTCAACTAAACACGAATGTGATATTGCATCTCGCAATAAAAGAGCAGCCATACAAATTAAACATGCTAGTTAACACTACTGACAGCTACTATTAGCTAACACTATCGTAGCTAATGTTAGATAACACTATACTAACTATACTACACTAACTAACTAACTAACTAACTAACTAACTAGTGTTAGCTAACACTGCCATTAGCTACTGTTGACTAACACTACCATTATCTACATTATCTAACACTATTGTTAGCTGGAAAAATCAAAGTCAGGACAGTTTAACAGTTACCCAAAAGTTTGGGGAGTTTAAGATTTTAGGAAGTTAGGAAAGATTTTAAGAAGATGCTTTCAGTAATATGACCCCTGCAAAACAGAAAATATAGAACAAGCACTATCTGTCTATTGTATTAATCCCAGCTGAGATAGAGTATTTAGGGCCCGAGCACCGAAGGCGGTGCGAGGCCCTATTGAAACTGAAGGAATTATTCTTCTTCTTATTATTTTTTATCTTTTTCCCCTAAGATCGCATTTTTGAGGGCCTAAACAGGCTCAAAAAGTCCCAGATTTTTGCACACTCATCAGGTCTTGCGAAAAATTCGATATTTTATGGTCGTTAGAAAGGGGCGTGGCAAAATGGCTCAACGGCGCCCCCTAACAGTTTTCAAAATTGAAGCCCCCTGCTTTAACTTTGACCTAGGCGTACGAAATTTGGTACACATATGTATCATGCCGGGACGGACAAAAAAGCCTCTTGGAGCGACCCCCTAAACCCAACAGGAAGTCGGCCATTTTGAATTGTATTTTCAAAATAAGGTCATTTTTGGCCATTTTCACACGTCGTACTTTAACGAACTCCTCCTACAGATTTCAGCGAATTGACTTCAAAATTGGTTTGTGCGAGCTCGACAACTGTGTGATCAAAAGTTATTAAAAGATCTTCGTATCGTTGAAGGGCGCGGTCGCTGCGGAAGGGCGAATTTTGATATCTCGCAACTCCCACATCAAAAAACACGAAATGGCTATAACTTTAGCATAAATGGTCCGATCTGCCTCAAACTTCCTGTGATGGATAATAGTCCCGCCCTGAACACATCTATGTCACAATATTCTGTGATTGTCATAGCGCCCCCTGGTGGCGACAGGAAATGACATGTTTTACTCTTTGAGGTCCTGCTCCAAGCACGTTGACCATATCCAACTCAAATCTGGTCAAACCGTCTTTAACATGTTGATAATCGTGTATTATGAAAATCGTGCCGTGATGTCACACTGTGTTTCCGTGACGGAGCGGCGAAGTTGATGTTTCGCCAAAAATGAAAAATTAGCATTAACTTCACTATACTTAGTCGAATCTGCCTGAAACTTGACATGTGCGTTAACGGTCCAGGCCTGAACATGTGATATGAGTTTCGTTAATGGGCGTGGCCAAATAGATTGGCCACGCCCTTTAAACAGAAGCCCCTGTGGCACGTTTCACCGACAGGCACGAAACTTGGTACACATATGTATCACACCCAGACGCACAAAAAAGCCTCTTGGACCCATTGGCCAAACCCAACAGGAAGTCGGCCATTTTGAATTTTGCGTCCATTTTTGGCGTTTCTCACGTGTCGTATTTTAACGAACTCCTCCTACAGGATTGATCAGAATGGGTTCAAAATCACTGTGTACCATCTAGACAACATTGTGATTAAAAGTTATTAAAAGATTTGATCAGACTTGAACGGTGTGGCCGGGACATGGCGGCGAAGTTTGTCTCGCCATGAAACACGACATTGCTATAACTTTACCATAAATGGTCCGATCTGACTGAAACTTCACATGTTTATAAACAGTCCAGGCCGGAACATATGGCATGAGTTGGGTCGATGGGTGTGGCCATATGACTTGGCCACGCCCCTTAAACAGCGCCCTCCTCAGCAGGTTTCACCGATCTTCACGAAATTTGGTACACATGTAGATCATGCCCAGACACACATAAAAGTCTGAGGGTCTCATAGGCTAAACCCAACAGAAAGTCGGCCATTTTGAATTTAGTGGTCATTTTTGGCGTTTTCCACGTGTCGCATTTTGACAAACTCCTCCTACAGAAATGTTCCAATTGACGTCAAAACTGGTGTGTACCATCTAGACAAGCATGTAATCAAAACTTATTAAAAGATTTGGTCAACGTTAAACGGTGTGGCCGTGGCGTCGAGTTTTGATGTCTCGCCATGAAAAACGAAATCGCTATAACTTGGGTGCAAATGGTCCGATCCTCACCAAACTTCACAGGTGTCATAGAAGTAACGGTCTGAACACATCCACATGCCAATCAGGAGACATACTCATAGCGCCACCTAGCGGCGACAGTAAGCGGCATCGAATTCCTTAAGGAGATGTCAAAAGGCCGTGACAATCACAGAGCCTCTTCGCCCGGGACGAATCCTGCCACGAGGCCGCGGCCGCCGGCCCCCCGAGTGGCGCGGGTGTGCGAGGGCCCGTAAAACGCTGCTTGCAGCTTTAATTATCTGATTATTTTGCTACTTTACCGTCATGGTCATCCTGAACCCTGCTTCGACAACTTAACCTTGAGGAAAGACAGAATCATTAGTAGCACATGGTGTGTGACCTGGAGGGCACGGCAAGCAGTCCTGAAGTTTTGTCATCCGAGTGTAGGGGTTGATAGATCTGGCGGGACACGGGTACTGGTGTTTGGACCAGGTCCCAGACGGGCAGTAATGGCCCACCGGACACTCGTAAATCCTTGACAGGGAGCCATTATGTCTGCCTGGACAATAAAAACTATCCAGACAAAACAAGGATGAATTAATTTAGGTCCTGACTGCTGGTAGTGGCAATGAGTAGTAAGCAAGAGTAAAATCATTTGTGTGTGTGAGCATTATGTATCGTAACAGATCTTTCATAATACATAATGCTCACTGTATATGTGAAAATGTGTATATGTTAAAAGTGCAGAGTGACTGTGAGTGGCTGAGTTCACCCCTGGGGACAGGCACTGCAGCTGGCTTGGCCGTCTTCTGTACTGATGGTTCCCAGGGGGCACTGCTGAGGAGCCACAGAGCCCCCAGAACAGTAATAACCTGGTTGTGTGAAGACAAGAGTCATGAAGGAGATGCACACTCAAGCACACATACACATACGCATACACATACACATACAGTCACACACAATCCACAGGGGAAGGGGTTCAATTTCCAGTGTCAACAGAGCAGCCGCTTATGTTTAGCCCTATTAAGTTGAAAGACTTTTGTTTACCTGTTCACTTAACTGGCTCTGGGCTTATGTGCATTTTAAGCTTGATTGTGTCTTTCAAAATTCCCATTTTCCAATTTCCTTTTTATTTGGAAAAGGCAATATCGCAGAGTGAATGGAATATTTTCAATATTTTTACACAAAACCCATCTCCACATTTCTTTATTCATAATATATATATATATTTATAAGTCATCCAGCTTCATTTTCTGGGGCTGAATTAATTAATAGTAGTATTCACTAAAAGTAGCTAATGATAATGTTTGCTAGTGTTAAGTTAGTGCTAACTTATTCAAGCCATATAATTTCTGTTATTGCTTTTACACAATGGATGCCGAATATGGCAGACTTTGTGTCTGCTATCATAGCCCATTTTTTTAACCTCCAAAGTTAGCACTGTTGTAAATTTCTCAGAAATAACATTGGATTTGATTTATGTAGTTATAAATTTGATCTATTTACTCCAAACTGGGTGGAATTTGTCTGTTTGGATCCTCATGGAATAGGTAAACTTTTCCATTTCAAATATTTAATAATGCATTTTTTTAATGCGTTTTCTACAATGTCATACAAGTGCTATTTCCCCTAAGAAACAGTTATCTAATTACGCTATTTCATTACGTTAATAATTACGTTATTTATTATGTCCCTATTATTATGTCCTTATTCATCTTTTTTTTTCTTTTACAATTTTCTGCCTCATTTCTTTAAAAAATGAGATACTGCGTCTAAATTCGGAGGGATCTGATCACCTTTTGGGCACGGTCCACCCCGGCTGTCTCTCAAAGGAGGCTCAGGACGTTCTGCACCCTCCAGACAGAAGAAACCTTCCCAGCATTGTCCTGAAGGCACTGAGAGACCCACAGCATCACAGTAGTAACCAGGGAGACATGGCTGGCAATCCTCCTGAGAGGGGAAATGAAAGCGACAGAGAGAGAGGAAGAAAGACGGGGAGAGAAAGCCAGAGAGGCTGTAAGAAAATGAAAGAAGAGAGTCCCTCATTGTGATATTGAATGGGGATTAGATATTGATCAGCTGTCACGACGGGAGACACAGAAAATACTGGAAGTTACTGTATATACTGTATAGGGGTGGTGTAGCAGGACTGCTGACCATATACTTGCTTTCAAAGTAGAGCGTGATTGACAGGTATGTAATGGTGTCAGGGGACTCAATATTAAAAGCAATAATATAATTAAAAAACACCATGACATGAAATAAATAACAAATAAATTGTATAAATAAAGACAGACAATATACATATAACCATTACATAAGCCAGTTCATTTTTAAAAACTTTTTCCCATTCTGCTTCTTTTCACATGGACAGTAGTTTAAATTTTAAACTGTTCTTTTTCAAAGTCATCATTTATTTCACAGTATAATTTTCCCAATGACTGTTTTACTTTATAATACATTAATCTAGACCAACAGGGCAGAGCTAGACTATGCATCCTGCTGTATGAGTGAATATATACTGTATTTTGTCTATATTTATATTCTTGTGATTATTCATGTACTATGTATGTATGTATGTATCACAAAAACCCTCCACCAGTAGTAGTAGCTAACTTACCACTACACTAGTTAACAGTAGCTAACGGTAGTGTTCACTATGACAGTAGCTAGAGGTAATGTTAGCTAACACTGGCTAACAGTAATGTTCACTGTAAAAGTAGTGGTGAAAACAAACAGTAGTTAAAAGTAGAGTGTACCATAACAGTGGCTAATGTTAGCGGTACCAAACAGTAGCTGACAGCTAACAGTAGTGTTAGCTAACTTACACAGTGGATGCTGGATACAGCAGAGCCAGTTTATGTGCCTGGCTGTTGCTACAATCTGAATTAATATGTACTGTATTTTGTCTGTAGTTATATTCATATGACTATTTATATCATGCGTTATGTATCATGAAAAAATCTTCCAGCAGTAGTAATAGTACTAGTCGGGTTCATTAGAACAGCAGCTAACGGTAGTGTTAGCTAACAGTAGCTAACATTAGTGTTAGCTAACAGTAGCTAACATTAGTGTTAGATAACAGTAGCTAACATTAGTGTTAGATAACAGTAGCTAAAGGAAGTGTTGGCTAACGTCTTAATCCCATCTGGCTGCTTTTCTATTGCTCTTACACAATGTTGCTACAATCTAAATGAATATATGTGTGTATTTGTACATGTATTTTGTCTGTAGTTATAATGTAACTTTTGTATGTTATGTAATGTATTTTGTCTGTAGTTATAATTTATGTCATGTGTTATTGTTATATATCACACAAAAATATCCCATCAGTAGAAGTGGCTAACTTGCTAAATAGCTAAAGGAGCTAATGGTTGTTAACTAACAGCAGCTAAGGGTAACAGTAGCATTAGCTAACTTGTTTATTCCATATATCTGCTTTTGTATTGCTCTTACACAATGGATGACGGATATAGCAGAGCCAGTTAATGCAACAATCTGAATACTGTATTGTGTCTGTATTTACATTTATATTCATATGATTATTTATGTCATGTGTTATGTATAATATGTTTTTTTAACTCTACACAAATTTTCACACTTTACAAAACTATAAAAATGAAAAATCACTAAACAAAAAGTGGTATGTCCTATCATAATTCTACCCCGGTGTATTTTTGAGGGGAAAGACTTCTCTCTCAATCATTGTCAAGGAGACGTGAGTGTGATACGGAGTCAAAGCAACCTGGGAGACTAATTTGGTGAGGTTAGAGAATGTTCCACGTGGACAGGGCAGAGGATGGACGGTGGCTTGGGGGCAGTAATGACCGGCAGGACATGGCCCTCCCTCTCCTGGCGAGAGACACAGAGAACAGCTGCCATTTGTCAACCTTCTCAAAATAGAAATACTGACAGAGAACACATAAGGCTGACAATTCAATTTTCTCACATATCAGAAAGAAAAAATGTGATCAGACCTTCGTGAACGTGTAGCACATATCTGGTAAAGATGTTTGTTTACCTGCAGCCTGTGAGAGAGGTTGTGGAGAGGTGTTTCCATATAAGCAGTAATATCCTGCCTGACATGGTCCAGTGACAGCTGTGCCATTTCTGGAAGAGCAGTAATGGCCACCGTCACACTGCCTGCACTGTGAGACAGACCAGTAGCCGGGGTCAGGACCATAAGTTCCCTCTGGACAGCCTCTCAAGTCAAATCCAGTTCCTTCAGGGCAGTAAAAGCCTGAAGGCCACAGGACAAGCAAGGAAATGCATAAACATGAGGGATACACAACCTGTTGTTAAACAGTTTTTGTTTGTTTCAGTTTTTAGCAATTATTTTTCATTTATAATGTCATAAAATCAGCATACAAATTAAAAAAAGCACTTTTTAAGTGGTTTTAAGAGCATACAAAATAGCAAACCACAGACCTGCTGGGCACAAGTACAGAGAGCCAGACACACAGTACCAGCCTGGCACACAGGGCTCACACTGAGTAGCGCGTGTAACAGCGACATATGTCCCTGGATCACAGGGAACAGGTTGAACAGTTCCCTCTGGGCAGTAAGAACCCTCAGGACAAGGTCCCCCTGTAATTCCATCCGTGGGGGTGGACGTGACGGCTCCCTCTGCACAGTAATATCTGCAAAAGACACATGAACAACTAGAATTACCACCTCACAGTTGTATGCCTCCGGCAACCAGTCAAATTTTCATCCATGTATGTCATATAGTGAAGTCTTTGAATTTAATAAAACGTGTTCAGGAGTTATCACTTTATTGATTAATTTCCAGTAAAAAAAAACATCATAATATAACATAATCAGTTTATCCTGTTCGAAATTCCTGTTTAGTCATTTGTATCCCTGCCAGCTGTAAGCTGGGAGAGGATCAATGAATTGCTTTGGTGTGTCCATGATGACTGGACCTGCATCTTGTCCGGAGCCAGTCTTGAATATTACAGTACCAATAAGTCTAATCTTTTTTTTTCACATTCATGACTGTTTTTATTATGGCTTTATGTTTTTATGGCCATAGGAATTATTTTTTCTGGCCATCCCATTCCTGATATCTCAAGAACAACATAATTGAATATTTTCAAACCTGACACAAATGACAGATGAACTGAATAAATTGTGGTGGTCAAAGGTCAAAGGTTTCATAAACTAATTATGACAAAATTACCCACAAATGTCTAATAGGATAAAATGATGAGGTGATGAATTTTAATATCCAAAAGGTCAAAGGTAAGCTTCACTGTGACATCATAATGTTCAGCTTACTAAAAGTCCCCATCTGATGTTAGGATGGCTGGAAAGCACTTTTTCATGAGTTTGTAATAAATAATGAGGACACGTGTAGGGTTTATTTCTTAAGGTCATCAGAGTCTGGTGTACCCTCTACTACAGGGTCCAGTCGGTTCAGTGAGGCCAGCAGAGTTGCAGTAAAATCCTCCCGGACAGGGCTTACATTCCTCCTGGCTCCGCAGGCCTGAGGTGTTTGACCAGCTTCCTTCAGGGCAGGCCACAGGAGCAACTGTGCCTGTAAAGATGATACAAACAACAACTCATCCTTCAACTCCAGTAAACAGACGTGTAAGCAGAAAAATATTAGAAAAATGCAGTTACTTGACAATATAGTATACTTTGACAGCGTTTTACACATTGTAAGCAGAATTTAAGTGCAACTAAGTGAGACACTCTTATAAAGCACTGACTGCTGCGTGCAGCATTGAGTAACTCAGGAGAAGATAGAGTTTACCCTACAGCAGCATTTTTAAAGTCAGAGAGAACAAGTGTACAAATTAATTTGAAGAAAACGGTCTCAAAAGTTACAAGATAAATGTTGTCAGAACTTCCTGTAGGCCACCCAATGGTAATTAGCATGAATAAAACATTGTGGCCCTTGAACATAATATGGTAGAATGTTAATAGCCTCACACAGTATAAATTTGGTTACATTAGCCTATAAAACCAGCTGTCTCAGCACTGGATTACAAAAAACATTATTTTGAAAATGTAGACCCCCTACAAATTGATAGATTTCAGTCTTTAACTGTACAGCAGCACTGAAGCAGCTGCTGGTGGCTGATTGCTTATTACAGGAGGACAAGCAAGTAACCTGAAGGGCAGTATTGACCAGGCGGACACAGGGAACCTGAGCGTCCATCCAGAGGGCTCGGAGAGGACGCCCCCTCTCTGCACCAGTAACCAGCATGGCACGGTCCTATGGGTAGAGGAATATCACAACACATTAACATGCAAGAATGTAGGTAAATCTGCAGGCCAACAGTTATTCTGGGTTTAAAAATGTGATCACTTCAGTTCTTGAGATATCAGTCTCTGACGTAGATATCTCAAAGCCTAAGCAAATGCACTAAATCCAAAGCTATCTCCACTAAAGTCAACTTAGGAAAAAAACTATTTAAAATTTGGGTGAACTTCCATTTAAATATTTAAACAGACACAGGGGAACCCTATTCTGAACATAAATTCCTCTATCTTATTGAAGAACATAAGACTACGGAAGCATACAAGGCTCGAGAAAAAAAGAAAAGAAAAGAAAAGAAAAGAAAAGATCTCTCTCTTTTTCTCACCTGCTGGCTCTGACAGTCCTGCAGTAGGACAGTAGTGTCCAGCAGCACATGGCATGCAGCCAGCGAGATTGTGTGCACGCTGTCTGGGGTTGAAGGAGCCTGCGGGACATGGGTGTTGGTTGGGCAGGGCTGTACCTGCCGGGCAGTAGTGTCCTTTAGGGCAGGGCCTCAGCAAGGAGACATTGGCTAGTCTCAGATCACAGTAGTAACCTTGAAAGATGAGACATGCATTTTTTACTTCCATTGAGGTGATGATTTAAAATATATGTTTACTAACATGTTTTCTACATTTGAAAAAGTACATGTATTATACGATCACATTTACAGGCTGTAAATCAGCTAAGATGAACCAAACCTTAAGACACTGAAAACCTAAGCTTTTTTTTAACTTATTAGTGTTAAACATTGGTTAAACAGGTAAGATACAATAGAGACATATTACAACTGAAAATAACGTAATGTAAATGGATTTCCTTATTTTGAGTTCTCCTAAGTATATATTCTTTTACTTATTTATTTATTTTTGTTTAATTCACTTTATTTCACATTAATGTGTGAATGGAAAGTTATGTACATTCACAATGTTTAGTGGATTACTCAACTGAATAGATGTATGGTGCAATGTCAATATTTCTGTTACCTTCAAAATGAATGAAAAAGGAAAAACTAATAAAACAAAAAACTATTTAAATTGATTTCAGTGTAGAAGTAAGTAAACTAATATTTAATTCTAATATTATAAATAAAATATTTATAAAATACTTATTTCAACAGACCTGTAAAGTGCAGTACAATAATAATTGTAACACATGCATGTGAACAAGCCACAACTTCAATGAAAAAACATTTGTTAGGTTACTTGGAAGCTGTTTTCATTACAGCCTGTTCAGCAAAACAAAAATGCCACAAAGTGAAATAGCAGTGTTCAAAAAAAGAAAAGAAATATATGCTTTTGCTGACAAGGTAAAATGAGTATATAGGGCTCCCTACCTGCCTCACAGACAGTGCAGGCTGCCTGTTTCTCTCTGTCCTGATAGGTTCCTGATGGACACGGGTCTGGAGCCGCTCTCCCCTGTGAGCAGAAGTGGCCTTTGGGACATGGCAGGGCTGTAGCCACAGTCTGACCAGGAGGGCACCAATAGCCTACAAAAATAAATCAGTTGCTTTATTAGTCTACTAGATGCTTTTTATTTTGGTGAGGTCAGAGGAGGCCAGCTGATGAGCAGGTTTTTATGTGTTGTGTTGGTCAGATTGATTGTCAGGTGACAATCCCACCCCAGAGGTGAACTGATTGAAACTCATAATAATAATACCATCCAGTGTGAAAGGAGGTTGAAGTATGACAAATAACATCATCAATTACACATCTCTTCACGAAACAATAAACTACTGAAAAGTTTAATAATCCCAATGGGTCATGACTCAGCGTGTGGACTGACCTTGACTGCAGGGTCCAGTCGGAGCCCTCAGACCTGCTTCTTTGCAGTAGTAACCAGCAGTGCAGGGCTGACAGCCAGCCTCACTGGTCAGACCTGCCACTGAAGAGAAAGTACCGGCTGGACACAACTCCGGTTCTCCAGAGCCCTCAACTGAGAAAGAGTCGGAGTCGTCATTCATTCATCCAGTCTTTTATTGACTTTACATACAAACACTTATTCTGAGCTGTGGGGCTCTGAGGCTTATACCAGGATACAATGGGCAAAAGACAGACAGACACCCTACGCAGGTCAACACAAATAGACACAAGATGACTCACACTCCTGCCCATGAGTAATTTAGGGTGTCCAGTCCACCTGAGACTGAGTCATCATAGCTCCAGCTACTTTAGAGACTCTAGTCCATCTAATTTGCATGTCTCTGGGCTGTGAGCAGACATTGGACAACCATAAAAAACCCAAAGTTAAAGGCTGTGGCCTTTTTTGCTATAAAAACAACTCCCCTTTGAATATAAGATATGACAGGACTTTATATACTCTTACACTGTGGGGGTGAACTCAGTTTTTGCTCTTCAGTTCTTAGTGACAGACAACAAAAGTTTAAATTTAGTGTTAATATTATTATTGAGTAAGACTATTTTCCAAATTAACTTGGTTACAAATATTACAATTAATCATTATACCAGGCATTTGAGTGCTGTCCATTTCTCCAACCACATTGCTATATGACTATTAATAGGCTTAAAAACTTTGTTGGCAACTTACTGATACAACTATTCCAAGTCAAGTCCGTTCCAAGACAGTAAAGCAGGGCTTACCGCAGTATGTCCCAGGTGGACACATGCTGCCTGTTTCTCCATCTGTTGGTCTGGCCTCAGTGGCTCCTCCTACGCAGTAATACCCCGGAGAGCAGGGACCCATCGGCAGAGCCAAACCTTTTGAGCAACACATGTACATTTGTTATTTGCGTGTTTGTTTGTTTGTTTGTTTTTTTTTATGTTATTCCAAAAATATTTTGTATAAGTTGATTTGAGATTGACATTCCCTGCAGACTAATATCTGAGCCCCCCAAAGGCCACAGACTCATATATATATGTATATTTGCAGGCACACAAGCAGTTTTTCCCCTAGGTCATCAGGCTTCTCAACAACAACAGTAATCTAAGTGATCACATCACTGTAACTTAATTCACATATTTATTGGTACTCCCACATTTTATATTTACATATTTAATGCTATTGTCATTTTTCATATTCCCCATCTTTTCAGTTTGAGATTGCATTAAATAGTGCTTTACTGCTAAATATATATTATTAGTGCCTATGCATCTAAATATGCACATATTCATGTATGCAAAATATGCCATTGTCATAGCTTCACTTGTTTTTCTTATCTGTGACTGTTTAAAAATTTATTTTTTAAAAATGCTTACTACGTAGCAGTTGCTTCCCATGTCGAATGTATATTTTTCTTACATAATATAATACTTATATATAATGTTCTTAATATATAACGTAACAGTGTAAAATATGGTGTAATATATTTTAGAAAATACATTGTAAAATGTACAAATTGTTGTTGTTATGTAAGGAATATATTTTGTAGTATATATTTTTCAAATGAATATTATGTGTCTTACTGTGCATTCAAATACATTTTAAATACATTTTAAATATTTTAAATATATTGTATTATACCTTCCCATGTAAGTGTCTTTATGTTTTACAGTAGTGGAAAAGTAGATATGAAACAGTTAAATGCAGCTTTTGTGGTCTGAAGGGGTTAAGGTGCTGACTATGAACAGGCCTTAGATGTCTGTTAAATACCATGTAGCTTTACTTCACAAACAAACAGTACAGTATGTGAACCATCTCATTTCACTCTGTGAAAGTTCTGAGTGAAACCTTATTTGTGCAATTAGATGCATGTGTTTGGTTGGAATGAAATCCAGTGTACTATCCATATTAGTGCAATATTACATTAATTCCTGTGCAACAGTCACACCCATACTACTTCAACTATTCTTGTGCAATAATAAACACGTTAGTGCAAATGACATTGTCTTTATCTATTATTTTTCTTCTTCTGCATAACTAATTTTATTCTAGTATTCTACTTTACTCATTATTTCACTGTACTGATCAGGAGTAGAGCTCTAAACTTAGTTGTATTCTGTACAATGACAATAAAGGCTTTCAATTCTATTCTGCTGGAGAACCACTATCACAGACCACTGATCACTGATCGCTGACTGTGCACTAGTGGCTAGTGTGGGTCTGAGCATAAATTTGATTAATACCTGAGATGTTACAGAAAGTTCCAGGTGGACAAGGCAGGGGCTCTTGGCTCCCTCTGGGGCAGTAAAAGCCCACCTGGCAGCGCCCCCCTGTGGAGGTAGCTGGACAGAGACAGTTGGCATTTGTGTAATTGTCCAGGTCAAAAGGCTGTGAGTTCCACGCTGCTGACACACAGAACCAACCTGAGAGGAACAAAGACAGAAAGAGACAAAATGGGAGACAATGAATGTGATGAACAAATATTTTAACTGCAGTCTATTTCTGTCATATACAAACACTCCTGCTACTGACACACTGCAGCATCACTCAGGCATCACATGATGATTTTCTCAGCACAGAGTGAAAGAATAAAGCTGGAAGACAGAAATACAGAACAAGGTGAGAGACACGAGTCACAGATGAGAGAAAGAAAAACCTAAAAAAGCATATATTTACAGTTTTGCACATTTGCACATAAATTTATTATATGGAGAGAATTATCTGAAAGCTGTTGTTGTTGCTGAAACACTAAAAGTACAAGTGTAAAGAGAAAAGAAGTAAAGTCATGACTGATGCGGCTGGTGTTGGGTAGTGATGTTTCATGCTTAATGTGCACTCTTTGTCCTCTACCCCCAAGTCTTCCAGACTGCTTTGGACTGGCTTGTTGGCCCCTTGAGACAAATAGTCTCGCACAGAGGACAAAGTCCTGACACTGAGAAACTAGGCTGTATCGCTGTGATTGTATCTTTGGTAGAGCTAAACACAGACAGTATTACTGACCAGCCTTGCACTTTCCAGACACTTTGGTCAGCCTCTCCTTCTCGCAGTAGTGCCCTGGAGGACAGGGCAGGCAGCTGTCGAGACTCTGAGTCATGGGCTCTGGGTTGTAGTATCCACGAGGACAGGGGAACTGGGTGGCGTGTCTTGTGCCTATGCATATAAAACAATTAGATTTCAAACAAGCGCTAAATCCCATATCTGTGTTTTAAAATCAAACTGAAATGAAAAATGCCCTTTAACCCTTTTAGATCAGGGGTTCTAAACCCTACAGTGAGCTTACACTCTTGAACATTCTGTCTGTAAGCTATTTATGTAACATTACATAAATACCTAGAGCACTATCGAGTTTACTGATACTTTGGTAGTGACCAGTCAAGAACCCTTACTGGTTTAGTGCTGGTTCTCGATACCAAAACCTATCTGTTTCCCACGTCACTTTTTGTTTCAAACACTGATCCATTTTGTGTCACTGCATCTGAAGAAACATGTATCTAGCTAGCGAATAGTGGCAGAACATATTTGTCTCTATGTGATGTTGTTTTGTGATTGACGTGGCGATATTCAAACATAACCCGTCATTTGATATTTTTTATTTATGTGAATTATTGAGCACATTTAGATATAAAAAAAAACAACCAGCTTTGTAAAAAAAATGTTTTAATTAAACCATCTGGCATTGCCACTGCCTCTGCGGTCAACTAGATGGTGCTATGACAATGACTGTTTTAGATCACATTCCTGGTCATACTGTGCAACAATTTAATAATATAAAAAACAAAAAAATAATCTGCATAAATTTTGTGTTCTTAAATTAAAATCCATTTACATCTTGTTCCTGCAAAACAAAATGTATGACATGTGCTTACACAGGCCAATTTCAATCAATAATATCATGACATCCATCAAATTAACTTTTAGTGGCAGAGAGCTAAGATTCATTAGTTAACAAGCTAGCAACAGCATGGTAACTTGATACATCCACTTTTCAACATTCAAATTAAATTCATCCTATCTTTATGTCCCATGTATCTATCCATCTATGATGCATACATTCATGAGAAAAAAACCCTGACTGACAGTGTTTAAGATGAGTCTACTCTACCATCAGGGCAGTAGAATCCGGGGGGACAGGGGAACTTGGTGAAGTTTCCAGTCTTTTCTGCACAGTAGTAGCCAGCAGGGCAGCGGGAACACACTGACTGGCCTGTGAGGTTGGTGTAAGACCCAGCTGGACAGGGAACTGGGTTTGCACTACCCTCAGGGCAGTAATGAGCTGGTGGGCAAAGACCTCCTTCTGAGCCTGGAGGGGAAAAACCAATTAGATGTGGCAAATTACTGAGATTATGACTGCTAAGCCCTTAATGTGATGAATCCTGTGATAAACCCTGATTAATTCAGTAATCATTCATTTAACAAAACACCCTCACACATTCAGATTCCCTGCATTTATCAGCATCTGTTTTTCTTCCATCTAATGCTTATTCATAAGATTGCTCTCCACACATTATATATTAGTTCTGATCCCCACAGTTTCATTTCATGTATGAACTTCATTCATTATTTATCAGTCATAGTTAACTGTTAAGTCTTTGTGTTGATATTTGAGGATGAAAGATGGAGTAATGATGTAAACCACTTTCCCACAAGCACAAATGAAATCAACCTCTCATGAAAATATAAAAAATCAATAGTTTGCTACTCTACCTGTTGCTGTTGTGTCTCCCCCTGGACAGTAAAATCCTGCCTGACACAGTCCAGATGGACGAGTGAGACCTGCAGTGCCACAGAAGTGACCCGCTGGACATGGACTACATCCAAAGATGTCTGTCAAATGAAGACTACAACCATACACATTACACAACACGTACTCACAAACATACAGTTACATGGTAAGATAGATAGATGACTCAGACCCATTCAACTAGCAGCCCCATTCTGTGACATCTGATTAATAGACTGTATGGTCTAAACTAGTATGGTATTGGTTATGTGTTTCTAAAGCACCTATGTGCTGTGATTGGCTACAACAGGATTACATCCACTCTTCAGCTGCCATTTGCACAGTCAAAGCTCATGTTGCACTCTGGGCTGGTGAGCCACAGAGAAAGTCCAAGGCAAGTATTGATTTACTTTGATAGCTCCAACATATAAGAAACTGTTGTGTTTATTTTGCAACTGATCTACTGCTGTGATGAAAGAACATGAAGAGGCACCACAAGTCAAATCATGGCTTGTTTTCTGTCAGTTTTCCTGAGGACTCAAAGGACTAATTGACAAAGTATTCTGTGTGGCCCACGAACCCCCAGTGATTTTCCTATTTGGCTCACTTGCTATTGAAGTTGAGTAGCCCTGGGTTAACTGCTTACAAATATATATGTATAATATTTGGGTCCACCAACCTGTTAGAGTAGGTTCCAGGTGGACAGGACAGAGGGAGACTGGTGCCCTCAGGACAGTACCTCCCTTCTGGGCAAGCTCCTCCCACTCCTGTGCTGAAGTTACCATCCGGGTTCTGAAAGTTCACACCTTGAGAAGTTGCACATTTAGGATAATTTTAGTTGTCCAATTCAGTTTAGCGGCACATTGGCCCTGTTGTGCAGTAGCAGTTCTTCAGGTATTTCCCTAATACACGTTGTGTACCTGCTATGCAGTAGTAACCAGCTTGACAGGGTCCAGTCGGTTCAAACAGACCCCAGTCCTCGCAGTAGAACCCTGTTGGAACAGCGTGAAGATTGATTTGATTTGATTTGATTTGATTACTGTCATGCCCAAACACGACGTTTTTTCTTTTAGGAATAATAGTAAACAAAAAAAACTGTCCTGACATTTTTACAAACTTTAGAAACAAAGGTAGCCAACTTATAAGCATTACAATTGTACAGATATTCTGTTCTGTCATGATCATTTCTGGATTTTGAACAGAGGAAAAAAAAAATCATTTTCAACTTTTCTTTATTAACACCTGTTATGGATACCTGGATGGTTTTAAATATGCCAGTTTCAGGGATTCCTATCCTCAGCTGTGCAACTGCAGACCTTTGACTCCTTGATTAGTTGGCCATAACATATGTTTCACACAATTGTGCTTGATTTGAATATGTTAATAATTTTGGTTTTAATAAAATATCTTTAAACAATTTTGCTTTAAATCTAACAGGTAACTTTCCTCTAATTGTGCCCATGATGCGTGGTAGACACAGCAGTAAGAATAAGGCACGGACTTCATCAAATGTGTTATATGTGTATAAATTATAAATCACATCATATTTTAAAAAAATATTCCTCCTCTAGACGATTAAATGTGATAAACCTCTATTTTTGCTTATTATTCAAAACAAATAGTTCCATCACATTTAGCAAATATTGACTTTCTACATTAAAGTCTGATTGGCTCACTAAACATTTTATGAAGATGCTGTATTTTGCAGTGTCTTGCAGAGCCATGAGGACAACCACATGACAATACTCTCACCTGCTGGACAAATGAGGCACTGCTCCACTTGGCTGAGGCCAAACTGAGGGCTGTACGTGCCGGGAGGGCATGGCAGAATACCCTCAACACCACCACCAAGACAGTAGTGTCCTGCTGGACAGAGCTGGACACCTTCTCCTGACAGACAGTATGTCCCTGAGGGACAGTCATCACACGCTTCTGCCCCTTCATCCAAAAAAGAAAGAATAAAATAGTGAAGTGATGCCTGCATTTTAGGTTTTATTATGATACTTGATATGTTATGTAACTGCCTAAACCTGTATTGTTTGAGTACGTCCCATCAGGGCAGACTACAGGAGAAGATGAACCCATGGGACAGTAGTGTCCAACTGGACAAATGTCCCCTGTCACACCGTCTGAGGGCATTGAAGACACGGCCCCTCCTGAACAGTAATACCCTATAAATCAGCAGATACAAAGTTTACTGACTTAAACACAGAAGTGATGCTGCTGTCTTGTTAATATTTTCTCTTCACACTTCTGTGTGATACACATCATTTATGGATATCAAGTAAGAAAAATATCTTGCCTATGAAATAATAGTTTGGAAAGGTCAGACAGGCAAATACAAAAAAAAGTATTTAATCTCAATCATACAAATAAGTGCTGTTTTACATTTTCAAATGTTATTCTGCATTGAGTTCTGTATTTACTGCACATGTGTCAGTTTAAAACAAGAAACAATATAAAACATCAAATAGCCTTCTCCCCATTTTAGTCCAGTCAAGTGTATTTATTTATTTATAGTACATTTCATATGATGGGCGTACACTCAGTGTGCTTCAAAATAAAAAGCAATAGGCAAAGATCATATGTGACAAAAACATACAAGATAAAATAAAACATTTGAGCTCAACCAGTTTGGTAGACCAATACTATTGGCCCAATATTGGCCTATCACAGCACATCATCTATGTATCAGTATCATCATGTATGTCGTCCGTTATGAAATTTTATTTCCTAACAGAACATAATGAAGATTGTTTGTATTTGTTGACTTTCTAGGCCACACATCATTTGATCATTTTTCTTAATGGAGGGTTAAGAGATACATATATTTTGCTCTATTCATTATTTTTATTTTTAGTTATTTATAATTATTAAAAAATACCAATCAAAGTTTACTGTTTCAGTGCCCTGATATACAATAATGTTTATTAACAATGATTTAATAATGTTTAACTGTAAAATATCCTGCATCCACTTCATATCTTTCTCACAAGTGTTAACCACTTTTGAGGGATCATTGCAAATGTGTATTCATGTATATATTCTATATTATGTATATTATATTCTGTATAAAGACTATTGGCTGATATATCATTCTCAGAATTCTTTGCTCCTTAATATCAGTATCACCATCAGGCCCCAAAACTCCAGTTATCAGTCAGCCCTAGATACATATAAAATAACATAAAAACATATACGATAAAATATATAAGAAAAGAAGGTATTAAATATATAAAAGATATAAAATAAGATACAAAATATATAAGATAGCAAGGTATTACAGTAAAACGGGAATAATATAACACTGCAGAAGATAATTAATTCTCATACCTGTATCACATTTTCCTGAAGGCTGGCTGAGTCCAGTGCTGTTGCAGTAGAGTCCTGGAGGGCAGGACCAGCAGGAGGACAGGTTTTGAGCTCCCACAATGCTGCTCCAGGTTCCTACAGGGCAGGGGTGCTGCTGGGGGTACCTGGTCCCTCGTGGACAGACGTAGCCTCCAGGACACACACCGCCAGAGGCCACAGCCACCTGTGGGAATGTTGCCACGTTAATCATCAGAATATGAAAAAGTTTGATCATTTTGGTGTTCAGTTATAGTTGGAAGTTTAAAAGTTAAATCTGTGGGCAGTTTGAGTTGGCAGCTGTCATTCACTTCCCACGCACTACTGTACCAGCAGCTTATCCAAAAAACGCTCCCAGAAAAAATAATTATTTATTTAAGCAATGCAAACTTGAACTAAACATGCCTCTAAATACATATTCATATCCAATGACAGAAAATGCTTTAGCAGTCAAACTGTGTGGGAAATTAATAGCTGCCATCAAATCAAGCGCACAGCTTTATCTTAGAGAGCAGAGATATTCAACTTAAAAAAACAGCATATTTCCACCTTATTATCATCATTACTGTGATATGCTAACAAAATACAGGATCGCCTCACTTGAGCAAAAAGGTTATGAGCAAAAATCATCAACATAGCAGAAAAAATGTCAAACATTTCACCATCATTGTCATTCAGAAATCAAAATTGTATATATGAAAGGTATTAGAACCTGATTTTTTATATGAAACATAATTACAGAGTTTAGACAAAAAATTGTTGGTTGACATGGCCAGAATAAAGTGGTGAAATTGAGTGTGTGCTACCATTTTATCACAAACAAATCACTGGGAAAGCACATCCTTTCAAAGACCTAACAGTTATTGTAGATTATTACATAGAAGTTGGATTGCACTTGTGTGTGTGTGGGTGTGTTGTGTGAGTTAAAGGTTGTATCTAGTCTTTATATAAAGAAACTGTCATGAGAGTAACTATTTTTTGTTATACTCTCCTCAAATTCAACTCATATTTTGCATACTACCAAGTTTTTACTAAAATATCAGTTTGGATAAGTTGCTGGAAGCCGGTTTATCAAAGTTGGCATTCATGACGTCTTACTGGAGTGGCAGTGGAGGCTCCAGAGGTGCAGTAGTGTCCCAGGTCACAGAGACCCTGAGGTTTAGAGAGGCCAGCTCTGCTGCAGAACCAACCAGCTTCGCATGGTCGACAGTGCTGCACAGCATGGCCACCAGGCTGGCCAGAGTAAGAGCCCTGCATAATCAGATCATCATTTTACAACAATTATTATGTGAATTTGAAAGGCAGTTAATGCAATTCATTAAGCTTACGTGTAAAAGTAAAAGATAGAGTTAACAGAAGAAGAAGACTGAAGAACAAGGACAAGCAGCTGTATTGACATTCCCAACATTACACTGCACACACTAACACACAGATACTGACTGGAGGACAGGGTCGAGCAACAGAGGACCCTGGAGGACAGTAGTGTCCTGTGGGACACAATGTTGACTGGGACAGGCCTGTCTGGTTACACAGTCTGCCTCCCTGACACTCCACACATGACTGTGCACCTCGACGCTGAGGATTCAGAGTATAGACAAGGGAATAACCTTGAACATGGTTTTATCTCATTATTTAATTTTGCAAGAACACTTTCAGTAGAGCAACACTTGGTATTCTGTCAGGATTATTTCCTACCGGCTGAAAAGTGCCCAGAGGACATGGTTGTGCCCTGGCTGCCCCCTCCAAGGTATAATAACCGTCCTGTGCTTCATTCTGGAGAGGGGAAGCTGAGCCACCAGTACAGTAGAAACCAGGAGAGCAAGGGCCTGAGGGTGAGGTGTTATTGGAACCTAAACAATAGAAACTGACAGGGAGAGAAAATATAATTTCTATTTTACACGATCTTCTTAAATAAACAGGCTGATATCTGAGTGAACATATTCATTAGTGAAGGTGAGTGGCATTACCCTGGTAGACAGCTGACACACTCCTCAGGTCTGCTGAGGCCGGTGCTGTTGCTGAATGTGCCGGGGGGGCAGGGGAAGGGAGAGGATGAAGCTAGAGGACAGTAACTTCCTGCAGGACACAAACCTCCTGTTGGACCATCTGCAGGAGTCTGGACACAGTCACAGTACTTACATGTAAAGAGAAGCCTAAATGTACTAAAGTGCAGTAATTTCATTCCTAAAGTGATAGAATGTGAAACATAATACTGTAATGTTTCATGATATCACCACACAGACTATCAGGAAATCAAAATTACAAAAAATTCCTCTAATCTTCAATGGCATTTCCAACATTGGTTAGTCATACATGGTTGGGGGTGCTAGAGCTATGTTTGAGAGATATAACATCACTCTATTCCACCTGTTCTGCTATTTCCAGGTTTCCTGCTTACAACTGATACAACATTCAAAGCCAGACTCCCTCAGTCTAAAACTTCAACCCAGAACCTGGATCTGGATCTTTGGTGTTCAGGCTGAAGATAATTATTTACTGTATATACAAATGATTTCTCAACCCTTTTGGCATATAGGAGAATCTTATTGGACTGGAAGTCACCTCAGGTCCCAAAGGTGGAGAAAATGTATTAATTAATAAATGTATTTATTTATTTTATACAGTGCTTTGACTAATTGAGCACTCTCTTTTGATTCAGAACTCTTTCTGGTTATCTGGGGCTCCTTTTTGAACCCATCACTTGTTTATCTCTTTCTTAATTCTACTGTATTTTATTTATGTATTTTACGTATGCTCCTTGAGATATTAATACTGTAAAATGCTATTTGACATGAGGCAGTGTTATTTGTTCTGTGTTTAGGGGAGTTTTGCTTGAGGGGGAGAAAATGCAAAATTGCATGTATAATGTATGATTGTGCTTTTGAGGATGAATATGAACAATATACCAACAAAGATCTCTAATCTGTAATAGAAAACAAAGCATTTACATAAAATGATATTATTAATTTCACTGAATTTACTTGTGGATCCCAGGAGGACAAGTAACCAACAATATAAAAAGAAAACATTTTAAAAAATCCTGACTAGCATCCTCTATTTAAGATATGATCAAAATAGCATGTTCATACTGCAGACTTGGCTCCCTCTCGACAGTAGAAGCGTTCTTTGCAGTTTCCAGAGGGCTCTCTGAGTCCCACACCACTGCAGTACTGGCCTCCACCACAAGGGGAGCACTCAGACCCATCACTGAGAGCTGAGCGTGAACTGTAGGTCCCTTCAGGACACGGTGCGGGTGAAGAAGTGCCTTCTGGACAGTAAAATCCCTGTCAGTAGAGTGAAAGGCAGAGAAAAAGAGATTTGACATACTCTGTCTGACCCATGCAACATCACAGTTTATCAGAAATGCAGTACATTCCTACCGGAGGACAGACTAAAGGCAGGAGAGTTCCCGGTCTGTCACAATAATGCCTGGATGGACACAACACACACGCCTCTCCACTGTGACCCAGTGTGTTGTTCCTGTATTGACCAGCCTGACACGGGTAGGTGTAGGGGTAGCCAGTCCCTGAGGGGCAATAGTGCCCAGAAGGACACACTCCTGTCTGAAATATTACATAATACACAATAATTATAAATGTGTAATTTATTTTTGTACCGTATATTTAAATTTATACTGTGCAATAATCATGTGCAATTATATTTAATCATACTGTGAAACCTGTGAACTGCTGCTGCTACTGTAATCTGTGCAACAAAACCTCTATATCTCTCTACAGTTATCCATTACTAATAAACTAATTACAGATTCAAACAACATCATAATCACTTGGATGTTGCCAAAAATTATTAGCAAGTGAGAACTTGCAAATAATTGTCTTTTGAATTGATTTCCACTAAAACCGATCCTTGGCTATCATAGTCTGTATGTTATATTGGCCAATTCAGATTATTTTGATTATACTGCCTTTTGCAAGGCAAAATAAAAACATTCCTGTCTAAAAAAAAAGAGAACCAAACCAACTGAAATGTGCCAAATCTTCCAAAAACAATGAACAATATTTGTTTTTGTTTCTATAATAAAAACTAATGAATTCCATAAATGCCCAAAATATCAAATATGATACAAACAAAACATCATATATGTAGTTATATAGATTTTTTTTTATTTTGTCAAAAACCCCAATAAAAACTTACATTTCAAAAAATAGAATTCCCTGGCAATTATTTGATGTGTCAAGGTTTACATGCACAAAGTGTATATTTCACCTTTAATGCATATTTTATATCTTTATTCTTTCCTATTTCGTTATATTTGTATTTCTACTCATCACTCGCGTTTCTTTTCTACCTGTTCTTTTGTTCCTTGAGCTGCAGTAACAAGTGAATTTTCCTGGTGTAGGATCAGTAAAGTTTATATTATCTTATTTTGGTGACCTAAAGTCAAAAAAGTTTTTGTGCTCAGTAGTTTAACATATGATCACACAGGATCAAAATTAATTAGATAAAAATAAATTGTAATAAGATAGTTTGCTATTTACTTTTCTACTAAAATCTGTACATCTCACTTATTGGGAAACTTACAGGGCTGGTAATTGGTTGCTCCTGAGGCTGCTGGGTGTAACAGTACTTCCCCTCAGGACACTGGACACACTCACTGGCATCATGTAGACCAGGAGATTCACTATAGGTGCCATTGGGGCAAGGAATGGGGTTAGGATCCTACGAGGGAGATCACATTTACAGGTAGTTTAATGGACTGAAAGTGCAAAAGCAGACTATATTCTTCCTTTTCTGTATGTATTGCTCTCTGACTCACGATGCCTCCTCCGGGGCAGTAGAAGCCTCGAGGGCAGAGGGTGGCCGAGCGCTGGGGGTCTCTGGCCAAACCCTGGGAGCAGAGAAAGCCTGGGGGGCAAACCATGACGTTCAACATGGCTTCCTCACTGGTGGTCTCATTACTGCAGTAGTGACCCTGCAGGCATGGAGAACACTCCAAAGATCCTTCATCCTACACACCAGAGAACGTGAAGGAAGATTCAGAGATGTTGAAGTTAAAGATATCAACCGGTATGGGGGAGGGAGGGAGCAAAATACAGACTGAAAACTCGAGGGAGAGGTGGATCGAACTTGGAAGATGATGGAAAAACACTGACATTGCTTTGATATTGTGAGCAAAAAGATGAACTATAATAAAACTGGACTTTACCTACTCCTCTCGCTGACATTTACAGATGTACATACATGATGAGTAATGTTAAGACGGTATGACCGTGGGTGGAAAATGCTAATCTAAAAATAGGACAATCAGAACGGCTTATGGAAGGACGAGACTAATGCACCAGGTCTGGTTTCCACTGGTGCAGTCAGTTGACCAGTCACAGCGGACTGTGTTATAGATGGGGCCTTACAGAGTAGCTGCCAGCTCCACACACTCTGGGGTTGACAGTGGCTGAGTGGGGACAAAAATAGCCAGCAGGGCAAGCAGAGCAGTCCTCCAGCCTTCGACCTCCTTTCAGACGGCGAAATGTGGAGCTGGAGGAAGACAGGACAGATGCTAAATCATACTTATTACACCAGCTTAATCCTTCATTTTACAGCATATGGCAAATTCTTTCCACATCATCTTCATCCTTATCTTCCCTCTGACATTCGACACGCAATTACTGCTTACGGCGGGCAGGGTGAAGGTTTGGAGGTGCCCTGTTGACAGAATGAGCCTTCAGGACAAATCAGGCAGTCTTCTCTGTGTCTGTTGCCCATTTGGATGCTGTAGGTACCCACAGGGCAAGGAAACTGGGTGCCATATGCAGTCCCTGGTGATGCAACATCGAAATTGTTATATACACATGAGTGACTCACGATTACAGATCTGGGAGAGAAAATATCTTATTTTATGAAATCAATTTCATACGGAAAGGCCAGATGGCTCAAGGCTGGACGGAAAAAGCTTTATTTAGTCTTAACGGTCTACAAAGCAAATTGTTAATTACTTTAAAGATAATTTTCTGTGCTAAGATGGAACAGATTTGTTTTAGCAAATGGAATTCACAAAACTATTTCCAGAATGTGCAGAAGCTGTTTTTGGCAGACCTAACTGTACAACTGATGAGCTCTGCTGCTATGTTGTATCTTCATTCTGTCCAAGCCCTACCTTATCTTGCATACTGACTGATAGTCTGGCAGTCACCCACACGTATGTGTTTTTTTGGTTTTGTTTTGGGGTTTTTTTTGCTTTCATATCCTCGACTGTCCTGGTGGAAGGGGCAGTCTCCCATTTTGCCAACATTTGAACATGTACAGCAGTAAACAAACTTAATACTTTTACATTTAGATCATACAGGGTTTCTACAGGTTTTATAAAGTTAAAGTTAAAGACTTTTTAAGCCCTCTCAAACACAATTATGAATGCAGTATCAGACCTATTTCACGTCCATATTGGCAAAAAAGTAAGAAGGATATGAAGACGATCAAACTTTGGTGATGCTCCAAATATGAATAGAGAACACCACTGGGTGATGGCAGGTGTTTGCAGGTGGCTTTTTAGTCTCTAATTTATGTGTTTTCTTGCAGAAAGCTTCAAATTAGTTCGCTGAAAGTGCCCTTAACCATATTATATGAAAGTAATGTTGACAGAAACAATTTTAACAATTAATTCTAGAAAGATTTTTTATGAGAAGCACCACGTTATCCCACACAACACATCACAACACACTAACTGGGTGCATCGTTTGCATCAGTAGTTATAGGTTCCATTTCAGTTTAGCTTTGCCGTTGTTACAATGTGATCAATACAATTCAAGAGCAAGTGTGCAGTTAATGCAACTTTACAAAAGTAACATTAACTTCATAGTTCAACGATTTTTTAAGAGCTAACCCTCCTATTTAAGTAATTTTAAGGCCTAAAATGTTGTCACTTATGTCACACTCGTGCGTACCTTCAGGACAGTAGTGTCCAGAGCTACATCGACCTGACGGAGTTCCAGACCCAGCCAAACAGTACCAACCCTGTGGGCACGGCTGACACTCCCGCTCAGCTTCCAATCCACTGTGACCACTCCATGTCCCCACCGGACACTTGTACTGGGTGGGGAACATAGTTCCAGGTGGACAATAATGTCCTGCAAAGCATGAGAGTGGGGGTCTCTGGATACCACCTGTTCCTGATAAAGCAGAAATAATACAGGCATCAAGGCAGGAAAACAAGCTGCAAAGTATGGATTTTATTGATACAGAATAAGTCTAGGTGATGCTGGCACAAGCAAATGCACCAATGGTGATAATTTGACAATAATTTGGGAATCACTATTAAGGGCTGCATTATTAACTGTAAGAAACAAAAACAACAACAACAAAAAAACAAAAACGGATCTCAATTCATACAACTGTGATCATGTGATCTCATTTCTAAATGATGATTATTCACTCGGTCCTATAGAGCTACTAAATCACATCACAAAATCCACCAGCAACAGCCAGACCAAACCTCAGTAACACAACATAACACAACACGCACTTTTTTTGTCACAAGAAATGTAAAAGTTTAAGTCTCAGACATGTTTTTTACTTCAGTGCTTATTTCAGAGTGCAACAGATGGATTATTAAACAAGATAAGAATTGTTTTTATATTAGCTAGAACTGTGAAGCCCTATCACTATTATAGCTTTTATGACATGTTTACATACAAGAAAACCGATTATTGAAGTAGATATAGTGATCAAATTGGTAGAAGCATTCATTGTTAATTCTATTTAATCTAACAGTCAAGTAAGTACAAATATGTGTAATATAATCACAATGCAGCCTTTAAGTGAAGGAAAACAGACACTGAATTATACCAAAATGTATACTATACTGATATATCACCCAGCTCTATGCAGCATAAGAAACTAAATTAATGTCTTCTGATGCTATGAAATATCAAACTGTACCGTCTGAGGGCCAACTGAATATGTATACAATAGAGTGCGTATGAAAGATAAATGGCACCTCGAAGACATGCGTATCGTGCTGGACACTTCTGACACTGCGAGCGGTCAATGAGGTCTGTGCGATTGCTCAGTGTCCCTGGTGGGCAGGCATTGGTTGGAGCGTTGGGTTTGGAGGAACCAGGGGGACATACAAACCTGTCACAATTCAGGCAAATTGATCGAAATTACAAATTATATTTTATATATATATATACACACATATACATACATACATATATACATATATATATATATATATGTATATATATATATATATATATATATATATATATATATATATATATATATATGTATATGTGAAGTCTCAGTATCAAAAACCCAGAGTTTACAGAATCACTGAAGTATGCATCTGAAGAGGATCTAAAGAAGTTACTCACCCTTGCATGCAGTCCACATCGGGGGTTCTCAGAGCGACCTGTGTGCAGGCCTTCCCTGCGTAGCACTCCCTGCAATCAGCCAACTCATCCTGACCCTCCAATGGATTAAAGGAGCCTGGCGGACAGGGGACAGGGTCACTTGTCCCCTCAGGACAATAAAAGCCAGCTGGGCATTTGAGACAGTCCTTCACACCTGAAAGGAACAGTCACAAACATGTCATTGTCATGCCGAGATGAATGTAGGTTTAGAATACACTATGGGCCTACTTTACAAGGATGTCTATTCTTTCTTCATTTTAAAGGGATAGTTCAGATTGTTTAAAGTGGCAGTGTACTTACACAAAGTCAGTGTATTTCCTACAATAGATGGCAACCACCAGTCTGGGGAAGCAGAAGGAGTCCCAGTACAGGAAGCTAAACAATATACTGCAGCAGAATGCATTTTAGCCCCCAAAAAAGGTCCACCGAATTGCTTTTCCTACTGGAAACCACAGTTATACAAGTCAAATATCGCTCTCTCCAGAGTAACCAGACTAATTTGGCAAAACAGTTATTTTACCTCACCGAACACAGGAGTTTCTGGTCTACTGCCACCTCAATAGATTGATTGGTTTGTGTGATTATGTGACTTTGGTGAATCTGAATAAACACACCAAAGCCAAACAATAATACAAACTAACTAATAAACTGAGGCAGTGATAGACCAGAAATGCAGTTTGGTTAGTATGGAGAGAGTGATATTTTGTTTATATAACAGTGGTTTCCTGTCAGAAAAGGCTGCCTGATGGCAAAGTAAAATGATGAAAATACTCTTAATATGGTGTACAGTGTACACTTAAACTAATATTGTTTTTTTTTTTCAGGTGAGCCTTTTTTACATGGTTTAAACAGTATAGCTTTCTACACTGGTACTCCTGCTGCTTCTCCAAACACACACCTACGCTGACTATGGATGAGTACCTCAAGTATCAATTGTAGTTGTTGCAATCTACACCTGTTTTACGGTCCCTGCTCTTGTGGCACATAGTTAGATTTCCCATGAGTCAATAGAAAAGTGGACAGTGGAGCCCTGCAGTGTGCAAGCTGTTTATTTGTTTATTCCCTGAACAGTCACCCTTTATTTTTTCTATACTGGGCTCACAGCTCCAGCTTGCTATCGACAGTTGTGTTTTTTTTATTGCTACAAATCTCTCCTTGCCCTCCTGGCATCCATCTGTTGCAATTTCTCATCCTTATATTCTGGTTCTTCATGGGAACTAAACAACACATATATTTTTATATAACCACTGAGTTTTGCCATAGAGATAAGCCTGCTATAGCACCATAGCAGTTAAAGCTAAGCTGCAGAAGGACTGTGGGGCTGTTCCCAAATAACAATTTCACTTAAAAATAAATGTCAAGCTGAAGCCTCATAGCTAGTAGGCAGGGAAAAAAATCAATGACTGTGAATATGAACTATAACTATGACATGGTGAGTATAAAACAGTAATGATACAGCATATAAACTCACTTATTGCCCCTTGATGAGGAGTGAAGGTGCCTCGAGGACATAACACTTCTTCTAAGCCAGCAGGACAGTATCTCCCCCGAGCACAGGGCAAGCCAGGCCCAGATGAGCCTGTCGCATGCATGTGCAGGCACACACAGATAAAAAATGGAACAGTTGGTGCAGTGCATCCTGCAGTAACATTTCACCTCTAAAATCCATCTTCACTTCATGTTCTTTCTTCAAGTATGGCTGTACTCAGTTTGTATTTGTTTCTCCATTGAAGTCACTGTATCAGTGCTAAGACTTACCTGCAGGACAGAAGCGTCCTTCTCTACATCTCTTACAAGCTGCCCTACTTGTCTGACCCAGTTGTTCCCCCGCTGTACCAGCAGGGCAAGGTGACCCATGAGGGGTGGCAGTGCCCTCTTCACAGTAATAGCCTTGTGGGCACATGAACTGGGAGGTGGGTCTCTGTGAGCTGCCTTCCAGACAGTAAAACCCTAGAGAAAAGTATTTATAGATAAGTTCATAAAGGATATCATTTATAGCAAACACATGATAAACAATTAGCTAAGTACATTTGGCCCATTTAGCTTGAGAAGCTAGTTTATAGATGTAAACTGAAATTAAATAGAGTTTAATATATCCTGAAATGTAAATTTCAGGTTAATACTGGTTCCCATTTTAAACTGGAGTTTAACGTTTTAGTGCAACAGAATTCAATTTAATCTAACTTAATCCAAAAACCAAACTGAGGTTTAAAAAAAAAAAGTTTAAATCTAATCTTTTTTCATTTTAAGATAGTTTTTAAGTTTGGCGTGACATAATTTTAGGTTAAACCATTATTTAATCTAGTTTAAAAATGAATCTTTATTGGTACAAACCAGCCTCTGAGCATAATAATAGAAAAGGTTTATCACTATCAATACTGCAATATACCTGCAGGACAGATTGTGCAGTCTCTCAGGGATCGCAGACCTTCCTTTGGACCATAAGTCCCTGCAGGACAGGAAATAGCTACACCTCCCACACAGTAATGACCTGGAGTGAACAAATGCATGTACAGATACATAGTAAACTTCTTCCAGGAGGAAAGAAAACTGTAACATAACTGACAGTGTGCAGGGATAAACACTAACCTACTGGACAGATCACACATGTCGACGACTCCCTCGTGTCTTTGTATGTTCCTGCTCGACAGGGGACTGTTTGACTGGACCTGTGGACCTGCTGGCTCCAGCGGGGGGCCACAGCTCCCCCACACAGCAAAGACGTATCATTACAGCTACGGCAGGACGTCTGGCCAGGTGAGGAAGACCAACCAGGAGGACACAGGAGCAACTGTGACATCCCACTCTCTGGACAGTAACTTCCTACAACAGGCAGAGGATATATCATTCATCACAAATGATCAAATTTATTCATATCAAACACAGTGTTGAGAGCAGAATAGACATGTTAACAGTGTTTTATTACTGCACTACCTGCTGGACACTGCACACACTGGATAGTACACACAGTGGAGTAGAAGCCTGGGAGACAGTCATTACACACAGTGTGATCTGTGTTGGGCTCCTTGCCAGGCCTGCACTAAAAGGCATGTATAAGAGAAAATGAGCAAAGAGAAAAAGTATATGAGTTATATTAACTCAATTTCTTAGGAACATGTTGCTAACCATTTAGAATGACAGATGCAGCATAATTTTGGAGGAAGGATTTTGTCATTGTTGTAATAGTTACCTTGACAGGAAATCCAGAGGTGCAGACCGAATCAACAGGGCAGGTGAGACACTGTAGGACGCCCTCAGGAGAATGTTGTCCTGGTGGGCATAAAGAGAGGGTCCCGTTGGCTGGATCACATGAGAAACCTGCAGGACATAGCCTACAGTCCACTCTGTCCTCTGAACTGATCAGACCTGGAAAACAAGGCTACAACATACAGAGATTAGTAAAGACAGTGCAGTGACATCAGTATGACCTGTTAGCCATGCTGCATTCACATGCCCCTCAGATGGTCCCACTTCCCTACTTGAGGAGTAATCCTTCCGACTTTGGTGTGTGCTTTTAAGTCATAATGTGGAAACAACCAGGCATGGGAAGTAATGGATTACATGTAAAGGCATTACATAATTAAGATATAAAAAAGGTAGCTGTATTCCAGTGCAGTTACAACAAAATAAGATGTAATTAGATTACAGTTACATTTAGTAAAACTGGGGATTAGTAGTAGGATTACAATTTTAAAACGCATTTTAAAATAAAGAACGATATACCACCCTGTAGAGTGCGTGCACATTACAACACTGCATGCATCTCGCAATACCACTCTGTTCTCAGTGAAGCCAACTAATCTGACAGGTAAGACCAACTGCTAATGTTAGCTACACAGGCCAACCACTGACATTAGCTACACAGTGCAACTGCTAACTTTAGCTACAAAGTGCAACTGCTAGCTTTAGCTACACAGACGACAGCTAACTTTAGCTACACAGACCAACTGCTAATGTTAGCTAAACAGACCAACAGCCACTTTTAGCTACACCGAACAACCACTAACGTTAGCTTTACAGAGCAACCACTGACATTACCTACACAGAGCAACTGCTAACTTTAGCTATACAGACCAACTGCTAATGTTAGCTACACAGGCCAACCACTAACATTGGCTACACAGTGCAATCACTGACATTAGCTACACAGTGCAACTGCTAACTTTAGCTACAAAGTGCAACTGCTAGCTTTAGCTACACAGACCAACTGCTAATGTTAGCTAAACAGACCAACAGCCACTTTTAGCTACACAGAACAACCACTAACGTTAGCTTCACAGAGCAACCACTGACATTACCTACACAGTGCAACTGCTAACTTTAGCTACAAAGTGCAACTGCTAGCTTTAGCTACACAGACGACGGCTAACTTTAGCTACACAGACCAGCTGCTAATGTTAGCTAAACAGACCAACAGCCACTTTTAGCTACACAGAACAACCACTAACGTTAGCTTCACAGAGCAACCACTGACATTACCTACACAGAGCAACTGCTAACTTTAGCTACACAAACCAACTGCTAACTTTAGCTACACAGACCAACTGCTGACGTTAGCTAAACAGACCAACCAATAACTACACAGACCAACTACTGACATTATGTACACAGACCAACTGATAGCTACACAGGCCAACCACTAGTGTTAGCTACAAAGACAAAAAGCTAAATGTTAGAGGAAATAGAAAGTAACAGAAAGTAATCAGGTTACATTACTTTAATATTGAGATATTTGTATTAGGTTACTGATTTTTTTAATAGATAATAGGTAAGTGTATCAGAATACCATTTTAAAGTAACCTTCCCAACCTTGGAAACTATGTGGACACTACAAACCACTAAAACCACCTGTCTAAAACCACTAAAATATTTCTTTACCTGACTTGTTATTGGGGTTAATGGTAATAAATATCTTTCGTAACTAATCTAGGTCACTCTACATGAACAGTAACTAATGTTTGCAACCTGATAACATATTATAGATAATAATGTAACAATAAAATAATAAAAAGTTAACAACCAAACATTTACTTTCGTCCATCATATTTCTGTGATTCTGTATGTATCAACAGTTAACAACTTGGCAAGCCGTGTACCCAAATTTTCATAAAATATGTGAGTTGCTGTTCCAACATTACTGAGAAAATTCACGGGAAGGCCTCACACATGAATTTGCTCAATCGAGAACCAGTTTTTTTTCATTTATTCCGGCACTACATGCAAACAGGAACAACATCAAGCACAGTTTGAATAGACTCTCTTCACAGCAGACACTTTGACTTGACAGGTGCAACTAATCATTAATTGCTGCACTGCATTGCAGTAATTGCTGGAGCTGAATTCTTGTTAATATAGTTCCACCTGTGCTTTTCCTAACGTGACAAAATGTTTGCTGTGAAAAAAAGAACATGAGTCTGATTCATTGTTACAAAGAATATCAAGTGAAATATACAATTTGTTTTTCTTTCAAAGACAGAAAAACGTTTGTTTGAAAGTTTGACTGTTTTTTACCCACAGCTCTCTCTTACCTTACAGTCACTGATGCAGCTTTTCCCCGTGTGGAGGTTGAATGTTCCTGCTGGACATCTATGAGGTGCAGATACATTTCCAGGACAACTATATAACAAAAATATATTTGTTATCTAAATTACAGTTAACAAATGAATTCTTGCAGTGACTGAACACATTTCATCTTTTAAAACTGCCAAATTCTTTCTAGAGCCCGACCAATATATCGGCCAGTATTGGCTTGTCACAGCTATATCAGTCTATGTCAGTATCAGCATATATGTTGTCAAATATGTGTTGATAAAAAAAACTTTTTTTATACAGAATATAATGCAGACTGTTTTTATTTTTTTTATATTTTATGTATATTTGTTCCTTTTTTCTTATTTCAAGTTTACTGTCTATTCATATCTAGTTTAGAAATACTTTATTTGCTTCATAAATTTTTTGTAATTTGTAATTATTCAAAATATCGGTAAAGGTTTACTGTTTCAGTGTGCTGATATAATTTTGTACAATCAAGTTTATTGTTAAACTGTAAAATATCTTGTCTCCATTACACAGCTATATCACAAGTGTTTGATAACCTCATTTGAAAGATTATTAAAAAATAATGTGTGTTTATGGGTATATTTTATGTTCTGTATATTGTTTTCTGTATGCAGACTATTGCCAATACAGTGGAAACCTCATCTAGTGATCATTACATGACTTTACATGACTTTTCTGTCTCCATCACGAGCAGACTAGATAAGTTTGACTGCGGCTCATTTTTGAAGTTTCAATGAGATGATGTTTTCCACTGAGGGAAAATGGATTTCTTTTTCCCCGTCATGATGCCAGTGTGCACACACCACCAGCCTCAGGTATTCAGCCAGGTTACTATGACTAAAAAAAAACAATTACTGTGGTCTTAAATTTTTTCCATATGTTGTCATGCATGAAAAGACCCTAAATAAACTAGAGAATTATTTAAACAGCATTTGAATGTTTCTGTACCAAGCTTTTTGATCCATATAAGCCGTTGAGGTGATCGCATATGTGATGTCATGATTTTCTCCCTCCAAAAGCTAATGGCCCTTGCTTGTTCCTTCACTGATAAAGCATCAAAGATGGGATAACATGACAATGTTTCGCACAGAACTAAACTGAACTACAACAAATCTACCACACACTTCAGCATGTAAAATTATCCGTTAATTTGACAAACATCATATGTGTAATTTGAGGCACAATAATTTGTCTCTCACCAACCATTCATATCTTTTCCGAATTTGGGTCCCATGAGGCACACTGGACGGGGCAGGACTTAGGCATGCTACAATAATCACTATACAAGGTTTCCACTGTATATCAATATCAGATTTTTTTACTGCCTAATTTTGGCATCAACCTGAAAAATCCAATATCAGTCGGACTCTTCTTAAGTGAGATACCCCAAAGGAGGAAAACTAATGTTTCCTTGTAAACAAAGGTCTCATCTATGTAGTAAATAGTACAAGTATACAGGTCAGTAATTTTAAAGATGGTTGATGACTTACAAATGACCGGAGGGGCACTCTAAACAGAGCCTGTGGGAGAAGTATTTTCCTTCTGGACACTGATCAATGTCTGGCATGTCTGCACTCCCTTCAGATGATTCTGACAAACATAAATTCATGTCGGGAAGGATAGCATTATTTGATATGTTTGATTTGATTTGTTAAGCATACTATAAAAAACAATATTCTAACAGTCATTGGTCTTACCTGATGCGAGGCAGGATTTTGTCAGCAGAAGAAAAATCCATGAAGCTGAAAAACAGAACAGCTGCATTATTTTCCATGAGCACATTATAACACTGAATCTCTAATCAAGTCCACACTGGTTCTTTTTGTGTGTATTTTCATTCAGGAGTGTTTGGTCTGAGCCTACATGGATGATTGTTTAAAGGCATGAAAGTGAGAGGCCCTCAGTCACTGAAAGTGAAACATGAGCACGAAATGTGATTCCCATGTGATTGCTGTAACTGTACCTTCCACTTTAATAATTAATGAGTATGTGCTAAAGCTAACCTAGATATTGCCTCCGTTAGTGGATCACTTATATTATTTATGTTAACTGTGTAATTCATTTAGGGGTTACAAAGAGAATAAAATACAGGAAAGAAATTAAAAGTCAGATGGATTCCTGGAATCTGTTAAAGTAATTCAGAGGTTAAATTGAATGGGTTGTCACAAAAAACACTTTTGTCTTCAAGGGGCGAGGATTTGAAACTAAATTATTCAGCTTCAGTGCAAAACAAATGTCAGATGCATCCTCTGTTCAAGCAGCTGCAGTGATGCATCTGCAGATGTATGTGCAAACCACATTATCATGTACTGCATTGTTCTTTCCACTCCAGGGCAAAATGTATGCTTTGCAATATTAATGCAAAAGTAAAATGTTGTTTAGTTAAGTATGCTTGTGTGCCTTGTGTATTATAATGTTTAAGAATGTGCTATTTTCAGCAGAAACTTTGCAGGAAGTCAGGTGCAACACATGGAAAGTTATGAATTATTTTTAAACAGCTCTGAATCCTGCTGTATACCACTTCCTGTACCCTTACTCGAGGGCTGGAAAATGTGTGACAGTATTTCAGCATTTTTCTGCAGGTGCAAGCATCACCAAAAAACAAGAGCACATCAAATCTGATTGCATGTTTTGAGGCAGCAGCAATCAGAGAAACAGGCAACAACAATGATGATCTTGGTCCACTTCACTTTGTTCTTGTTCTGGGTGACACAAGGTAAAGTATATATATTCTTTGTCATTGGACTGGTGTGTTAAATAAATGCACATGTATTCAGTGGTGGACGAAGTATTTAGATCCTTTGGTTAAAGCGACTACAAGGAGTTTTTAACTGTTCATTCACTGTCATTTATTACTGACGCATCTCTATGACCTACACAGGGAAACGAGACCATCTACGAGAATATTCGCTATTTCTATGTAGTTGTTCTTAATGCCAGTCTCATAGTGGGTTGGATTATGAATCCATGAATCAGTTGAAACAAGCCTATATTAACATTTATTCCAGGCAAAGTTACGGTGAATAGGACATTAAGCAGTTAAACAGAAGCAAAGGGAGATTTTTATTTAGATAATTTTATTTCTGATGTTATATTTTGGGGTCATCACAGTGGAAACACTATGAACCCAATATGAAGGATCCTTGTAGTAGCTTAAAGTAAAAGTACTAATACTACACTGTTAACATACTCTAACAAGTAAAAGTACTGCAATAAAAATGTTAATGAAGTAAAGGTACATAAAATATACTCAAAGTATCAAAAGTAAAAGTACTCAATTCAGAAAAATAACTCCTGTGACCACTATACTATTAAATAAGTTAATTATTATTACATATGAATTAATGTAAAAGCTGGATTTTACCAGTATATTTGGTGATTTTCATTATTGAGGATCCTTCAATTTATTATTATTTTTATTATGGAATAATCTGATTATTTTCTTCATTAATCAATTGTTTTTTGAACATTACAATTACAACGACCAACTACTCATTTCATTGGGTTGCTTAATTAAAAAAAAAAAAAATAACATAATAAATAAATTTATAAACTCTTCACATGTTTTGGCTGCATAATCATAATTTGTAGCTTATGTTAAGTGAAGTAGAAGATGAAAGTGGCATAAAAAGAAAAGATTCAAGTCAAGTACAGGCACCTCAAATTTGTATTCAAGTACAATACATGTGTAAATGAAACACTTAATGTATTGAATAATACACATATCTATAAAACATACTCTGTATTTGATATAATATAATGTTTTGTTCTCTTTGCAGATTTTGTGTGCTGTGCTCATAAGAAGACGCCTGTTGACGTCTTGACTGTGGCGTTAGGAGACTCTATTACATTAAACTGCACCTACAACTGCTCCAGTGGATTTGTTCGGGGCTGTTGGAGTAGATCATCAGACAAGTCTGCCTGTCATGGCATAGTCACAAAAGGCAACTTTTGCTCAGTGTCTCTTTCTTTATCAAATGTGTCCACTGAAGATCTCATGAACTACACTTGCTACTCACAACATACAGATGATGAGAAACTTTCAGAAAAAACAGAGCGTACTGTTTTACTGCAGCTTCAAGGTAGATACACATTATTATATGTCACTTGTTACAAGATATATCTTGTCATTGGCAGTTTAATGAAGTGAAGAGTAAATGAAGCCAGAATTTGATTTAATTAACTTGTTTGTTTTCAGGTCAAACAAGAGCCCCGACCTCGACAGTTACCCCAAAGACTGAAACTAAAAATGGTGAGGACCCTGTATGTTATAAACAGATAAATAAAACACTCCACAATTCTAACTATACAATATCTTTATACCTTAATTTTATTTATATAGACTATGTTCTACATTTCACAGGATCTCTTCCTACTATACCAAAGGATTCAACTGGAGGTGAGATACCACTTTAAAGCAGCGCAGAATATAAAGTTTACCTACGTAGATCATGTATGAATGTATTTTATATAATTATGTAGATCTATATGTGGGACTCAAAAGTAAAAGTTGCAGATAAAATCCAATTTAACACTGTTGTTTCCGTGTTAACAGGAGAATTTACTGGAATTAAGGTTTTAGCAAAAGTTACCGTTGCTGTGGCTACGGTGCTTTCAGTATTGGCCGTTTACCTGTGTCTAACCCGGAACAAACAGAGCTGGAATTGTAAAGGTGATTATGTGTGAAGTGTTAAAAGTAACAATTCCAGAATAGTAAATTGCAAACAATTATATCTCTATAATATTCTGTTTATAATGTCACACACTGCAGGGGAGCCCGTTGTGTCCAGGCCAGGGTGAGTACACACAATATTTTGGTAAATCAGTGTTAAACACCTTGAAAAATCTATGATATCGCAAAGTTAATTTCTTAATCTATTACTATTTCAGCTCACCACTACCTCCTCACTCTGCCCTCTCACCAGCAAAAGGTAAATAGTTTAAAATATCAAAGGCAAAGTACAAGAATTTCAGCTTCCAAATGCAACCCTGCCATTTATACCCTTCATATTCCTCAGGGTCAGCACAAAGTGAAAGAGTGACTCTGAGGATTCCTACACCAGGTGAGGTGATCCCAGCACATTATTCTAACACAGTATCACCGTAATGTAAGGGCTGATAATTACTAATGAACTGAATGAATTCTTTGACCCAGAGCATGAGAGTGACACCGAGGTTCCATATGCTGACATAATGATCACTGTCCGAGGCGTCAGCACACCAGAACTCACTCAGGTCACCTACCTGACTCCTGGGGATCACAAAGAGGTGAGGGACGAGACTTTGAGGTCAACAAAGACTTTGTCGCTATAGATTACTATAAATAAATAAACAGTCAGTTGCCAGTTTATTAGGTATTTATGTCAACTTGCATTGATAGAAACATCTCTCAGTGTAACACCGTAGGCCTGAATAATTAATCAAAATATTCTGAAATCACAATTTGGTCAACTGCAATACCAAATCAAGTCACAGGGGCTGTAGTCGTTTGATGAAGGTAAAATGTGTCACAGCTAGAGCTGCAACAATTAATGGATTATTTATTGATTACTAAATTAATCACCAACTATTTTGACAATTGATTTATCGGTTTGAGCAATTTTTTAAGAAAAAAAGTACTAATTCTTTTTCAGCTTCTTAAATGTTAAGATGTTTGTAGTGATAGTCTAAAAGTACTCTGTACGGTAAAAGTCATGAATTCAAAATGTTACTTAAAACATACTAAAATTAGTTTTTAACTGATGTGTCTATATGACCTACATTAACAAACAATACCATCAGCTAGTAAGTTGGCTATTTCTACATAACTATTCTTTATTTCTGCTACCAGGTTGGATTTGCTTGATGAGATGAACGGGATGATTTTTTTTATTGTGATTATTTTTGTTATATTTTGAGGTTACTGCAGTGCTTTTGTTCACAGAGACTTCCAAAATCAGCAAAATATTAAAGTTCCTTGTAGTGGCCTGAAGTAAAGTAAAACAGGGTTATCAGCAAAATGTACTTAAAGTATCAAAAATAAAAGTACTCATAATGCAGAATGCCCCTCACAGTTATTAGAGAATATTATATTATTTATTTTTATCATTAACAAATACATGTAAGATCATTTTAATGTTGTACTTTGTCAATCTGGAGCCAATTAGATGTTTTTTATACATCTGAGTAGATTAGTGGTATGGCTCTGGGTCATATCAAATAAGCATTTCATTTTTCTTCTCAATGGAAAAAGTAACCATCGGTGTAAAATAAATGTAGTGAAGTAAAAAGTACAATAATTACCTCTGAAATTAAGTGGTGTAGAAGTGTATCATAATAGGGAAATATTAATATAATATAGTGCAAGTATGTCAACACTGTACTTAAGTACAGTACTTGAGAAAATGTAATTTCATTCCACCACTGGTATCACTGATATATACTGTATTATTAATATTAAAGGTGATGACCCCCATAAATCTTGAGCTTGTCTTGCTATAGACCCTTTTCACAGTAGCCATATTGATATAGAATAAGTTAACTGTGTCACCAATGATACTAATTAAGGCCCCATTCCTTTCAGTGTAGCAGAGATTTTCCAGTGAGCAAACACAATATACAATAGCAGCACCCTCACTCTGTATTGACCTGAATGGAACAGAATCATGATTAGTATCATAGAAACACTTGTGTATATCAAAGTATTTCATGTCAAAATATTTGGCTGTTGTGAAAAAGGTATATTCCCAATATGCTAAATGTGTTTTTTTCTTTGCTTCTTCTCCTTCAGTGGTGGGGAGATGAATCCAGGTCTCACCTGCAGGCTTCCCGTTCAGCTGACAGACTTCATGTCCCCCAGCCCAGAGAGGTCAGCCGCAAGATGAGCACCAGCTCTGAGTATGCAGTCATCACATATGCCTGATTGACTGAGGTCACTGCTGCTGCTGAAAGAGGAGTGGAAGAATACAAGTCTGTTTCTGTGTTTTTAAATGCCAATACACGATTCTTTTTATATGATTTTCTTTTATTATTTGTGCTTAATATGATGTTTTCTTATGCGTTCTATGTTAATGAATCATTTTACCAATAAAGCAATTCTTTCGTGTGAGATTTCTGATGTTTGAACCTTGACAGTGTCCATAGTTAGAACGTTGGAGTCATGTCTAAACGAAGGGAACCCCAGACCCGCAAAGGTTCTCGCGAGAATGGTCATTTTACAATCCACGATCTTTCCCTAACATTGAGTGTTTTCTGTCCCTACACCATCTCATTTATTTACAACAGCGTTTTCACATGTAAAAATACGTGTGTATAATGTGCACAGTTACGAGGCAGCCCGTGCAAATCTCGCGAGAGTTTCACAAATTTAGGTTTCCCTTCTAAAAATGACCGTTGCCTAGAAACCGTTCTCAACATAACACAGTAACTAGCTATAGCATCCAAAACTACAGGTGTATACGAATTGAAAGTAAATTCAGGTAACAGATGTAAGTCATGACTTAACTATGTTTTGCTGTTTTGTTAATCTTTATAAATGAATACTTTAAGTGGTGTGTGACGACTAACTGGTTACTATATTGAACTACAAACGTTGAGTTAAGATTAACTGTTAGCTTGGCGTTATCTGTATAAAGTTCCGAGTGTTAGCTTTAACGCTAGCTTCTGTCTGATTCTGCATATCAAGAAAATAAATCCGACGTCTCCTGGTTAGATATCACATGCAACATGTCAGTGCCCTTCTCCAACACTCACCTGCGGGTTCCGAGAGGTTTTGGTGCCATTCTGGAGGGTCTGGCCAGAGAAGTCCTCAGAGACCAGCCTGAAGACATCCCTACATATGCCGCACAGTACTTCAGTGCTCTTCTCAAACAAAGAGAAGGTAAATGCTACTTTATATATGGTACATGAAAATAATGCTATTAACTGCTGTCAAATACTTGTTTTTTGTTTGTAGATAGTGGCATGGATCCTGCTGAGTGGGCTGCTAATCTGGAAGACAGATTCTACAATAACCATGCATTCAAGGCTACTGAGGTACCCAATCAACCCACAGTTAGTGGTGGAAAGGCACTGTTACATCACTAAAATAGTATTGAATTACAGCTAAAACCACTGTGTTGAAAAATTACAACAGTAAAAGTACAAAGTGTGCTTCTCAAACACTCTGAGTATTAGTTCCTTTTAATAACTTGATGTTTAAGTATCATTAGCAGGCATTCATAAGAATGTTTCTCCAAATCAAATATATTATGATATAGAAAATTTTTATTGAATGCTTCATAGTTCAACTAACAAATTTCAAAAATCTAAAAGACTATAGATTACATTCTAACCTAACTATGTGTAGGCAAGGGGTGTTGGTTGGTATAGAATTATGACATAAGGGAAGAAAAGAATGCCAGACAATGCCAACTGGGGAATTTCACCCCAGGAAATACTTGAAGCACTTCAATTATTGCATAAGTGGTAATGTAAGGCACAAAGGCTCGTTACTGACCACAGGCGGAGACGTGTATTTAATTAAAACAAACTTTTATTGAAAAACAAAATGATCAGACAATAGCAGGGGCTGGAGCTGCTGAAAAAGAAATTATGGACAAGCAGAAGTAGCTAAATAAAAATATTTTATTACAATATGTTAAAAGGGGCCTTGATATAAATTCTAAAAATGATTAAAAACTCAGCCCAACTTAAGCAAAACTAATGAAACTAAGACAACTGAGCTGAGGCCACATGGGAGAGAAGTGTTTAGGGGTACTACCACTAATCACTGCAAGTGAGCACAGCAAACACAGCAATCCTCAAACAGGAAAGTGGTGCAGTCTATGGTGCCCCAGTGCAATTACTCACACACAAATGTGAAGGGACCTCACCACGGGTGCCTAGCCTCTCACCAGTATGGCTCTCCACTCCTGAAATAAAGAAAACTCAAGGAAAGTAATTAAGAAAACAAACATGTACCCCAGTTGGCAAGTAAAGTAAAAGAAAAACCATAGACAAAACCAAAGAACCATATACAAAGTCAAGGTAAACCAGAGCAAAGCAAAAGTAACTAATGTAAAACAGAACAACAACAGTAGGGCAAAGCAGCAGTGGTAAAAAGAGGGGCACTAGGACCTGAAACAAGGCAGAAAATACAATTAGCTGGGCTCCCACACTTCGTATTAAAACTGGTGATGAAGCACACTACTCACCACCTCGAGGCAGGAGGGAAGTCACAGTACCTGGCCAACCAACACATTGCACATCCTAAAGAAAACTAAAATGCAAGTATGAATGTACGCAAGCAGGCTTTCGTAAGCACATACCTGTTGTGAGCAAACATTCACAACCAACAGCAGGGACAGGGCATGAGGCAGGAAAAGAGGGGGAGGGAAAGGCCCACAGGTGCCTTATATTCCCTGGCTCTGATTAGGAGGTTGGAACATGGGAGGAGTCAGGCCCAGGCTGCATTCAACCTACTCACTGTTCTGCACTGCTGGAGGAGCCCCACCACATATGTATAATTCTTAATGAATACTGGAGCCACACAGTCAATCAAAATATTATCAAAGTTGGCAATATGGCCAAGTGCAATAGCCATATCACAGAAGCTGCAATGTTTTGATAAAAGAAAATGAGTGACAAATCAGCATATAATACAGTTTTGGAGTACTGCAGAGATACCCTGGCCTACAAATCTTGTTCTCCAGATGAAACATATGAAACAAAAACATATTTGTTTAATACAGACCCCAACAAATGTCAAATTACCATGATTTTAATTTTTTATTTTTACTGAAAATGAAAATTGTGCTGCAAAATTGATCATTCCCACTAAGCATGAAGAACGTCACAATTGCAATATCTGTCAACAATATTTGCATCATTGCATTATGATTTATTTAACATATTGTGCAGCTGCAGTGCATACTGTATATATATGAATCTTCATCCAGCCAGTCAAGCACATGTCAGCCACACGTCAGCCATGAATAGTGGAAACCAGCTCTCTTTATTTTGTGATGACATGGTGCAAATATTTTTAATACATGTCTAATATCTTTCTAATAAATTTATCTTGTGTTGTTTTTTTTTAAATAACTAAGTGTAAGTGTAAAAAAAAAATAAGTTAATTAGTTAAATTAGAGATGGAACTTTTGCATATTAATTCAAATTGAAGGCCTACTCAGTAGTGGATTATAATTTTAAAAGTAGTAAAGTAGATTGCAGGATGTAATGTATACTTGAGTAAGAGTAAAATACTCATAAAAGTACAAGTACCCCCACGCCCAAAAAACTTACTTTCACCTGTTTCTGCAGTAAACACACCACTACTCTCACCATACCAATAAATCATTCCACTGTTATCAGTGTGTCTGTTTATTTACCATTACACTTTTGTTGTTGTTTCTTCCCTTGACAGGTTAGTCCTGAAACAGAGCCTGCAGCAGAGGTGAACACTTCCAAGTGAGTCTCAAAGTTTGTCAACCGCCAGGAGGCTCAACAGGAGAGGGAGAGGAGGGAAAGAATAGTGGCAAGGGACAAGCAAAGAAGAAATGAGAATAAAATAAGTTTTTTTTCTTGTTTGTCTTTGTATATACTTTAAACGTGGATCTTTTTTGCCCTGGTTATAAAAACTCTGAAATACAATAGACCTTTATCACAGCAGCCATATTGATATGAAACAGTGGGGTAAACACAAGTGTTAACAATGGTCCTAATTAAGGTTCTGTTCAGTTTAGTGTAGCAGAGCCTTTCCAGTGAACCAACATGTACAATAGCAGCACCATGATATTGAACAGAACTTTCATTAGTATCATAGGAAACACCCGTGTTTACCCGACTATTTCATGTCAAAACAGCTGCTGTGAGAAAGGTCTTTTAGGAAAGAAAAGGCCTAATCATATAACTGCAATGACCATAGCAAAATGACTCAACTGATAAGCATTACCCCAACCACATGGAAGGTGTTGTTTTCAAATGTTAGAAAATACATTTTTTTAAATGAAATATTTAGATTTTTAAGCAAATACAGTCACTTGTAAGAATCATATTAGACTATGAAAAGAATAGTCCTATGCCATGCTTCAACTTTTCAGACAGGTCAATGTAAAGAACCTCTTGAGCAAAAATACAGTGAGCAAAAATTCACGTTTGCAGCATCAAAGATGAAAGGAAAGTACAAGGCTGCAGGAACACAGTCACAGGTGCCAGATGAGTGTCACAGTGAAGAAACAACTAAACCACTAACATCACTACAAATTACTTAAATTTTTAATTTTGAACATTTCTCACCATACATTTTTTATTTTGATATACTTTTTTAGAGAAAAATCAGATGAGTCCCAAACTGAAGATGAATCCAGTCATTCAACAGAAGCATCAAATGTTTCCAAAACACAACCTAACATCTCTGAAGAGGCTGATTTAACTGGAAGCACAGGAGAGGAAGAAGAAAAACATGATCATTCAGAGGAACGTATTATTTTAATGGAAAAGGGACTTTCAGAAGAGGAATCAGTCAACAGGCCCCCAGCTGCAGATGCAACTGCAGATGTGCATCCAGATGGAGTGAGAGGGACAGAGGAGGAGAAAGACCCAACAACAACTATATTTGATCAAGGTGACAGGGCAGCTAGTGAAACAGATAGCAGCTCTGTTCCAAACCAAGATAAACCTCAGTCTGATTTATCACTTAGAGGAATTTCAAATGTAGATGTGTGCGCTCAGGAGTTAGAAAAGGCAGAAGATGAGGAAGGTGATAAACACGAGACTACAGGTGTAGATAAGGAGATTGTAGACTCAGAAGGAGAGGAAAAAACTGAGGTTGAAGAACCAGTGGAGGTCCTTCCATATTCTGGGCTTGCTGATGTGGATGTGTGTGCTACAGAGCTGGCAGGAACAGAGAGGACAGTGGAAGGAGGCACTGTGGAGGATGATACAAATGACATTGAGGAGGAAAGCTTAAAACTCCAACCTGAGGAAGCTGTTGAACAGTCATCATTGTCTCAATCTGAAATCCCTGAGGACGATCAACAAGCAGCAGATGATCAGGTGGAAAAAACAAAGGACAAGGAAGGAGCAGAGACTGAGACTTCTTCTGGGGGAATGCATGAAAGTTTAACTAATTTCGAGGGTGGTTCAGACAGTAATGTTATACTGAAGGAGGACTCATTGGTGGAGATTAGCTTTGAAGATGTTCCAGAGGCTCAGCAGATTAAAGAGGATGGGGAGAAACCGCCAGAGGAAAAGGATTCAGTGGAGGAAATGCAACAGGAGGAAGAATCCGAGGAAGTTATTACAGAGCCAACAGACCAAAATATATCAGGTACACAAGACCACAATGAGCCTGAAACGGTGGGAGTTGAAAAGGAAGTTAACTCTGAAGGTGAAGAAATGGAAAGTCAGCACGAGCCGTCTGATATAATGAATGAGAAGGTGGACACAAGTGACTCTAATGCAATTGCTAGTGAGGATGATGAGAAGGGAGAAGGTGTTAAAATCACCAGCTCATCACATCAGCCCACCAGTGAGGCAGACGAACAGAACCCAGAGAATGAAACCAATCATAAAAATGAAGAAGAAGAGAAGATAAGTGAAGGCGAATTTCACCAGAATGAGTCAAATGACCCTGACTTTAAAGTAGACGGGACAACAGACACAGCAGGAGGAGACAAAGAAGATACAGAAGGTCACAGTGAGGTGGTGGAGGATCAAGAAATTAATGATGGCAGTGCGGAAGGTCACTCATCGCAAATAACCCAGTCAAATATATCAACTGCTGCGATGGAGGATACAGTAGTAGAAAAAGAGGTCACATCAAAGGAGAGGACATCAGAAGCAGAGGGACCTGTAGAAGAAGGGAAGATTGATTCTGAAATACAGGAGAAGAGTGATGAAGTGTGTGAAGAGGATAGAATTAGCCGCAGTCAAAGTGCAGATCAGCAGGCTGCTGAACACCAGGGAGAGGAAAGGTCATATGGGTCTGAAAAGGACGCCACAGAACCTGCAGGCAAGAGTGGTGACAAGGTAATGTTTCACACTAATTATATATGTGTGTGCATGTGTGTATATATACATGTCCCTCTTCCTCTTACCTGTGGTTCTATTTATCCATCTAGATAGTTTTGTTATTAGTTGCTGCATCGTGGAGATGGCAGCTGTAGAGATATCTGTCAGCTTTCCAGTATAATGGAACTAGATGACACTCAGCTTGTGGTGAAAAGGACATTGCTGTTGAGTTTTTCAAATGTATATTTTGAAAAGTGCTATTTAGTTCTGTTATATTCAAGAGAAAGCAGTCATTTCAACTTCCAATAGCTCCAAAATGTGTCAATTCACACCAAAACAATGCAGATCAAAGGTTTTGAAAGTGCAAGGTGAGTCTCCCCAGGGGACTCCAAACTGTTTCAGGGGTGGCTCAGAGAAAAAACATTGCATTAGTTGGATCATTATCAAGAAAAGACCTAAATTTGTGTGAATTGTTCAGAAACTTATGAATGTCTCAGTGCACAGTTCTGTTTGGTGTGAAGTTATGTCAAACAGCACTATGAGGCTATCATAGCTTCCCACCACTTTTTGCCCTGTTCTCCAATAACAGTTGAGCAGACTTGGTACCTCGGTCCACTTTCTGCTTTTCCTGTAAAAATAACATACAGTATAGGTTCACATCTTAAGTTAGCTAATGTTAGCAAAACACTAGCCAACTCACAATCTAATGATTGATATAGGTAGGTAGTTAGCCAACATATTGCCAACATGAACTAACTCAAGCTTTAAGTATGTATATGTAACTTTACAGGTCCACCAGCAACATCTAAACATCTATCTTTAAAATTTGGTTTTCTTTTCAACATAGATGAGCCTAATACATAACATATCAAATTACACAAAACAGGAAAGGAGAAAGATGACCTGAGGGAAGGCCCACACTCTCACACTTTGAAAAGCCCTGATCTAGATGGTTAAGTAGCACATTTCTAAAGAAAAACATGTATTTTTGGTTTTGGGATGAACTGTCCCTTTAACGTTACAGATGAACATTTCAGCAATGAGAAAATATCCCAGATAGTTTAACATTAATGGTCATGTGAATATAATAGAAACTGTTGAAACTCACAATACTTTTTAGGAGCCAGCTGAGGATAGATGTTCAGTTTCAGACGGAGGTGTCTTTAGCTCGACTACAGTCTGTTCTGCTCCCATTCTTGTCTCAGGTAGCCTATATAAATAAACCCTTCAAGGACGTGTCTGATCAACAGTGGCCCGAAATTTTTTCTCTCTGGACTCTCTAGGGGCAGGTGATTGAAAATATCTCCAAAATAGTTCTTTTTCTGGATGACGTATGTATGCGTGGTTGCTCTGACAAACTTTGAATGTCATCGAGAGGGTCATAATCAAAATCCTCTTTCGCTGGAATGTGCAGAAAGTGTAGTTTCAGTTCACCCTAAATCTGTCTCTTTGTTCATATACTGGCATGTTCAAGATGCTGTTTGAGGACTTCGCTCTGCCGCATGCTCATAAAACTGTAATACTGTGGCTTTGTTAGTGCCAGATTCACTCTCCTCTCGGGAGCCACCGCAGCCTCCACAGACTGAAACTTGATTCCGTAATCTATCATCATAAAAGACAGAGCGAACAATTCGTCTTGTGAATTAAGGTCTTTAACATTTTTACTGCTGTCACAGTTAGCCCTGTCTGATTTGTCTGGACCAACAGGGCTCCAAACACGCAGGGAGGGAGTGTAGGAAGTACTAAGAATGTTACCATGGTAACCCCTCACCATTCTGCTTTCTCTTTAGTGTCGTCATGGAATTAATAGGAGATGGTGATGCTGATAGTTGCTATGCACCATCTGTATTACTAATCTACCTTTAATAGCAGTTCCTGACTGACTGATTGAGCAGTAAAGCAGCACTCTGTGTTTTTACAGACAGTGCTGTTTTGTGTACTCGTGCTTAGTGGCAGAATTTATTTGGGCTGGAACAAAGCTACCACAAAACTGCACAATATATAGGCCATCTATTCTAACAGTGACCTAACTGCAGTATCTCACATGCCTTTTCAAGTTTTAGTTTCATTTTTCTGCCTTTAACTCATAGTTTGCAATAGTGTTCCTCTCCTCTAATCATCAGAAGAGAATAAATACTGTTAGACACACTAATTATTAGGCTAATATGAGCAGACTTACCATATCATGATTGATGACAGTAAATTTAATTACACAGTGGTTATCAGTCCTACAAATTAATAAGTGAACTGACTGATAAAGCAAGTCAGCTTTGTGAAATTAGGCGTGAGGCTTAATTTAATATGTTGTTTGTAATAGCTGGTTAGTAAGACGGCAGAAAAGCGTGAATGTCAGAGATATAACTCAGATAAATGGACGCTTTCTGTTTCTCTCCCTCTCCGTCTTGTCTCTGAGGCTGGCAGAGGCGTGTGGGCGGCCGTACCAGCTGGGATCAGAGGGATGGAGAGGGCTGTTAGCTCACTCTGCCTCTAATAAATTTATAACACCTCCTAGTGTAAAACAGCCCAAGATGCTTACACGTCTCTATTTTCACGCTATTAGTGGAATTTTGAAAGTCAGCAATAATTGTTTTATGGCCATCTGGCCTTTACATAGTATTTCTGTGTTGGTCACCTGATGTTAAGGGAGTTTTTTTTTTTTTTCATTTATTTTTATTAGTAACACTGCAACTTCACTTTTTGTGATGCTTTGTGCATGTGGTAGCCACTTTGTGTTGTGTAGTTCATCATTTTCACTTGTGTCAAACTTTAAATCACCAATGTATATATTTCAGATACTTTTCTCAACTGCTTAGGCTTTACTCAGTGAATGTTAATTTCTGTTACCGGTCCACACTAATGTGAACACAGTAGGTCAGCAGCTTTAATGAGACTAAAAAGATGGAACACATGCTGTCATGTTTGTAGGAGGTCTCTTCTCTTTCCCTCCCTCCCTCTTTCTCTCTCCTCTCCTCTCCTCTTCCTCTCTGACTGTATGTCTCTCTCACTCTGTGCGTGAGCGGGTGTTACTGAACATACAGTGATTGTTAGTGAGAGCCAGTTAGGCATCTGTATTATACTGGAGACTCGTTTAAACAGAGCTTTTGCTGGGTCCACGTAGAAATCAAGGCATACAAGTCATACCAGGTCAGCTCACCTGAAGACTGAAGCCATCTCTGAGTGAGACATGGACTGTCACAATGTAAGTAGAAGCTTCAGATTAACTTTTTAAATAGATTTTTGATGATTTTGAACCACTTATTGGTTTGGTTGGTAGATGCACATACAGTTAATTTGGTTTGTTAATAACTAATGATATTTACTAGTGTTTGGTTGTCGTCAAACTGCCATGTGTGTGATGTTGTTTTTGTCCTTTTACTAGAGTAAAATATATTATTTATATAGCTTAACAATTTGCCCCTATTTTCATCATAAATGGATACTATTACATGAGATTTGCATCAGAATATGTCAACTCAGTTAACTCGAAATATTAAAACAATAATACCCCTGACAAGGTGTGTGGCTGCTGCTGCAAAAAAGCTGGATTGTGGCTGCTCAGTGAGCAGTCAGACAGCGAGGCTAATGAATGCTGGCTGAACAGGTGGGTGGTCACACTCCTACACTGGAGGGGTTTCACTGGAGACATGATGCACTGCTTCAAGCGAGCTGGTGGGACGACAGTGGGCTCGTTCTGTGGGCTGCCTGCCTTTGTATGAAATGTCAATCTGTTATCCATAAGCAAAAGCACGGGGTGTAGCCGATATGTGTTCACCACAGAATCTGAATTGGTGTTTACATAACTTGTCGACAGCCTTGGCGCTATTCCACTGACACTTTGTGACAAGCCAGAATTTCTCTTCCGCCCACCCCATGTTTCCTCTGAGACAGTGGATGCTGTACCTTCAGTCACTGAATGAGCTGATGGTGTTGACTACAGCAGCTTTTTTCGCTGGGTCATCCATTTCGGCCCGAGTTGCAGAGCAAGAAGTTATTTTTTCCTTGAAAGAAATGTTTAACCAACACTTTTTGACCGTAATTACTGTTTTTTCTTAAATAAGCAGAGTTTGTAATGAATCAGTTATCAAACATAAAGCAATCTTTTTACACTAACCATGATTCATTTTGTGTAATGAAGATAATCAGTGATCTTGTATTGATTGAAGGTTGCTCAGTCTGATAAATATACAGTTTTGTGGCTTTTTTTTTTTAAACCTTGGTAACCCATGGTAACAGAAACACAGTAGACAGTCATAATTCATTACCGAATAGGCTGACTCAGACGTGTTTTTACCAGCAGTGTATTATACAGTATGTGACAAGAGGAGAAGGGGAGAGAAATATGGGTTAGTGACCTCCTTAGAGTCCCATTGAAGTCATTTAATAAGGCTGAGCCACTATGCAACAAACACACAGTTGTGTATACTGTTAATAAAATATGCTGTTGCAATTTGTTGAGGTTTAGATTCTCCCACTGTTATCACAGTACAAAAAAACATCCTGGTATGATCATGTAATATCCCCCCTTCTGTGATAAACTACTAGTTTTTGGTCCTCTCAGCAGGAGGACTGCAGCCGGCCCCAGGAGGAGGAGGACATCATGGACATCCCCCTGGACGACCCAGAGGCCAACAGGGCCGCTGCCAAGATCCAGGCTGGCTTCCGTGGCCACATGACCCGTAAGAAGATGAAGCCGGAGGACAAAGCAGAAGGGGAGGAGGTGAGCAGCACTGGGGATGTGCTCAACGGCAGCCAGGGGGACACAGGTCAGTGGTGTAGGACCACGGGGTAAGAGTAGAGGTCCCATAATGCCGTTAAAGAGGGCATTATGGCTAGTGACTGTAAGGATGGTAACAGAGGCTCCCATCAGAAGCTGTAACTACAGTAGGTAAGAAAAGGTAAGTGATGGAGAGCTTATTTTACCGTAAATAGAGATTTAAGGCTCTAGAATTAAGTTAAAGCAATTCAAGATTCTATTTTATATCACATAAGTTAGCATAGTGTGATGTTTTAAGGACATTTTGCATGTTGTTGGTTGCGAGTTAGTCTTTGGTTCTACAGGTGTCTCATTTTAAGATCTTAAAGGGAACATTTTGTGACTAACCTTTTCTCAGAGCTGAACACAGACTGATTTACCATTTTAAACACTAGGAAAAGAAACCATTTACAAGCTATACATAATTAAATACACCTATTAGTACTCCTTATGGGTTCTCCCAAGTGTGATTAATGCAACACATAACCGAGTGACTCATTTAATTACCCCATAGGGTCTCCAGCAACAGATGATTGAATCTTTCAATTATTTTTTCTGTTAGAGGAATTATAAATGAATCTGCTTGTAGGTGTACTGTTAAGTCGCCAGAGACAGATCATGTCTGTCAGAGTTCAGTTTACCTGGAAAATGTCAAGTTGCATTCTCATAGTGTTTTTCCGTTTTTTTGTTTTAAACAGCTGTGGGTGAGGAAATGGTTTCAGAATTAGCTATTTCACTTGTTTCACTTGTTTTATCCCAAGGGTGTCTGTTGTTTCATGAACAAAGGCTGTTTTTAGTAAGGATGCCGCAGTTTCAATTATAAATCAAAAAACGATAGAAATGAGCTTTCAATTTCAAGAATCGAATTGAAAGGCAGAATCTGCGATTCTCTTAAATTGGAAAGTTTAATGAAATTGTGACCTAGAAAAAGAAATTATTATTGAATCGCGGATTTAGAAATCGCGCACCCCTAGTAGATTTGATTTTATGTGTATACAAACCAAACTCAACGTCTTCAACATGTTTAAAAAGGACAATGCTTAAAGAAAACATGAGCATTATAGTATACAATTATATAAAATGTTAAATGTAATAGAAGTCCACATATTAACATCAGATTCAGAATCAGTTTCATTACTAAATAGGTTGTCACATACAAGGGACTGGCTATGGTATGTTTGTGCATATCAACAAACATACTGCAGAAAATCTAGTGAGTAAAAACAGCATAATTGGAAAATAGAAAATTTTCATGTGACATGAAAGAACAAAAATAAAAACATTACATTTGACCAGATCTTTTGAGATGTTAGACAAGTTTAGATTTCATCTTTCCCTGTAAGACAAAGCAGCATTTTCTTTGGGCTGACACAAGGGATCGTCGTCAATGATTTTACCTAACCCAGTTGCATCCGTATGTAGGAGATGTATTTATAGCTCCAGGTGCGTTAGATGCAGTATGTGCTTCAGAGGGCCGAGCAGAATTAATGGACCTGTCGGAGGGGAACAGAGCATTACAAGCACCTCCCACTGGGGGAGACCCCTTTTTTCAACAACAGAATTGGGTTTTTGAGCTCATCAGTCAAGTCAGCAGAGCACTTAAAAACATAGAGGATAAATTGTTAAAATATAAATATATGCATAATGTTAACTTCCACCTGAATTCTACCCTAGTTGCAACTTGATGTCAAGTTTTCTTCAAGTGTGTTTTTATAATAGATCCACCCACAAGTAACCTTCAGTTTGTGACTGTGCATCAGAGCTTTTCACCTTGACGACAAGAGCATACATGCACAGAAACTTCTTCTTTCCAGGCACCGCAGTGCCTAACTATGCCTTGCCTATTTCTGTTTTTAGAGACAGGAGGATCGGGGGCAGTAGAGAGAGACAACACATCTGTGCCAGAGCAGTGACGCCCCTGTCCTGACCTGGATGAAGAGGAAGAAAGAGGGGAAGCAAGGTAGCGAGAGATGGCTGGCATAAGCCGGCTGGGCTGGCTTTCAGGCACACCTTTTTACCCCCAGGAGTCATTTTCTTCTTTTTTGACACAAATTTAGCAGTTAGAAAATGAACCGACAGTTTTTTGAGGGTGTGTTGTGTGAATTTTGTGAACTTTAACACTCCTTCTCTGCTTCTCCAGCAGTACGGATGTCTTTGACCCAGAATTTGCAACTCACTGCATGTACTTGTGAAACTTCTGGTAGTGTGCTAGTTTTTAGACGATGATCTGTGAATGTGAAAATGAATGTCCTCTAATTGCTAAACAGGGCTTATTTTGGATGGATCACTTCATACCATCTGTGTATAAACCTTGTAAGCATCAGCATTAGACTTTGCATAATTAGTCAGTGGCTTCAATTATTTGTTCTTTTGCGTTGTTTTCTGGTGTGCTTGTATCTTGACTATTATTTACATATTTGACTTGCTTACAAAAACAATTAAAACATAAAAAACAAGAGAAGTAGCTATGTATGTTCTATTTATTCTAAGTTAATTCAGATTGCAAATGCCTTGATTATCTTTTTGAGCACATGATAAGTAAGTTTTCACCTTTTCAAGCATTTTCTATAAATCTGATCTTCCACAACAGTAAGCATGCAGTAACTACACTTTTTTCTTTTCTCCAGATACATTTGGTACAGCTTGACCTTACGAGACACTGGTTCAATATGCTCTGTTGTTGTGTTGGTGGGTTTGACTTGTTTGACTTGTTAAATCAGGTGTGTGAAATCTCCGTTGTCAGAGCTTGCAGAGCCGTCATGCTTTAAGACTAATTGAATAGTACATTGCTGAACTTGCTGTAGAGTCATGGCATTACACTAATAAATCCACCTTAAATATACAGTGAAATGTCTGTATTAAACTTCATTAATTCAAGTTCAAGTACCTTCTGTCACCTTCATCTCTTTTTGAACTGAGGGGTAAAGTTGATATTTTTGTACATCACAGCAGCCAAAGCTGCTCATTTTTTCTTTTATCACAGCAACATAAGCAGGGCTGCTAATTGGAGAGAGCACTTTCCATGAAGCTGCAACAATGTTTTGTCTCCCGTGTGGCTCTCTTGCACAAGGAATCTCATGAATAATTCATCACATAAAACTGTGCATTTCTCATATTTACAACTACCAATTACACAAGACAAATTAATCGAGGTTTTACAAATAATAATGGGTATTAGATAGGGCTGTTTAAATAATTACATTGTACGAAGGATGCATTAAACTATAAACTGTCATCCAATCAACAGGTGCATTATCATAAATAACTACATCACCTACACTGATTTGTGCACCTGCCAGATGTCTTGCAATATCTGGGCCTAACTTTATTGCAATAAGGTTGCTTAAATCACAAAAGAACAATGCAATTTTTGCTTCATTTGCCCAGGCAGTCTTGTTCGCTTTATGAGAAACAGGCTAGAGCATCTTCAGTCTCCCAGTGCTCCCACTCAGCCCACCTACACACATCTGAGCCATACAGCACTCTGCACAAACTCACATTGCACATGCATCCTCACACAGGAAAAACACAACCCATACTTTAGTATGCAGATCCCACTCAAGTCAGTCAATCTCACTGTCATGCACACACACAGACACAGACACACACACGCACACACACACACACACACACACACACACACACACACACACACACACACACACACACTCAGGGTGCTGGCTGTGTCACCAGCTGTGGGGATATGAGTCTTGCTCTCAATAGTTTTCCAGAGCCAGAGTGCAGAGCACTTCCTTCTCAGGCTGACGTTCCTCCTCCGCCGCGCTCTCATAAATATCCTCTATGGGTTTTATATGGACCTATTCTCTCTTCTCCTACTCAGTCCCAGAGGTGCCATGGCCACGTTCTCCTGTCTCTTTAATGACTGTGGGTGAACAATCAATAATCTGCACACCTCCAAACATAGCACAACACCCACTTGGTGCTGTAGATTGAATTCTGAGAGTGAGGGAAAAGACATGTTTTCAAAAAATTTGTGTTGGTCGGGGTCTCAATAGATCAATAGTTTGTAGCCCTAAACTCACCACATGAAGCTGAGAATAATAGTCCTTTCCCTTTTTTACAACTTGTTAAGCTGAATGTGGACTATTTTAGGAGCAGATCATATGAGAGATCTGCTTGGTTGGTTTGTTCTCTTTCTCAGACAGCTTGTCAGTGAGAGAAAAAAATCTCTGTGGTCTCCTGGGTGATAATTAGAGATGAAAAAGCCAGGACCAACAGCAGGGGGTGCAATTATCTGCTTCCAGTGGTTATGCCACTGGCCTCGCCATCTAAGGAGATGCAGGATCTTTAATACTAAGTAGGTTACACAACTTCTGTAATCAGAGGATGTAAATGTGAGGACTTTATTGCCACAGCTGCAAAAACATCACCTGACAGATCATTAGTAGATCAATAAAGGAATCCAAAAGATTTTAAAGATGCATTTTGTCATTTTTTTGTATCTCTTTATTTGAAACTATCAACACAAACAATATCAGAGGACATCGGGATTACGCAAAACACAATGAATAAACAAGATGGAGAGTATTACATATCCAAAGACAACAAAAGCAACACAATTCTAATATAAAATAAATTTAAGAAATTCAAAAGGTAAATATAAAGAAAGGAGTGTGACAGAAAATTCACTTAGCCCTCTATGGTTCACAGTGTGATGCCAGTTGCTAAAACATTTTTAATAATGTTTTTTAGTCCAAGCAAACACAATATAAACCAGGGTTAGGGTTAGGTTAGGGTTACCATTATGGTAAGGAATGAAAAAGAGAGAGTTGTTTAAAATTTTAATAACATTTATTATTCAATATTCATGGAGGTTATGCAGTTGCCTTATAAGTTTAAAATGTATGCCATTTGAAATGTAAAAAGATTAAAAATGATTTCTTTTTTATTAAGCTGTCTGGATGTTACCCTCAGACATCATTGTACCACCGAGAGTATAAACATATTTCAGCAAACTGTAAATCTATCAAACGGAAATATCATACATTTCAAAACAACATAGTGAGTCACATTTCAGTGTTTGGTCATTTATGGTACATCTAAATGCTTTTTTTCAGTTTCCTAGTCTTTTTTTTCTAACATACTAAACGTTGCAACCATTTGTTATGTTGCTGCCATCTTTGCCTCACTGCTTATGAGTTCAAATGAAATAAAATAGTTATCAGTGCATTTTACATCTTACTTCTACATCTTACTTCTACATCTTATATTGGGTGAACATCAACCTAAACACACAATACCAATAAATGTCATTGTGGGAATCAACTGTTGTACAGTCCTTCTTCAAGGCAACTCTTACATTTTAACAGTTTAGCATTACTTAATTATCAAATAAAATACATTATATAATTAAAAAATTGAGGACTTCCAGATTGTAAAATGACCAAAAGAGGTGTTTTCAGACCATTTTTGTGGAGAGAGATGATGGAGCTGAACCATGTGAGAACAGAAAGGGGATTCAACATGACCTCCAGAGAGTCACATGACAAATTAAAACACTGCTATTGGTTTCCTTATGGCCCTGCAGCCAAAAATGGCTTTGTTACCTAAAGGCACCGCTGTACATTAAAGCTACTACTAATACAAATAGCTTTGATTGGACTCAATTAAAGATACATATTGATTAATTTTCCAAATTAAAACAAAGAATTGAGTAAAAGAGTAAAATCTGTGAAGTTATTAACATCATTCCACAATTCATATGTAAATTTACAAGACCAAACTAAATGAGAGCAAGTTTCAGAGAATAATCTACAGTACATCTGGATCTACAGTATGTCTCTTTATGCATTTTGTCACATGTGTATGTCTGAGTCATGCAGGATGACATCAGTCTTGTTGTGGACAAAACATGACAAATGGTTTCTGTCACCCAAACTTGACTGAGACTCACAGGCCCCATCTGTCTGCGCTCCTTCTGTCTTCCTTTCTTGCTTAGAAAGAGTCCCACTTGATTTAGAGAGCGTTAGAAGATGAGAGGAAGAGGGAGGTGCAACTTTTACCAAGGGCAGAGGTGGAGGGGAGAGGTTTGGCTTTGATGGGACACTACACAGCAGTCTGAAGCCTGGGAGAGCGGTGGTGAACAGCAGCTGTTCCCACATTCCTGCAGCTTTCCATCAACCGTGCTTCCTCCTCCTCTGCATAAGACCTCCCTTTGTTGTTAAACAAAATGCTCTTAAAAAAGACTCGAAACAAAAGACAGCTTTCTCAAAGTGGGAGAGATGACTTATAATGCAACTGACTCATCAATGCATACAAACTAATGACAGTGACTGATGTAACATATGGGGGTTTTATACATGGCATCATGTCTGATATAATGAAAACTGACAGTCCAACTTGCAAGAAATTAGAACTGGCAGTCAGGAGAAAGATCTAATTGTGCTTCAGAACTTAAATCCGTAGGATTTGTCCAAGCTGTCATTAAACACACCAGAAACATAGTTAAGTGTTGAGTCTGATTCCTAGGTCATCAAATAATGCCCTTTTGGGTTGAAAAGAATTCAGAATGCTGATAAAATTAGAGGCAGAGGAAATGTTTGTACAATAGGTCATTAGAATCCCTTTTTAAATATATTTTTGTTTGGAAGTGTTGACAAGCAGTATACAGCGTGCATGTATTTTTTCCAGTTCCGAAATACATATACACACAACAAAAAGCCATCCACCCACTCGCCCCACCCACCTAAAATATGGAGGAGACTCACCTAGAGGAGCAGAAAGAATATATACATAAAAAAAATATGAACTTGGTCAAATTTAGCCATGCCCCATGTCATTATGTAGAATATACACATATATGATACAGTATCTATATATGCACCTTCTTGCAACAATCAAAAATATAAGATTACATACAATACGCATATATAATAAACATATTTACAGAGACATTTTAGTATGTGGAGTAGCATGTGAAGAGAAAAAGAGCAAAAAACTATTTCCTGTTGTAAATATGTTGAAAAACTAATAGTAATAAATAGAGTTCTATTAGTTGGATTAGATTAGATTAGTTTAAAAAGGATTTAAAATCCACATATATAGCCTACATTTTTATTTTCTAACTGTTTGAACTTAGACATTGTTTTTTAGCGTCTTTTTGTAGAAGAGTGCCTGATATTTTCCTTTCCTTTTACTGGCACCTTTTGACTGATGTGTTGCACTCCTTTTTTGCTTTTCACACTCACACACACACACACACACACACACACACACACACACACACACACACACACACACACACACACACACACACACACACAGGATATTCCAATGGCAGAAAACAGAGCAAAACAGCAGTTAAAAAGCCACAACTTTAATGTCAGTGCTCGATGACACTTCTGTTGGCAGCTTTGCCTCCTTCTCCTGTTTCCTCCATCAGTTCAATGCCTTAATGTATCTTCTACACCACCTACAGGTCAAGGTAGGTACAAACACTTTCTGATTTATTTGTTGCTCATGTATTCACATTCCACTTGCAGAGAACCAAGTAACCCACTCTTTGTCAAATTAAAAGCAATTTAAAGTAAAAGTCTTGGTCGACTTCAAAACAAGTCCAATCATGTATGAAGAAGAAATCAGTTATTACCCAGCAGTATCCAGAAACTACTTCAGAGGGAGAGAAAGTCAACACAATTTGAGAGGAATTTGTATGTTCAAGAAGAAATTAGTGAGGTGCCAAAAGGCATGTTCAATATTGAATAAGTTTAAACAAATGTTTAAAAATAACATACTGAACACATATGGAACGGATGATCAGAGCATAGTAACAGGGGACAGGATGTGTAGGTTTTGTTTGGTTCATTTAACTTACTTGCTCTTGGTGTTTTATGAATGTTTACTTTGGTTTGATTTGATTAAACTGTGTATAGTGAAAACTGAGGCAGAACGCTAGAACAGTCCAAATTTATCAAGGAAATATAAATAATGGGGGTAATCACTTCTTCACACTACATTAATTATTTGTTGTGAATCGACTGAATGTTTGTTCTTACTTGCATTAAGAAAAAAAAAACACTTGTTGCACAAAGGACAGTTAGTCCACATGTATATAAGCAGTCTATATTGATTGACATACTGTACATCTATATTAAGAGTCTGTACCTCATAGACATATTACATGCATATTAACAGTCTGTGCTTCGTGTACATATTGCACATACATATGACTTTAATAATTGCACATTACATATGTATATGCACATTGTACATTCACAGTTATTTTATATAGTGTTTCTACTTTGGATTCTGTTTTAATTCTGTTTCTTACTACATTTCCCCTTGCGCTGCACCTTTTTGTGCTCCTGTGTGAAATCCAGTTTCCCCTACAAGGAATCAATAAAGGTATATCTTATCTTATCTTATCTTATCTTAGATTTATTTATTATTTTGTCACGTTTGAAATTAGCTTACAGACAGGTGCAGTACGATGGATCATGCAGCTGTACTGTAGAAACTTGCTTCAAAATGCTTCAAAGCTGCATGTGTTTGTGTCAGCAGCAGGGTTGGTTGCCCAGTGACAAATTGTGAGTTTACTGTGAGGCTCCAGCCCAGAGAGGAGTTTGCACAATGTGACAAAAGTGGGCCAAAGTGGGGGGAAGTGAGTTGTTTTTCAAACTCAGACATTTCAGAACTTCTAAGTGGTCTCCACCCAGAGCCGCTGTTTTGGCTGAAGTACAGTAGCTTTTCCCAGCAGGAATTCTTGCAAACTAATTCAGTACTGAATTCAAGTCTTTAATACTTTAATTGGAGTGTAAAAAGAAGGACAGAATGTTTTTACAGTAAGCTTTAACACTTTAAGATAAATAACTGTCCCAAAAAGAAAACACTATTTTCTTTGAGCTCCTCTCTGAAAAGGCGATGTGGAGTGGAAGAGGGGATCTCATCTACACTATGTCTCTGTCTCTCACAAACACATACACACACTTTACACACACACACACACACACACACACACACACACACAGTTGGCTGTTGTTGGCTGTGACTGGGGTGCTGTGAGGAGAGTGGGGCTCAGTGTGACCAGGCAGAGGCCAGTGTTGCAGGCAGGCAGGCAGTGGAGAGACTGTTGAGCCGCAGAGACGTGCCCAGGGTGGATAAACCATGCTCACTAAGTGGGAGAAAGTCTCTGCGCAGGACACAAGATGAAGGTGGAGAGGAAGACCTCCTCTACAGGCGACAGTTTTACTGACATTCCTCCACTACTGACACTCTTTGGCCTCCTCCTCCTTCTTTTCACAGGTAAGTCAAAACAGGACTTTCTCAGGGCTACACAGAGATCTGAGGATAAAGACTCACTCTGAGTCGTCTTTAAGATGACAATGAAACAATTGTGAAATTTTGAAAGTCTAACAAGCAAGATTACAAATATCAGTAACTGTCATTTCAATTAAAATCTTTTAAAGTATGTAAGAGTCTTTGCTTTACTTTCTTAGTTCATATTAACTCTGTGTCACTTAACACCAGATCAAAACTCAATTTTTCTCTCTTTTTTAAGTTAATCCAGTCGCAGATGTTTTTTCTTGTCCTTGTGTTACACGGGCTGGCAGCACAATGGATTCGTTCATGGGTGGCGTTCTATATTAGGCCCCCATCACCAGCTCAAAGGAGCCTGGAGTGGCCATTGTAGGTGTTTAAGAAGGGATGTGTGTAGGTTAAGTGCGATGATATCAAGTTTTATTGAGAGCCGGTCACTAGGGCAAGGTCTGGTTTCTTTTTGGAGCGTGGGAAGCTTTCGATGAGTCCATTTGAGGGTTAAATCGATGTCAAAAGTGGTGATTTTGATTTAAAAATGTCTGATTTAATTTTCACAACAGTACAAAGGGTCCAGTTTACCCAACCAGGCTGGTTTTGGTGGAATCACTAGATCCTGTGTCAATCTCCAACTTCACCAGTGACAAAGACTTTCTCTCTGCCTCTCTCACTCTTTTCGAGGGAGGAAACTAGTTCCAACAATTGTGCCCTTTGTCCTATCGCCTTGGCAACCCCTGTCAGGCGGACCAAATGGTTACCAAGGCAATGAGGCGATGCCCTGCTAACTGCCTTACTGCGAAGAATAGTGAACAGTGCCGACTCTCTCCTCCCTTCCCTCTCTCCTAAGTTGATCTTTCCATCACTGCGGCCTAACAGTAGGATGCCCCTCACAGGCATGCAGCCAATGTTTAGACCTCCATGTGTCCGACCACAGCTGAGTTATAGGAACCTCCACTGTGAACATAATAGCTTTGCTGTGTTTGGTTTCCCAGACAGGGCTCTTCTATAAAGGATGAAATGTGGCTCACAATGTAATACCTTATCCCTGTATCCCTGTGGGAGGTGGAGGATAATTGGAGAACACAAATCAAAATTAGTGCATTACTTGTTCACTATGAGGGGTCATCAGGAATTCCTGGGGGGAGTTTCTGAGAAAGAGATTAGTGATCAAGACATGATTATGGGCCAAAGTAAAAGCAAGAGTGTTCGAGTTGGTTTAGGTGTGTAGCGTACAGTGAGCTGAGTTGTGTGTCTTTTAAAGCTATTATTTAAAGTAACGGTGCGTTTCCTTGCTAGCTGTTAGTTGCTATAACTTTCGGTGTAACAGGTGATACGTTGGATATGTCAGAGTGAGGAAGGAAGTCAGCAAATGTGACTAAACATAATGTAAATAAACTTCATACACACCTCATCCCTGCACATCAGATTTTCATCTACAGTGGTGGTTGTTTAGCAAACAACTCCCATGATCCCACGCTACTTCAGATGTCATCAAACTATATCTTTTTTGTTGTTGTTGTTATTTTAATGTGAGAGATCACTGCTGGCAGAACTTACCTATTATGTGTTTATGCATTAAATTTAAATTCCTCAAGTCAGAAAAGCAAGAAAAACACAAAGACCTAAAGAACGAAGGTTCTTTGTGACAGCATAGGTGCACAAAAAGATTAAACTTGAGGTTCTTAAAGATATTACAATGAGTATTTACTGGTTACGAAACAGTCTCAATTCAATTTTAATGCCTCTCTGACCTACGCAGGTTAACAAGATAATACACAAGAAGATTGGCGGTTTCTCTATAGTTGTTTTTAATGGCTGCCACTGGGTTGAAGCCTTTGTGAAATCAGATGAAATGAGCCTGTGTTAACATTTTCCCAGACAAACCTACAGTCAGTGGTATGTTGGTCACTTAAAATGAAGCAGGAGAGGATTTTTATTTTAATAATTGTATTTTTGATGTTATATTTTGTGGTTGTTGAAAACACTATCATTTTTGTCCTCAAGGACCTCCAAAATCAACATAATATGAAAGTTTTGTGTAGCAGTTCTGTGTGTATTAAATATTTTCTTGCTTATTCAAAATTAGTGCATTATTTGAAGTCAGGATATGATGGTATAATTTATATTTTTCATTCGAATAGTTGTGAAAAATCTTTTCATCTAATCAGCAGGATGGAAAATAAAATTGGTTGTAGAGTGGATTTTACACACATTTTACATAAGAAATTGTGTTGAGCAGGGATATATGCATAATAATAATATAAAGATATGCCCATTTTCAAAAAACTCACTCACAAGAAACAAAAAAGGTGCTGCTATATAAGCCCTAGAAAAGGCAAACCCATCTCTGTCAAAGTTTTCTTTCTTTTTCCTTTTTTGGATAAAACAGTTGCAATCAAATCAAACTATAAATAAACTGCAAAAAATATTCATCAAAATCTGTCAAGACTGACAAGATGAGCAGATCTGCAAGCTGAGCCGAGCAGTCATGCCTTTCAAACATAAAAGCAAGAGTAAGAAAAGACAAGAGAGAAAAAAACAGGAGGAGCAGGTAGCAAAACTCCCCAAATCAGATTCCTTTGGCTTTTTATAGTCACCAGCCCACAGACGACCCCCTTCAAGCAACAGTGCAGCAGTTTGGCTGGCATCAGCATCAATGCTAGACATAGTGTCATGTACCAGGGCCCACCATATCTCCCTTACTGTAACTGTGTCTCATAGTAACACGAAGTTTTCAGCAGCTATGGAAAAAGTACTGGAAAATCAGATATGTTGGCATTGTGGAAAAAAAGTTTCATTTTTGGACAGATCATGGATAAAGACAGCCTCTGTTCACTTATGTTGGATAAGGCAGATACAAGTATTTATTATAATTAGATTTAATTATTAGATACTTGAATTTGACCTCCGTGTGCAGCGTCCATGTTTGACAGTTGTGTATGTGGTGATCTGGTCAAGAAATGACCAGTTAACAAAGTAACGATAAAATAAAATTGACTTGTGATGCTATGGACACATCAACATGTAATATGTATTATAATGTTTTAATTGCAACATACTACAAATGTTTGGGCTTGTTGTACAATATGTTTTGAAGGTAAAACCAATAACGCAAGTGAGCAAGTGACTACATTGAACAAGTAAATATTTTAATAAATAATACAACAATTCTATTAATAATATTGGAGTCACTGTTGAACAGCTATGGACATTGTATTGCTTTTGTACAAAAAGCTAATTCTTTTAAACTGAAAGAAGTGCAAACCAGCCTGCATCTCCAGTATACAGCTGCACAATTAATCGTAGTCGCAATAAAATCATAATATGACCTAGTGGAACGTCCAAATCACACAACCAGGATCAAATAACAATTTGAAAAGGGAAACGTGTGAGAAAACAGCATAATGATGTTCTTTAGTGTTGCATAGATGACCTGGCCTTAAAATCTTCATCTCCAGATGAAGGAAAACATGTTTTTTTTTTTTTTTTTGCTCAGACCTCAATAAATCTTTAACCTATCCTAACTCATCATCATGATTTTTTTCGGAGAACTTGAAAATTGCAATTTCAGTCAAAATAATCATAATATGACTCCTTTTTTTTTGTTTGTTTGTTTTACCAAATCGTGCAGCCCTAGTCTCCAGAGACTCTGGAGAAATACCTGTTGAACATGGAACAGACAGCCTGCCTGTTAAAAGACTTTGATAAGAGCCTGAGGGACTACTGGGACAATGTCCTCAAGTTCTTTTACAAATCATTTTGCAACAGCTGATAACATCTGCCCTAGCATGTGCATCTTGGGAAATAACATGGCTCCTCTCTCCTCTCCTCTCTCTTTGTCTTCTTTTTTTAAAATATTATTTAATATTATATATTTAAAGACTGTTTAGTGTATGAAGGAGGAGGAGGAGAAGAAAAGGGGAAAAAACATATTGGGATCACAGATGACAGAGCTTTTAGGGGGGTTTGTACTCAACAGGCACGTTCTCCTGTATCAGGAGAATGTGAATTATGGGCTGGGACTTCACTGTGATACATTTTTCCTCTTTGTAACCACTATTGTCATTTCAGTTTTGTCTGTCCAATTTATATTTTACTTTTTTATGTATTGTCCTCTTATGAGTGTCTTTGTTATTTATGTTTATTTATTTATTCATTCATTTATTCATTTTGTATAATGGTGAAAATGATCAATAAAAATGTTAATAAAAACAATACAACAGTGATAGAAACTATCTAGTCTCAAAAATAGGAATATTCAAGTAAAATTAACATTAAAATTATACATATTGTACTTGCACTGTTTTCATAATGTATTTTATTATTGCAGAGGGCCCTTGTATCCATGCCCTCCATGTTTGTTCCTGTAATAATAGTGGTAATTAGTGTACCAGTAATTAGTGTTTTTGCATAAGTCCTCTATTGTTTCACTCTGTGTGAATAGTTGATTCCTGTGATCTCTGCCCACTGGCGAAGCATCAAAGGCTGCAAAGTGACTGCTCTTTGTTTACTCTGTGTCCCCAAGCAGCCCTGCACTAACCATGTATCTCTATGTATCTAAGGGCTGTAAAATTTAACATTAATTTAGATCAATTTGAAAAATAATGTGCTAAAAGCTGAATTTAATGCTAATAATTTAAGGATCTGTTCTGCACATTTTAGGCTTGGTGATGGGCTTATGCTCAATGAAAAAAACATGTATTTGGAAAAATGTATTTATTTATAATGCTATCTTTAGATGTTTCCATTCAATGCTTTACTCATGCCACAATAATGTAATGTTTTGAGTTAAAATATCTTCATTCTGGGGCTTTTCCAAGCAAATATTGAGCCACCCCAGGAATATTTCTCTACATCCCTCTGTCAATATGTCTTTACCTTTGACACACTGTGTCTTTGCCTTTTCTCCAGGTGAGGTGTCAGGGGTGAATGTGACCAGCCAAAGTCAGGTAGTGAGGGGCACTGTGGGCAAAGAGGCCCTCCTGTCAGTCAGCTACTCCAGCAGCAGCTCTGACAAGCCGGTGATCAAGTGGCAAATCAAGAGGGACAAAGAGAAACCCATCACCGTGGTGCAGTCCATAGGAACAGACATCATAGGGAACCTGAGGCCAGAGTACCGCAACCGTATCCTGGTGTTTGAGAATGGATCTCTGCTGCTTCACAACCTGCAGCTGTCAGACGAAGGGGCGTACGAGGTGGAGATCTCCATCACTGACGACACCTTCACTGGAGAGCACTACATCGAGCTCACTGTGGATGGTATGCAGAATTACTGGTAGCACTTCAGTTTACAGTGCACTGATAAGATGTAACAAGAAATGTTCAGTATCAAATTAGACAAAAACAAGAAATTATTTGTTAGACTTTATTAGGGACACATTACAACAGATCTGTACTGTAAACTAAACTGTGTTGTTTCCCACTGTTAGACCCTTATTAGAACTCTTACCCCTTGTCCAGACAGCAAACATAACGTCAGCATTATGCTCATACCGACAATATTCAAGCCACATTGAAGCATCTGTGTATATAAGCTTCATGCTGACTGCAAATTTCAGTGTCCAGCAGCAAATGAGCAGCCAAACTTTGTGTGCAATATGCAGTTTTTATTCGATTCGTGTGAATATTTCTAATCTAGTTTCTATCAGCACAATGTAGAGGCACCTCAGTGTGTGTACAGTATGTGTGCGCGCATAGTGGGTGTAGATGAACAAACAAGAGAAAGGAGAAAAGTGCCTGCTGGTGGCTGCTCACAGAGCAGACAGGTGTTGGTGATCAGAGCAGAGAGAGTAAAGTTTGGCAGTGTAGTTGTCTTGTGGCAGTAAATATGAACTGATCAAAGCAGTAGGCATCAGTCTTGGCTACAGAGATGATTGTATGGGACCTGACAAAGAAGGTGTGTCTCAAGTAGCAGATCCATGAATTCCCTTTAGTTTATGGTACAATTCTCTTGTAATGTGTCTCTAATTACCCTCTAATAAAGTCTAGAAAGGGTCTAATAAAGGGTCCAATACTGTCTAATAAAGAACATTATTTCTCGTTTTTGTTTAATTTAATACAAAGCACAGTGTTACATCTTATTTGTGTACTGTAAAACAAAGTGCAATTGAATTATGTTCTTTATTAGGACCGATGGTCTCTCATATTTATCTGAGCAATCCAAGCAGGACACTGAAAAGGAGTTATGAGCTAAAAGAAAATCAATGCAAGTTGAAAATATGTGATCTCACCCCTGGAGAGTGTAGTAGTAATGCTGGAGTTTAGTTTTTCACAACACGATGCAGTGATTCACAGTGTTGGTGGTGTTCTTTTTAAGACTAACTGGGATTCCACTACTCAGTTGATTTTATGTAACTGTAGGTCAACCATGCTCTCATATCTCCCCCATGTCTTTGTGCTGTTGTCCTCCTCAGTCCCCGCGTCCAAACCTTACATCCAGATGATGGCCTCGTCTGTCCTGGAGTACAGCGAGTACTTTAACCTCCACTGTTCTCACGATACTGGCACAAAGCCCATCTATGGTTGGCTGAAGGGAGGCAAGGTGCTGACCAATGACTCACGCTTGCTGCTCTCACATGACCAAAAGGTGCTGACCATCACACGAGTTCTGATGTCAGATGATGACATTTACGCCTGCACAGTGGAGAACCCCATCAGCAGCATGAAGAGCACACCAGTCAAGCTCACTGTCTACAGTAGGTGGCATATTACACCGGTAGGATCTCAAGTTATACAAGTTTATAGTAAGGAGGTGGTGGCGTAGTAACATCAGATGGGTTTCTAGCTGAGGTGGAAGAAGTATTCAGATCCTTTCCTTAAGTAAACATAACAGTATAAAAATAGTTCACTGTAAATATATGTTCTGCTTTCAAGATTTTATTATCAGAAAAATGTTCTGTGTATTAATTGTGAAAGTATTGACCCAGAATATCCATTGTCAGTGTTATTATTACTTATGCAATAATGTCTAAGTAGCATTTTGATGCTGAAGTAGATTTACTGTAAAATATATATAAATATTTATACTGTTTGGAAGTTTAATCTGTAAAAACGCATCAAATTTAAAGTAGCAATATGTAACAATTTTAGTTGAAGACATTCAAATGTTAGCTAAAATTACCTACAGATAGTGAAGAAATAACAGTTTTGCTGTTAAGACAAAGACATCTATATATTGCAGGGGTAGACACTAACAATTTTTAGCACTGGCCCCACAGGCCACTAAGCCCCTAAATTTGGTGGCCAAAATATGTATTTGGTGGTCCAAAGGGAAAAAACAATACAGAAAGGGGTAAATCATGCAACTTAACAGAGGCCTCCTTAACTTTGACACATGTGTTGTTCACTTTTCCCATGAATTGTGATGTGTTGTTTCCTGAAGGCATTGTTTCCAATGCCAACATTATGTCCTTAGATGTGTCACATTCTAGCTACTCAGACTCCTGCCTCCAGTAACTCCTGAACTTTCATCTCTGTTATGTTTCTTCATAGTCCATGTTGTGTTTCTGTTTTTTTCTGTAAGGATAATATTAGCAGTTTGGATTACTAAACCCACTTCTGTAGCCCTGACATATCTGTTGTTAGCAGGTGATGAGAACTGCTTGCTGTTGTTGCCTTGTTTACTGAAAGGTGCAAAGGAATTGGGATATTTTTGTGGAACTAATGTTTTGTTGGCAAAGGGCTGCAATATGGGAATAAAAGTTGGTGACCACAGGGAGCCACCTACATAGTATATTTGGGGGCCCTAAGGTATTTTTTTGTGGCCATGGGCCTTGGTTAATATTGAGCCCTGTGTTGCAGAGATATCTACTGTAGTGAGTTTGCTAGCCAGCTATCCCCGGCCTGTCTAGTAACACCACTTTGTACCTCAAGATGCGATAGTGAGTCCAGTCAGCCCTCAGTATAACAACGAGGTACATTTTTTGCTGGTTTTGGCTCTGTCAGGCCTCTGTAGGTGGGCACTGACTGATGTCCAACCTCTCTCACACTCCTGTCCAATTTCATGTCTCTCCTGTCCCACTTGAACCTGCTATGTCTTTGGCATCCCTAGAGTCAGAGTCCTGGTAGGAGTTCACTGTCCCAGTTCTGATGCCCATTTTGGTGCCTCTCCCCACCAGCATTACCCACTACGTCACCTCAACCCTTGGCCTGAAAACCGCCTCCTGCCAGTCCGACACTCCTGTGCTAATAGTGTAAACACCAATACTCCTCTGGTGCTCCAAGCTGAGTCAGCAATAGGACCACTAACAGCATGGCTAACTGAGCTAACTAGCTGAAGGCAGCTACAGTTAGCAGCGGTTACTCTGGTGATATGTTGCCCCCCATTTGTTTGGAGTATGAATTCAACAGGTGGCCAATTCTCGTATGTTGCACCTTTAATGAAATGTGTTTTGTATAAGAACCTTAATCTGCAAAATGAACTACTACGTTAACTAGCTGTCTAATAGTCTCAATGTAGTGGAGTAAAAAGTGAAATAGCCTACTTCTCTCTCAAACCATGATGAAGAAGTATAATGTAACATAAAATAGAAATAGTTCAATACATGTACCTCAAAATTGTACCTAAATACAGTAGATGTACTTTGTTACATTCAAGCAGTAGTTTCTATATCTAATAAATAACTTAATGTATACGTATCTTCAGAATCTAATTATGAAAACTGTGCACAGCTCAGCTCATTGTTCAACAACAATCCATGTTCAGAAGCTAGCAGAAGCAATTATCATCTCATGCTGACCCATACACAAGCATGCCTGCCTCTCTAACAATGTTGTTTACAACAAGTGCAAATCCAGGCTGAGTGCAGCAGAGTTGGCCCAGAGCGGCTGTTACTGGGCGCCAGTATAGAGCCACACGAGAGAGAGGGAGAGGCCGTCTAATCCAATGAATGGACAGTTATTTATGAGGAGGGAGCAGAAAAAGACGGCAGATGGGGAGGACGCTTTGCCTCAGTGGACCTCAGTAATCCTTACTTCATTATTGCTGTACTGTGATGTGCTGCATGAGGAGACAGCTACAGGCCCTAAAACTTCTCTCTGTACCCTCAGCATGCATAGTAGCACAGCACAAAGTCTCAAAGTGACTTCCCTAATGTGCTACTTCACTGCCCCGCATTCATGCCAGCACACTCAAAAGACTTGGCAAGCATGCAATGCAAAAAAACAAAAATCAAATGCTCCAAATCCTGGCCATGCTTCATCACAATCTTACTGTCTGGAAGAAAAAAAGGATGTTCCAAATGAACAGATTTATTTCCTTGAAAAGTAATCCTGCAAACCATGCTTTTCCTTTGCATGCAATTAAAGTTATAGCAGATCAAGCTTTGAAGTTACATGTGAAGCAAAGGTACAAATCAGTGGTTCAGTGAGAGTGGAACTGAAATGACCTGCTTTTACAGTTACAAACCTCTCCATCTTTCTTTCTTTCTTTGCATTCTCATCTACCTTCTCTGTATCGCTCTGGTTTAGGACGGAGTTCGCTATACATCATCCTGTCCACCGGTGGCATATTCCTCCTAATCACCCTGGTGACAGTGTGTGCCTGTTGGAAACCGTCCAAGTGAGAGCTACTCTTTCTTCTTGTTCCTCTTTTCCCTCTTCTCTTTCTCCCCCTTCTCTTTCTTCCCCTCTCTCCTTTGGCTTTGATAGTGCATTTGAGGATGTGACTAGAATCCTAAGTAGCTCTGAACATTTAGTGAAAAAGTAATAAACACAGTGACCTGTAGGTTGCATGAGCAAGCAAGGTTTGGACGTTTTTAAGCTGTTTTCTTTTCCTGCTGTAGAAAGAAGCATCGACCTGTGCCCCAAAGAGCTCCTATCTATGTGGAGCAGAGTGAAAACGGCCATGATGGTGAGCAACAGTTGATCATCTTTAAATGTGAACTTGCATGTTTTTAGCAGATTATAATTAACTTTTAAAACATCTCATGCAACACTCAAGAATAATTTAACACATTACAAAATGAAGTAGTACACAGAATGCCCTCCAATACTAAGATAAATAAATATCTTTTGCAGTTGATGTTGTTCCCAAACCATCTACACTTGGTCGAAGGAGTCCGATGCCTCTTTATGTTCTCAATGAAGATGTGAGTCACTCTTATATTCTATTTATTATTCTACTCTATTTGATTTGATTTATTCACCCATATTTCTAACTGGCCTCAATATGTACCATTAACAACTTTACAGTGAAACAACACAAAGAGTCTACAGCCATGCTAGCACCTCTGTGAGGTTGTATTTAAGCACAGCAGTTAGCATGAGAACATATTCACAATATGCAGACATGTAATTGTTTAGTAGGCATGATTTATATCGTGTTCACCATCTTAATTTCACATGTTAGTGTGCCAACATTTGCTGATGTACACGTCAGCTTTTGGCAAGATGATGACCAACTTAAATAACAATCCACCTAATGGTGAAATGTGAACCTCAGAAGATTCATCCTCCGGGCATCATGAATGTCTGGACACATTTATGTGCTAATCTATCAATTGCACACACAAATTATAAGTGCAACACTTTTGTTTTTACTCTCATTTTTATGTGTTTAAGTAAAAGATCTAAGACTTCTGTGTACACAAAAGGTTTATTTGGCATAAGTTTTGTTCACAATTTTGTTAAAAGTCATGTTAGTGAGCACTCCTTTGCCAAAAGGCAAATCCACCTGGCCATCCACCTGACAGGTGCGGCATATAGAGATGCTAATTATTGCACATTGTCACAATAAAATATGAGGTTTTATTGTGACAAAATACATTTATTAGGCACTGAACTATTTCACATAGGTGTTTGCACAATTAAAGGCTGCGATTTTTAGTTTTATAAGAAGCATATTGTTTCAGCTGCATTTTGATGAAAGAAGCGCAGAGAACCCTGTTCCTCATGGTACGCCCTACTCTGCCTCTGATTGGCTTAAACTAATATTCATAGCCTTACCCTTACTGATCACTCCTCATGCCTTAAGCTAACCAACCCAACCTAGAAAGGCAGTTTCTGTAGCCTTTAGTGCCTAATAAATGTCTTTTTTTTTTTTTTTTTAAATAAAACTGCACATTTTACAGTGGTCTTCTACTGTAACCAGTCCACTGCACACCTGTGTAATAATCCTGCTGTTTAATCAGCATCTCTATATGCTACACCTGTCAGGTGGATGGATTATCTTGGCAAAGGAGAAGTGCTTACTAACAGAATGCGGGCATAAAATAAGTCTATTTTTAACTGCTGTTAGGGTTTTTCTTCAACTAATGAAAATGGGAGCAAAAACAAAAGTATTATGTTTATAATTTTGTTGAGTATAGCTGCTGAGATATTTCACTGAGGACTTAAGTGGCACACAGACCAACATTGCCATCCACAGAGCCAAGCTGCTATCAAGGCAACATGCTGCATTTGATTTCCTCTTCTTTTTCATTTTTTATTTTACAAATGTTTGGTTCATTAAAATGAGAACAGTAGATAAAACAACACAGCTGACAATAATTGTAACATGTGTATCTCAATCTTGCTTCAGGAAACTCTGGAGCGTTTGGAAGAATGTTCTGGCAATGCTGTCAGCCAATCAGAAATGAGTATCCCTGCTACGTATGCTCCAGTCCTTCCTCCCTCCTCCAACAGAACTGAGCGGCCCATCTGGACGACCCCACGCAGATACACCCGCAGCCCCTCTCCACTGGCACAGCCTCTCCCACAGCCCCTACCAGGTCCTCCCTTACGCCCTGTCCGCTCACCTGCTCACTCCCCTGGTTCATCTCCACGAAGTTTCAGCCCGATAAGAAAAGTCCGGCCTCCAGTGGGCATCCCGACCAGCCACCTGCCTGTAGAGGCAGAGTGTCAGGAACCTTGTGATCAGACTCACTGTCCAGCACAGCAGTGACACCTGCTTGGATGTACGTTTCATTCTGTGACATGTAAAGTGTATAGTTTGTTGGTCTTCTGTTGTATCCTGCCACAAAGATAATGAATCTGATGCACTAGATAAGACTGAATAAGAGATGAGTTCACTTTCAGCTAACTCTTTATACTTCATTATTTATCATCTATTTCTCTATGGCTATGCACAGTAGCTCTGTAGTATTTTGATGATGAAAAATTCTTTTCTGTCCACCAGCATGTAGTATATCATGTATATGATGCTGAGACAGTGTAGAATCTCCAGCTCTGGTATATATTTTGCTTCTTGATGAATTATGAATTTTATTGGGAACTTTTGATAAGTACCTGTACATATGTAAGTTTTGAGTCAGGTCTTTCTTTTGAACAATTAAACCACAAAGTGTATTCTCATTCAACATTAGGTCATCACATAACCTAAGGTAATAAAAAAAAAAAAAAAACTGTTATAAATAGTTTGTAGTTTGTCTTATTTACTAATTTTCTCCACCACAACCTAGCTAAGATCATTCATTTTAGGCTATTACTGTTACTAGTAACTATTACAAGCATAATTTAATTGTCTTGTTGTTCGTATCACACACACCATACAACAAAATAATATGCATCCCTGAATTTTCAACCTGTCACCTGCAAGATATCCTGATTGGACACTGGACACATACTACTACTACTAGGATTTATTATAGTAAACTAAAATGAAACAAAACTCATACGAAAAACATTCTGGTTAACTGAAACAAACAAACAAACAAATAAATAAAATGGTTCTGAAAAATTATAAAACTAACTATAATAAAACAAAAATATACAGGAAATGCATTTAGTTTGTGTCATTTTGAACAAATACCATCCATGCATTAATAATAATAATGCTGTGGCCATTTCTTATCATTTAAAAAATCAAAAAAATCAAACATTAAAATGCATTAAAATTAATAAAATAAAATGAAAAATTAAAACATCAGTAAAAACAAGGCACAAAAGAAAAATACAAAAAATAAATTCTACAAAATAGAATACAAGATCTTATAAAAGCTAGAGATGCAAGTGGTAAAAATGACAGTTAAACAATGTGCTACATTAACTACCTAACTAAAATTAAAACTATTAAACTGCCTGGTTTAGTTGGCCTTTAGCTGATTTTTGAAGATGTGACTGGGCAGGGAGGTCCAGTCTTGGAGAAAAGTGGGTAAAAGCAGCTTTGTTTTGTTTTATTTTAATTTGATGTATTTTCTGCATATTGAAAAACATAAACAAAACAATAAAATGATAACAAAAAATATGCAAGGGAGACTAAAGGTCTACAAGGTTTATCATTAGTCTTATAGTTCCAAAATGGAGCAAATCAAAATTCCTATTCCAATTACTGATCCCGATTTTGAATCTTACGTCCCAACATCTCACACAGATAGGTAATATGAAAAGAAAAGTAGAAAAAATGAAACAAATAAACAAGTAATAGAAGGGAAAAATCATACAGACAACATAAGTAACAGAAGGGGGAAAATATATATATATATACACACATTTAGTTTGAGAGTCTTCAGAGTTTTAGGGCTAAATTATGTAGTTTGCACATCAATGGCATAATAAGAAAGGACAGTAATTGAGAAACATGGCAATGTAGGCTACATTAGAGAGACATAATCATAAATATGAGAACATTTCCTCCTGATACCAAGAAATATTGTTAAAAAAGTAATAGGCTAATTTATTGAATATCTCTCTCCAATCACATCACATTGAAACTCATGAGATATCACACAACTATCAAGCACTACATTTAAAAACAAGAAACCACACTAGTGCATTTGTGTTTGGTTTCATAAAAAATATTTTATGTATAGGCATATTTATTTTGCTGTACCATGCACAATAATAGTAAAATTAGGCCAACAGATTTAATAACATGCAGCCCTCTTGGACTTTTATTGCACACATATGAGACTAAGTCGATTCGTATCAGTGAGGTGTTGTGATGCTCCAGCCCCGGACCTGCTGGGCTGCAATAACTTCTGCAAACCACCAGATGTCACTGTGTTAGCTGAGTTTGAAGCCTCAAAGCTTTAAATCTTTTGTGACACAAATAGAAAAAAGCATCAGCGCTTCCTGAGGCTCCATCTGCCCATCACTACAAAAAAATACACTTAACAGCTTTAATTAAATTCCTTCAAATTTATAGGTTAATATAGTGGTAACTTCCATGTTAAATTTCTATAAAGTCTACTTACATTATATAAGTCTGGACAGACATGGATGTAAACTGCAACTTGACTGGTTGATGGAGAAATACAACTGTGGGGCAGCTCTGTTTTATACAACAAGCTGGCTGCTCACTCTCCTTTGCTACGCGCCACAAGTGATCAACAACTGCTTCAACATGTTTAGCCACCTAAACTAAAAGACAAACCAACCTTGGAGCCTGGGTCAGGAGACCCGTGACCATTGCAGCGAGGTCAGGTGCCCACTATATGATTCCTGTAAATTTAAATTTCCAGTTTTTATTTGATCTTTTTTTTTTTTTAACAAAAAATTCATTTTGTCTGAAATTATGTTTGAAAATACACAGAATTATTTTTATGAATGCATACAAACCCTTAAAGTTACAATTTATTTGTCTTTGAAAGAATGCAAATTGTATTGTGTATTTTGCCAAAAGAGAATAAAAATGATTTTCCTTCATGCAAATCACACCACCATTTATTTATAATGTATTCTGCAATATATTGTATGACAAATAACTTTTCTGTCTAACTCATTGCAACCCCACAATCACCCACCCCTGCCCCCAAGATAAGCAGCCCCCACTGAGGTAGGCAGGCCCCACCAATAGGAAGCCCCCACGGTGGCTGGCAGCCCCCACCCAAGGAGGCACCCCTGAGCTAGGAGGCATCACTTGGCAAGGTGTTCGCTATTGTGTTGACTGTAGATTTTTTTTTTTCCCAATAAAAATTTAGAAAAAAAAAAAAACAGGGTCTGCTGTAACAACAACCGTGTCGCCAGACACCGACTGGTCTACGAGGTGCTGAATTTTCGCACTGCCACCTACTGTCATAAAACTGCTACAACAAGTTAGAGACTGACTTAAAATCAGGTTACTCTTTTACAAAATAAGCACAGAATTTTCAAAATAAAGTGCAGATATAACCTCCAGATATATGCAATAACAAAATTATTTACATTCACACAAATGTGATCACACTGGGCATCACACAAAGATCAGTGATTTGATGTTCAAAAGTTCTGACTGAACCAAATCAAACTGACATTACCACATGGTAAGAAAAACAAACAGCAGCTCTGACTCTTCAAATGTTCATTTTTTCTTGCGAAGTTCATCATAAAACTTCAGAAACATACTTAAGCTTTAATAGAACATTTTCCAAAAAAATCTAATGAAAATCAAATATATGCTGATACCATATAGACATGCATTAATCGTCCAGTTTTGTGAGAAATTAACTATTAGTTCAGACTAAATATTTACATGATCAAATTAACTATTTGATCAGATTTCCACATTTCTTTTCTTGTTTTAAAGGTATATATTTTCTGGCACTCCTATGACTCCGTATACGAACACAGTGAGCCACAGATCAGGAGACAGAGTGAGAGAGGAGCTTCAGCTGTATACATATTTTTTTTTTAATGAGCGTCTTGATCTGGAGATCCGGACAGAAAGTGTGAGAAAAGCTCACTCACACTTTGAAAAGATCAAACTCACAAAAAGTTTCAAAGTGAGGGAATCACTGTAACCATAGAAACTCACTACAACTGACCTCCCTCTGCTGCAGCGAGTCTGTCGTCCTGCTCATATCCAGAAAGGAACCCTTGATTTGCTAAACTCTCCATAGATTAGTGACAAGGTTTGAGATTTTTCAAAATATTATATAGTAATATTATTTTCCACTTTTTTGGGTAAATCTTTTGACCAACTTCATTACTGAGCCATAATTATCAAACGTGCATTTGTTTTCAGTATTTAAACCCTTGCCAGGTTTGAGACATTACCACTGATTTTTTTTTAAAATAAAAGACACAATATAATAAATGGGAAGTGGAGGATGTGGGGGTTCAGAGTCTGGGATATGTCAGAGATTAGCGATAACATTAATTCATCATTCATTTGAGGAAATTCTTTCAATGTGTTCTTGAGAGATCGTGCACATAAGAAAGGGATGACCTGAAAACATAATGCCTGTGGCCACGACTGTCACCGGCATGGAGCCATAAAAAAATGTTTTTAAGGGTTTTTCAAGAATTCTGAAGGGGTCCTTCAGCATATAGTCATGAATGTGCACAAAAAAGGCCAGTCAGTCCAGTAGTATCTCAGAGTAGCTATTTGTAATTTCCCACATCTTAGATTTGAAGTGTCCAATCAGGATATCTTGCAGGTGACAGGTTGAAAATTCAGGGGTGCATGATGGGTGATTTTAGATAATAAGTTAATATATTAATGCTAATTGGTCTTTTCTTCTGTTGTACTTCAGTGTCATTCAGTACACACACATATTGTTGCTGGACCCGGGAAGGTCATTAGAAAAATACATGTTAGTTTGGTGCTTACCTCTGTCCTAAACATATAAGGAGTAAACATTTATAATCATCACATTAAAAGTTACATACGTTGTTTTTGATGCATATTTTTTTCCCCAAATATATTAGTGTGTGTGTGAATGGGTGAATAAAGGGCATTAATTTAAATCACTTTGTAAAAAGGCAATTTGTGAAGTTCGGTCCATTTCCTTCATTAGTTTACGGGGCAGATCTGCCACATCCAATATGGCGGACACGCCGACGTATCGCAGCAATGGGCCAACACGCTCAATGCGGCGTCTAAATATGTATGTCTATGCATCAAGTACCTTTTCAGTAGTGAAGCTACTTTAATGATCAAATAACGCGGTAGCGTCCACGGAATTTACATTTCCCCACGCATTTCAAAACCTTAAATGCATCTCTTCCATGTGACGTCACGTACCTGTCCTCCTGCTGATACCTGTAGACTGGGTATAAAAAAAATGCCCGCGAATTGTCTGATGCAGCGGGGCGGGATGGAGCGCGCGCAGCAGGAGATAATGGCAGAGGAGGGGGCAGAGACGTGTCGTGAATCTCCATGACCAAACTTTAACAAGTTCATGTTACTTATCGAATTCTCACAGAACAGTTACACGTTCCGGTGTTTACTGTGGAACCCTAAAAGGAAGTTCCTGTCAACATCCAAGACGTCCAACAAATTTAAGGACACACATTCAGGTATTTCCCGAAGTTAACACAACCATCGCTAGCTAAGCTAATCATCACAACTCAGTCAGCAAACACCAACAGCTAACATTAGCTAGCTAGCAACATGTCCTCTGACAGCAAAACAATAAAACTGTGTGTGTGTGTGTGTGTGTGTGTGTGTGTGTGTGTGTGTGTGTGTGTGTGTGTGTGTGTGTGTGTGTGTGTGTGTGTGTGAAGGGAATTTAGGCAGGAAGAGGTAAGAAAAATGAGAAGACAGGAGAAGCTGACAAACTTTAGGTTATGTTACTCAGAAATATTACTTGTGGAGTTTTGTTTTTTGTTTTTTTACAAACTTCTCTACAAAACCAAATTGTTGTGGTCAGTTAAAATAAATAATTTGATATTTGTTTAGAAGGCTCTTAGTACAGAAGGGGGCTAATAAATATACCACTAAACACAGACAGACAGATACATAGATGCTTTGTTTTTACTTTAAAAAATAACTTTGATGTAGTTAAGCTACTTGTGTCATTTTATTGTAGCTTAGCTTGCTACATTTCTCTGGTGGGTAACTTCAGTGTAGTGAAGCCTCATTTAATGTAGAATAACTTGTAGCTGAGCTCACTACATTTTCCAAGTAGCTTGCCAAACACTGGTTACTACACATTTTTGAAAATGAGCTATTTTGATAAAAAAAAAAAAAATGGATTGGCTCATAAAATCCACACAGGTTGACGAATCAAAATTCTTTTGACAACTTTAGATCAGCAAAGTCTCTAGATGATGCAGACTCATTTTCGGGACGATTGGCCCAACAGTCTGGGAGGAGTTTGCAAAAAAGGAAAAAAATAGGCAATAGACTTTTTAGTGTAGGCTAAGCCATTTTCAAAATATTTGCAAAAAAATAATGATAAAGATTAAACTTGTTTGTTATAGCGCCACCTTGAGTTAAAGTATTCAGTCACTTTTGTTGCCTGAGTAGTGGGGAGAATTTGCAGCCCACCTGCCAATTTTGGTGAATTTTCGTCCTGCAGCTTTTGGTGTACAAACACTTTTAGCAGAGAAAAATCAGAAGTAGCGGAAGAATAATCAGAACAAAAACAATAGGGGTCTGCAGCAAGCGACACTACTTGGCACCCTAACTAATACCAGAACCAAGGAAACAGAACCAAAAGGAAACAAAACCCACTCTGAAAATTGACTGAAACAAAACTAATTGAAAACAAAAAACTAAAAACTAAATCAAATTAAAAACGAATGAAAAATACAAAACTATAATAACTGTTGTAGAAACACATAATCTTCATTTGTCTTTCAGAGGGAGCTGGATGTGATCTGCCACTCATGAGTGTGAGTGTAATGCCTTTTTAGTCCATTAGGTGTCACCCACACATCTCTTGAAATAACCTATTTAATGCACACTTCAGTGTACACCTCCAAAGAGAGAGATTAATTTGTAAATATATTAAGCCTTTGTCACTTTTCATTAGTTTGTTTAATTCATAAAATGTAGCACTTGACTAAATGACATTTTGAAGTGGTGTGCATTGTTTTTTTTTTTTTTATAGTTTGGATGTGCCATCACTGTTATGCCCTTTTGCTTTGCCTAAAGATGACACTCATGACTGATGACAAAGTGCCTCTTGACATTGGAAGGTCAGTGATGATCAAGCTCAAAGAATACTAAACATAGAAATATCGAGCTAATTAACTTCAAGAGGAGGATTTAAGTCAATGATGTGTGGTCAAACAGTTCATATTTATAGTCAGTCATAATTTAACCCAGGCCACGCAATCATGAAGCCTCCAGTTTTTCTATAAATATGCTCTTCTTGATTTTGGACAACTGTTCCTGAAAATGAACATTTGATTTGATTTTGATCATTGTGATTTTACAGTAGGCAATTGTTTCCATGTATAAGAGCAATAATTACTTGAAGGGTTGCGTCACATTTGAAGTGCAGTTTTCTTAGACACTTATTCATAGTCAGTGTATTAACAGTAGATGGCTGTCAGCATGCTCCCAGTTTGGGGTTCCCATGAAGTCCAAATTAATGTTTGAATGGTTTTATTACATATGTATTGAAATATACGTCACTTATGAGCCAGTATCTGACCCAGCAATGGCAAAAAAGTCATTCTGTAGAAATTCTCTGGTATTTTTAAGGGTATTTCAGAATTTTTCTTTCTGAGGAAAAACATGAAAAACAGTTCTCTTTCTGTACTTGGGGACATACACTAAATTTGCATCCAGTGAAATGTTTTCTCACCACCATGAAAGTAGATTCATTCTCCAGAACAGACTGCAGTGTTTCTGGGGAAAGGGTCTCACTGTACTAAAAAAAAAAAAAAAACTTCATAACCATATTCACTGATTTTGGTGAACTGGTTTGTATTTTAAGGAGAAAATATTTTATCTTTTCCCTTCTGATATCCAGATGCTCAGCTTCAGCTCTCAGTGTACAGAGTCTTCCTCATGGCAGATGGCTTTGGCATAGTTGTTGCTAAAGTAGCTAACCGTAACTATTAGCTCCCGTTAGCAAGGAACAGAACCTGACTCAGCAGCCTCCAAGTGAACAGGACTCATCACCAGGATGAACACAGCCTCCAAGACAGACAGGGAAGACAGTACCAAGGTCGTTTTCATGGTTTCCTAATGGAAAGATAGCTTTTCTTGTTGCTAAAGAAAACTAGCTACCTGCTAACTGCTGTTAGCTTGGTTAGCCATGACTCAGTCCCCTGGTGCTGCGAGCCAAACCCAGCATGAAAACCACCCTGGTGCTGTAGCCTATTCCTTGTCATTAAACTGGCCTCCACTGCCCTCTGAGGCTGTTTTGGTCTTGGTCCATCCATCTTCACAGGGAGCTCTCAGTCTGGAAAGAATCAGGTAATTTAGTCTCACATAACCAGACCTCTCTCCACAGCGCTCAGGGAAAAAAAGACCCAACTTGTTTGCATTTCTTTAAACCAATCATAAACATCTTGGGTGGCGTGAAAATCAGGATGCAACGACATGCTACTGCAAAATTGTGGTGAGGGGGGGCCTTGATTTGGTGGAACATTTACACATGCAGGTGACCTCTGGTATTAAAATGAGGTAACAGCTGTTAGCTCGTTTATGTTTGTACCATAGTGTCCCAGGTGCTAATTTGCCATTTTCAGCATGTAGGTTGCTTGTTTTATTGTGTGAATTTGGTTAATCTGAACTAAATAACCAATACTGTAGGTAACATACAGACTATGGATGCAACCCCACTTCAATATAACTCAAACTATCCCTTTAAAGCTAGTAAAGGGCCTTCATATTGTGTCAATTTTGGAGGTGGCTGGTGACAAAAGTGCTATAACCACAAAATATAATGTCAAAACTACAGTCATCGAAAGAAAAACTCATCCTGCCTCCTAACATACTCACTGTAACTTTGCCTGAGAAATGTTGACACAGACTATTCCAGTCTACAATTTCATTTGATTTCAAGGAGAACCCAGTGGCAGGCATTAAAAATAACTATAGCGAGTTTTCTCTCTGATGGTTTCATTTTTTTTATTTGGGTCATATAACTGGCATCGGTATTAAACTGAGGCTGTTTCATAACCACGTAAAAACTCCTTTTAGTACATTTAATGAGGTTTATTTTATCGTCAGTATGCTGCACGTTGGGGTTTCTTCCACTCCACTGCAAACACTAGCAGGATGCATAGAATAAAAAGACCAAAAAAAGATTAAAGAACTACATTCAGCTGTGAGGGACAAGCCTGTGAAAGAGTGTACTAATGCACACCAGCGCACACACAAAGTGTCCTGGTCCATCACTATTATCAGGATAATGCGTTCCCTTCAGGTCCAGCTGGACATCTTTTGTCATGAAAATCTGCATGATTTTATTTATTGCTTTTATCCTGAAATGTATCTTGTGTTACTGAAGGTGTGATGAGTCTTGTGGTTACATAATCAAATCAGATCCGCCTGTTTTGATCTGGGCTTTGCGGTCTTTGTTCTGTTTGAAACACAATTTATTCCCCGGCACACGGGCTCATGAATACACATACAGCGTCACAGCCGCACACAAACATAATCATGCATAATCACCAGTGGCTTACAGTAAGTGGAAAATTAAATGTCCTCAGATAATGAAAGTGGGCCATTCTTATTGAGCTTGAAAATTGCTTTTAATCTATTTTGATCTCACTTTTCTTTTTATTAGTCACACAGTCTGTCCCCTCATGTTCCACCTCTCCTGACTTGGAAGCCGAGGCAGTAATTAGACTCTGGGGAGCAGGATCACTTCTTCACACTAAATGTGTCTGTGTGTGCAGAGTAGGTGTCCTGTGAGCTCAATGGAGATGATGTATGATGCTCTCGATCTCTAATTAATTACCTCCTCCTGCTGCCTGGTCGAGCCTTCTCACTAATGTCCTTGTCACACCAGCCTGTTGGTGTGAAATTCCCAGTGGAGGAGGGTGACTTTATTGTTAAAAAGCTCTTATCCAGCCTTTTGTGTCCAGGTCAGGTCGTGCAGTAGCTCGTAACAGGTAATTCCCGAGAAGAGCCCTGCCTTTTGTCTTTATATGGGTTGATGGACAAATGAAATAGAGAGTAGAGTACCAGCTCCTGGTTTTCCTACCACACATAATATTTACTTGATGTGATATGTTATGCACTTAATTCACTTAATATTATCATCCTGTTCTCCCCTTTTACAATTCTACAACTAATTCTACTTCTGTCTACTCTGAACACACAAAACATATTACATACCTGTCATCTGTCATGTAGTGGTGAAAAGAAGTGAAGTAAATTTACTGCAGTACTGCCTTTTATTTAAGTGTTTCCATTTTATGCTACTTTATACACTAAATTTCAGGGACAAATATTGTACTGTTGACTCCACTACATGTATTTTAACAGTTATTGTTGCTTTTTGTTAATTCTCACATTAAAACTTTACATTAAAACATAATAAACATACAAAATGCAATGTATTAGTTGTTACCCTGTTCACTGGAATTTACATTTATTTATTTATTTCTGCATTTATATTAGATTTTTATTATTATTATTATTTGTTCCTCTCTTTCCCCCTGATGGTCTAAAACACATGGTGTTGGTGTCTATAATTAGCACGTGCTACCACCCTGATGGACAGCATTATATATTAATTTTTGTTATTTTGTAATATTTTGTAATCATTAATTATCTTTTTTAATCAAAATTATTGCTAGAGACAATTCAGCAGTCTCTGGATGTTGGTAGGGACATGTTGCTACCATCCCTACCCAACTCTACATTCTTGGTATTGGCACTTTTAGTAAAAAGATCTAAAAACTGTTGTGGAAGAGGCATCTTTCCTTTGTGTGAAGTTTTCCTCATCCAAACCAAGGATCTAAAGATAGGCAACAATATATATTATGTTGTACAGATTATAAAGCTTTGCAAGACAAATTTGAGATTTTGGTCTATGAAATTAAAGACATTAAGACAGGTCAGGCCTTTATAGCAAGGGTTTTGCAGTGGATTTAGCATGTGTTTATTTCTTTTCTCCTCCACTTTCAATTGTAAGTTGTTGCTAAAAAACACAGCACTTCCAAATGTTCTCAAGTGCTCTGCTGAACTCAGCTGACCAAACCATCTGCCAGACCTGTTCTTAACAATGAAGTGGATAAGTGGACTGTGGACACACACAAAGAAATACATAGAAAATGGCCACAAATACACTGAATGCACGTAACACACATCCACACATATGTACATATAAATGCAGCACTTGTGTGGCTCAGTTACTCACAGAAAGAACAAAGTCACATATGAAATTAGGGTCCACCCTGGTCAGAAGTGGCATCCCCCTGATAAGATATAATTTTCCATGTGTCACTGAGTGCTCTTATGTTTTGCTCATGCCTTTTGGGCCAATAATAACTGCTGTTTTCAACAGAATACAGGCTTAATATAATTCTGTAGGACCATTTCAATCAGATATCTGTGATAAACTGTTTATGTTCAGTTTCTCATAAAGTAATAATGCCTGTGTGTTCTTTTCTATCAGATACAGTGAGTCAGACTATGTAGATAAGCAGTTTGTGACGAGTGCAGGTAAAAGCCCTTCACCGCTTAAGACATTAGGGGTTGTCTTCTTTTTTTCTCCATGGTAACAGTCCCCTGGCAACCTGTAAGAGTGCTGGTTATATTCATAGTACTCCATAGCCCCCCGGCTCCCTCACGCATACTCTTCCTCACCTTCTCCATCCCTCACATCCTCTCTCTCCTCCCTGTGCGTCTGTGTGTTTGTGTCTGAGCGTGTCTGCATGTGAGTCAGCTGCATCCTCAGCACCTGGGACATTACCTCCAGTCTCCACAGGGGAAGCTGCACCGCCGACACTGTGAGTTTTAACACATCTGCTGTTACTTTTTGTGAATTCATTTGACTTTTTAAAACTGTTATGTATACTTATATTTTCTGCTTTATTGCAAGTGGATGTTTTACGCTTTGTTTGCACTGTGGAAACTGGCTGTGTATTATGGTAAATAATACATGTAAATGGCCATTTTATTCATCACATGTTATGCATGCGTCTACATTTTCATGATAATGTTTTAGCATTTTTATTTCTCTATGTTTTTATGTTTTTCTTACTTTTTTAAGTATATATTGGCAACAGCAAAAACAGTATCTTCTTATGTCATGATTTATTGTTTTCATCAGGCATTATCTGCAGAAATGTACTGAAAACATGCATGTTCTCCTGATTTGTTTCTTTTGCGCTTCCTTGTTCAAAGACCCTGGTTGTCGATTCTTCAGGTTTGTTGATCAGGACTCTAAGCCAGAATCTTTGCGGGTGTGTAAGAGAGGAGAGGGAGGTCAACATGGGCTCCAGCTCCTCCTCCTATGCTCCCAAAACTATTTACCTGGATGTGGATGGGAAAGTGCAAAAGGTGAGTCCAATTACAGAGGAAATATTATATTTCTTTGATCTTTGTTGTTGTTTACAACATAGATGTAGATATTTAGATGAGATTATAGCCTCAGACTTTATTTTCGGCCTGCGAGTGTAAATGTATTCATTATGTATAAATCCAAAAATTCATATATTTAAATACATAACCTCAGATAAAACTTTGTCAGATACTTAAATAACATGGTGAAAAACATCACAGTAAAGTAACTTAACATAACTTAGACATTTCTGCAGTCGAGAAGAGGTGAAGGCTGAAGCTATAGACACATATATTAGCATTAGCATTAGGGTCTGTTAACAACAAATTCAAAGTATGTAGAAATCTTGGATATTCTACATACTCACAACTTTATGATGCATGTGTCTCCCCTATAATAAATTATGCTTCAGGGATATGGGGCTTTAAAGATTATAAAGTAGCAGACTCCATACAAAACAGAGCTGCACATTTTTTTTAGGTGTTCATAAGTTTGCTCCTATTTTGGCTGTTCAGGGTGATTTGGGTTGGATTCCTGGTTCAATAAGGCGGAAATGTGAGATGATTAGACTGTGGAAAGTTACTTGCTAAATTTGAGGCAAAATGGTTAAATGATTTTGTTAAAACCAAAATTACAAACATATATTCAAATCAAGCACAATTATGGTCCTGAATTTTATGTTACAGCAAATTTTACAAGGAGTCAGAGGTCTTTAGTTGCACATTTAAAAAGTTGGTGGATTTAAAAACATCCAGGAGGATGACGGGTTATGTGAGCTGTGTGATTTAGGAGAAGTTGAGAGTGAATTACATTTTCTTTTGTATTGTCCTTTTTATGAGGAGTTAAGAAAACCTATATTTAATGAAATGTCTGTTCAAAAGAAATGTTCTGGTGCTCTGATGATGTCAGAATGGAATGGTTGTTTAATTTTAATATTTATAAGTTGGCCAGTTTTATTCCTAAAGCTTGGAAAAAGTGTCAGGAAAGGTTATTTAATTAACATTAATTGTGAGCTATGTTGTGTTCTTGTTTTGTTTTGTTTTGCTTTTCTGGTTTCTGGTCTGTTTTATCTAAATAATGGTGTCTTGTAAGCCTGTTTGGGCTGGGCACTTGCTTGTGCATGAAACAAAATAACAATTTATTCATTCATTCATACATATATATTCGTTTACATATATTCAACAAAATACAAAACATAAAAACAAACCCAAAAAAATAAATATAAAGACAATACAGTACAACCAAAAGGTTGAAAAATTAAGAAATTAAACATTTGTTTTATTTTTTGCAGATGAAAAGTGTCATATAATGTTGATACGATTGGGAAAAAAATTGATTCAATGGCTAAAAAAAATGGTATCTGTAGACCATAAACATGGTTGCAAAATTATATCTACAGTATGAACATATTGAAAATGGTGTATTATATGTCACCACGTGTCAACTATAGACAAAATCAATTAAATTCTTTAGGCAATACAGTCTAAAATATCTTTGAAACCATTACAGTTGGGACTCATCCAACAAATCTAAGTTTCAATTGATGAATTAATTTGTTTATTCAATCTAAAGACATTTAATTATTTAATGGCGAGTTTAATTATAAAAAACAACCTTAATAAACTTTAACTATGACAATTAAACAATTTAATTCACCTTCTCGACTCATACAGCCAGTATTCCCAGCTGACTAACCTCACCTGAGGAGGAGCTAAAATTAAATTGGTGCAGAGCATCTTACAGGTGTTACTGACAGAACCAAACACCTGTTGTTAACAGCTTCCACACCAGTGTTAATTTCTGCTGCCTAATAGCTCTGGGACATATGGATTCAGAGTTTTTCCTTACTCTTAAGTTTTCTGAAGCCACAGTTAAGCTATGAAGACAGAATGTTGAGTGCAAAAAAAAAACCTTTTTAATCATAACAACAGCAGAGCAACAGCTTGGTGATCATTTTAAGAGTCGTGACAAATGTTTTAAGGCTCGAGTTTCATGTTTCAGCGTTCCAAACATACTGAGATGCAGATAAACGCAGCACTTGCTGATCTGGTGATGTAGAGTGCTTCAAGTAGAGAGCTGGCGATGACACATGTCTATTCAAGAGCCCCGAGCCCACGGCCTGAGGCTGAATGTTTGTCTGCTACACCTGCTCCCTTCAAGATACAAGATTTTTGCACCGAGTATCTGCACACCAGCACTTTGCCGTCAACCCTCCATAGACAGATTCTGTACATGTACTGTACTCAGTCTTGTGCACTGCACTGATTGCATGACAGGCGTGGATAATGCTGCTTTCTTCAAGAGCTCCATCAGCTCTCACACTCCAGCTGTCCTTTTCTTTCCCTCTCTGGTCTCTCTGCTGACTTGACCTTATTCAACCATAAAATGAACCGACCCATACGTTACATTCCCATGTGACTGGGTTGTCTAAAAACACATGAAATCTGATAACCTTCCTCCCCTGTCAGAACACTGAGGCCTTATATCAAAACCACAGCAGCTGTTTGTTTGCAGGTGTGCCTTTGGAAACCATGTGCACACAGACTGGACTGTGTAGGATTTGTGAGCCACAGAGGAGGTTTTCTCCTAAATATGTTATATGATGATAATTATATGTGACCTTCTTACTCATTTCCATCATATGTGCATGAATTAATTCAAAATAAGCTTGTATTTGAATTAAGAAACCAATGAAAGAGCTGTGTTTTTCTCACAGGTGGTTTTCAGTCGGCACTGCAGCCCATGTGACATCAAGGAGCTTCTGTGTTCCTCATCTAACATCCCCAGGTTTGTTGTTTTGTGTCCTTGCTTGTATATCTGGATGCTCATCAATTTATTTACATGGAGACTACATCACTCGCTATCTTTGTCACTGAGCATAATTTAAAATTGCATGTCAAAAAATTAAGAATTATCACATAACGCTGCACAAAAATATCCTACAAGACGGAAGCTTATCGTGCAGGAAAGCAGACATTGACATGCACTTAAACACTTAAATGTAATAATCAGACAGACATACTCCCTTAGCCATGCACATAAAAACAGACCTCAATAAATGAGAAAAGGAACATGTAGTTGTCTTGTGCCTTAGTTTTTTGTTTTTTTTTTGCTTTCATTATTTTTTAGTTTTATTTCATTTATTGGCTTATTTAACAGGGACAGTACACATTTGCCAATAAGCTATTTTTTTCATCTGTAGTCCCTGGACACGTTAAAAGTTGCCATAAAAAACAGAATATAAGACTGAAATTAAAGAACTATCATTATTTATAAACATGTACAACAATGATAGAGAAAAAAGAGAATATTAATAGAAACTTCATTCTACATTTTCAGCTACTATTTAAAACATTCAACACAGAGACTCATAATATAACACATGCAACAAGAGAAGCATATTAATTTAAAAAAAACATGGACTAAAGACAGCAGTTTTTTACACACTGTTCTTTCAGCTCCTTTCCTTCTTCCTATTTGTTTTTAACTTGTTATGTAGACTTTATACAGGATATAAAGCACCCAGGGCATAATCAAAATATGCAGTTTTATGTCTAGCAAAAACAACACACCCTTTATAGTTTGAGAAAACAAAAGTACAATTTAAAAAAAATGTAATAAAACTCAGTGTATTCTTTTTCCTACCTTTTTTCCCTCTCATCCTCTCACTGCAGGAACACTGCCATCATGATGGTGGACCCAGAAGGTGCCTTGGTCTCCATAGATCCCACCATGCCCACAAACTCTCCAAAGTAACATACCAACATTGATATAGTATACTTGTATAGAGTTACATTTTACATATGTCATCCATTTAAACCCCCCCCCCCCTAGAAACAGTATCTGACAAAATCTCACAGGGTTCATTTCAAGGTCTACTGTGTATGGTTTAGGGGGATCTATTAGCAGAATATGGCAGAAATTGTATATAATATCAATAAGTATGTTTTCATTAGTATCTAATCACTTGAAAATAGGAATTGGGTTTTTGTTACCTTAGAAAGAACTGGTTACATCCACATGAGGGCGCAGATCCTTTACCATGTAGGCCGCCACATTGCAGCGCCATGTTTCTAACAGTGTCTCTAAAAGGCCTTGTGCATTTTGTGCAAGTTTCACGGCCACTGTAGGTTCTTCGACACACGTAAGTAGAGGTGTCTGCAATCTGCCAGCTCAGATGCCTCTAAATCCTACACAATCCTCATTTAATAGCTGCTTTGGAGCTTTCACCATATTAACCTTTGTGGTGAGATTGTTCTGTCAACTGTAATTCTTTGCAAAATACCTGTAAATATAAAGAAATGGTTAGGCTAATGTCAAAAGTTGAGAGGAATTACAACTGCTCCTTTGATTTCCTTGCAGCTCTTTGTACAAAGTTGTCCCTCTGTCTACTGGACAACTTGGAGGTAAAGTCTCAGCAACTGCTTTATTCTCCGTTACACTAACTAGCTGATTAATACATACTGTACATTCATCCATTCGCAGCACATGTGCCGTGAAAATACCAAATTTGACAGCGTGACTGCTGTATATAATGATTCATCAAGAGTGTGTTTATGTCTGCAGAGAAGGAGGACATGTTTCAGAACGTGCTGTCACAGGTGGCGGAGCAGTTCAGCAGGTAACGCCTCACTTGTTTATGTTATGTTATGGCTGAAGCCTTCCTGTCCCTCTCCACCCTCACACATACCTCACACACATACCTGACACCAGTGACTTTCAGTGATAACACACGCTGCAACCCATTGCGGCAAGTTCAAGACAACAACAACAAGTTCTTTCACCTCTGTCAGCTATCTTGTGGGCCTCATTCCAGTTTGATTTTGTCGTTATGACCAATTAAGCATGTGAAATACGTTGATGTTCTATTCTTATCATTGTCCTCTTCTCGCAGAGCCTTTCGCATTAATGAGTTGAAGACTGAGGTCACCAACAGGCTAGCTATGCTGGAGAAGAGAGTGGAATGTAAGTGGTACATTTTACTGTATTGTTTAGATGAAAGGATCCCCTAAAAACTTGAAATACAGCAAGTAGAAACATTCCCCAAGTGAAGCGAAACTGTGATATATCTTGTCATTTTGTTTCAGTGGAGGGCTTGAAGGTGGTGGAGATTGAGAAGTGTAAAAATGATCTGAAGAAGCTACGAGATGAGATGACTTCAAGAGGTGGTGGCAGGTGAAATGAAGAATAATGTTAGATGTTAGACATCTTACCGCACTGAAGTGCTGAGTTGCATAAACCACCTTAAGTTTCCAACGTAAGTTTGTTCTTAAGTAAAATATTTCCCTAAGCTCAGGGCTTCATTTATGAGCATTGCATAAAGCCTCTGAAGATGTCTGAAACTGAGACTTTCATAGCAGTTTCTGTCATAATAGAGCACATGTGCACTTCAGTTACCATGGTTACACCTCACTCACATTATTCTTTAATGATATTTGACAGCATGTTTGTCAGTTGTTAGCTAGCTTAACTAACACACTTAATTGGCATGTGCATGCAACTGGAAAATGAAAATGTTTTTACATATGGTTTTAGAATATGTGAAGCGAAACATTTAATCCAAAATAAATTTAACCCAGCCATAACAAAAACACACAAACAGAAGATGTGGCAGATGTGAAATTAACTGAAGAGACAGCAAAACACTGACAGGAGTCGACAAAAATGATATAGTTAACATAAATATATGAGACAGAGTTATGTCATCGTTTGGCCGACTAGTCACAAGTTACTCGTGCTATTACTAACTATTCTGTTCTAACACGTTGTGCATCCTGAAAAATCCATATTGGTATCTCCTACTCTTCAATCACTAAAAATGCTGTTATTGTCTGATGTTCCACAAATAAAGATCACACGTGCGAATGCACATCTTAACCTCACATGGAATTCAACTTCGGTGAAGTTTGACCAGCAAAATTGCAGCCTGAACCAGTACCAAGACGTGTGTGTGCTGTTCACCTCGGCAGGGGATGGCCGCTCCCCCCGCATTCGCATATGTATGACCAAAACCTTTTGGGATTGTTATGCGTCCCCTAAAATTTCTGAGGAAAGTGGTTACTAAGGACTTTCTAGCAAGGGAATAAGTAGCTAAGTGAAAACATTTTTCCAAAGTCATCCTCAGATGAAAATCAAACCAAATCAAGTAAAATCACTGTCAAATGAGCTTTTCTGGACTTCTTTCCTTTTAAATCCAGAGTCAACTGTCCATGTAAATATAACTTTGATGATGGGAAGAAGGTCACTCCTAGACGAGACGTCCCCAATTACCCCAAGGTATGTCCACTTGGACAAATGTCTTTATTACTATTAAACAAAGTTAACATCATGAATCACCAAAGCATCTTTTCATGTTCTGATGGTTTTATTTATTTGGTATATACACAGTACACACTGTCTCAGGAGACTGTTGAGGCGCTCAAGAAGCCAACATTCGATGTCTGGCACTGGGAACATAACGAGGTTTGTTGATATTGCCTCACCATAATTCAATTTACATTCCCCGTTATTCAGGTGACTGATATTTGACTTGTTTTTCTCTGCCTTTGTGGCTGCAGATGCTGAGTTGTTTGGAGTATATGTACCATGACCTGGGACTGGTGAAGGAATTCAACATGAACCCAATCACACTCAAACGCTGGCTGGTAAAGTTAGAGTGTAAAGATGAACTGAGCACATGGAAATACTGCATGCTGCAGATCTGAAACAAGCTTTTAGCTAAAAAACAGCAGTATTGCTAAGAGCCATGCTCTGACAAGGACTACAAAATGATCATTAAAGGGAACCAGACAAAGAATACGGTTGATTTAACATTCTTTAGTCAGTTGCTGAATGAATACCTCTCTGTTTTCTAGTTGGCGATTCAGGAGAACTACCGTAACAACCCTTTCCACAACTTTCGCCACTGCTTCTGCGTTAGTCAGATGATGTACGGCATGATTCACCTCTGCAACCTACAGGTATGGTGCATGTTTGTGGGCGTGTGAGTGTTCATACATGTCAAGGATGTCATTCAACTGAATTATCCTCCATTTAACACTGGAAGTGCCAGAAATTCCACTGAACTACTAGAACTGCTATAAGCAACCATGTGAATTTCAAACTCTATCAGCTCTATCTAGCTAAAGTCAAATAACACAAAAATATGAAGTTAAATTATGTGTTTATCAATATGCAAGCCATTGCAAATAGTTAATCATAACAATTGAACATATTCACACCAGTATTTTTCTATAGGATGATAACCATCAGAGAGCCCATTCACATTTTAGATCAATCTAGAATTACTCAGAATGAGTATCAAACTATTTATTTCATAAGATTACAAAACATTTTATTTTAACATATGTAACAATTTTCCTTTTAGAACCATCACAGAAAATCATAGCCCATGGGAAAAGGTGGGAAATCTGACACATAAAAGCATAAGTGTACAACACACTGCAATATGTATAATAATATAAAATAAAAATATACAAACTGTACTTCCAGCAGGTTTTGTTTTACATGCTTCCATTTTGGTGTATGCAGCCACGATGGTTGCAGTAAGTAAATGTACTTTATGTCAAAATTTGAAAGGTCTAACACAAAAAGTCAGCGAGTTATAGGTGCTGCTGTTCCTCACATTCTTTAATTAATTTACTTTACTGATTTGGACAATTTAGTCTAATTATTTATATTTTAATATAAACAAGTTAATAGAACTTGAAGTGTCTTGCAAAGTTTCTTTGACAGACATGATTGCTAAGCAAACAAGAAAACAAAAAAAGTAACACGTATGGCAGAAACAGGTAAAAATTATAACATTTTCTTTGCCTTTTGTGTAATTTATATAGATAGATTTTTAATTCAGCAAAGTGATTGTGCATATAACTTTGAAATCAGTCAAAATGACAGTCATGGCTGTTAGAGCATGCATTATTACAAAAATAATTTCTGTCACAAATAGAAAAAAAAAAAGACTGATTAGCTCATGTTCTGAACAATTAAACACTATTTTTTACGAGTCACATTTGTGTTTGAAGCACCAACCGACGAATGTCCAGACTGGACATTTCTCAGTTTGTAATAAGGCCTTTAATTTCCACTGTTGTCCAGGAGAAGCTGACTCTAACGGATATGGGAATTCTAATGACAGCTGCAGTGTGTCATGACCTGGACCACCCTGGCTACAACAACACGTAAGACTCACTATTCTGTGTGTAGGGGTGTTGACAGATAGACCAATGCAGATTGCCCATTGACCCCAGTATGTTTTGACATCCTCGACACAACACGGTAGTCAATGAACTGTGAAACTAGTTCAGCATGGAGAGAGTTCAGGTATGAAAACACGCTGATTTAGATGATCATGTTGTTTTTGGAGTTTTGGGAAGGTGAGGGCCTCTCTTATCAGCTTCATGGGAATATACAGTTAATCAGTCCATTCGCCCATGTCATCCATCTATCAGGTACCAGATCAATGCCCGCACGGAGCTGGCAGTGCGCTATAACGACATATCTCCTCTGGAGAACCATCACTGTGCTGTGGCCTTCCAGATCCTCTCTCTCCCTGAGTGCAATATCTTTGCAAACGTGGATCCTGAAGCCTTCAAACAGATCCGACAGGTGAGCGTTGCATGTAAAACTCACACTAGTCTATTCATGATGGGAATGCTGAGTTTGACAAATCTGTCACATATTTAGAATCAATCTGAAGACTATTTTGATTTTATGACTCAAAAATGCACGTTTCTTCTTACCTGTAGTGCTACTTATCCATCTAGATTATTTTAGTGTGAGGTGTAAACTTTTGGAGATATCATAGAGATGTCTGCCTCCTTTCCAGTTTAACAGAGCTAGTTGGCACGCAAAGCACCAAAAGAAAGAAAGATAAAGAAAAAATTGAAAAACTCAGACAGCAATGTCTCTTTCCAAAAATCATGATGCTAAAAATAATCCACAGACCTTGTTGTGAGTAGTTTCATGTGGGAACCGTTTTCTTTCTACCTGCCAATCGTATCACTCAGGCTGTTACAATAACTGAAATTTTGAATATTGACAACCCAAACGCAGAGGATGGCAAGCAACCGCAAAAACCACTGAGTTCATGTTTTTTTCTTTTTTCTCTTATTGTTTTACACTTCAATGTGTATTAAATGAATGAATCAATGCTTTTGAAAAAATTCAACAAGCAATAAAAGGGCCAATAAAGGTTCAACATCAAGGAGGGGTTGATTCCACCTGTCAGTGACCCGATTTTAAACTTGAAGACTGTAAATTTTGCCATGTTTTATGTTGCTTCACTGTTTATTTCATAGGTTAACCTGTTGAACTGGGCATTAGCATGTTCCATGGCTAGTGTTCCTACTCCCACTGGCTGAGGCGCTGCATGTACATTTAGTCAGTAGACATGTCCTGAAGGTAACGATGTGGAAAACAAAGGTCAAACTGCAGGAATTTATTTGAAACATTGTGTAATTATGACTTTTGCCCAGCAGCTAGCTTGCTTAGACAGTTGCATTGCAGTGAAGTGAGATCCACAGATTTACTTTATTTTATTTTATTTTATTTGTTTATTTAAGAGGGACAGTGAACACAGTTAAATATTGCTGTAAATGTGCCTGAGTTAGCCAGGGGGTGTTTTTCATCTGAAGTCCTGTTACAAGATAACAACTAACTCAGTACTCATATTGCTTCATTTCTCATAAATGAAGTAATTTGCAAAAACAAACAGAAGATAGCTTCTATCTACTCACAGACAAGAGGTCTCCTTCTCATCCATGAGTAGATGCATGCTTGCTTCTGCACAGTGATATGGTTAGTTGATGGCAGAAAGAAAATAGTTTCTACATGAAACTGCTCACAGCAAGGTCTGTGTATTATCTTGAGTAACTGGGTCACAATCTATGGAAAGACACATTTCTGTTGCCTTTTCAAATGTATCTTGAGGCACTTTGAGCACCACAAGAAAAGTGCAAGACACTGATATTGCCAAAAACTTGGAACTCACAACAACTATCTGGGTGGATAAATAACACTGTACTTGTGATTTTGTGGCGAACCCTTTAATCTTAAACAATGGCATACATATGAATCTCAGGCCTTTTTTGATTTTATCACTTTAATGTTAGCAATGTCATGCAAACATCTAAAACAGTTGTGCTCTTATATTTCCAGGCAATTATCACTCTCATTCTGGCCACTGACATGGCCCGACACGGAGAGATACTAGACTCCTTTAAGCAAAAAGTGGACAACTTTGACTTCACCAATGAAGAGCATGTGACATGTGTACGTATACATTAAGCATTTCAAGATCACATTGCATGTCCACCTGACATCAGCTGTTTACTGTACTGTACATGCAAGATATGGCCTCAACACAAGCAGGCCTTTATCTGTTGAGTGTTCTGTAATGAGTAAAAGCCAAATGGATTGTATTTGTATAATTGGGAGGGCAGGCACATAAATACAGTGGACGCTGTAGGGCAGGGTTGTGTGTGTGTGTGTGTGTGTGTGTGTGTGGGTGATGAATAGGCTTCTTTATTTTGTGTTTGTGGGGGTGGGTATCTTTGTTTATGTGCATGTTTGTGGTTGTTGGTTTTTTTTTTCAGCTGAAGATGGTTTTGATCAAGTGCTGTGATATTTCCAACGAAGTGAGGCCAACTGAGGTAGCAGAGCCATGGGTGGACTGCCTACTGGAGGAGTACTTCATGCAGGTGACCTCAACCAAAGCATTCACAGAACTCCAGATATTCATCATGTCAACTCAAATGAAAGAAAAAAGTACATTATGAACAATAGTGACCCATAGTGGGTGATGTTTTCTGTGGTAAATGAAAAAATATTCCCACGTGTGCGCTCTTCAGAGTGACAGGGAGAAGTCTGAGGGTCTCCCTGTGGCTCCCTTCATGGACAGAGATAAAGTCACCAAACCCACTGCACAGATTGGATTCATCAAGTTTGTCCTCATCCCAATGTTTGAGACTGTCATGAAGGTAGGACAGTGTGTGTACAGATGTGTTGCTTTTAGGGTTGCAGATTTTCAGAATTTCCACAAAAAAATCTTTAGCCCATAGCTGCATATGTTAACAATCAATAATCTGAGGAAAAGACATGTAGGTTATTAATCAAGAACAAAATGCATGTCTTTTTCTCAGTTTAAGTTTCATTTACACTGTGAGTCTTTAACATTTTTCAGACAAAGCAACCTTTGGCTGATAGAGAGAGACCGAGCAGGGATGCCCGACCACATGAACTGCACTGAATATTTTTGGGTCTTCTCTTGCTCGTGCCTACCTGTAGATGCTCAGCCAGCAGCAGTTGTAGCATGGCGAATGTTAGCTAATGTTAATGTGTCAACCTCAACCACTGCACTTTGACGGTGAATTTTGAGGTGGCTGGTTTGTCAGTCTTGTGCTCATGAAGTTATGAAACAATCCATTTTTAACTAATTGGCTGATTTATTTAAAACAAAATAACATGTTACTGTAATTCCATTGCTTCTGGCTGTAACTAGTCATGTAAGTAATTACTTTTTTTTATTTAAAAACGCAATCAAAATTACTGAAATTCAGATTGCCTGGTTACTTGTTACTTTTGTCTTACCTGAAAATAGTGGACAGCTGCAACGTACAGCCGACGTAGCAGAGAAACGCAGCCTGTTCCCCGATCTGTCACTGAATCTCACCAAGCTTGAGCTTGTTTTTTCAGAGTGTGATATTAACTGTTCATCCTATAGTTATTTATTAACTACTGTAGAAATGCTTGGCCAAAATATCTGGCTTCCTGTGGGTCTAAATCCTACTGTCTAAACCATAGGCAATAAAAATATTGCGTACAGGTAGGATTACTAGTTGTTGCTGCCCTCTGGTGGTCAGGAGAATTAAAAATGCCTATCAGTGATAATGGAAAAAATGATATAATTTCACCAGAACAGTTTAACTACACTGACATTATAAATTTACACTAATTAATGTTAATATTTGTGCATTAATAAGATAATTGAGGCATACATGTATAATAATGCAAAAATGTTACTTTACTTGTAGCTAAATTTCAGTAACTTGCACACTGCAAATAATGTTCTCTGTCTGTGTTGTCTGACAGCTTTTTCCTCAGATTGAGGAGATCATGGTTCAACCTTTGAGAGACTCTCGTGACCACTATGAGGAGCTGAAACAGATTGATGATGCCATGACAGAGGTAGAAGAATCTATCTATCTGTCTATCTGTCTGTCTGTCTCTCTGTCTGTCTGTCTATCTACACTGTCAAGCTTTGTTCAAACAGTCATGTCAAACTAGATCTGTTGCAAGTCACCTGACAGTTTAACACAAAGTAATTTGTACCACTATTGCAACCAGTTTATGTTACACAACATGACATCAAATTGTAGGCTTGTTTGGTGAGTAGCAAGCTAGAGTCACTGTGATGTGACCAAGATTGCTAAAACATACACATACAAACACACAGACACACACACACGTACATACATGAACTTTCTCTGACCTCCTTTCATTCACCAGCTGGCTACTGTGTTATGTTACATGTAATTTTCCGAATGTTGTAAAGCTGTCAATAGTTTGTAGCACCAGGGAGGTGAAATATCAATGTCTCTGTTAGTAAGAGATGTTTCAGAATGTGAAAACTCTGAATGTAAAACGTTTGATTTAAAGGAGTAGTTCAACATTTTGGGAAATATGCTTTTTTGCTTTCTTGCTGGGAGTTAGATGAGAAGATCGAAGCCTCTCTCAGGTCTGTCTGTTAAATATAACGTTACAGCCAACACCCAGTAAGCTCAGCTCAGCACAGACACTGAAAATGGAGCGACAGATAGCCTGAATCTGGCCAGAAACTTTGAAAAAGTTCACTAATGAACTTGAGATATCAGTTTTTAAAATCTGTACAAAAACTGGTGTGTAAAAATGACAAATGTGCAGTGGGCTATATGCCAGACTGTTGGCACTGACCATTTGCACACAAGTCAAATCAAGTCATTTTGATTTGATTCAGATGCTTTACACTCTGTACATCATGCAATACCTTCTATCCTTAGAGCTTTGAGGCAGCAGAGACTCCCGAAAGGTAAATTCCTATTCCCTGCCAAGAAATAGTTGCAGAGGTCCTGAGCGGCAAGTGAGGATAAAACAATCTGGTGATAAATTTCTTAGTTTGATCTAAAAAGTTTTCTCCCCTCAGTTTGTGCCTTATGGTTTTTCTTAATCGTTTTGGGACATTTTTCAAAACAGTCTTAACGATTTCTAAAGTACCCAGAATATGATAAACACATTAGTATGTATACAGTAAATTTATTATGCAGCAGTGTGTTACATGAACCTCACCCCCACTTCACCTTTGACCTTCCATGTGAGGTCATGAACAGAAAACCACAAAACAGAGCCACAAAATGACACTCCTGTGATTCCTGGTTGTTCCTTTGCCAATTCAGCAGACATCACAAACATCCCATGTCATTTTTCTTCACATGCATGTCTGACAGATTTTGATAATTGAATGGATCATTTTGCATGTGAAGTCTCAAACCATGAAAGAATGTTTTGAAACGTTTGACTTTTTCCACTGAGAATCAACTGACCAGTGTTTGATTGACAAACCATGTGCAAGTGGTTATTCTGCAAGTTGTACTTATTCATGTACCAAAACACATGCATTTTGCTTGAATGAATGAGAAATTCAAATCTATTGTGAAAAAGAAATTATTTGCTCATAGATGTGAATTTATTGCTTTGTAAAAAGAAAAAGTAGTTCTAATTCAAGAATTTAGCCAAAACGAATGAGACAAACTGTAAGAACGGGTGAAAAGAGGTTTTGTCAGGTGAAACTTGGTTCCTTTAATGTTTCTTCATCTTTGAAACAGTTGGAAAAATGTTTTTCTAGGTGAAAAAAAATGCTGGTCATTTTTTAGGTTACTTCTTTTCATCTTTGTAAATAGGTCAAAAAAGTTTTAGTGGGGGCAGCATATAATTTTAATTTCAGCCACAGGAGGCTTAAGTGCATTCATACCATTCATATTTTCTTCCTGGCAAGTTTTAATTTTGTCCATGCATGCAACACAAGGTACATATTGTATATTGTGTGTTAGCAAGTTATGGTGAAGTGATGCACTTCAGCTTCCTCTGTCAGGATTATTGTCAAGTGCTTGTTGCTGTAATACTCATTTTAGCCAAAGGATTATTGTTAAGTGTTGTTTTCACTTTACAAAACTTTTTCCCCCCATCTGTTTCAGAGACAAAAAGGAGCTTAGAAAGATTATCACAGCAAAACTTTTTTTTTCAGCTATTCTTTAGTCATAAACACAAGAGAGAAAACCACTTGAGATCAGACAGAGAAAATGGATCACCATTGTTTTTTCTCACTTACTTCTTCAGGCTTCTGTAGTTCTGCACATAACTCCTGCAAAACTCTGATGTATTTCAATGACATTTTTCTGACTTTCTGCCAGAAAGTTGATGAAGCCCATTTCTCAAAATGACATATTTTTCCTTTAAGGCTTTTGAATTTGGCAATGTAATACTATAAACAATATAAACAAAGTAAGAAATAAGTTTTAAATTAAATTCTTACTTTTAGTTTCTTGCAAAATTATTACTATATCAGAATATAATTAATTGTATTGTGACCTCAGGGGATGTGGTGAATAAGGCTGGGAGTGAGACTGGTTTGAGCTTGCACTCACATGTGACACTTCTGGATGGTTGCAAACATGTTTTTGTGCCTGTGTGGACACAGTGAATTAATTCAGTTTGCACTCTGTAGCACAGCCTGTCCTTGAAGGTACTTAGAGTAATATAGAGAGTAAGGGTAAAAACAATGACTGGATTACATGTTTGCAGCTGTGAGAAGGATGCATGCAGAAAACAAATCCAAGTCAATCTACACTGGGCCATTTAAGCTTTTCACCTGGAGCTACCAAACACTACAAATTATCAGTTGTGCAATTTGTTTCTTGTGGGTGGGGTCACACACACACACACACACACACACACACATGCATTCACACACACCCATCAAACCACTTGCTAACATAAAGGTGTGTCTTTTGTTCAATGAGGCACAGAAGAAAAAAACTGAAAATATGTCATTAGGCGGGAAGAAGAAGTAAGCTGTGCAGTGAGTGAGTGCAGTGGTATCTGTGTAAGTAAAAGCAACTGACTCCCTGGTTGTGCTGCTCTAGTGTTTAGTGTTAGTGCGATGAGTGCCCTCTGTTTCTGCCTCTTTCTCTGGCCTCTCGACAGCAACTCTTCTCTACACTGAACTAATTCTTTCCACAAAAGCCAGACCTTTATGAATGTGCAGCACTTTCATCACTTTGGATTCGCCTTTTACCAAGGAGTTCATATCAATTTACTTACAAAAAGGAAAACCAACGGGTAGCCTAATCCCGTTTAGTCGGCTCAAAGTAAATTGGTTCAGCGTGAGAAATTCTTGGCAAGTGTTGAGTCTCAGTTGTAAAGAACTTAAAGAGAAAAGAAAGAAAAGTTCAACAGCTCACTAGAAAGAAAGAAATTAAAAGTAAAAAAAAACAAAATTTCTTAAAGTTACTATTAAAGGAACAGTTCACCCCAAAACCAAAATTTCCTCTTACCAGTTGTGCTGTTATCCATATCGATTGTTTTGGTGTGAGTTACTGAGTTTTGGAGATGTCGATTTCACGTACAGACTATTTTCTCTTTACAATAGAATCTACCAGAACTACTTTCTTTCTGCCGTAGAGCCTGTCGAAAGTAGTTCCTACATGAAACTGCTCACAACAAGCTCTGTGGATTATTTCGGGAAAACAGGTCAGGATTTCTGGAAAGAGACATTGTTGTCGAATTTTTCAGATATATTTTTTGCAGTACAAGCTGATTGCCATTTAGTCCCACTACATTCGGGGAAGGCCGATATCTCAACTTGGCAACTAAACCAAAACTATCTAAATGGATAAATAGCATTACGGGTATAAGGAAAAATAAATATTTTTGGTTTCAAACACTGTCCCTTCAGACAAATTCAATCAATCATTTCAGCAAACGCAATTCTTAAGTAAAAGTTTTTTGATTGTTGACATTCTAGCTGTTTTTGATTTCTTTTTCTTTCATGACAAATATCGTGGTTGTCAGGCGCAAACCTTGTATCTCTATATTTTGACTTTTTTTTTCATAAAATATTGCTACTGGTCTCCTTTTATGTCTGTCTGATGGTTTTAAATGTTTAACCTTTGCAAAGTATTAAAAAAAGCTTCTAACTTTAAATAAGCGACATTACTTTAAAAACACAGGGGATTTCAATATCCTGAGAAATAATAATTTTAGATACAAGGGTTCTGCCTGACAGTGATGATATATAACTTAGTTTACGCTATGGCTGACAACAAAGGGATGAAACTGTCACTCATTTGTTTCTCTCTTAAACACTCTGTTATCTTTTTTTACAGTGACAAGATACAACATTTTCCGCTCATGAATTGAAGCTATAATCTCTCTTTTCTGTCTCTTTTTTTTTTTTTTACGTTTCCGCAGAAATAGAGTAAAGTTACCCTGTCCTCACCTTGCCTAATCCAAGCTCTTATTTTATTTCAGGGGTCTTCGTTTGTGTTCAAATTCAGGACAGACTTTAAAAAAAGTGACTGAAGACGTTCTGCGTGGAGTTCTGATGATGACAGGTGGATCAGGAGGGAGAGACAAGAGACTGCTTGGCTACATACTGAACTAAACTTAGGCATCATGGTGGCATGTCTTGAACTTTGACTTAGACTTCTGCACTGGATGTAACAGAGAGGGACCTGCTGACCTCTGTATATTTATGGTGTTGATGTTGTTCACCTTAATTTTTTATTTCATAGTGCCTCGACAGTTTGAAGGACCAATTTCTCCAGAAAACATACTTGTGTTTTAAGCTTGATTACCACAAATTTTAAATATACAATGGCTGTGGAATATTTTCTTCAAACAGTCAATAATAATTTATTTTTTTCCCAGTTTTTCTAGTAGAAAATGAAATGCACGAACTTGGGCTGTCTTCACCACACTGTAGCAAGACATTTTTGATTGATATGGTCCTCTGGGTGTGCACCATTCTTTCTTCACACACAATGAGACATTTATTCAGCCTCCACAAATCTACATGTATTCTCTTCCCCAACACCTTTTAATAAAATAAAGACGTCTAGAGGCATATTTTGTCCAAAGAGTTACACAATTTGTGCTGTAAAAAAGTTTTAATATCTCACAGTACATGTAAAACTGGTATATTGTATGTCTGTTCATCTGTCACACCCTGTACGTCTTTAGATATAAAGGTTACACAACACACATTTCAGAGTGCTTTCTATCTTGAAAGGGCAACAATTTCAGGCCAGGATGAGGGGACCGAAGGCACCGTTTGTGAAAATTGTGAGTGTGCAGTTTTTTTAATTGAATAAAATTTGTTTATTTAATGCAGTGGCCTCAGGAAGGCTAAATAACAACAGTATAAGGCTAAAAGAATACATTTATTGATCAGACAACTCGCATACAGAAATAGTAGAACGCTAAATATTTTTTAATGCATGAATGATTCTGTCAAAGTCAGCAGGGGGAGGTGCATAGAAACAGCTTCTTGCAGCTTCCTCTGTGTCTCACACACCACTTTCACACAACAAACAGCATTGTTCTCAAACATCAGCAAAGCGTCAGTCATGTTTGCTATTTTTCTATAGATACATAAAGCTTAAATAGAGAACAGGAACATACTACTTGCTGGGCTGAGCCCTGTTAAGGCCCCTCACGGCACCGGGCCCCCTGTGTTCCCACAGTAAGTCAACTCCAGTGCCTTTATGAAATAAAACATTTGTGACACTTGTGAGAGAAAAGTTTAAAGTGCACTAATGAACCTGGAGAGAACCATACCATTATGTTTTTTATACCTTACAGATAATAAACATGAAGGTTCCTCCCCAACCTTGGAATTAGTTTGACAAAGCAATCCCATGTTACACCAACTTCATCAGTGTGCTCAGTTGCCATGGAGATAGATCTGTTGCCATGCAAGCTCAGCAGTTATTATGATTTCATCCATTTTCACATTCAGAAGTTCTTATTTGCTTTGAAACACTCACAGAAACAACTGCTGCGCTGGCTTGTCAACATATTTTAATTACAACCAAGTGTCTAGTCGCTGATAAAGACCATGTGTGATACAAAGATGCAGAAAAAGCTCGTGAATGAATCCAGAGTTGGAATTGTTTCATCACATCACTGTTGATTACTGATACATACAATGAAAGGACCAGTGTTCAGGATTTACTGGCATCTAGCGATGAGTTTGCACATTGCAAACATGTTGCTTCACCCTCCCCTTCCGAGATGGTAGAAGTTTGTGAAAAACCTGAAAGGCCTTATCTTAACCCAGCCTGACTACTGTAGAAACATGGCAGTGCAACATGGTGCCCTCGTAGAAGAAGGTCCACACACTCTGTAGATACAAACAGCTCATTTTAAGGTAACCAAAACACAATACTTTTTTCCAGGTGATTATATGCTAAACATAATTATGAATAACTTATTCCATTAATGCCATTAAGTCATTGTAAATCTTACACTTAAGATCTTTCATTGCAGAGAATCACACAACACATAAAGTGCTTCTTAAATCACTGTGATAACATTGTACTTACAAGTACTGGATTCAGTTAATAGTAACAACTTTACAGCTATTATGAGGACAAGAATGTCAACAGCAGCATGATTTCCTCAAATTATGTAAGTCAACAGAATTTAATAACTTAATAACTGTTTTCTGAATGTCTTTTACACCTGCACTGGAACATATCATAACACAACAGTGATACGTAACTTTAAGCAAGTTAATGTTTGTGTCAATAAAAGTGTTTGTAGGTAAATGGGATGTAACATCAATACCTCATCAAACCTGAGGTTGTTTATAGTTAATCTCTCTGTTGACAATACAGACTGATGTGTAAAGCTGCATGATCTTTACACGGAGTTGTTGTTGTGCAGACATTCCACCTTCTCCGCCCGTCATCCTGATTGAGATGCATTTTATTGCCACATTTGCCACTCAAGGGCTTGAATATAGTCGATATGTGTTGAAATATGACTAGTTATCTAGTTGTGTACCACCCAAAGGTGCTACTTATCTCAGCCTGCACCACGCCCCTTGCTCCCTCCACAGCTTCCCTTTGAGCCATATCAGATCTGGGTGGTTTTCTTGCGGCTACTCCTCACTGTTTTTATTACTCTGGGAATTTTTTGTAATATGTCGCCAATTACTCCAGAGCAACTATTGCCTCACCTGTTGGCCTCATTTCACACACAGAATACCACCTACATAGCTCTGATGAAATCATAGTAATAATACAGAGGAATGCACAGTAGGAGTCACCGACGGCTATACTTGTACTGCATCTTTGTGTCTTGGTTTGTTTGTGTCAAAATCAGTATAGGTAATGAACTTCAGTGTCACTCCTCTAGTCTTTAGCTTTAGAGTACAGTTTTTTAATTAACATGATCTTTTGTATGCATACTGCTGCAGCCCCGCGAAGTTGACATATAAGTCAAGATACAAAACAACAAAAAAGACAACAGTAGATCACGTGTTGTTGTTGCCACTGAGATGAGAGAAAGTGAGTAAACGTAATTGAGTGGGAGTGTTGTTGGACTGAATGTAATTACCCATCTTCTCCACATAGCGTGACTGTGTATTGACATTAACCTGCAGGGCTGCTCTGATGAAACAACATGCTTTCTTATCACAAATGATAAATGATACTACACAGTGCTCTGTTGCATGGCCAGTGATTAAAGCACTGTAACTCATAAATAAAAGGGCCTTCTTAGTGTCAAGTTGAGACAAAGTGCACTGTAGATAGATCTTTATTATGCTCTAAACACTCAAAAAATCTTTTTTGTAACTGTTCATTGGTGTGCAGCACAAAAATATCAATGAATAAAAACAAACAAAAGCAAATGAAAATAAAAGCAAAATATTATATTATTATTATAAAATAAGCAAAATATATAGGCTACAAAGACAAGGGTTAGAAAAAAAACAAAGTGACAGTATTATGGTAAGGTTGCAGCAGATGGGACATGGCAATCTTTTTACAGATTTAAGAAGATGAAATCTCGACCACCATTATTAATATATTTTAGTGTCTTGCTCGTTTATGAGAAAGTTTGTTGATGCTTAACTCTATCATCTTTGTGATATATCTTAGCTTAATTTAGCTGTTACAATCTGTCCTGCAGTAAAGCTCGGAAAACACATGATCCAATAAAAAAAGATGTGCTGTTTAAAGTTCTTGGCCCATTTCAGTCCTCAGTAACATACCTGATGTTAGCTAGCTAGAGAAAGATGAGTTGCAAGCTTTTTATAATGAGCAAGTGAGTTAGCACACAAAAACACACAAAGGCACAAACACATACAATTCGAGTTTAACTTTTTGGGGTAAGTGCCTTTGATCCTATTAATATAATTAAAGATTCTACCATCGACTGTACAGTAGAATCAACTGTATTATGATTTTCAGGGAAAATATACTTTGCAGATCCACAGCAACATGCTGTAAACAGGTTCTACAGAAAGCATTTTGCAGCATTATATAGTAATAATACTGTAAAAACTACAGAAACTTGACACTGAGTGAAATCATGGTGTAGTATGGTGCCCCCATGACTAATAACTTCTTCACCTTTTAGTCGCTACAACAAAAGATGAATCGCTCAGACTGAGCATGCTGCTACCCTGTGACTCAACAGACTGTTGACTGTTTTCATGAGAGCAACACTAATTAAAGTAACTGAAATCTAAAACCCTTTAGCTGCTCGCTTCGCCTTGAGGCTGGGTGTCACATCATGTTTAACTGCCACAGTATCTCAATGGGCCTGTTTGCTGGTGTGAAAGTGAATACTGTATACTACAAAAGCACGCTGATAGTGGTTAAATGAGCAAGTGAGCAAATTTTCTCTCTCACTGGGCTTGCACGATATCAGCATGCAAAAGAAGGTGTGGCATTTTTACAGTGACATTGGATCAGGGGTTTGGCACATGACGCATGCAAATTCAACGCGAGATAGCCGTACTGTCATTTACTTGTTACAGTGACAGAAAGGTAGTGTAAAACCAAATAATTTATTTAACAAAGGTGAAAATATACAACATAAGCACCACTAAGGATCGAGGATGTGATGAGGATGTAAAATCAGTAGCACAGGGTGTGGATGGAGGGTAAGAGTGGTGTTTGTATGTTTTAAAGTGCACAAAATCAGCAAAAGGACAACTCAGGAAAACTGCAGCTGCCACATCAGCAGTTGGGATGCCTATAGGGAGAATGAAGAGTAGCAGAGCCTGTTTTATACTCTCCTGGTGTCAGCAGCAGCAGCGTCATAATGTATTTTGACAATTTTGGGTCTCTAAACAAATAAATATGTTTTTTTTTATTCATTATCTTCATATTTTGCTTGTATTAAACAGCACTGTTGCTAGTGGCACACGATTATTGTTACTGTTATTCTCCAGAAATAATGGCTAAGCACTGCCACCAACAAACCATCTTCCAGGGAAGCTCGCAGCAGTTCCTCGATGTTCCTTAGAGATCAGCAGGTTAAAGGGGTACTCCAGTGATTTAGTATTGCATTTCCATAAGACTCACAAGAAACAGATTTGTATAAGAATTGTGAAAATTGAAGCAGCAGAGGCAGAGATACCCTGACTTTAAGTCTGACTGAGTGACTTTTACTGTAAAAAAGCAAAAAAAACAAAAAAAAAAAAACAACTTCTAATACTTCTATACTGGACAAAAAAAAACCCCACTAACTTTTGGCTGAAGTCTTCACCGGGGAACGGTACAATCATTCCTGGGTCAAATGACTCTGAAATAATCACAGGTGTTTATCATCTCCAGTGGTGATCGGCACTGATGGAAACATGACACTTTTTCCAGCTGAGCTAATGAGGGATTGTCACCTCCATCGTTAACCTTTAACCTTTTCCACCCACACGTGCTGGTTTGTCTTGATTCAGTTTGACTCAGCATAGTGAAGTTTGCACCTACTTGAAGGTGTGTATTTAACTGAGCCGCTGTCAAACAGTGACCAAGATAAATATTATAGATTCTTGACAATAAAAGTCTCCTGCTACTTTTTTAACAATAAACTTTTACTGTGAAGCAGCAAAATCAGAAAATCGCTTTAGACAAGTCCTATACAGCTGAATGTGAACATAAAAAGTCAAATATCTTTATTTGACTGTTTTATCTGATACCTGATAGTACAAACAGCGATGCAGAGAGAGAGAAACTAAACTTCAAACTACAGAGATTCAGTTATAAGTTAGAAAACTCCTGAGAGGTGAACACACAGACACTTTGAAAAACATCATTCTCACTGCTTTCCTGCACACATGTAAGGCATTTTGGTGCACATCAGAAAAAAACAGAAAGGCAGACTTGTTTATGTGCAATGGAAAAGAAGACAATCATCCATTTTTAGTGGGTTTAGCTGTGTTTAAATACATGCTTTTAAGATTTTTAAGCATTTATATGCAGTTTTTAACTTTCAAAATATTCTGAAGGCACTCCTTTTTGTTTGTAAAAAAACATCTAATCTTGGTGCAGAATGGCTGCAGTCTGTGTGTTTCAACTTAGATTATCAACAAAACGCATCTGTTTAATAGTTTCTTTTCATTAATATTTTATATTTACTGTTATATCCCCATATGTGTCATGTATAGAACATGCTGTGATCATTTTTTATTACTCCCTACGCATTCATCATAATGATGAAATTTATAAAGTGACTGTATCTTACATCAGGGTAAGTTAGCCAGCACAGTTGTTGACAAAGAGCATGTTTACCAACTCTCAGAGTTAGTTTTTATTTGATTTTTTTTGTTGTTGTTGTTGTTATGGGAGGAAACCGGAGCACCCGGAGAAACCCACACCATAACAGTGGAGTATAGAAATGGTCATTTAATTGTCGCAGTTGCATGCAATGCAACACCTGAAGGGGTTGGTTAGAGATTCACCCACCGCTGAAAAGAGCCTGGCAAATTTGGACTTCTTTGGGGAATTGAACAGGGCATCAAGATGGATTTTCAAATACTTCACAACAGCATCATCAAAAGATGGATTGTTTGATGCCATTGCGGCCGTCAGCAGCTGTTCAAGAGGGCCAAACTCCTGGCCAAGGTCTTTAATGATGGCTTTGTTTATTTTTTTTATCTTGTCTTGGATTTTTCTAACAGCAGATTGAGGGATTTCTATCTCATCCAGCACCCTGTTTGACAGACGCTCGATGAGGCCATTGATGTCTGCTGTATGAAGACGTTCCATGGACGCAGGGGCCTTTTTGATGAGCTTCCTGACCAAAGCCATGACAAGGTTGTTTATTGTCGCCTCTTGTTCAGGAGATGAGGTATCAAGTGAGAGTCCCATGCCTGAGTTTTCAAAACCTGGTATTTGATTTTGACCTCTCTCTGGTTCCTCTCTTTCTAGGATCTGTTCTTCAGAGATCTGGGATATTATGCTCAGAGGTGATTTACATCTGTCTAGTTCCTCTGTTCCTTGGATCTGTTCTTTAGAGATCTGGGATGTACTGTCCTGTGGCGATTCACCTTTCTCTGGTTCCTCAGAGATCTTGGATGGTACGCTCTGAGGTGATTGGCCTCTTTCTGTTTTTGTTTGTGGGATCTGTCCTTCAGGGTTCTGGGATGCAGTGCCCTGAGGCGATTCACCTCTTGCTGGTTCTTCTGTTTCTGATTCCTTGGTATCACTCACACAGACGCGAGCTTCTGTCAAACGACAATGTAAACAGGTTTGTCTGTTCAGACAACTGACTCAGTGCAAAGAAACACAAGTATATGAGGAGGGAGATGAGCTGCAGCTCCACGTAAAACCAGGTAAAAATAAAAATGAGAGAGAGAGAGAGAGAGTGAGCGAGCGCATCAATATGGACAGTTGTGTCGACTTGATATAAAAAAACTTTTTATGATCATGAATCATAATATTAATGTACACTTCTGTGGCGCGAGATTTTTTTACTCCAAGTCTGATTTGTGTACTTTTAAATACTTAATTACTGCATTATTGTAAGTGATGATGAAGAGTCCAGACTCTGTCTCTCCTCTTCATCTCCTCAGTGTGTGTCAGTGTGCAGTTTTAACCTTTTCCTAAAATACTGCTGGTTCTGTGGTGTTACATTTTAAATCTGAAGCCTGCAGTGAACCAGAGAAACTACAGTTGACTTTTCTGTTGAAGTTCTCAGTGCGTTTTGGCCTTAATGTTAAATTGAGCAGGTCAATATGTTCATCTGTACCTGATGGGCTGATGGGTTTGTAATATTATTATATGAGCATATTTTTTATGGCAAATGCAGTGCCATTGAGGGTTTGCATGATTAAAGTGTGCGATATCTTGTGTGCAGACAAAAAGCAAGCATTTTCAAATGTAACCCCCACCTGGATATGTGAGCTGAAATATTCTGAGCTGAAATATTCTTGTTTTCCTTTGTTATTGTTGAAGAAAAAAAAAAATTAAATCTTATTTATTTTATTGAGGAAAAAGTTGTTGCAGTCTGGCTGTTCAAATTTATATTTCTGAATAAAACATAGTCAGTTTTAGACAGTTTAATAAATGTTAATCCTGTTTAGCCTGCAATTTAGACTGTGTTTTAAATTTTGGCCCCTTCTGTGATTGAGTTTGACACCCCTGACTTAACTGGGGGTAACAAAGCTAGAAATGTTCAAATCCAGCACATAGTGGCTTTAATTTTCATTATTTCTTATATTCCCGTTATTTTCATGTGGTGTCTCCATTGATTTTCTTTTAGTTCTTTATTTTCTTCAGTTCTTCGGTCAGATTGAAACCAGAAAGGTTTGTTGGATTAAATGACTTATTCATACTGACATTACAAATCCCCACACCCTTATTGTCAAAAAATTTGGAGCATTGTCTTTTGCACAATCTGCTCATGTTTTTAACTGTTTTGTGTATGTTGTTTTTACCACAATGTAGAATGCCTTAAACTACTGGACCTATTGTACACATTCTCTATATGAATCGTGCACAGGTACCACCCACAGATTTAACTGATCTCTGAATCATGGATCACAGCTCTTCACTGGTGGTCTGACAAATCCTGATTCTGAGCTGGGATTAAGTTTAAAATACTCTGAGAAACCGAAAGGTAATTTGAGCCAACAAAGTTTTATCGCAGCTTATCAGGTAAAGAGCATGAGAGAAAGGCATAAACCGGAATGTTGATCAAAATTGATAAAATGTTCAGCAGCGAGGGGAAGAGAAAAAAACACTGTCTGTCTGTTGTGTCTGCAGTGGTCTTGTCCTGTAAATGTTTGTGCTGTCACATGAGCCAGTTTTGACTTGACCACAGTATAGACACTTGTATGTTATGTAATGGGAAAAGAAAGGGATAGTCCTTAAATCAAAACCTCTTTCATCTTTGCTCTATCATCCAAAAGACATCTTGGAACCATCTCTGAAAGGCTCTTTTACTGTAACTTCATGTGAGTCCTGCAAATTTCTCTTTAAAAGACATAGATTTACAGGTGTAGTTAAGACTTTTGGCCCACTCTAAGGAAAATGTCTTTTTCGATTTCCTCCTTTCCTCACTTGTTTTTTCCTCCCATCTTTTTCTTACTCACTACTTTCCCAGGTCAGTGTGCACCATGGAGAATTCCTCCCAGCATGTGCTTAGGTAAAAGGGCATTGCATGTGTGTGTTTCTGTGTGTGCATATGTGTGTGTGTGTGTGTGTTTCTGTGTGTGTGTATGTTTGTGTGTGCTATCAACAAGCTTTCCAAAGATGAAGTCTTGCAGCAGGAAGCTGTGGATGATCCATGGCCTAGTTTCATGCGAAACTGGCTAAAATACAAAACACATGTGTGGAATAAATTCTGACTGTAGCACTACCTTTTTTACTACCTCGCTGTCCATGAATCTGTTCTCCAGCAAATTTTTACAGTAATCTGAACATGTAAGCTGTAGGATTCTCAGCCAAGTCTGGATAAACACGTGCGATTCTCCATTTATCTTTAGTCAGACCAGGAATTAGACTGTGGCGTTGGTCAGGGGAATGAGTCAGCCACGCAGGGTTTTCTCTACTGACCGGGCAACAGTGCAGCTCAGACCTGTTTCATGTGAGCAAACATGCACGCAGACAAAGCCATGCTTGTGGAAGAGGCAGTTAAATCATGAGGGTTGTCCCTTTCCCCCTGACTCCCACATTCAAGAATGCCCAGCTCCTTGTTTGGGCAGTGGACCGAGAGAACACAAGCTAGATTTACTGAAGACAGTTACATCCCTGACAAGAATGGCAAGAGGTCAAAGGTCAGAAGTGAGAGCTAACCCTAAACTCTGCTCCTGCATTTTTGTTTCAGCGGCTACTGTGTGGCAGTGGAAACAAAGAGTGTTTGATGGTGTAAATCTGGGCACCAAAACGACTGTTTTTCTTTCCTTTCTCTCATAGAAAACACACCCGCTGGGGCAAATAACTGTCTCTTTAATTGACCTCCACCTGTCTCCTTCCTTGAAATATTCTTGTTAATGTTTCTTGTCTAGTTATAAGAATAACCAAATCCAGAAACTCACAAGTTAGTTTAACAGCTACACTTTTTTACAAGGTAGGAAGACCTCACACACTCAGACACCTGCGCTACGTCCTGATAAAACAGGTCTTAAACTTAATGTTTCCATAAAGTGCCATCAGCGGAAGATGACTCACTTAACTGAGAAAATTGAAGGCTTCCTACACTTTACAAAATAATGAATTGATTGCAAAGCCACACTGTAAAAAATCATGTGGTATTTAGTGAAATCAACTTATCTTTTCTTATTAACTTAACGTAAATATGCAAGTTTTATTTATTCAATTTGTTTTAATGTTCATTTAGTGTGACTAAAGAAGTGTTTGTTAAACTTAATATCTTAAGCTTATTTCACATGTTTTCTCAAGTACAAATGAATTAATATATCACATTTATTTGACAAAAATAGCTTGTTTTTAATTATTACAAAATTACCTCAACTTGTCTTGTCAAATTCAGTCAACTTAAAATTTTAAGGCAGTCCAGACACTGACTTTTTAAAGTTAAAACAAATAGTTCATTTTTAGGAGAAGGTCACCAGTAATAACAAAATTCATGTGACTGCTGCTTCAAGTCAGAACAACAACTCAGAAAGTCGAGGAAAATTTTGCTACATGACATTATTTTGTCACCAAGTTGATGTCTGTTGACAACATACATGCAGAAACATGGTAGACAAAAGTAAATGTTTGGTTGAAAACCTTATATTAATTCACGTATTACATATAAATATTGTACACATGTAATTTCTAATATGGTTTTAAGTTGTGACTGTTAGTTGCTGTTACTTTAATTTGATCGTTAAATTAAGTTTCATGCAGTGTTTGAGAGTTAAAACTCCACTAAGACTGCCCATGCACTTTAAGATGATCGTCATGGTTGCTTATTGTTACAATAATGAAAACACAGCAAACCATGATGAAACTTAGTTTTGAATTCAGTTAATAAATTATGATAAATATTAAATCTTATACATGTTTGACAGCATGAGTTGTTGGTTCAACTTATTTTAAACTTAGAGAACATGTTCTCTCAAGTACAACATTCATATTAAGTTTATTTGATGAGGAAATAAGCAAATTGTTTACTTTTACAGTACAGTTACAATCAGCATTTGCATGCATACTTAAAGTGAATATATATATATATATATATATATATGTGTGTGTGTGTGTGTGTGTATATATATATATATATTCTTATCTCTTAAAAACTTGCAGTGGCTTTCTAATGTTTTGAAGCATTTTTCACAATGGCTTCCAGACTTCTTCTTCCTCTTCTTCTACCCTTTCATTGGCACATTGCTTTAATTACGGCACATAAGGTCAACCACCAACAGCTGATGTGGAAAACCACCACCCTCTTCAGAAAGTGTGTTACATCACTTTCCTTGCCTTCCATCTTCATCCTCATCAAACCACTGCTCATACAGCACTAAAAGTGATCAAACACTCTACAGAGTACTTTTAAAACAGGTCTTTGTACAATGTATTTTGTATTGCAGGTACCTGTGTGCACCATTCATCATAATATCAACACCACTGCATACAGTTTGTTCTCTTTTAGGTCACTGCTGTGTTTGACTATCAAAGGTAACTCTGGCTTAAGTAAATACTGAGAGATCTGATTTCCAAAGAGCTGTGCGTGTCCACAGAGGCTATGTGAGCTCAAGTATCCATTTCCTGAATACCAGCATCGTTTAGTTAGTTTCCTTGGCTGTCTCAGCTACCTCATGCAGGCTGGACCCCCACATTAGTTACTTCTGGTGATGTTTGCTGTCAGAGAATAGCTTTACCTAATCCTGCAGCCTCTGTTTGTCTGACTTTTCCCAGAAGTGTGTTGTTTTACTGGTCAGCATTATGCAAGAAGCTGAACTTTATACAGATTTTGTATTTTGTGGCTGCAAAGGTCGTTAATGCGTCAACAAAACAGACGTAAACTATCCGCCTTCTTTAATTTCCTTTTTCTTTTTTTTTTTTCAAACTGTAATTTTCCAGTCTATAAGTTTCTGTCACAGGTGGTCATATGAATTTACATACTTATTTATTTTTGGAGAGAAATAAGACCAGACTGAAGCTCACTGGTTTAGAGGCATGCAAACAACAAATATTGGGACATGGAAAGATATTTGTTTTCCACAAGCTGTCATGGCTATTGTGAAACTTCAGGACACATTTTCTTCCATTTCAACTCTGTACAACAAAAGTATTCACAGCAGTCACAGCCCCTGCAGTGATTATTTCTTCATACTTAAACATTTTTATGTGTTGAAACAGGAGCAGCTACCTCATATTTGCTATTAAAGTTAAGTGTTAAGTTTCTTTAATCAAAATGCACAAATACATTCCCGTCATAAAAGACAGCCTTAATGTTTCCCCTCATTTACAATTTACAGCCTTCCAAAAACAGACTTTTACTGGTTTGCTGTTTTTCTGTGGAGAAGCAGTTAAATTAATAGCTCCCCCAGTCAAAGAGAGAAGCTGAGAACCAGAAATGAATTATGTAGATTCAACAACACCATCAGATCTATAAATAATGACAAATATGTTGATCAATTACTCTCATGCAGCGCTGATAGGCTGGGATTTGTATTTTTGTTTATTTGCTTCTTTTGTTCCAGACACATTTACTCAGTATGTCAGGAGAGAAGCAGTCTGGCAGCTGACAGTTGGAAATGCTAATCCTAGCGCATGAAAGAAGACTGACAATTCGCTGAGGGAGAGGCCCGCATCAGTTTGTTTACAGCGTGATAATCTGGAGCCGGCATCTTGATTGTGTGCTGGCAGAACATCAGCAGCCATGCCGTGACTGCCGGGCCACACGGCAATTACACTGGCCTCTTATCTGTGTGAATAGCAGGACTAATGACAGATGGACATATGGAGTATGGTTGCAAAAAAAGGCCACTAGAAGAAAGTACCTTAAAGTCTTCCCTCAGTAATCTCAGTCTGACTAATAGCATGAGGCTGGAGAGGAATTGGGTTATGATTTGCTTTAAGTGATACTAATCACTATGAAAGAGATTATTTTCTGAGCTCTCCATTTTAATAATAATGATGAAAACGACGCCTTGATATTGTTTCAGAATTTACTCTCGCTATGGAAGGACTTCTGTCTTCTTCTCTTCTTCAAGGAACAGTATGTAACAATTGTGTGTCCAAAAACAAGTACCGCAGTCCAAGATGAAGCCATAAACATTATATTATACAGGTTGAAATCCTATTTAATCTAAGATCCATGGTTGATGGTCATTTTATGGTTTATTACAGTAAACACCTGAAAATCCATAAACAAATGGAGTGCAGCATCACCAGAAAGGTGGGGTGTTCTCTCCTATCATAAGAATCAAGGAGTCCCACCCACAGGTCCTTCTGTCTTCCTTTGACACTGTCAGCAACCTGCAGCTGCTTACTGTGGCTGAAAGTATAATACACATAAACATGTTCTTTGCAGTCAAATGGTCTTGTTTCTGTTGTTTTCTCTCATCTTATGGTGGACAGTTTCAAGGCCATGATGTGGTTCAAGGTCAGTCACAGCTCACAGTGTAGCTCAGTTCAGTTCTGTTGGCTCAAACTAACTGCCTCTTTCTGTTACATTTTGTCCTCCACAGTTTGGAAGAACCAACTCCTCTGAACTGAGGTCACTTTCACAGCTGAACACTTGGATGCCCTGCGGAGGACGAGGACAGCCATGTGTCTCTTTCAATACTCATGAAGCCACCTCGTCTCACCAGAGAGCAATCAACTCATCTTGAAAATATGAATCTATTGGATGCTGGTTAATAATAATGCTATTATATTTGCGGAAAAGATCTTGAGCAAGTAACACTTGTTGGCTCAGTATCTGTGTGATATTGGCATGATAATTGTGTCGAATTTCACCCATCACTTCTGGACAACAGCGGGATCTGTCAAGGCTGAAGAGCAGCACTCCTATTAGTGGGCAAGATCTACAAACTATTTGGTAATGTTTCAGATTATAACCCACAAAATACAGCATAATTCTTCCCAAATTAAAGGGAATAAGGGTGGTAATAATGTGGGAAATTAAAATATGATTTATACTGTGGGTTTTTTTTATTAGTACCCATTCAAATGTTATGGGGTACAGTGTGACCTACTGGGCAATATAGCTGAATGTTTGGAGGAAGATGAGAAATGAATCCTTTGTGATTTATTTCAAAATTACAATCTACTGCTGTATTTCCCAACACTGGAGGGATACAGATGATAACAAAAAGATCAGCAAACAACATAGTTCCTTTCCCCCTATACTTGTGAATTAAATAAGGGATCGAGGCAAAAGAGTAATGTCAGGAACATACTGTATTGGCAATAGCTTATATGTTAGTGTGTATATTGTAAAGCAGGCCTACTTATGGGGTGCAACGTTGTACTCAAAGGATCTCTGAAACCCGAGCAAATGTAGAAAAAATTTTGTTTATGACCTGTGTGCAGCTCTGAAGTATAGAGGGTACTTACCTTCGGCCCCAAGATACCATGAGTCCCACATAACGCCTCATAAACTTGTGGTTAAGAAAGTTGTTTATTTACATTTTGCTAATTCACTGTCTTTCTCCATATGCTAAAATGACATTAGACATTGAATGATCTTAATGCACATCTGCAGAAGTGATTCAGGAAGAAGAAGAAGAAATGTTTATTTTCACGGCTTATTATTTATTCAAAGATCGAAAAAGGGGGAGAACAAATGATGTGGAGGGTCCCATGCCTCTGCTTGCCTCAGACCCCAAAATGACTAGATCCACCCCTGGTCAAGAATGGTCCCAGTCATGTACCTTTTAATATTAGAATAAGTACCCAGTAAGTTCTCTCTAAATTTAGTAAACACCAGCTCTGTTGCTCAGTAATTTTTGTACTCTACCCTGTAATAATAGATGCACTGCAGAATATATATTATAACTATACTCAGTGTTGCAGATTTTTAATGAGACAGTATATGAACTGAGTGAAAACTTCCCCACATGAAATATGAACATGTAGATATAAAGGAAAATGTTTTGTGACTCACCTCTGAATGACCCTGAGCAACCTTATTAAATGCCCCCCACAGAGAATTAGTAGTAATTTTGACTTTAACCCCACAGAGCCACGAGTTTGATTAATTAAATACCAGGGAGATCTTCCCCGTATCCTGAACAGATGTTTTCTGAGTCATGTGCCTCCTCAGAACCAAGACTTTAATCATGGCCATCTGACGAAGGGAGCCTTGCTGGAGATTCTTGGCCAAGTATCATCTACCTTGAAGCACTGCATTTACCCACCAACAATAACACTCACACTGCAGCTTTCATTTCTATTGAGGCCTCTTATGGTTTGTAAAAAAGGACATTAAGGTTTGCCAGATGTGTACACACACGCAGCATGAAATTCTATAATCACCACAAGTGCGTACAGTAGATGCTCGGTATATTTGTATACGACTTTTCTAGAAAGACAGAGAGAGGTAGATCCACCTCAGCTATTAGATCATAACAGCTTTAACCTTCCATAATGGGGAAAGATAAATGATATGTTCCTTCGTATGTGTTTAAAGTGGGACTGTCTTTGATCTCCTGCTGGGACACTGCCAGGAAAGATTCTCACTGTGGGGTTTAACGCTCCAAGCTATAAGCCCAAACGTGTTTATTTATTTTCACAATTCAAAACCTTTTTTCCTCTTCTGTATCTCCCACTCTTTCTTTCCCTTTACCTCTCTCTGTCTCTCTGTCATTAACTTTATGGGAATTTCCATGGAAATCTTTTGTAATATGTGTGATTGTGTGGGACGGTATGGAGTCATATGTGGGGGTGTGATGCTTTTCTTGGAGAGGCAGGGGTTAACTGATCCCTCCTTTGTTATTTCAGCATGTTTTTTCCGTTGAACTCTGCCCCTGCCAATGATGACACAGAAACATCTGGATGCCACTCTGGCAGTGAGTAATACTAAATAATGGAGAACCATTAAACAGCATCCAAACATTTGTGTCCCGGAGATTAAGTAACCAAAGATCATCAAACTACTTCTCTTCTCTTCTCTTCTCTTCTCTTCTCTTCTCTTCTCTTCTCTTCTCTCTTCTTTGTGACTGTTGTTGTACCAAGGGTCAATTCAAAGCCCTTTGGTCTCTTTTCTTCCCACATGCTGAAATAGACCTGACATGTTCCCAGTCTCTAATAGAGGAGGCAAAATTCAGATCCTTCATTTAAATAGCATAGAATGTATAGAATAGAATGTAAATATATATCATTACAAATAAAAGTCCTGCACTGAAAATGTCACCTAAAAGTAATCAGGAAAATGGTGAGTGTTATACTATTATTGGACAACGGACACATGCATGTAGTCTGTGGGGAAACAATGCATGGCTCTACACTGACTTTGTACTACATTTGAGGTGCCTTTTGAAGCTGACATGTGGTAGGATGCACTAACAACAAAATTAAGAACCCAGAACTAAGTTTTTATAAGCTGCCGAAATGAAAAGCTGAGCCTTTAAGACAACAAAATTGGATACAGGCAAGAGGATGTGGAGGGAGAATTGGGAAAATTGTGTGATCCTGACATTCAGCACAGTTGCTTTTTTGTCCAGACAAACTAGAAGGGCACTTTAGGGTGCACTTTACCATGTTCTGTCCACTGGAAGGGCATTTCACAGGGCATTTTACCATGTCTTGTCCACTGGAGATGCACTTTAGAGGGTGCTTTATCACATTTTATCTAACATAGGGGCATCCAAGAGGGTACTTTTGTGTCATTTTTTCAAAAATGGGGGCATCAAGGAGGGCGATAGTTGGGGAGGGCGAGGGGGTCCAACGAGTCCATAATGCTAAGTGCTGTTACATTCTGCCACTTCCAGTCTCATATTTCTTGTAAGACATTTTCTTTTTCTGTTCTGTTCTGTTTCAATATTTTTCCAGTATGGTTGATGTGACTGACTATTATTATAACCATTATTATTAATAGTAAGTATGATCATTTTTCTATTCTTCTATCCTTTTTTTCAACACTTCCTCTAGCATTTCCAAGTAGTATTGTTGTTTGTGCTGCTGTCGCAAAGACAACACCTGTACACAACAGCAGATTGCTCCTTGTCCAGTGGCAGACAGATGTTCATTGTGAAAACAAGGCTAAATTCTGATGGTCATCATTCTATACTCATTACATCGTGCAATCAACATTTATGTCATAATGATAAGTTAAAACAAAAAAGTTTTCCACTTTCATGTAAAGCACATAAGTTTTCCGCTGGATGTGAAATGTGTTTCATACATAAAACTTGCCTCGCCTCCAGTTTCTTGTCTCCCCACCATCATCCAACTTTTCTCTTCTCCACTCTCTTTTCCTCCATGCGAGCCTGTGCTCCAAAAGGGTTACTCAGAGCCCCACATGTGTAAGGGGATATCTCCTCAGTCAGTCAGCCGACAGCAGGGAGCTCACAGAACGACGGAGCTGCCCCAACACACTGTAGGAAAAGCACTTAGAGGGAAGAAAAGAAGGGGAGTAAAGATATGAAAACATCATCAGAGCACTGGAGAGCAGCTTGATTTCAGCTCCCCCAATCCCTATATAAATACTGTACACATTCTCAAACACACACACACACACACACATACACACAAACACTGCTGGCATCTGTCTGGAGGAGGGATCAACTCGATCAACCACAGAGCTTGGCTCTCCCCCACTGGCTGTCCTCATTCTGCAGCTCTGCAGAGGTGAAACATCATCTGCTTGTTGGTTTTGGAGGCTTTCTGATTATCTCTGAATACTTTGTTCAAGCAAACCATTATGGAGGAAAATATTACGCCTTTTCAGCCAGTATTAGAGGTATTACTGCTTGGCTGCATGTGATGGCGATCAACTCACAATGAAAATATTGTCTTTGTGTATCTGGAGTTTTCAGTCCCTACACTATGGAAGCAACGTGTTGCAGTTGGGGAATATACTGTTAATCCAGTCTAGCGCTTTTATTTAAAATATAAGAAACCTGATGAGATGCACAAGAGTCCAGTTTTTTGTTCAATTCCCTGGTAAAAATTGCTGTTTTGGTGAAAAGGCTCTATCTGGGTGGCACAAATCCCCTGTCAAATGCAAGTGTTTCAAGCTAACTGTGTGCAAGCCCATGCACATGCACACACATAAACACACTCATGACTGGAATGCAGTATTAGCACCCCGGCTGCAGTCAAAGCTGAATACCTCACAAATAAGCATGGTTGTCCCTCATCAAAGAGTGGAAATACTTCACATTTCTAACGGTAAAAAGTGGAGGTGGGTGCCTGCGTGTGTGTGTGTGTGTGCGTTTGCAGCAGCCGAGGATTATTTTGCAACCATGTCACCCAGTGGTTTGAACTAAAAATTAGTTCCAACATTGTTATTTTTAATAAATATTCTAATTTCATGCTGCTTTCTAATTCTGTGGTTTGGCTCCTTATCAGATTGGGCTTTTTACTGTATTTATTTATTTCACGTGTGGTTTTTGCAGTGGCCGAAAGTCTTCCCAGAACCATAGCTACACTTTCACATCATTTCTCTTTTATGGAGTGAACGCATCTCTTTTAACAAAGGGTGAGGTATAATTTGGTTCCATTATTTCACAGCTGCAGGAGGATTTCAAGATTACATGTGTTCAGATAAGCAAACTTCTGCAGCAGTGTTGTTTGACTGAAAAAGCACAGAGTCTGACCAGACAAGACTGTGGAATCTGTTTCACAGGTTTTTGCCTTTAGGAATGCAAACAGCTTCTCTGCATTTCAGCTGGAATATTCACGTACATTTGAGCATTGCAGCGTTTTCAGATAAAGATGATACTAAATAAAGAAATCAAATAAAAAGTAAGTGGAATATGATGAAATTTAAATTATATTACTGCTTAACTTAATGACTTCAGTGTTTGTGTGATTTTCACCTTAACTAAGAAACTCAAGTTCACACTGGGTTTCTAATATAGATCACAGCAAAGTCATCTGTCCCTCCATCCTCATTTAAATATCTGGTCATGTTCCTGTCTCAGCTAGACTGCTTCACTTGTCCCTCTTGTTTGACTTTACTTGACCAACTTCATCATACTGCTTTGAGATATTTCAGATTCAGGCTACAGAACTCATCACTGCCTGTTATACATTAGTTGGACTGTCTTCACATGCTATGCACAGACTGAAACACTGGTATATATTAATGCACAAGGCAGTTCTTTGCAGATTACCCATGTACACCGGCCCTTAGTTTGTATTTGTACATAATACCTACAATCTCAGACAATAGGCTAGGCTTAAAGGTGCCACCTGTGCAGGCTGAGACTGGAAAACAGAGTCTATCTTATTACAGCTCTTGGTCTTGGAATGACCTGCCCACTAGACTTGATCTACCCACCTTCATCTCTCTAACCAGATTTAAACAAAAGCTAACTGAAGTTTTTATTATTTACAAAATGTTTTTGCTACAGTGTATAATCAGTTTTAGCATACACTTTCTGTGTTCAGCTGAGCGCCTCTGTTAATGTGAGGACATTAGTCTTTCATTATGAAGTTTTAGTTTGTGTTTTCATCATTTATTCAACGTGCATTCAACATGTAACTTGGGCACCATCTTGGTGAGGTCGCCATTGAAAAAGAGACTTCATCTCAACTTTTTCTTACCTGGTTAAATAAAATGAAAATAAATGTTTTGCTCTTCTCTCCTTTGGCTCGCTGTTTTGTAAGAGACCAGTGAGGTATGAGGTTCTGACGTGGTTAACCATACACTTTTCATTCTGTCTGTAATTACTGCAGGACAACGCAATTGCTAGTTAATCATAAACACCTTCTGTACACTGTAGCTTGTGTCTGTCTTTGCTATCAGCCCGAGTTACTGCACGCAAACAGCGTCACAGAGCTACTGCACTTTGGACTGCTGTGCATGTGTGGATGCAGCACAGATATAAAGTGAAACAAATGTGACAGGCAGGCATCTGATCTTTGTTTCAAATGTTTTTATCACAAAGCATAATTTTCAAAGATAACAAAACGTGGTATTGGCTTGCTTCTTTTCCATTTAAACAAACGCTGTATCAAAACGAAACACATACGTAACAAGAAGAAATAAGTAAATAATTAAAAGAAAAACTTAAGACCTGTAACCCACAACCAACCTCATGCTGCCCCCTTAGAGTTAAAAATCAGTTCATAATGCAAGATGAGAGACTAAGGTTTGCTAAATCTTCTCAAAATATTTGTCTTAAATGATGAATTAGATTTGGTGAAGTGTGTCCATCAGATGTGTGAGCCATATTTCAAAACATGGAAACCCATTCTTTTGCATCAATAATTAGCACAGACACTTTGTCACAGCAGTCACCAACTGACATTGACAAGACACTGATGGACAAAGGTTGTTACACTCAAATTTTTTTTTATCAAAATTATTGCTAGGAGCAATTCAGTCGTCCCTGGATATTGCAGGGACATGTCCTTACCATCCCTCACCAATTCTGTGCCCATGGGTTTATCTGATCATTGAATATCTTTTTAACAAAAAGGAGAAAATATCAATCCACTAACTCTGTATTTTGGGACAAAGGCCATAGCTGTGATGCAAGTAGCAATTTTCACAGAAAGGAGAGACCTCTGGAAATATTTTAGGTAAGTTTTCTATGGAACATTGTAACCTGGGTACAATTTTAAACTGTATCAAGCAGTGACGTATGTTTATGTAACATGTGTTTATAAACTCTCACCCAATAAGTCATTTTGTACCAACTTAGAAGACACTAAATTGTTGACATTAAGGAATCATATCCCATCACCCATTCATGTCCCAAACTTTAGTCTACAGCTACTTAAATGGTCCAACTAAGATGTAGCCTGAGAATACTTGATGACTAAACTCACATCACAAAGGGGTGTGTTTGCCTGACCTCCAGTCTATCAGGGCCCAGTTTAGTTTGCCAGTCCCAGCTAACAATGTTTGCTCTGCTTTATAGCCTCTCTGTTTGTTTTCCCCTCCACTGGAGCGACCACCTCTTGGTCTTAGCAGCACTCAAGTCCCTGCCACATTTGGGGTCACCAGCCCACCCAGAATGCAGTGCGTGTAGAGATAACACAAGCTGCTCAGGTGGTTTACTGCAGGGATGACACCCTCTCTTTTTGCAACACACACACACACACACACACACAGTGGTAATCTACCATTTAATGTGGCTGTGAGATCTTCCTGCAGATAGAAAGCTTTTCTCTGTTTGGCAGCTCTTACCTCGGGTTTGTCGAGCTTTCCCTTCAGGACATCATAAAATCAAATAACATACAAAGGACTTACTGTACTTTTTCCCTTCAGTTAGAACCTGTTAATCAACTGTATGTTGTCATCAAAGGTAATAATTATTTGATAGATTTATTTCACAAGACCTCGCAACTGAATCCACAAACAAAAAGGATGTCAGAGACTTAAAGAGAGATAAGTAGTTTAACAACTGAAAAACCAAAAAGTGAGCACAGGGATGGAAATCTGTCTTTATTTTTATACACCTTTTGTCCTTAAAAGTGGTTATTAGTTTATTTAAGATTAATGTAACACCTTACATCTTTGTTTTCCACACTAGGCTGTAAGTGTTAGACTGTAGTGCTGATTTTCACAGTTATAGTCTCAGTTTCACACATCTGAGATGCAAACAAGCCACAATAACATTTGATATGCCAAAAGGACATATTACTTCATAATGGTCCTAAACCTATCTACCATATAAATAAATAAACTGTAACTCTTTATAATAATGGTACAAAGGGTGCTTCAGTAATACTTAACTAATGCATGACTTATGATAATTTAGTACATGAATTAATGCATGATGTATCATGAATTAATGCTCATCACCAACAAAGGATCAAGTCACTGACTTTATGGCTGAGTTGCATCAACATGAATTCATGTTTAATGATTAAATTAAGGCTTAACTTTAAATTATGTTGGACCAAGATTTCTTCAAGTATTAATCTTAACTTTTAAAATAGTTGCTTTTTTAAAATGGATTGAGCAAAATAATTCTCTTTTCGGCTCTGTATAACAATGTCATGCTCACTTTTTGGCTAGATAGCAAACATTTTTTTGCTTTTATTTTTTTTTTACTTTTTAGCTAGCAAGCAAACAATGCAACATTTTGTCAAAATAAATACAGGGCAGCCATAAGGGGACAGTTTACCTCTTTTATACTTGCCAAGTCTGGACAAGTCTTCATATTTCTTTGAGAACAGGTACTGTTCTGCTTTCAGAGAGGCTGAGCAAATAACCAAGTCTGAAATGAAGTTTTATGTAACAGGAACCCAGCTAATTTGATCATATATTAATTAATGTATGAAATAACTGTGAATTAACATTTCTTATCTGATTATCTGTTAAGCGTGAACTAATCACATAAAGTCACAGTGACTTGATCTTTTGTTAGTGGCGAGCAAAACAATTTCATGACACATCCTGTATGAATTCATGCATTAAATCATTGTGAATCGAGTATTAGTTAATAATTACTTAAGTTTATGATTTGTTCTCTCACAGAGCTCGACAATGACTGCTCACTTTCAGGAAGAGAACTGCCCACTCGTTCCCTCCATGGACATTTTAAAAAATCATTACATTAAGAGTTTGAAGCCCAAAACCGAGTCAACCAACTACAAGATGAATCGTTTGATTTGACTCAAAGCAAAAAAAAAAAAAAAAAAAGACTAGACAATGATAAAAGAGGCAAGGATACAAGACTGTGTACATAATTATCTGAAGGAGCTGATGAAGAAATTGCTCGTCTCATCAACCATTTACAGCACTTCTTCTTCAATTTGTCTCATTATAATAGTGTTTAACTGTGTTGTGATATTGTAATTTGTGTTGTGTGTGTCTATATGTACTATATTCACTGCAGCATACCAACATTGTTTTCTTGTTTTTTTTTTTTGTTTTTTTTTTAACTCTGGTAAAAGCAGAAGTAATGATTCAACATCTTTACTCAAGTAAAAGTGAAAAAGCACAGGCTCTTAAATGTACTCAATATATAACAGTAAAAAGTTGCCCTCTGGATATTTCTACCTTGTTTTGCATCATTTTAGCGCTCTCTTACAGTATTGTTGTTGTTACCTGTTTTATGTCTTTTTCATCTCGCTACATCTTTAACATAGTTTTGTCTTCTTAAGTTATTTTCATCTTATTATGGCTTTTACTTTGTTTACTCTTTTGTTACATTGTTTATGTCTTGTTACGTTATTTACAATGTTGTTGTTGTTTTTGTCTTTACATTGTTTCAGTCGTTACATGTTTTACATCGTTTTCATCTTGCTACATCCTGTAATTTTGTCTTCTTAAGTCGTCTTCACCTTTTCACATCTTTTGCTGATTTTGTCTTGTTACGTTGTTTTTGTCATTACATCTTTCACACCATTCTTGTCTTGTAACATCTTTTATGTCATTTTCCTCTTGTTACATCTGACATGCGTGATAAGCACTGATGGCTACACCAAGGAATCCTGTTTGTGTGTTAATGTCCCATTTATTTAGGCTGAAAACACTCAAGTAAAGTACAGGTACCTGAAAAATCAACTTAAGTACAGTAACAAAGGATTTGCACTTAGTTACTTCCCATCTCTGCAGAACATGAATGGGATTTTCACTTCTTGAACCTTTGAGCTCTATTGTAAACTGTTACCATAAAATATTTAATAGGCTAAAAGTTTTCCAAAGATATCTTATTTTAAGCTCTTTGTTATTGTTTGCTTTTTGCTCACAGGTTATAGTTCAGCCCAGTCTTTTATTGATCCCTTCACCCACAAAGCTATGATTTACAAATCCCAACAACACCTTTGTTATAATTGTTGGGGGTATTATTAGTTCAGCCTTCTTGCTGCTGTTGCAGGAGCGCAGGAGGAGGATCACATGAGGCCTTTAGGGGGATGGGCAGCAGAGTGAGTGTTTCAGAGGGTGGTATGGCTTTAAGAGTTTACTACCATCACTGCACTCACTCACACACACACACACACACACACACACTCACTCACAGTCACACACACAACAGAAAGTTGGGAGGCCAGGCGAGCAGTGGGATACCGACGGATAGGAAGTGACGGGACTGCATGAACTACAGAGAGAAAAAGAAGAAGAAGACGTGAATATCAACACAAAGCAGAATGAGAAGCAACGTGCGATCGTGGTGAAATGCGCATGATCTTATCCACAGCAGCGGACCGGAGCGACAGACTCTCAATGGAAGTGAACTAGAAGCTCTCAGAAGTGAAAAGCAGAGATTTTAGTGAGGGGGATTGTCGTGTGATTTCCATGACCGTGTTTGTGACTCTTCTGGAAAGTGCTGCTGGCACACTGGGGACCTTAAGGGACTGCGACCTGTAAACGCTTTGAACATGAAGGAAAAGACTTTACGCAAAAACCCAAGAGAATAACTCATCTGGGGGATATGAGCGCAGATCTTTGGATTTCGCCTCGTTTTTTCGCTCTGTCGGGTTCAGTTTTGCGTCTTCGGGGATGTTTGCGGGTTGCATCTCTGCGGCTTCAGTTCGGACACTGACCCGGCTCTGCGTCCTGGTGCTGGTGGTGCTCTCTGCGGGGGGACTGGGCTCCGAACTGCGGGTCCGGGTCCGGCTCTCTGACGGGCTGGTGACCGAGGAGGTGCTGGAGGCGGACAGTGAGAAGGACACTATATCACTCGAGTTCAAGCAAGGAGACGGGACACTCATCACTTTCGTGGTGGACTTCAAACAGGTGAGAGCTGGTGGTCAGCTGTTTATCACCCAGAGAGGACGTTTCTCTCCTCTCATTCAGACTCCCTGAGGTTTGGAAGATGCCGTTATAAACTCTCAAATGAAACTATAACTGCATTTATCCTGAACCAGAACTTGTTACAGCTGAGCCCACTTTTCGGTCCCCCAAATTAAAGCAGGGGTCCATTAGAGCTTCTTGGGAGGACAGGTAAAACAATTAACTGGGTCTTAAATTGTGTATTGGTCATCTTAAAATCCAGGAAGACCCTATTATTTGTTTTACTTTGGGAGTAGCTGCAATGATTAATGATTACCTAAATAGTGGTCAATTATTAAATTAATCAGTTGATTAATTGTTTAGTCATTTTTAAGAGAAAAAAAATCAGCTTTTCAAACATTAATATTATCAGGTTCCTTTCCCTATGACAGTAAACTGAATACCTTTGGGTTTGGGATAGCACAACAACATTTTTCACCATTTTTGACATTTTATAGACCATACAACTAATCGATCAATCAAGAAAATGAGCGATAGATGAATCAATAATGAAAATAATCAAAAGTTTCAGTTTTAGGAAATTGTGGGCTGACACTGATTGACATTTTTCATAATTTTCTGACATTTTACTCCACACCTACTTAATTGAGAAAATAGTTAACAGATTTATCAACAATGAATATAATCATCACTTGAAGATCTCTCCTTCACTTTGGGAGCCACTGATTTTATTGTTTCACATGACCAGAAAAAACTTGCTCTAATCCAAGTCATGTCCCTACAGGGGTGAGGTCAAAAACCCAAAAATAAAGGTGTGCTAGACCGGAGTAAATGTCCCCTTACTCTGTTTCCTTGATACCTTCTTTGATTATTTTGACAGATATTGCAATATGATTCATGATTAGTGGGAATGATTATTTTTGCATCACAATTTTCACATTCATTGATCTGACATTTGTTGGTGCATGTTTGTTTCTCTTACATTATATTTGTAGTTCAGGTCATCTCTGTAGCACTGCAGTACCTCACTAATGTTGTTTTGTCACACATTTTCCTCTTTCAAAGAACTGCATTTTGGATATTGCACATGGCCATATTGTGATTTAGATGATATTGTGCAGGTCTACTTTCTTTTTTTTTTTAATTATTATTATCTTATGAGATCAGCCCTAAATCTGTATCCCATCAAGGCTGGAATCAAGTAGCCACAGTGGCCTCTGGGGTCAAGTTAAATGGTTGTCTCCAGGCCAGGATGCAGGTTCACAAATCTTAAGCCTGAACGAAAAAAAAACATCCCAATAGCCTGAACCCCCCTGGAGGAACAGACTGTAACTCACACATAAACTTAAGTAGAACTTGTTTCATTCATCTTTTTCCATCCCAGCGTGAGTTTCACAGAGGTCAACACAGCTGCTGCTCCTTAGATGTGGATGTCCACAGACCCCAGTGGCCTTGAAACCCCCACTGGTCCAGCCCAGAGCTGATCATCAACCGCCATACTTAGCATTCTTCTAAAAGTAGACTTGCAGATCGAGTGTCACTCCCTGACCGCCGCTACAGTGATGATTTTTTTGGAAAGATGATGCTTTTTCTTTTGTGTCAGTGACCACTCAGAGACACATAAATGTCAGTCCTGGAAGGAAAACTACAACTGCGGTGCGTAAGGGGGTGGAGGGTGGAGGGGACTCAGAGGCGCACAGAGCAAAGGCATGTGTCTGTGATGGTTGCTGTCACACAGAAGCTGACAGGCTGGCGAGATGTGAAGGGGGAGATTTACCAGGATTAAGTGGGCATGTCTGACCTTTTTGATCTGCACGTCTGGTTCACTAACCAAAACAGCTAATTTCGAGTTGAAAGAGAAGAGGCCGTCACCCCCAATCATTGGTGACAAACCAATAAAAAGAGACATACACTGATCTGTGAGTGGGCAGCCTTTGCTTGGTTGTGCAGGCGCCCCGTGCTGCTGCTGCGCCCCCTCATGCATGCACACGTCCTGCGTGCACACACACACACGCACATATGGTTCTGTTTATTTGAATAAAGCCAATAGAACCTCTCAGATCACTCTACTTTTCCGCTGCCTGATTTATCTGTTACAGTTGTAGGTCGACCTCCTCCTTGCCCTCCTCCTCCTCCTCTTTCTTTCTGTCTGTGTCTCATTCTCCCTCTGTCCCCTCTCTGTCTCCTGCTCACTTCTTCCTGCCTCCTCGGTTCTCCTCCTGCATGTGGTTTTCATTCAGCTCTTGTGCAGTATCTCCAGGATTTATGGAAAGTTGGATGAGCTGTCACTTCCAGCTGCCATGAATATACAGTCCAGATGAACGCATGTGGGAAGAAGAGTGTTCTAACAGTAATGTTGAACACTGGGGATTTATGATGAACAACACAGCCAAAGGCAGATAGGTACTCTTCAACCTATATACAATTGAATACAGTAAAAAAAAACAAGATATTTAATGTTCAAACTGATAAACTTTACTGTTTCTTGTAAATATACACTGATTCTGAATTTGATTCCTGCAACACCTTTCAAAAACATTTAGGCAGGGTCATGATTACCAGTGTGTTCAATCACCTTTTCTTTTAACACTCAGTAAGTGTTTGAGAAATAAAGGCACTATTTGTTGAAGTTTTGAAAGAGAGATTTTTTCCTAAACTGGCTCATTATATGACTTCAAGTGCTCAACACTCTGGGGTCTCTGTCGTTGTGTTTTGTGCTTCATAATGCAGCACACAGTTTCAGCGGTCATACGCCGGCTCTTTCACTATGACGCCACGCTGTTGTACATGTGCAGAATGTGTCTTAGCATTGTGTTGCTGCAATAAGCAGAGACGTCTCTGAAAAAACTGTTGTCTGGATGGCAGCACATGTTGCTCCAAATTTCCCCATGCAGTTTTTCACAAAGTGGTGAACTTCACCCCATTCATCCTTTAATACTCCATCATGATATTAACTATAACTGTTATCATTTAACCAGTTTGCCTGTCAAATGTTCCAAGCAGGTGTTTTTTGAGCATTTTGAGCACAACTTTCTCTCTTTCTTTTGTTCCCCCTGTTCCACCTTTTTTGAATCATGGTGCAGGCATCAAATTCAGAATGAGTGTATATTTACAAAAAACAATAAAGTTTATCGGTTTGAACATTAAATATCTTGCCTTTGTATTGTATTCACTTTAATACAAGTTGAACAGTATTTGGAAATCATTGCAGCACGTTTTTATTTATGTTTTTCACAGCGTCCCTCCTTTTTTGGAATTGGGGTTGTATATGTTTCATTCATCCAGATTGATGTCTGTTTAAAAATAAATCATCATTTTTTTGTTATGACTAGGATAATCTCAAAAAAGAACTCTATAAATAATCATCAGACAGCAGCCGTCTTGCTCTTTTCTGCTTTGTGAATACGTGGCAGAGATGAGATGGTAAATGTTATAACCATTAGACACTGGCGGCGGAGTGGGTCTGCTGGATGTGAGAGGGAAGTTTAGTCAACATTATCCAAGCAATGAATCACTGTGAGAATCAGCCGAGCTGTGTTTTCAAGAGGGTTACGTTTGCTCTGAAGGCATGTAGACATATGGAAAAGATGATGTGGTTTAGCTCGTTCACGACACCTCCGTGTCATGTTGGGTAAATCTCAACATGGAGATAATGTTGTCTATTAAGTTTAAACCATGGAGGAACTGTGATTTTATCTTTATTTTCATGAAAGACAGGCATCATGGGTGTGAGTGTTTGTCTTGGAATTGCATTTATATCTTGTTTGACTTGATGAAAACTTTTCACACTGTAGTGGAGGAACTTGATTCCTGTCTGGTATCACGGTGAAGAATTCACAGCTGAATCTCCTCTAAATTATGTCGAACCGCAGCAGTCTGTCTGCAGTAATATCTTTACAACATGTTCAGCGTCAACATTGAACACACAGTCCAACTCAACTCATGTGTGAGTTTCAGATTCAGTACCGATCGGCTTTTTTCTTTCAGCAACCACTGCAACAATTTATGGTCCAACACAGTGTAAGACCTTGAGCTGAACATAAACCATGTCCTGGAGATTAATCCAAGGGAAATGTCTCACATATTTGAGAGGCTGTTTTGGGTCTTTCCAGATGTAGAGATGTTGTCAGAGAAAGCTAATCAGTTTGTGCTCCATGAGTCTCACTCTCATATCCAACCAGTGGGTTTGATCATGTAGAGTGACTTCACAGGCTTCTCAGCTGAGTTTGCACAAAAAGAAGGTTTAATTTCTTGGATGCACATCCTTCTATATCTATAGTTACATGCCTGGCTCCAAAATAAAACATTTGAGAGGACATTTTAAATCTGTTTTGATTTATTTAAGGAAAAATATACCAGTAAACATTTGACCACACTAATGCAGATTAATATGAAAAGGCTGTTTAAATTTGGAAAGCTTTCCACCCACACTGGTGTTTTCAGATCATATTCTGACAGTCTGCTTTCCTCACAGAAAAGCCAAAATAGTGGAAAAGTGCTTAAAGTTGAGATGAATTAAAGAACACATTTTTTAAGTCTTTAGGGTCATATCCCCTATCAAAATCAAAATAATGTTTTCTTACCATAAAACAAAATAATGATGTGTGCTTTTGTAGGGTTAAACAGGTTAATTTCAACCAACAATATCATGACATCTGCCCATCAGTCTTCAACTTTTCGTGCCACAGAGCAAAGATTCATTAATTAGCTAATTAGCAACAGCATGGTATGCCTGGTTATGACACAAACACTTTTCAAGGTGTAAATCAAATTCCCTCCAACATTGTGTCCCACCTGCCTCTCCTGTTTCATTTGGAAATACATCACAATCAGTGTTAACCCAGTTACTGATATTTTATAATTAGTTACAGTTACTAGTTACGTCTCTCAAAAGTAATTGAAATAGTTATGAGGGAGGTTACTTTTGCGTCAGTTTTAAATTTCTGCTTCAATGTTGCTCATAGGCATTTCCGTTACCAGTTTTATTGCACCAAGTTGTGCCAAGTCGCGCCTGAGATGGACCATCTCCAGAGTGGGGCCAACACGTACCCAACCTTCCTCCAAGCAGGTTGCAGCCGTGGCCAACTTGTGACGACCCCCCTTTCTGTCTGCACAGCAGGAGAGCAGAGAGAAGGGGTTTTTGTTTTTTAAAACAAACTCTTCTTCTGTTCCCGGTACTTTTGTAAGCTTTCCGAATTGTGTTTCAGTTTGTACTTTGAGGTATGTGTGTTCAGTTTCAGCTGGATGGGAGTCATGTTAACTTTTAATTTTGCTGCTTCAAAATAAAAGTTTTTAAATTACAAAATTACAGAGAACTTTTATTGTGAAGTATTTATTGGAAATAAACTTTGTAATGCATTACTCCCAATGCTGGTCACAATAGAGAACCTAAATACTTTTGAAAATGCTGTTTCATCAGGACTTTAAATTGTCATTGTCTTTTAGGAGTGCCAGCAGCTTTCTGACAGAAGCTTTCAAAAAAGTTTCATTATCGCCCTCAATTATACACCATCAAACCATTTTCAAAGATACCCTCTTATTGTGTGCTGGTTTTATCCACATCAGTGTAGACGTGTCCTGAGTGACCCCTTGCTGTGCCGATGGGGTCAAAGGAGCACCAGATGTTGGAGGCCGCTTGACACTCACTGTTTCACACTATCATGTTAAATTGGTTTGGATTTTGTAAACAATGGCGCTGCGGTGAGAATGAGCATCTCATTATTAGATTCTCATTTCATCTCAGCTTTATAAAGCGTATTGTATTTCAGCCAGGGGCTGTTTTACCCTCAGGTCAGTTCACTCTACTGTATATTCTGATTGTCTTCAAAGCACAGAGGCTTTATGGATACGCCCAACAGTAAGCTGGCTGTAAGAATGAGCTGGAGATTCTTCACACACCCTCATGTGCTATGTCAGAAACAGAATGAGAGTTGGGGGTTGGGTGGCAGGTCGGCCGGCCTTTCTGTGTGTTCTCCCTTTGGGATAAACAGTACAGTATCTGTGATCCATTTTGGCAGATGCTCGTTCTTGGTTCTCTCACAGCCTTCATGTACTGTGTCACCCATTAATATTGTTCAAAAGGATTTGGACTGCTGCCTTTATTAGCTATTAGGCAAACTCTCCTGTGTGGGAGGCTTGCTGGCAATCTGTTTTGTTCTTTTTTTTTTTTTTTTTTTTTTTTGTGGGAAACGCTGGTGTTTGCCAAATGAAGCAACTGCCGGTTGTTTTGAGCTGTGCATCAGTTGCAAGTCAGTGCAGTGCAGTCACCGCATTTTATGCCTTGCCTTTTTTCTCTTTTGGCTGCCACACCTTGCCTCTCACTCAACCCTGAAACACCATCCCACTTTGTCACTTGCACAAACTTGTAAAGTCTTTTTTACAGGTAACTGTCACCCATTCCAGGAAAATGATGTTGTTTCAGACACCACTGAGTGGATATTACTGGGGCACATGAGGTTTCCCCTCAACTGTTGTGAAAGGTCGCAGCGAGTCATCTGCGAGTCACCAACACTCAGTGAGATCATCCATGTGTAATAAAGTGTGCCCAAACTGAGTGAGAATGAAACAGGAATAAAAATACACTTCAGTTTTTCTTTCTTAACGCCAAATAAATCCTCAAATATTCAAACTTCTGTTCACGTTGAGCAGTACCTTAGAAGACCTTTTCCATGCGTGAGATAAAACTCCACAGATATGTTACTACAGAGTGAAACAAGATGTGTGATTCAGAGGAACTTCACTGCTCTTACTTCTCTAGAACATTATCTCTGTTTGACATTACTTTATTGACATGCTACTTGGAATAGTACATTAGAGAGATTACTCTGCAGATTACATTTTATACCTGAAACTATTTCAGGTTTGGTTTATCTTTATGCTCAGTTCAATTAAAAGGGGCTTTGTTGGAACTTAAATGGCCGTGACTTTGATACGTGACTTGGTATCAAGAGGTTGTTTTTCACTTTCTGTCTCTAAAATGAACAGAAGGCAAATACTGTTATGTACAGAGGAGTGGAATATGGAATGATTTCTCGTCAGAAATTACACATTTAACAAGTAAAACTGTAAAACTGAAAAGAGTTAAAAGAAATGTGCAAGGGCACAGAGCACCAGTTTCTCTTCAATTTTGTTTTTACTTCACTTTATTTTCTCAGTCAATTCGCTGTATATGCTTAGTGTTACTTTTACTTTTAAGCAGTATCAAATGTCTTACAGAGTATTTAGATACTTGATACCATTATTACTGTTGTCACTAATAGTTTTATTTGCGCTGATTTTTTGTCATTATTTTTTTTACTAGTTTTGATATCGTTTTGTCTCCTTTTGACTTGGATTTTTAATTGATTTACATTATCATGTAATGCTTATTTGTGCTGACCCCAAGAAGAGTAGTTGCTACCTCAATAGTGGCTAATGTGATCCAAATAAATGAACAAATTGCTTGGAAACCAGGTGTTTGCATTGCCAAAGCAAGTGTAAGATAACAAAAGAAAAAATTACATAAACTGAGGGACTGTGGTTTTGCCAGGAATATATAGGCGTATACAGTATAGATAAATAACTTCAAAATAAAATAAATAAAAAATAAATAAATAAATGCTGTTTCTGCTCCCTGCACCTGTCATTGCAATGTGTGCAAGCAGCAGCCCTTTTCAGCCCTTTCTCCAAGCTACCCTTTGTTCCGTGCTGACTCTGAATCCCAGGAAAATAGCTTCCTCTGTGGCCTTGTTGTGGCCCTTCAAGGCCCCACATGGGCCCCTTTTGGCCTCTTGTGGCCCCTCTGCCCCGGTTGATGTCTTTATCCTTTATCCTCCTCCCACCAGCGGGCCAGATGTTCATCTGTAATGCTGCTGATAGAGGAAAAAGCTTCCCATTCCCACAGTGTTTTTAAGATTTTCTTCCAGTGATCAGGGACAGCGGGCTGCACGGCGCTGTGCTAACAGGCTCTGATGGACAAGGAGATAGTAGTTGTGGCTTTCACCGTGCATACTTGTGATCTTTTCTAACTACTTAGGAGGTTTTAAGATTGCAGATGGTAACAAAAAAGATAACAAATGGTTTACTCTGCCAAAGCTTCTGTTCTGTTCTGAACACAGTGTCCTGAAATGTTCTGTTGTCCTTTTGGCTGTCTCAGCCTGGTTAGTTTCAAACTAATTTAGCCGCTGACAGTGTTTGACTTTACTATGCAACCCTCGTGACAGTTCAGTCAGTTCTAGGGTAAAATTATGAGGGTCCACACCTGGGAGGGTATTACATCACCCTTTTCGTGTCAAATAAACAGCTTTTCCTGTCATGAAACACAGGTTCTATTGTCAAAGTTCTGAAAAACAGCACGGAAAACCTAAAAAAAGAAAGGGAAACAAATGAAATTATATTTTTAAAGAACACTGTACACTTGATGGAAGTCAAGAATACATCTAAGGTAAATTATTAAGTAGTCTTTATATCTATTTTTAGTTACTTAAAGTCAAAATTGGGCACTTTGCACCAAATAAGGCTTTGTTGGTTCATACAACCTTTTTGTTTATTTTACTTTCTTATTTTTGTATGTTTTTTTTAAAGACAGGTTAACTAATTAAAGCATTTCTGTGGGTCTAAAATCCAATAAGCTGAATTTTAGGCTTGAAAATGTCTTAAAATGTATTAAATTATGAGGTTACTTCATCAATCTTGCTTTTAAATGTGTTTTGGGGGAAAAACGTGTTGATCATGCTGTAACAACTACAAGTCGAAACCAGGAATTACTCATCACTCAAACTGTGCATGAACATTTTGCCAATATGGACCTGAAATAGGTCTTAAATTGCATTTATAATGGTCTTAAAAAGATCTTTAAAAGTCAACTTACTGAAACATGCACCCAGTAATTAGAATTTACAGTGGAAAAACTAGCATTAGGCTGAAGTTTGCCTTTTAAAAGAAACCATTTTTCCAAATAGATAACTGAAAACAGATCACACACACTGATTACATTCAATCACTAATGGAAAATTAAATCTAAGAATTGAATTTTGATGTTTTAAATCCAGGGTGTCAAATTCTATTTGCATGTGAGGCTTTTAAAAGCACAATATTATTAAGATATTTGTATTCAAAAAATATATTAAGATCAAGTCAAAATAATAATATTATTATTATTATTTTGAAATACCTTGCTATTAAAAAACTGTGTGTGTGTGTGTGTGTGTGTGTGTGTGTGTGTGTGTGTGTGTGTGTGTGTGTGTGTGTGTGTGTGTGTGTGTGTGTGTATCCCCTGTGACAGGATATGAAGCTGTGGGACAGCAGTTAGAGGCTGAATGGGACTGTAGGCATGTCTATTGTTTATGTGTCTTATCTATCTGCCTCATTTCCTTCCCTGTTAGCACTCACTGTTTGTCTCCTACTCATTTCCTGAATGCAAAGTCTCCATAAACAGTTTGGGTGTCTAGATAATTGTATCCAGATTCTGTGTGAATGACTGGTTCCCTCTTTGTGGCCTGCACATGTTTTGCACAGGTTCGAAGACCTCAATTAGAGTTTTTGCGGCTGTGTTTGAGTTCACGTGTTACACTTAAATATTTACACTCCAGTAGCTGGAAAAGTAAGTTACCTTCCATTGTTGTAAAGAGAAACAGCCAAGGGGAACACCTTTCTTTCCATGGCCTCCAGTGTTTTTATTGTCCATTCACTACCACTGTTTACTAATTGGTGCACTCTTTGGACAGCCAGGTGTGACCAAGCCCCAAATGTGACTCCACATTCCTGCCTTTGGAGCCTATGTAATTAGCTTCAACTCAAGCATTTCTGAGTGCAGCGGCTTTTCTCCCACTCCTTTTGTCTGTGTGAGTCTGTCTCACCCTCTCTCCCTCTGTCTCCCAACATGATCTTTAATCCCTGCCTACACCTGTGCTTTTTGACTGGGCTCCCCTCATGCACCAAGGCAAATATGCACCCCATCACCAAACATGGTTAAATCCAAATGTTGTTTTTAAGGCAGGGATTCAGAGCCATTTGGGTAAGGTTAGAAGTCCTAAAACTCAATACAACATTTCATCACTCATCTCTCTACAAATATAAGCCAAAGGGATCAGCTGGAAGCCTGAAACTGTTAGCTTTTAGCTGTATTACAGAAACTTTTTGTCTAAAGTTAAGATAAGATTTTTTTCCAGTTGGTATTCCAGAAGACAATCTTGACTAACGTTAGGAATCCTATCTTATCTTACTGCATCCTATTTTATCTCATGTTAATCCTAAACAGTCAATGCGGCATCGCTTATCAACTTTTATGTCTGTTACCTAGCAACCAAGACTATTTTTCTCTTCTCACCAGCTAAACAACTTTGTAGCTGTTTTTTATTTATAAACATACTGGACCTGATGTTCTGTCTGGGAAATTTACAAGAATGCTAACTTAAGAAAGACACTGAGGTAAGATAGCAGACAGTCGCCACCATATCTGGCATCTGTCGTGTAAAAACAATACAACAGCACTCAAGCACAAGTTAACTAACACTACTGTTAGTTATTGTTAGCAAACACAACCATTAGCTACTGTTAGTTAACACTACTGTTAGCTACTTTTAAGAAACACCACAATATTAGCTGTTGTTAGGGAACACTACTGTTAGCTATTATTAGCTAGTAAGTAAATTAGCTACTACTATTGGTGGAAAAGTGACAGTGAGGACAGCTTCATGGCTTTTGTGTTGCGCTTATGTATGATTTTGGGAAGTTAGGATGCTTGTGCAATACACTTTTCCTGCAGCCTAAGTTGGGATAGGAACATTGACTTAGGGACTTTTCATAAGTAATGCCTTTCTCTTAATCAGGCCCTAACCTTAATTACCATGGTTACCAAACAGTTAAGATAGGTCTTCAAATTAGACTTTTCTATAATATAGCTGCAGAATTGTATGATTGTGCTCCTATGTGAGCTCCTTGGCTAAAAGAAAAACATTTCTAATTGTTTTTTTTTAAATATTTCATAAACTTTTTGGTTCCAACTCTAACAGCTTGATTGAAAAAATAAATCCAGACCAACTCAAATACCGGCACAGACCCACCGTGATCCCAACTGAGTCATCAGAGCGTGGCTGACCAACAGTCCTCCCCAGCCAGCCATCAGCCTTATCAACAGACAGGGTCTTAGAGGGGATTGGAAAACAGGAAGAACCTCGACCACAGGGGATAGCCACTGGCACACTGTTTGTGTTTGTGTGTGGGTCCGTGTGTGTGCGTGCGTTTGTGTGTGTTTAAATGTCCATCCATGCATGCAAGTGTGAACTGGAGTGGTTACTATGGCAGCAAAAGGGAGATGTATATACTGTATCTTGCACTTTCACTTCGGCATTTAAACTGCTCTTAGCTAGATAACCCTCATCAGAGGTGGGAAGTAACAAAGTACAAATACTTTATGCTGCTGCATGCAAAGTAGAGTTTTCAGGCTAGTGTACTTAAGTTTGTTTTTCCTCAGCAGCTTATTACTTTTACTCTCTACATTTTATCACAAATATCTGTATTTTCTACTCCTAACATTTTAAAAACAGGCTTGGTACCTTAGTTTTAATGCATTTTAGGGGAATTATTGATTATTTTTATTTTGCATCAGTGTGCACCTGCCTTCTCAACATCAACACCCCGTTCCAACCTAAACGGATGGCATAGAAAAGACGATTCCCTGTTGTATTCCACAGTGCATAACATACACGATCGATTCCAATTAAGTTTCCAAAGGAATCATTAAGAAATGTTTATTTGATTCTGCTTATCGATTTCTACACAAGTTCACTTGTGCTACTTCTGCATCACACTAATTTCTGCAAAGCAATTGAAATACAGCTGTTTTACTTTCCTATTAATATCTGTTGCAAGGCCCCAAGTGTTCCTTTAGCAAGTTTCATCACATCAGTATCATATTATACAAGTTACAGAACCAAACTCATCACTGCAAACTCTAGCTGGAGTGAAGAAATGTATGAGCCACCTCACTCATGGTGACGACAACTGTAACAGTTGTTCCTACACCAGCAAAGTTCTTAACAAACACATTACAAACACGCAAATTCAAACTCTCAGCAAAGCATGATGGGAAAAGGGGACCGTCTCAGCACTATCTGCAGCATCCAGCATCCCACAGCACGCCACAATTGTTGGAGGATGCCATCACATAAATCCAAGGCTCTGGATCAAATCATGTACTTAATGTCTGTAAGTGTTGTGATCGACACAGAAGGGCCGTGGTGAAGGAAGTACTCATATTCTTCATGCAAACACCACAATGATCATTTTCATTATGGATTCATCTATAGATTATTTTCTTCATTAATCAGTTCATTGATTGTTTTGTGAAAATTCTAAGAATAAATTGATAGCGAGAAATGCAGTCACATTTACCCAGAATCCTAAGTGGCACCTTCATGATACAAACCTCTAAATTATTGTTTTTGCATGAAAAATGATGACTACCAAAATACTTTCCAGAAGTGATACGAAGAATCTGAATCACAATTGTTAAAAACCAGATGATACCCAACCTTGCTCATGACAGACATCACAACAAGAAAATGACATAAAAGATCCAACAAGATAAAACAGACTAAAGAGGAAAAGGTGAGGTTAAATTAGCTTTTCACAGAAATGGCTGATAGAAATGTCCTGTACTTTTCTTTTATTCTTCGTGTATATTTCAGAGCCTGAACTTTTTCAGTTGAAGCAGAACTTTTTAAAATAAGAATATGTACTTCTACTTGAGTAATGAATGTATGTACATTTTCCACCTCTGACCCTCATAGAAAATAATCTTATTTTTCTGTCAGTATTGGGCTTCACACAGCTCTCACTTTCACCGCCAGTAAAGCAGGTATATATGCAGTGAGGAGAACTTATTTGGCTAGCTGGGCTACAACTACAGTGACAAGAACGCTCACTGTAAATGGCACCCTTTGAGCGTCTGAATGGGCTTTTGTTCACCTCTTAAATAACCAGGCCCACCAAAGGTAACCACCAGTGAAACTGCCCCCACCTCTCTGCTGTTTAACAGGCCTTAATATGACCCACTAGCCAGGTTGCATGAATACAGACTTGTGTTTGGCTGCTGGCCAGCACTAGTTTGTCTGCAAATGGACTAAGTCCCGGGTGTCAGGGAGCAATGCCGAGGAATCTGTACTTGTGTGGATTATTTATAGCCGTGCTGACATTTACACTGCTCTGGTCGGGAAAAACTCAAGGCTACACTGTCCTTTGATTATGGTATTACCAGTCTTTTTCAAGGCAGGGAAATGTCGCTCTTTTAATTCTTAATGTCCATACCTGGTGATTTTCTCTAAATGTTGGTCTGCAAACCTTTAATTTAATGTAGTTCTGTTGAAATGCACTTCTAGGGGAGTGACTCATTTTCCTGATATAGGAGTAGATGTGAATTCAAGTGGACTTACTCCTTATTTTCAAGCTTGAGCAGGCCTACTTGACTATGATGTCCCAAAGGTGAATCAGTCTTTTCCTATTAAGATGAATCACCAGGATTAACTTTGTCTACTGTTTGGTAATATGGATATTCTTATTCATTAACTTTACCTTTATTTAGCCAGGAAGTCCCATTGACATCAACATCTCTTTTACAAGAGAGATCTGGCCAAGATAGCAGCTGTACAAAGTCAAAACGTATTACAACATAATATTCAAAAATCCACAAGGAACAGGAAAAGATATCAATCACAGTGATCTCTCAAGAAAGACTACCACGTCACCACCACCACATTCTTTATGTTGCCCTTAAATTCATCAATCGATATACATGTATCTAAGTTGGACCTTGTTGCCTAAGGTGCATAATAGAAAAAAGCAATTTTGCCCAGACCTGTCAAACCCCAGGGTGCATTGAAAAGCAACCACTGGTGGAGTGTAGCTGGTAACTACCAGAGCAGAGATAGAGGGGTACAGCGGTAGGCTGTGAGTTTACCCAGTATCACTTTATAGGTAATAATATACCAGTACTGTTGTCTGTGCCTGGTTAATTTCATCCACCCCAACAAATCATAAAGAGTACAATGGTTAGGAAGAGACTTTGCATTTTCAATGAAACGTAGATATGCATGGTACACTGGATTAGTTTAGTTTATATATTTTTCTGGGACAGTGCATGGGGGGGGGGAGATTCTCTTGAGTAATGTCATTCTTTTTTTTACAATTCCTGAATCAATTTTTCAATTCCTGAACCAATGTTGTTATGTATGTAATCAGTTAGCACCTGGTCTGTTAGCTCAGTGCTAACACATAATATTATCTTAACAAACAGTCCCATTTTTACTTCACATACTTTCAAGGAACTGCTTGCTGCTGTTCCTTGAAAACAAACTAATATCTTCTGATTTCACACTGCTAACTCAGTCTATTATAAACTATGTCTTTGTTTATTGTATTAATGTGTGAAAGAGAGAGAGACTCTAGTGGCAGAACTTATTTTGTGTATAATAAACATTACTGGATATGCCAGAATTAGCCAGAAAGCTAGTTTTCCCCTGTTAAGCTCTGAGCCAGATATAAACAATCTAAAGTTAAGAAACAAGGCTCTGTAAAGTGGAGGCTGCATACAACACATGACCATAATCAATCTAACACAGAAAAGTAGCAGGCAAAGTATTTGAGCAGCAATTTAATCTTTACCCACAGCGCCAAGATAAAAACACATTCTGCCGCATTAGGAAACAGTCTGTTACCCCCTATTGCTGTTCCAAAGAAGCTTGACACCTGCCTCTTTCTTATTTGTCTAATCTTCTGTTATATTGTACCAGCAGTTTGCACAATTCCCTGACTTACAAAAAACACCAGCAACCCACTAGGCAGATTTTAAAAGCGGTAGCTGTTGTTTGATCAGTCAGTTCCCTTACTCCTGGTGTCTAGATACTGCCTTTCATTGTAACAACAGGTGTAAAACCTTCTTTAATCATTACCACACAACATTTAAATCCTTTGCTGTGTTTTTTTCCCCTTTTAAATCTTACTTTGAGTGTGTGTGTACAGACGAGTCAGTGTGTGCCAGTGCTGGTTTCAGGCAGGCAGAAGTGAGTCTAGTCTTATCCAAACAAACAGTTGAATCCAACAGCTTCTGTCTGGATGGAGATGTGGAGATGATGTCATTTGTTATTACTCTTTTTGCTTTTAGAGGCCATGCTGATTATGATCTCAGTAGCAGCCAAACCACTAAGATATCAACACTGGTTTGTTATTGGCACTTAAATGCCACAGTTAAACTTAATTTCTCTTAACAGTTGGCTGGAGACTGCAGACAGAAATATTTATAGCATCTTTTATTCAGTGCAACCTGTATAATTGAAGGACCCGTGTGTAGGCTTGTGAATGGTGTGCTTATTTTTCCAAACATGTTGTCTCACTCTGCCCTTCCAAGCATGTCAGAGAATCTACAGTGGACACAAAACTTCACAAAATGCGAAAGGCCACATCTAGAACCCGCGTTTGATTTGTCAATTCTGGGCTACGACAGAAACAAGGCAGTAGAACATGGTGACCTCTGTGGAAGAGGACCCACACCCTCTGTCGACATAAACCTCTCATTCTAACATAACAAAAACACAGCCAGCAGATGGTTAGCTTAGCATTAAAGCCAGGAAGCTGGGGAAACAGCTAACCTGGCTCTGTCACTGTTTCCACCGCAGGGACCAGGGTGTAAATTAGGTCCCAAGGATTTTACTCCCCCTAAAAAAGGGTTCCAAAGACCCACCTTGGGGGGTCATACTTACCAAAATTACAAAAACTTAAAGTGCAGTGCTGACCATTTCTGAGTTTCAAATACTTGCGTCTTTTTTTCAGCCGCCATTTTTAAGTATCTGCCATCACTTTCTCATATATTAGTGGACTAATTTGCCTAAATACCACAGTGGAAACGTGGCCAACAACAAGCTGAAGAAACTTTTTAGTTTCTAGAAAAGTAGTTCCTGGAACTAAAAGTTTCCAGATAATTTGGGTGGAAATGCAGCTTATAAGGCACATATCCCCCATAAAACCACAGATTCCCATTTTTACAATATAATAACTCTCTTAGTGAGCTTAGTGAGCTGGTAGATGGATTTTGTTACTTTTAGACAGCGCCAAGGCATATTTCCAATCTTAATGCTAAGCTGAGATAACTAACTGCTGGGACTAACTCCATATTTAGCATACAGACATGAGAGTGTTAAAGATTTTTTCATCTAACTCTCCACATGAAAGGGAACAAGTGTCAAACTATTCCCTTGCGATTTTCTTGTGTGCACAGACGATTTGATGCAAAGTTGCATCAGAAAAAAGTTGTTGCCACAGTCAGCAGCACTGTTGCCCTTTTTGGCCTGAATCCAAACGCAGGGCAGTAGAAGAAGACAATCATTAATCTGAACGCATAATGACACAAGGGGGGGAGGAGATCTCAGCATCTACTCTTTACCATTGAGTAAGTTCCAAAGAAGCAGAGTTAGTTGGTGGAGCTGCTCTGCTTCTCTGTAATTACCCAGAGAGCCCCGGGGCAATCGTATGTGGCTGACACGAATGCCTTCCCCCTTTTCTCTCTCTCTCTCTCTCTCTCTGCCTACACACACACACACACACACGTACAAATGCAGTGTCCCAGCGTAGCGCCATGTGTCTGCAATATGGGAGGTCTTGAAGTCGTGGCCTCTGTGTCTCCCTGCACTTGAGGGGAAATGGCGCTCTTGGCTGTCTCTCTGCTGGCGTTGTACTCCCTCTTCCTCACATCTCACTGTGCTCTCTGTGATATATTCATGTCTCCTCTCATCTGACATTCTCTTTAATCATTCACACTTTGTTCTCTGTGTGAAAAGAAACTAGAGTGCATACTTTGAAATAAAGTTCCTCACTAGAACCATAAAGGGTTCTTTGGCTTGTTCTCACAGGACAACCTATTTTTGTTTGTGGTATAGCCTTTTTTATGTTGTGTTCTAGGTAGAACTCTGAAAGGGTTCCAAGTGGTAAAAAGTGTAACTTTTTTATAAAGGTTGCAACCTTTTCAGAAAGTTCTACCTAGAACCCTACATAAAGGGTTACACCTAAAACATTTGTGAAAGGTTTCACCTAAAACCCCCTATGAGAAGTTCTACAAAGAGCCCTTGTATAGTGTAATAGTTCCACCCAGGACCCTCTCTACAGGTCCTAACCAGCTCCTTTCCACCCTCTAAGTGTGCTAACAAAAATACAACAAGCGGTACTGCTGAGAAACTTTTTATAGTCCAAGACTTTTATCTAGAACCCTTTTATATCATGCTACAGAGAAACCTTGATGAAAGTCTTCTTCAAGAATTCCAACAATCCTCGAAGAACTCTTTCTTCCAAAAAGCAATATTTAGATGAAAATGTGTATTGGAATATTATCAGGTTGGAATCTGCCTAGAACCCAACATAAAGGGTTACCATTTGGGAAAGGTTTCCATCCAAAACCCCTGTAAGAAGTTCTACAAAGAACCCTTGTATAGTGAAATGGTTCCATCCAGAACCCTCTCCAGGGGTGCTATCCTTTCCACCTTCTAGGGGTGCTAACAAGAACCCAAGCAGGGGGTTCTGCCAAGAACCCTTTTATATATTAAATAGTTTTATCTAGAAGCCACTGGGGAGTTCGATAGAGAACCTTCTTATATTCCATTGGTTTTATCTAGAAGTCACCAAGAACCCTTTTAATAAAGAACCCATGACAAAAGACTTCTTTAAGGATTTCAACAATCCTTGAAGAACTTTTCTTCCAAAAGAAGCATTATTTGGATTTATTAATGGAACCCTAAGTCTTAAAAAGAACACTTGACCACCCGTTTCTTCAAATTACTTCTTGAGAAGTAATTGGTCTGGAGGTAGAAATTCAGCCCTTTAGGAAGAAACCTTTTGGGTTTCTACAGTCATTTAAGTTCAAGTTTTCATACAACACTGAGACGTGATGGGAGAATCTGACGTTAATATCATACAAAGCCTGTGAATCAATATTTGCTCAGTAATTTACTTTCCAAAGGTCAAATAGTATCTCATGATTGTCTTGTGTAATACTCATGCTTGTATTGTACTCTTGCCAGAAACTCCTCTCACAGACAAAAGTGGTTTTTAAAATGAGGAACCGGTGATCATGCAAAGTAGTCTATAAAGAATTACAGAGCGTAAACACTTGTGAGGCAGCTTGTATTGCTTTCTTGCCAGCGTGTACACTTCAGCATACAGGAAGTGGGACCAAAGAGCTTAAGGAGAACTCAATGGGGTTATCTCAGTTCTGTTTATCTGTCCCAGAGTTCCTCCTGCCTTGAATCTGCTACTCCTCTGCAGCCTGTTTGCTTCAGACGGGTGTGTGAAAAGCGGAGGAGGGGTGTTTGGGACTGTCTGTCTTGAAGCAGAAGCCAAAGAGTGGAGGGTGGGGGGGGTTGTCTGATGAATAAGAAGACAGGTCGGCTGCCCTGCTCTCCCCACTGCTGGAGCTTCCCATCATGCTTTGCATGCCCTCTCACAGAACTCTTTATGGCCTTGGGTTTGGCGCCAGATCTCTCACACTCCTGCCAACAGCAACAAGTTTTCTTGTGAACTCTCCACTATCATGATTTTCCTACTTCTACAGTTGCACATAAAGTAGCGTGGTTAAATGTTCCTGACTTTGACGGCATGTGAAGAACTCTGATAAGTTTGTTAAGAAGGAGGCCCGAAGATTTAATTTGACAGTACGAATAACCAGAGCATGACTGGAGCAACTTTGCTCAGGCCTACAGACAATAAAATGTATCAACAGAGTGTCAGATGAGGCTGTATGGGTGTAGCGAACATAAACCCCTCTTTACTTTGAGCAGACAGTTGTTTGAACATCTTTGAACTCCACATATTGAATTACTTTGAGCGTCTGGAAAAGTGCTACATCAAGAACTGAAATGGAAAGAATATTTGTTCTGATCTGTAAGAGCCTACACTTATAAACAGTAAGTTATTAGAACCTCGCCTCATGCACCACTTCAATGTCCTCTGGGAGTTGTCTGTTTATCCGTTCAGCCACTCATCTCTCATCTCTCTGTCTTGCAGGATGTGAAGATATTCCGAGCACTGATCCTGGGTGAGCTGGAAAGAGGGCAGAACCAGTACCAGGCCCTGTGCTTCATCTCTCGCCTCAGCCGCAATGAGATCATCCCCAGCGAGTCCATGGCTCGTCTCAGACAGGTATGACACAGCAGATCAAGCCGTGTTTATGTGTTGTTTTATGAAAAATTAGAAGTTTGTATTGCTAAGAGCATCTGAGGGTGTGGAATTTGATCATTTGTGTTTGCCTGCTCAGAAAAATCCTCAGGCCATTCGCTTGGCAGAGGAGCGGAGAGGGCTGGAGCAGCTGACGATGAGTGCAACGGTCAATCTAACTCAGGCCTGGCAGCTCAGCTCCCACATCCACAACATGTGCAGCGAGGCCAGGGAGGCCATCTACACCAGGGAGGCCGATATCAAACACTGGCTGGACAAAGGTCAGTAGTCATTTTATCTTTGTTTATCATTAGCTGCTTTTACATGAAACCTAATATTTCACTAATAGTCTGAATAATTTGCCTGGGTCCAAACCTTTAAATCCTTCCACACAAGCAGGTTGAATCTGTGTGGGGTTACACCCACGGATACATAGAGTCACTTAAATAAGGAGGACTGTGTAAATTCAGCAGCAAACCTTGGGACACCCTGGCCTTTCTCTGGTAGAAACAGGAACATTCATCCTGATGGATACTGTAATTAAATAAATATTACAATGATCATCTTACACTGACAAAGCACAGACAAAAGATCTAAGTGGCAATTAAATGGCACCTTCATTACATCCATGGCATAGTGAACTTGTGAAAGGAAAAATAATGAATTCGGATGTCTGTGTGAGGTAAAGTAGTAGTAAGTAACTTTTGTGGAATTTCCTGCACCTGAGAGGAGTGTGGTTTGTGAGCCTGCATCAATGCAGCCTCACTGTCGGAGGGCTTTATGACACGCTCGCTCTTCAAGCCGAGTGGTTTGGAACAACACCACGTGAAATGGAGAGAGTGGGTAGCTGGGGTCTGTAGGGGCCGGACTGGAGTTGGGCCATTCTCTGAGGGTGGAAATGGGGTGCAACGACTTGGCAATTCAGTCTGATATCAGACAACAGAAAACCAGTCCAATCACATTACAAATGTCCCATGTAACTACCTCAATCAGAAGAGAGTAGCCTGATCTGACCCAGGTGGAAGGAATTTTCAATCAGGGTTGAGATGAGTGGTGTAAACCTTTGATGATCCATTCCATAGGAAAATATTAGCATCTGATAACCATGTAAACACTTAATCCAATTGTTTGTTTCTGGTTGGAATAAATATATTCTGTCTGTACATTTGCCCCATGTGTGGGTAATGTAGCCATGAGCTGCACCTATGCTCATTATAAAAAGGGGGCTCCATAGTCTGAACCAGAACAGCACAGTATTTATTGCTTCCCACATTGTCGACCTCTGCATTGCAGATCCACATCTTCCATTTTCTACCTTCATCAATAAAACCTTGAATGTGTTTCTCAAATGGGGTTGTTGATTTAAAACATGTCAGTCGTGCATAAATAATTATACTAAAATAACTTTAATTAAAATGTAAATGTAAGTTTGATTAAACCATATTTTGTATTCAGTATTCTTATTTTCAATATAATCACTAAGTGCCGAAAACTGCTATAAAATCTCAGAAGGAGAGACCAACAAACACAGTCACTGTGAGCTGGAATCCAGCTTCTGCATTGAAGGAGAGATGAAAATCAAGAAAATGGAGTTGTGGTTGAAATGTAACAGTAATGCAGCTGAAAATACAGAGAAGGACCTGAAAAAGAATAGAGCCAACAAAATACCGTCACTATGAGGAAGAATGCTTTAAAGGGATTTACCTCAACAAGCTGACACAAATGACACAGCACTGTATTGTTCCTTTTTATATTGACTTTTTTTTCTCTACCAGACACTTTTGTGCTGGTCACGGCGTTCTTGGTTGAAAAAAATATATTTTGAGGGGAAAACATTATTAAAAAAAGTTTGTGAACCACTGCTCTAGACACACAGACTGCATAACTACTCATCAAAGGGAACTAATTAAATTCACTGAGAGCATTTCACTAAAAGCAACTTAATAAAATAGCTTACAGTAACATTAGTTGACGTGAACAAGGCAGAACCACCACATCTTCCTCTTTCTCTGTTACATTTCTGCCAGATTAGACGCTTCACAGCAGGCAGAACCACTTTGGGCATGTTGAAGGTTGATTTAATGAGTTAAAGCTCTGGGACTCGTAAACACACATCTTATCAGATCACTTTATTTAGTGTCCATGTAAACAGCTAAGTAGGAACCTCTAACCAGAAGAAATATTGTCCATGTAGCTGCAGCTAATGAAATTAGGACATGTTGTGATGGTTTGAACAAAATGTCTGTCTGTTCTCCTGTCTCTGTCCCCTCTCTCCCTCCTGACTGTCTCTTCACACTGTATCTCAGCACTGACTCTCTCTTTATCTCCCCAACACTCCCTATCGTGCCTGTGTCTATCGCCCGAACACCACTTTCCTTTCTTTTAGTGACATTACTCTGAGTATTATCTCTGTCTTTTTCTTGATAAAGCTGTGTTGCTGTTCATACTATCTGTTTACCCTCCTCTTTGTCTCTTTACAATCCTGATAAATTCACCGAGAGAACTGGTTTGTAGCTAAATTGTTTATTTGTCTGAACAGTCAGAGAAATAATGCGTGGCGCGATTGTACAGTAATCCCCAGAGTGATCATCATTTCCATCAATTTCTTTTATTAAAAGACACTTTTTTCTAAGGCTTTTTAGAACACCATCAACAATATCCATGTATGCACAAAACAATTCAACTAACAAGGATGTGGGCAAAACAATGATCATTGTAACAAAATGTTTTGTTAAAAAATACAAACCTATTTGTCCTGTATTTTACACAATACATCATACAAATCTGAGTGAAATAATAATACATCATTGTATATGTTGTCGAATATTTTAGTCACAGAACATAACATTGGTTTTTGCATTGCTGTTTTTTGTTTTTATGTATTAGTTGTATTGGCAGCAGTTTATGTTTATCTGTCAGTTTAAATATTTGTGTTGTTTTTCTTTAATCTACAGTTATTTTTAATTATTAAAAGGTGCCAGGTAAAGTTTACTGTTTCAGCATTCTGATCTAATTTTGGATTTTATAGGCATAAAAATAAAAAGATAACAGCCAATTAGGGATGATAAAATTCATTAATTGATCGATTCAACTGATCGATTAAATCAATCAATCTATCAAATATAGACCTGAAATATAGCAATTATATTCATGAGCATGCTACATGTGATTTGATATTCAGTCATATTTGTTTAATATGTAGGCTTCTACTTCTTGTTAGAGAATGCCCAATATGTTGCTGTGGAAATAAAGCTTTGAATGAGGGGAAAAAGACATTTATGAGGGTAAAATTTTAAGTTTTTGTGATTATGATTAATCATTTGATTGATTGTTAATGTTACCAAAGATTGATAAAGTTCTTACAATTTGCAATCCTATGGCCGATTTATTAATATCTGAACTGTTGTACTCTCTAATATCGATATCGACATCAGCCCCAAAAATCCATTATCAGTGTGGCTCGAGAATGTGTATATGTACGTACTATATATGTGAATTTGTATTACACACTATTATCAGCAACATCTGTTTTGAATGGAGGATAACACAAAGCAAAACTGTCAAAAAATTGTGTCAAGATGATTAAATAACCAGATGTGTATCATTGATATGTACTGACACAACAAAATATATAAAAAAAAATATACAAAATAAAGACCTTTCATCAGTGGGATCCAGTATCTTAATAGCAATGAAGTCCAAATTACCTAGGCTGAGGAGAATTCATATGACAGCGCTTTTGTCCACTGACAGCACTGTTATGGAGGAAACAATGTTGATGGTCATGGTTCACTGAGCGCTCTGCACCACTATCAGCAGAGGGAATCACAGTAGCATCTCCTTTGCATAACAAAGCTCCCCTTCTACAGCACCATCTCCCCTCTTTTCAGCCACTTTGTTCACCCTCTCCAGAATTTAATTGAGTGAAATCAGACAGAGAATGATTCACACAACTCTATGATAGCTTGCTTTTGTTTTTTTGGATAATAATGCCCCTCTGCTGTCTGTGTTATAGGAGTGGATGGCTCCATATTCGAGGTCCTGCCCCAAACAACGGAGGCCTCCAGCTTTCAGGCCTGTCACTCTACTAAAGACTTGTGGCAGCCTTGTATCTGCACATACAGCCTGCGTCTGGAGTGGTACCCGTGTCTGCTCAAATACTGCCGCAGCCGGGACACCACAGGCAAAGGCTCTAACTACAAGTGTGGCATAAAGAGCTGCAGCAAGGGTTACCATTTCACCTATTACGTTCCCCAAAAACAGCTGTGTCTATGGGACGAGGAGACCTAGCATTTTGTTCTGGATGGTTGAGAAAAGAGAAATACATTTTCTCCAGCCAAGCCGATGCTTCTCCACCCATGCTATTCAAAGTAAACACAGAAACACTGGAAACTCGGTTTATATATGGCGGTGAGTGAAGCTGTCTCAGGTGGGAAGTGCTGAGATCCAGATGTTAAAGCTGAAACAGAAATTCAGGTTCAAATGAGACCAAAACCTTTATTAAAGGAAGGAGAGATGCTGCACAAGTGGAACCACAAACTTAAAGCCTTTTCTGGGGGAAATGACATATTGTTGTCAGCTGTACTGTGACTTTGCCAAGAAGCTGTCACTTTTGTGCCTTTTTTTGGAGGAATTATTGGAGCGGATGACAGACGCCAACAACAATAACCTCTCAAACAAGCTATGGTATGCACACACAGCTTGGACAGTGCATTTCTGCTCAATTAAACACCAGCAGAGGAACAACAGAGTCCCACTCTGATGAAAAGGAGTCATACAAACACAATCTTCCATTCTGGTGAAGGAAAATTTTGATGGTGGATTTATCTCTCTTATAAAGCTCTGTGAAAAAAGCCTGTTTATGACAATGTAAGCTGGCCAACAAAGAAAATGCTCCTCTTAATGCTGGCTTTTATTTATTTTGGTTGCAAAGCGAAATTATGGAGGACTATTTTTGTATCTTTTTTGTTAAAAATAACCTCATCTTTCTTTCCTTTTTGCATTAAAGGGATAGTTCAGATTATTTGAAGTGGGGTCGGATAAGGTGCTTGTCAATAGTGTGTTACCAGTAATACACAGCACACCCCAGCTTGAAGCTAAGCAATGAACTGCTGTGTACAGGGTCAGCAACAAAAGGTATTTTAGCCAAAAGGAGTTTTTCCAGGAAGAGTTACAGTGAGTGGTACGTTAGCCGATCTGACAATTTGTTTTGTGGTTATTATGGGGAAACACTGCTGTTTGTCCACAGAGGGCTGCAACAAGATAGTTATTTGTAGTGGCCTTAAAAAGCTGCAGTTATATAAGCCGAGTATTAACAACCAAACTCCACAGCCAAAATCAGTCATTTTACCTCACAGAACACAGGAGTTGCTTCCATGCTGGTACTCTTCTCTGCTTCTCCTAACTGTTGTCATGCTAACTGTCATCTGCTTTAGCTAAGACACTGACTCTCGATAAGTAGTTCATACAAACCCACTTCAAATAATGGAAAGTATCCCTTTAATCAAGCTCTTAAAGTCACACATCTAAACCACAGGTCCTCAGTAACAAGAAGTATTCAAATTCATTTCAGAACATTTTAACCTCTTGGACTTTGGATGTCATTTATAAGCTCATCCATGTGCCACGCTATTTGTTGCAAAGTTTCCATGGTTATACAGAGGATGTGGATAAACAGGTGTGTCATCATCTTTAATAGAAAAATGGTTGTAGCTCTGCTTTCCCTATCAACACGTGTGGGGGGGGGGCTCCTTATGCCCCCAAACACATTTTTAATCTGTTTAAAAGTGTCATGTAAACCAAAGTCAAACAAAATACTGCCATAAAAGGGTGTGACATTTCAGTTTCAATTGTTTTTCCATGTTAGGGTTAAATTAAACTGCAGTATGATTTTTTTAAAATAAATTTTAAATCTATACTGCCCTCTTCTGGTTAAACAGTGTTTCAGTTTCTTGTATTTTCTGTTGTTTCCCAATGCCAGGATTCTGGTTTTATGTGTTCATGTCTGCAATTAAATGTTTATAATTTATGCATCTAATATCCCTGATCATTTCTCATGCATAATTCAAGGAGCACTTCTTGAACTTGTGGGACCAAATTTCATTTTGTCTGTCTGTTCTTTAGAGCAATAGGTTAAAAAAAAAAAAAAAAAAAAAAGTAGAATTTTGGTTTGTCTTGCCATCTCCATCCTTATTTCAGTCTTTACTGCCATGTCAGATGTTCATTTTGTGTGTTTGTTGGTATGTCCGGCTAACTAAAGAACCAAATGAGTGAAAAACATTTCTATTTTGTGGCCTTTTCTGGTGATCAAGTGCCTTAACATTTCCACTGATATCTTTGCTATGTAATTGTAGATTAAGTTTGTAAACATATTTTTTCTATGAAAGAGTTCTGAATATGTTGTAAAAAAGTTGCCATAAGGAGAAAATGAAGCAATTAGGCGATGTACCATTTAAGAGTTGTGTTTTACATGAAATGTTTCAATAAAGTCTTTCTTTGCACTGCATACACAAGTTTAAGTAATTATTTTGTAGTTGTTGTTGATATTTTGTAGATTTATTAGACATTATACAATTCAATTCAAACTTAATTACAGACTGAAGGTCCAGATAGAAGACAAGACATTTCAGAGAATAATTTACATATATTGGGCCTGATAAAAAGTCAATATTTAAAGGAGAAAAATCTAAAAATAAATAGAGTAGTGCTACACCTTATGTTAGATAAAATAAAGATAAATTCATTCTCAGATTCATTAAATTTGTAAGTACTGATATAAACATTTCCCCATCCACACCTTCAAACAACTCCAGTGAGTCTGATTAGTCCAGAGCTATAGACCTATAACAAATGAAATCCATTTCATTCCTCTTTTTTTTTTTTTTTTTTTTAAATCCCTTTTATTAATTACTTTATTTCAAATAAACCTTTAACCCTTAAGTCAAATTCATTATTTCAGTTAAATAATTTTATTTGACAGCCTTGTTCCCCCTGGCATTTGGCCTTTGTGCCCTCAAAAACACAGAAGACCAAGTGGACTTGCCCCTGAAATTATGAAACTCCAGGCCTGCTTTAAGTTGTTATTCATTTCCTTTCAATTAGTTTCATTCATTCATTCAACATACAATCATATGACTTATACATGTCTTATATGATCAATATTATGACAACTTTTTCAGGCACACATATCCAAAAAGAAAGGGAAAAGAGAACCAAGTAACACACAAAATAACAACAGCACAAGCAAAAAAAACAAACAGAACAAAAGACCATCAACACACGAAATATCTCACCCATATGTACCTTAATGTAATAAACCCTTACCGAAGAGGAAGACATTATCCCAGACTTTGTTAAATTTCCTTTTTGTATTATTCATTTGAGCCAATAAGTATTCAGAGGAGGCCATTTCTATTATAAGTTTAACCTATTCAGTGAATTCTAGGGTTTTTGTGTTCCAGTTTCATTTTGCTGCAATAATGAAAGCAGTTAACCTTAAAATAAAATGTGCTTCAGACATAATTGATGGTCAAAATGTTATATCCCCAAGTACAGATATAACTGAGAAGAGTCTGGTAAGGGCTGTTTGAGTTATTCTCTTAAGTTTTGCCCAGGGAAGAACCACAGAGCATTCCCATAAAGCATGTATGAAGGTGACAATTGCCTCTTTACATTTCCAACCCTTTCTTCTTGTATCAGGCCGCCACAACGTCTTCAGAGGAGTGTAATAGTATCTACGTATACATTTTTAATGAGTAAATTTATATCTAATATGTCTCATCTATTTATGATCTTTTTATAGAACATTGACACTTTGTGAGTTACACTGGCATCCCAGTCTCTTCAGTAATATTCTCATGACATCATTATATTCTGCTTGAAGTCTCTGTAAGCTCACTTTTTTAGACCTCCGTTGTACAGCATAAAGTCGTGTACAATACGCTCTGAAGAGACACATCTTCACACCATCTGTACACATTCTAAACTTGCACGAGAGAACATCCGCACGTACATGCATCTTGCAGCATTGCCTATAAATGTCATATTTATCATTTGTCTGTTATTACAAGCATTCCCTCCAGTAAAGAGCTGAAATAAGGGAAGAGAATGAGAGAAAACATCTCAGCAAGGAATCAAACTACAAATGCAGAGGCACAGCTGCAGTAATGGGCAGGACTGAAGGCTTGTGAGCTTGCCAGCAACCTAAGTCATGCAGGTAGGATGTTCTCTGCAACTAAAACCACTGTGCACCCCCCCCCCCCCCCCACCATAGAATATTAGGGTGCTTACAGGTCATTAAATAATAAAACAATGTTTTTACATTTACTCATAACAGCCCTTAAAATATTTAAACATCTTAAATTCTGTTTAGGAAGATCTTATATAGGTATTTATTGAATGCTGTAAACACTGCCTTTCATCACTGCCCTTCTTGGTTAGCTTTAGGAGGAAAAATAATTTAAAACAAAATAAAGAGTGTAACTGTCCAGCTCACTGATAATAAAAGAGCAAAGTAATAGCTGGTCTTCTGGAGAGATCTGTGGCACTCTCATGATAAATATAAAAATCTTTTAATTTTAATCATGAATATGCCAACAAGTCATGTACAGGACAAGGGATTAGACTGACTATGAGAAACTAATCAAGTGGTGCATCTTAGTTCCGCCACTTGAAAAAAAAACACACAGAATCTGACAAAAGAAACAAACAGAGGTGTAGATATATTATTATCAACAAATCCCAGACATGACTGAAAATTAGGGGAAGGCTAGTGGTGATATACGTCACACTAAACTAACCACAGGCACTCATGATGAGGAATCCTTGATTAAATTAGCTAAAAAAAATAAAAAAAAATAAAAAAAAGTGGTAAAAGGTCATAACGACTGCAACAAGAAAATGTGTAGTACTGAGAGGGTGATATAAAAATCATGGTTTGGGTTAAAATAGTAAAACTTCTGCCACAAAGGGCTTTCTTGTAAATAGGTCAGATATTTTTTTCCCCACACAGATAACTGCATTTGGACACATGTTCTTTAAGTCAACCAGTTATTGTCATTTTTGATTTACTTATAATTCTGAACTGACATATTTACGCAGAAGAAGTACGCCCATATTTAAATTTTTGATGTCTAGTTTTATTGCAAAATAATGTTTCAAATGTATTTATAGGGTGGCATTAGTAGGTTTAAAAAATCTTGTGTTTAATTTGCTGACACATGTAGTAGTATTACATTGTAGTTCTTCCATTTTGTCCCCCTGCTGGAGGAGAACTTGTGTGTGATTCCTGACATTGACCACAAGGTGTCGCCACTGTTTAAAAATCTACAAGAGAGGTCTGAGAGCAAATCAAGAAAGATGGAAACATGCTTCTTCTGTTAAATATTTACCAGGCCTGCTATAGTCTCTAAACTGCGGTATGTCATGGTACAATGAAACCAGGACCCAAGTCTGTCGGTTGATATATTTGCATGCTCAGCGCCTGATAAGGTAGTATGGAAATGAAGGGATGCTGCTGACAGAGGCTGTTGTTTCCACCGGCGGAGCTCGCTCAGAGGAACACAAATAGCAGCTACTGTGTCTACAAATAAACCTTTTACGGTCTCCTTCAGATTCAGAGACGTGTCTTCACAGGACCCTAAACTTCAAGGATGTAACCGAAGAGGCAGGCACATGCGCATTATCAAGGTAATATTTCACTGCGTTTGTGAATATGTTACTATTTCATAAGAAAACGCTTTGTTAGCCCGTTAACGTTAGCTAGCTACCGGTTAGTTTGCTATCTGATCCAGCTAAATAACCGGGGTAGCTGCCCGGTGTAAGAGAGAGCATCCTCTTAAATTAAATGAGGGATAAGCTAGGCTAGCTAGTACTTTTGCCCTTTTAGTTTAGGAGCTAGTTACCTTAGTTTAGCAAGGGAGTTTAAACATTAACGCCAACATTAATCCAGCTGTTTCCATGGGAACGTAAATACAGCCTACAGAAATTTCATTTTATGCATCTTAGAAACCATAAAACTAACTCCCTGAACTTCTTGCATTCAAAAGGCATTAAACAACACTGGCATCAAACCTTTATTTGGAACTTTATTCAACCAGGAAAGGTAAATAAAATGTCTTTGAACAGGAGTGTTCTGGCCAGTATAGCAACATATAACACGGAGGTTACAAAACACATGCAACATATTTATTTATTTTTGGAAAGTACTAGGGCTGCAGTCAGCGATTACTTTCATGGTAGATTAATCTGTTGATTCTTTTCTCAATTAATCGATTAGTTGTTGTCCATAAAACGTCAGAAAATGTTGATCAGTTGTTTCCTAAAGCCCAAGATGATATCCTCAAATGTCCTGTTTTGTTCACAACCCAAAGAAATCATAAAATATTCACGTTTAAGAAGCTTAAAAAAAAAGATTTGAACCAATTAATCAATTATCACAATAGTTGGCAATTATTTTAAAGAACCAGTGTGTAGAATTTAGTGTCATCAAGCAGTGAGCTTTCAAATTGTTTTACCTTCCCCTTCCAAACATGAAGGAGAACCTACTGTGGCTGTGAAACTCACAAAAGACACGAAAAATTTAATCTACAACCAGAATGCAGTTTGTTCTCTCTGGACTACTGTAAAACATGGCAGTGCAACATGGAGACCTCCATGGAAAAGGATCTGCACCCTCTGTAGATAGAAAGGATTCATTTTACAATAACAAAAGCACAACAGTTCTTACTTTCAGGTGATTATACACTAATGAAAACATGCTTGAATATTATTTCTGCCGTATTCTGCCAATAAATCCAGCTAAACTGGCCTTTAATTTACTAGTTTACAACTAATCAGTTTATTGCTTAATTGTTGCATCTCTAAAATGCACCCAAGCTAAGCTGCCCAGCTAACTGATACTCACTTCAGTTCTATGCATAGCTCTTTGTCTGTGTGATATGATATTTACAGTTTGCATAATTTGAATAATTTTTTTTTTTATGTTTTTGTCTTTGCATGTCCACATCCCATATTAGATTTAATCAGCGTCTTTTGTTTTGGCTTCCTTCTTTTTGTGTTTAACAGCCCTAGTATCTCACCCACCCTTTGCAGCTGTATTATATTACAGGTAAAATCATAAATTGATTAGTCAATCAACAGGACAATAAATTTGAAACATTCACAGTTTACAGCCTTGCAAATAGGAGGATTTGACACTTTTCTTAATACATGATAGTAAACTGAATATTTTGGGCTTTTGGACTGTTGGTTGAACAAAACAAGCAATCTGAGCAACATTTTTAAAATATTTGGCATGAGGCTATGTAAGGAAAACAGTTAATGAAAGGTACCCAAACTGAACATCCATGTATACAACCCTGACAGTAATACATTTTACATGTATTTATAGTGCTTTCAAAGGCCACATGTCATTTAATTCCTGCTGAAATAACCTTTCTCCCTCATGGGAACTGTCTGTCTGAGGCCCAGCACCCAGTAACCTCTCCTCTGGTTTTGAAACTTGCCTGAAGTCTTTGAGACTCAAGTGTACATCTTGTTCCAAGTCCAGTGGGCCTGTCCATCTGCATGGTCTCACCTCCTAGTACAAACGTCACAGCAGAAGAAGAGACGTCCCCCTCACCCCACCAGACCCTCGGCCTGCCAACTATAGTGCTATTATAGTTCAAGCAAAGGCTAATTGTTGGTCACTTACAAAGGAGTGCACAGTCCAAGTCTTGGGATGGTAATGCTGTCTCTTTCTACTGTAAACGATATTACAGAGCAACATGTGCCTCTATGCATTTTTCTCTTTCTATGTAATTTGATTCAAAGTTGGCTTGATGACTGCTGACAGGCAAGTTTGTGGAAAAAAACTGAGTTGTTTTCAGCTGTTTTTCTTGTTTGTTTTGTCTGTAGAGGAGGAGAAGATGGCATTGGTTGTGGTCTGTGCGCTCCTGTGCCTGTCCTGCTGGGTCTCTTTCTACTTTCTCTTGTGTTACGTTAACGGGTCCAGAAGCTATGAGTGGAACTGTCGCCTCGTCACCCTGGTGCACGGCATCCTGGCAGTCTGCATCACTGCATACATAGGCTATGTGGATGGACCCTGGCCTTTCACTTATCCAGGTAGGACGTTTATGTGTCACTTTAGATTACAAATAAAGGCTGTCACTATGATACAAAAATATAAAGTAGATATAGGGGTGGAATGTAACTAAACACATTTACTCAATCACACCTTTCCTGACAAACTGAAGGATTAAGTTAACTAAACACACACACGTATGTATATAGTATATAGAGATACATGTGCATTAATATGTATAATTTACTTCTGTTTGTACTTTTAATACTTTAAGAAGAAATATATATTACCCTAGCATTCAAAATTAGTACTGTAATCCAAATAGCAAATTGGAGCCATAGACTGAATATTAAATAAGTTGAAAGTCTATTTAACATAAGGTCTCTGATTGAAGTAAGTTGTTTTGTCACTGCCTTCCAGTCTTACCGCCTGCCAGACTCCATTAACATTTTGCTCATTTAAACTGTCATAAACATCTACTTCTTCTAAAAGATTATTAATGATTTTTTTCTATGACTCATAAACGGTACTTACTTATTTGGCGAACATTCGGCATTAATGTTAACTCACATGAATGTGAAACGGGCAAATTAAAACACTTGTTCTTGCCTGGAATAGAAATGTCAAAGGACAACCGACTGGCTGTAGCATTGTTGTCAGAGAAGCGGTTATTTCAACTTAGCATGTTTCCTGAATTTCTGAAGTCATATCATGGTGGTTTTATAATTTCGTACAGTAAATATATTGCATACTCCTCCATTAAGTACATTTATAACCAGAAGTATATTTAATATCAGATACTTAAAGACTTTTGCCAGTGGTATCGGTGCGTTTCAGTTAGTCAGAAGTGTGACTTTTGGATACTTTAGAGACAACACTGAGTAGATTTTAAATAAACTGAAGGTATAGTCTTTCACGTCATTGTATCGTAAATGCTACTTCAGTTACTGTCAAGTCATGTAAATCTGGAAACACTAAGGCTGCAGCTAACAATCATTTATTAACATAACTGAAGATTAATTTTGTCCTGTTTGTCTGATCATTTTAGCGTGTTGGTGACAATACTGAATGTTACTTGAAACAGCTTTTAGTGTGCACAGTTTGTACTACAAATAGGAAAAAAATCAAAGTGTGAATAAACCATTTAGTGGCCAAATAAATGTACATTTCCCTTTTTAATCCTGTATGGCACAAAGTTCTTTTGTTTGTTTGTTTGTTTGTACATGTAGATATTACCAGTTATGTGCTCCTGTCACACTAATAATGCATTTGAATCATAAGACAAATGCACTATCAATGTATCAAATGTTATGATACACAGCACTTTGCAGTAAGGTAGCTTACGTTAACCCCAAAATATTCAAGATACCAGAAAAGAGACAGCTGTCAACACAGTTATCTAGCTAACATTAATTTAGCTTAGTGTTTTCACTGCTAGCATTATCTGTTGTAATTAGTGTTTCACGCAGCTCTGATTGTGAAGAATTCAGACACTCAATGAATTAGAATCAAGAATCTTAAACATCCAAAATCGACAAAAAAATTTTAATCTAAATCAGAATTGTAAAAATCCAAATGAGACCCAGCCCCGTTAAGAACTTGTTTTATCTCTTTCATTGCATGATTGTTTTTGCTTTTGTTAAAAAATACACTGAACGCTGTAACTAAAACCTGTATGTATCTGTTTATGAACACCAGGTACTAAGAACACTCCTCTGCAAATAAGTGCCATGGTGGTGAGTCTGGGCTACTTTATTTTCGATATGGCCTGGTGTGTGTACTTCCGCACAGAGGGACCTGTCATGCTGGCCCACCACACCATGAGCATCCTGGGAATCCTTTTGACCCTGTGGTTGGGTGAGTCTGGCATCGAGGGCTGCGCGGTCCTCTTTGGCAGCGAAATCACCAACCCCCTGCTGCAGGCACGCTGGTTCCTCAAACAGACAGGACGTTACGGGACGTGGTTGGGAAACGTTGTGGATGTCCTGTTTGTGCTGCTGTTCGTGGTGATGCGAATCTTTGTGGGAGGCACAATGCTGTACTGTGAGCTGATCTCCCCAAGACCCAGATTCTTTATCAAGTGTGGGGGAGTGGCCATGTACGCGCTATCCTGGGTGTTTATGGTGGACATTGTTCGATTTGCCATTCGGAAGAGCAAGAGCTGGCACAAACAGCAGAGAGACCAGCAAGAGACAGTGGCAGCTAATGGTCATGAAGGCAAGAAGGACTGATTGGCTCGTGTTTTTCACTTTGGATGTACAAAGGAAAGTACAAACAAAATCAACTTTTTTATGTTAAACCAAGATTAAAAAAGGGATGCTTCAAAATATCCTCTGGCATCCGTCTGTAAGGTCCAACACCTGTGCATTTTGGAAAAAACTGATTTTTTATGCAGTTATTTGCAGCTGAACATTGTAAACCTTTGTGTTAAATGTACAGTTAACAAACAACACAGATGTAGTTTATGTCACTGAAAACCAAAGCACTTTGTATAAACACACGAACAGATGTTGCTTTCAGTTGCAGTGAACTGTGGCCTAGTCATATGTGGTGTGGTGTTGCTCTGAAGGAAAGCTTGATGTTAGGAAAGAAACTGTTTACATGTAATGCCCGTGGACCTTGTGTAACATTTACAGCCATATCAGAAAGTTAGGATTGGTTTCCGTGTAACTTTGAGCAGATGTGAAAGGTATACTCAGGGAGATGAAGTCATACCAGACAGTTCCAGAGAAATATGTGTGTGTTTGACTACTTTGTTTCATATAGTTCATAGAAATTACTCTAAGCTTCTGTCTGCTGCCTCAAGTCCTGCAGCAGAACTTGCCCCAAAACATATAATTTATTCTACTTCCCCCATATAAAGGGACACATGGAAAGGAACTTTTTGCCCATTTTGCTTATACTGATACTGATATATGCAAATATTTTTCTCACCATCCCCACAGAAGTCTCTCCTGTAATGGAATTAACATATTATTGTGCTTACTCTTATCGTGATGGTCCACTGACAGATAAAGACATGAAATACAGCGCTTTTCAAAATGTACCATTTACTGAGCAAAATATGAAAACTACTGCTGATAGTTTTTTCACTGGTACCTCTTTCTCTGTTCTTCACAAATTAATTGTAATGATCAGCTCAGGATAACAGCTCTTAAGATGGTCAGTTGAGTTGATTTGGCTCCTCCTTGCATGACAGATGCAGGGCAACATTGAAAACTGCAATTTTGATGTCCGTTTTGGTCAATTTTAAAAACTTCCATGTCACAGACATATTTGTGTCCCATGCACATAATTAAAGCATCATCTTATCAGCCTGTCACATTGTCAGAAATGTTAATTTCAGGGCAATACAATACTTCATTTTATAGCCTTAATTAGACGATACAGATGACAGGCCAATATTACCATACATCCATTTTCTACACTGGTAAATCTATTGGAATATTTACAGCTGTATTAAAACTATAAATACCTTCAAATATTTGGTCAAATGGTGTGAGAATATATCCATTATTTAATATTTTAAGTTATTCAAAGCCTCTGATTTCACTGTATGAACTGTGTGAACACAGACTTGCACAACCTATTTTAATATTTCAGATAAGCACAGACAAAAGATCAGTATTTTGTACTGATAGCTCCCAATTAATTTAACAGAGTCATGTTTCACTCTCACACAGAGATCTTGTCAGGCAATTCAATTAACTTTATTGTGAGTTATCTGTACTGTGCACTGATCTTTGACTGACTTATGTTTCAGCTTGTTTTTTCAGCATCTTTAAACATTTTTCAGATGCTCTACATTCTGAGAAACATGCTACTGTCAGGACCATCCTGCTAGCCTCTGACTTGGGACAGGATGAGACCTTTGCAATCATGGATGAAAGAGCATCTTTTGTTTCTAGCCCACAAAATGTTACATTTCTGTAAGGGCTGCACAATATGGTAAAAAAAAAAAAACATCTTTTGATTATTGATTATTTGATTATTATGATTATTATTGACAGATATTATGAGTGCAATATGATTCATGGTTATGATTCATGATTAGTGGGAATGGTCATTTTTCATCACAATTGTCTTTTTACTTGTAAAATCATGATGATGTGACATTTGTTGGGGTCAACAAACATGACAAACATGTTTTCTTAAATCTGGAGAACATCTGGAGAGTGTTATTTTTTGGCAAGGATTGGATATTGCACTTGGACGTATTTCAATTTCAATAATATTTTGATTAATTGTGCAGTCTTAATTTCTGTATTGTTTACACCAGTTAGTAACACACACATAGTAAGGGCTGGGCAATAGTGATCACCGAATGACCATCAGTAAAATCATAGCAAGCTGATATAATCATATCGGGTGATCATTTTACACCTTGTCCAATATAATAATTCCAAACACACTAACATACATAAGTAGTTATTTTGTGTGAAGTTTTGTTTCTGTTTTGAGTTTTAGCATTTTATGTGTGATTTTGCCTAAATTTGCCATAATGAGATATTAATTATCATAAAAATATTTGTTTTTAATATTGTTGTGATATTGATTTCAGCCATATCGTCCACCATGGGAAGAAGACAGTTGACTTGTTATGTGCAGAGACTATTATGATTTAGCCCACTTCATGACTTTATATTTATGTTATTATTATGACTACATCTTGTTTGTTATTTTAGTGCACATGGCTTTCTGCAGTAAAGTGCTAAAACACGTCATCACCCCTTTATTTTCTTATCTATATTTGATTGAAATTCAGTGTGTTGCTCTCAAACAAGGTCTGTTTACCTGTCTGCCACTGTTAAGAATCATGTGAGCATCACCATCATATCCAAGAGAGTAAAAAGCTAACTGGTGTGTGCCTTAGTTATTTGAACGTACTGTCCTAATTTTTTGTCTCGTGCCGTACTGTAAACCCTCCAACAGAACTGTATAAGTAATAAGGGACTGTTTTCAGTTCGGGGCTTCATGATTTGCCTTTGTAATCCCAGTGTGAAGTGAAATAAAGATGTGATAGATTGTTTGTATGCTTTTGAATAAATTTAAACAAAAAAGTGTCAACTACAACTGAAAAAGAAGCTGCATTTGCATCTTTATGTAAACAGACACCAAACAGACTCAAATGTATTATTTCAAAATATTTTCATTGAGAACTGTATAAAATGCTATACCAATGGATTATGGCTGTACATCTAGTAATATGTATACACACACACACACACACACACACACACACACACACATATATATCAAAAAACAATAACATTCACACACCCCACCCCAACTCATTTAGAAAGAAGAGAACACATACACATAACAGAAATAAATTATATATATTATTATAAATTAGCCCTTGTCCAGCACCTTGACCTGCAAGCCTGGAAAATATGTTTTAAAAAAGATTATTTGTGAAAAATGTATTAGTGAATCCTCTCATAAAAGCCCGACTATCTTTGGGCCACAGATTCTCGGATGTATTATTGGACTGAGGCTGAAATTACCTAAGCTGACCACATGATGGTGTCATATCAATTATATATGAATGCTCAGTGAAGAAACATGAGGACAGTCATTTGGAGATGGAAGAAACAAGTTTACAGCATTGTCAAGTAAAAATAAAGCAAATAAGCAAAAGGCAGTTTTAGTTTTGTTGCTCTTTTCAGCTGCCAGAAAAATAAATAATAAAAGAGGACAGACACAGTGAAGATAATCACACAGTGTATCATTTCAGACGTGATGCAAACAAACAAACAAAACAGATTGAGAGAAGGTAAGAAAGATGACACATATCTCACTCATGTACACATTTATTTATTTAAAATTAAGTAGGACTCAGACAGATTCATTGTGGTGCAGAAAATGGCCTTTTGAACACCCATCACTAACCATATCCTACATTATATCACTGGTAATGCATATTTGTTTTAATAGTTAAGGTTTGCTTTATGATTATTTTTTAGTTTTTTATTTTGTTATGATTGTATTTAATATTTTCACACTTTTTCAAATTAGTTTTTTTTTTTATCTGTTTGAGACGTTGGTTATAGAAACAATGAGTTCAGGTTTTGAAACTAAATATTTGGACTTAAAATTGTAATCAGTGGTTTTATTTTCATTTTGACCCATGATAAACTTCTTAGGCTTTTGGCCTCCCTTTGGTATTCTTTTAGTACTGTATTTATATTGTTTTTCATTTATATGTGCTGTTGAATAAATCAATTTAGACATCAATCAGTGTTGTGATACCATGTACATTTTCTATTCTAAAAGCACATTAAGGCCTACAGTAATTGAAAAACATACACTCAATGGACTTCTAAAAGCATGAATATTGATTGCATTGATGGCACTGAATATGGATCTCTGACTTGAAGCCTTGCCTCCACTGACTCTGCATTTTATATAGGTGAATTTCTTAAACAAATAAATACAAAGACATGAATAAACGTCAATACAGACTTAAGTATGTTTGCATTTCCATGATCTGTCTCTTACACTCACGCAGGCATGCAGCCACTTGAGTGTTTTGTCTCTGTTGTCTTTCAAGCCTTCTCTGTGGATGAGTTAAGGATGTTTCATCAGAGTAGGAGTGTCTTCTTGTGGCTGATGGACAAAGGACTGGACTGTAAGCTGTAAATAATGAACATAATGACAGTCTCCCAGCCCCAGACCAACCACAGACAGGCAGAGAGCCATGAAAAGCATCAAATAATCACACAACAACACACACAATCATCAAGTTAATCGACCACCTAAAGGAAAATGCCTCCTTGCTGGAAAATGCTTAAGACTGGTTTCCCTGCCATGGAAAAGCAAACAATCCAACAACATCTATTGATACAGTTAGGGCTGTAACTAATGACTGTTTTCATTATCAATGCATCTATTGATTTTTACAATCAATGCAATTGTTTAGTCTATATAGTACTAGAAAATAGCTTAAACAAACAAACAAACAAACAAAAGAAATGCCTGTCACTGTGTCTGTGTTCAAGAAACTTGAACCAGAATGTTCTGCTTGACAACTGATCAAGATGAATAATCATTTGTCTAAATTGATGCTGATTCATTTCCCATCTACTGGCAAATCAATTAGTCTAACTGACGACTAAACATAACATCTATTTCTTTCTCTCTCATCTCTCTCTCTTAAACAGATGCTGTCTACGTTTCATAGTTGAATAATTAATTAGCTGATCAACTAATTTACCAAGTCATCTAAGTTAATGTCTTCAAATGTTTAATTTTGTGAGACTAACACTCCAACTGACATTAATCATTAGTGACAATCATTTTTTCCCTACATCTTCATGGTCTTTTTTTTGTGTATGTGTTATAAAGTTATTGTGTAGTGTTTAAATAATCATCATCGTCAATCATTTTATAGCAGGGCCCAACCATTTGTTTTAAATTTTGTTGAATCTAGATTGTTGCTGATTCAGTTCCTTATTTATTAGTCAAATCAATTTATCATTCTAAGTCAGACACACAGCATTTCAGGTGCCAGACTCTTTTTATTCATATAGTTCATATACAAGGGTGTAGGGGGGGTAAACCCAAGGTACTGCTATACCCTAACACTGGGCAATATGTTGATATTTCACTATACTGATATTGTGATATGAGACTAGATATTGTGTTATAGTCTGGATGTTGTTATAACATGATGTCTCCGAAGTATTGTCTTTTCCTGGATTTAAAGCCCACATTATAGTAAAGTGATGAAATTTTGTGAATTTACCAGACTCTTGCTTTATCCACTTAGCCATTATAACCACATTATAACCACATTATTAATAACTATTCTTCAAAAATCTTATTGTGTTAATATTTTGTGAAAGAACCCATCATCAGCCCCCGGTCACAATACCGAACTGAGATGTGAATGCATATCAGTATTGAAGTATTTGGTCAAAGATAGCATTTTTTTTTTAAATCAACCCTACTATCAACAAATCATTTAGCCTGATTGACTAACACATAACATGATGTCTCTTTCTTTCACTGTTTCCATCTCTGATGCTGTCTATGTTTAATAGCTGAACAACCAATTAGTCAACTAATCAGTTCGACTAATTAACTTATTAAGTGAACATTAGACCCGCAACTAACACTCATTTTCATTATTGATAAATCTGCCTATCACTTTATCGAGTAATCACTTGGTCTACAAAATGTCAACAAATACTAAGGAATGTCCAGCATTTAGCGTCTGTCTTCAAATGTTTAATTTTTAAAGGAAATCCAGTTAACAGTCCTAGAAGATTAAGAAAACAAGCACATTTGAAAAGTTGGAACCGGTGAATTTCTTTTAAGAGTGCTTCAATGATTATTCAATTATCCAAACTGCTGCTTGATTTTTTTTTGTCAATAAATTGATTTAGCAGGGTTAATATATAACATATATAAAACATAATATATAACATTTAAGCGTAAACCTACTATTTATACTGCAAGAATGCATTAAATAGTGAACATTATACTACTATTACTGGTAGTTGCTAATACTTTGATGTTATTTAGCAGCACTGTTCTGTAACATCATGCTGAAACAGAGTGAGTTTTCCCATCTCCCGGCGGAAGTGGTTAGTGAAGGCAGCGCTGGCTGGTGGACTGAGCAGAGCAGAGCAGAGCAGCTAGCTGGCTAGGGCGTTGCTAGCGGCAGAAAGTGGGATTTTGGGAACCTTTCCGCAAGTTATATTCTTGTACAAATACCGTCTTGCGTTGGAAAAAACCGCGTTCGGTGTTTGCTAAAAGTTTTGCGGCACCTCGGCGTTTTTTGTCGTTGTTTACAGCGGACTGGTGTTACTTTCTGTCCCGTTAGCTGGCCACATAGCTAGCCTGCTCCCATCCACGGGAATTCTGCCGAGAAACGACTGAATTCTGGAAACATGGAGTCAAGGAGCGCTGCTGCGCTGTGCTGCCGCTGCTAACCCACCGACTTCACTGGATTTTCTGTCCTCAAGGAGACTTTCTGAAGGACATAACACGGAGACGAGCCAGCCAACATTCATGCCGTGTTGTGTATATATTTTTCGGTGGTTGGCCGGCTCATTGTTGTGAACGGGAGTTTGCTTAGTTTGCACTCGAAACAAGAGCACACGAAGCAAAGTTTTTTGCTGAAAGAGCTCATCTGTTTTGTTAGCTGGTAGCAGGCGAGAGTCAACGGCCAGCTTTTGCCGTGAGAACGGATTTTCAACGACACCCAATGTATTTTTTTTTTAATTAATCCACCATTTAACGAATTTTCCTCTTGAATCTTACCAACGTTAGCGGCGGTTGTTTTGCTAACGGCTCGTTTAAACTAAGCGATTCTCTCTCATGGTCACGGGAGAGTCGTCCCCGCAGCCACAGACAGCAGCAGCAGCAGGCATTTCTGGGAGCAGGGAATACCAAATGGGACTGGAGGAATTTCCAGCATCTTCAAAGATCATTTAGGAACCGAGGCCATTCAGTCAGCCGAGCTTGCAGGGGTGGTGGCAGACATCGCCGGGCCAAGGTGTCTGTTACATTGGATATACAGCTTGTTTACACATTTCACATCTGCGGAAGGAAAACTGGGATGTGAATGCAAAGGATTCACAAGGAGTTCATACATGCACGACAACTTGTGCCAGCTGGCGCAGTGTATTTATTGCCAAAATATTAGGAGGATATCATCTGACTGTACAGCTAATACGACAGAGGCCCTGATTAATTTTTAAGGTCTGCACTGTTCCTTCCTGCTGTTGCATTTCTGACAAGGAGTATTGGCTATAGGCAGTATTTTTCCTCCAGTGTTTTTGGACGTGCCACTGCAACAACCCAGCAGTGTCATACAATTAATTTATTCTCCATACACCATTTGTCAAAATCCTTGCCTACTTCAGACGAATGCCAGAGAAGGACGCGCCAGGAAATCGCCTCATCACACTCTGGAAAATGTTAATCGGATATAATTTGCTGCAAATCTAGAACAGGAAGCCCAATGAGTGACACACAGTCCAGCTTCACTGACAGGTACAGTATGCACTCCTTTTATTTTCTATTAATGCACTGTCTGCACCCCAGCATGCACAAATCGAGCCTCCAGAGTGGTAATGTAGAACAGTTTGTTCAAGTTTCTTGATTTAGTTGATTGCTGTGATTGCTGGCCATATGGGCAAACTCTAATATCAGGATATGATTGACCAAATGATTGATATTGGCATTTATAGATATTGTGACAATATTGTAGGGCTGACCATTGGTGCTTCCCCTAAGCATTAAGACAATGAGATTTTTGATGAATAATAATCAGTAATGTGGATTTAATGACCAAATGGGTAAAAGCCAACATTTGAGCACCTAAGACAGTCTGAAGTTCAGATAATTCAGAATTTACTGTGATGCAGTCGTTAATACAGGACGAGACAAGAATTAAGCCATATCAAGATATTATGAGGTTAAAAAACTAAGACAGCCATAGATTAAAGCCAAAACGATTGGTTGGTTAATCAATTAGTTATCAACTATTGTATTCATTGCCAACTATTTTGGCGATGAATACTTTTTTCTTCAGTCCTCACTCCATAAGCAGAAGTCAAGTCTTCTGTATGGCTTGTATTGGCCAGAATCTGATGTTTCAGTATGTATCATGATACAGGGGTTACAATTCAGTACACTGCAATGTGAGTAAGATGAAATATTGCTATTTTTTAATCTAATTTTAGGAAAGCTGGCCTAGTACTGAGAATACACCATCATATGCATAAATCTGGCTTAAAGGTTAACTTTTTATGCAATTAGAACAGTGAAGATAGACACACAACACTGTCAGTCATTTTCTTAATTAATCAATTAGTTGTTTTACCCTAAATGCCAGAAAATGTTGAAAAATGTTTCTAAAAGTCCATGATGACATAACCCAACGTTTACTGTCATAACGGACTAAAGAAACCAGAAAATGTCTTAATTAATCAATTATCAAAATAGTTGTTGATTAAATGAATAGTTGACAACTAATCGATTATTAGTTGCGGTTCTACAACACTGCTATCTAGCGATTAGAGGTTTAAACACAACACAGGATGAACCACTGCCACAAATCTTGACACAAATGCATGTATCACATTTCAGTGGTTCTGAGAATTGGTACAGTATCACAAAACATAATATGGCAATACTCAAGCATATCTCTATTTACGATAGGGTTACAATTAACAATTATTTTCATTGTTCGTTTAGTCTGTCACTTATTTACTTCATTAATCAATTAGTTGTCTGGTCTATAAAAATGTCAGAAAATGGGGAAAATATTGATCACATGTCTTGTTTTTGCCCAAAACCCAAATATATTCAGTTTACTGTCAGAGATGACTAAGTAAATCAGAAAATATTCACATTTAGGAAGCTGGAATCAGAGAATTTTGGTGTTTCTTTTTCCTAGAAAAACAGAAAACAACTAAAACCTGTTAATTGATTATCAAAATGGTTGGCAATTAATTTAATATCTATTAACTGATTAACTGTTGCAGGTCCAAGTTTCTTACATCCCTTGTCTTCTGAGTAATAGACGTTTTGGTAAAGCTTCTTAATTTGGTTGTGATGATCTGAATCTGAAACACAACCGGCTATCTGTCTGATGATGAAAATATGTTTTACATGGTCCAAGTAAAGCACTTCTTTGTGGTGATGTGCTCAGTAATAATAACTGTGTTATACAATCTAATTACTAAGGAAGGACATCAGATCTTGATGGAAACTCTGCTGATCTCAGCATGGGTAATGGAGTTCTCTGTAGACAGTAAAGTACTACTTGTCCAAGGAGGACTGAGGAGGCCGGTCTGCCACTGTTTGTGTGCCAGGGAACAGTCGCCTGTGATCCCTGTACACCTTTCAACATCACTATTACCGCTAAGCCTTTAAAGCTAACCTTCTCCTACACCTATTAAAACAATCTCTGGATTTAGACAAAACCTTAGCTTCGTCGAGTAATCACCTTATCTAAGGCATCTGTCAACTTAAACTTGAAGATTGGACACTGTTGCTAAGACAAGCAGGCTAAATAACATGTGTCATGGCTTGAAGAAGAACGCTAAATGGCAGAGAAGGATCAGCCTGTACCTTCCTAATCCATTGTGATATAATCTGTCAATAATTGCATTGTTATTGCATCTTCCCTACCATGAATTCCCTTATGTTTTTCTACCTGGAGAATAAAGAGGTTTCTCTTCTCAATTTGACGTACTTTGGCAGTGAAACAGAGAAGTGAAGCTGATGCATCACGTCACTTCCCACCTGAATCCCACATACCTGCAAGGAGTGCAGGCCAACACAGTGGAATGTGCTCAGTAGATTCAGAGGAGAAGGAAGCTTTATTACACAGGTTGGGATCTGAAATGTCCTCCTGGCTACGGCATGAGCTAGAGGCTAAACTCAACCCCATTTTTCTTGACCCCCCTCCCCCACTGCCATGATAACTACAGTGGCTGGCACCAACTAATATTGTGGTCCAGTTTATTGTGTTTTTTTTATTTTTTATTTATAAAATCGTATTTCCACAACACAGTGCATGGCATGATTGACTAAACCAGTGCAGATACCATCATGTCTCTTGGTGCTTCTATCAGTAAAATGAACAAATCAGTACTTTTTAATCACTTCAGCAAACCTGTATTGACATTTCAACTGTGGTTGATAAGAAAATAAATCACAGATACTCCTGATGCCGTGAGGCACCTAATCTTAGGTTTAGGGATGCACAATGGATTTTTTTCAGCTGATACAGATAACTGCTATTTACCTGCTTCTGACAGTCAATACGATACAACAACCGATAATTTAACATTTTTGTATTTCTTTTTCTAAAAAGAACATGGGCTGCAGTTAAGGATTACTTTTTTATTGATTAATCTACCAGTTATTTTCATAATTAATCACTATAAAATGTCATAAAATTGTGAAAAATCTTCATTAGTCTAAAACCCAAAGACTCTGAATTTGCAATTATAAATGATGAACAAAACCAGGGAACGCTTACAGTTAAGAGTCTGGAACCAGCAAATGTTTGACATTTTTGTTTGAAAAAAGACGAGTGACCAATTAGAATAGAATAGGAGCAAATTTTCCTTTGATCGATTAATCAAGCTCTAAAATTAAGGTCATGTAACCTGTAGTTTATATACACTTGAGGGTAAGAAAGGCTAAGATATAGTTAGCAAAGATGGATGATTTAATAATCCATAGTTCTAACCAAATCAAACTGACATCACTATTACAACAAAAATAAAGAACACTCTTTGATTCATTTGATTCTTCAAATGTTCATTTATTATTTCTATTGAAAATCATCAAAAAACTGAACAAATTTTAAACTTTTATAGAGCATTTTGCCAAAGAATTCAAAATACTATGAGATAATCTGTCAAATCAGATATTATTTTATCATATATTTCTTGGCTTGAATTTCATTATGGGGATAATAAATAATAATATAAATTTCTTCTTAGTGGTCAACACAGAGCTCAACAATAAGGATTGCCTGCCCAAGGAAAGTAAAATGCCATTTTGGGTTAATAAATCTGGCAACTCACTTGCCTGACTGGACAAGTGGTAGAAAAGAATTAAACCATTAAACTACTTTGATAATTTATTAAAGTAATTTTAATGCAAAAATTGTAGAAAATGCTGTTTTCAGCCTCTTAAATGTGGATATTCCCACTCCTCTCTACTTTATATTATATTTAACTGAATACCTTTGGGTTTGAACTGACAAATCAAGACATTTAAAGACATAACCTTGGATTTTGGAAAACCAGGATGAACATGTTTCATGTTTTCTGACATTTTATAGACATTGCAGCCCTAGATTAAACATGACAATCAACTTTAGACTTGATTCTTATTTGATAACCACTATAAACAAAAACAGTTTGTACAGGGGTAAGTAAAAATTGACTCAGGGCGGGTAGCTTTCTGACCCATTTGTCTGGTTGGGAAGTGGGGAAAAAAACATTAACATTGAACCCTGCAATAATTCATCTGCCCCAATATTTATCATGCATCCCTAGTTTGTTATTGCTGTTAGTCAGAGCGCTGTTTCATCTTCCCTTTAGTCAAAGCATGTGTGGGATGAAATCTTATGACTGAGTTTTTTCATCTGTTTGTTTTGGTTTCACAAGCTCTGTGTTGTAAAACTCACATTTGTTGCTCTGCCAGTTGAACATGATGCAGGCCATAATGATAATGCAAAACAAAAAATGCATAACAGTGTGACAGCAGTCTGTAGAGCATGCAAGCAATTGGCTCTGTACTTCTGTTGCACAAAAATAAGAGTAGCCTGTGATCTGACTTGTTGTTTAGACCGCAGGTTGTTTTCCATAGTGGGTGGCGATAATGACTTTATTGATTAATGCTGTTGTCTGTCTGTCTCTCCCTCCCTCCTTGAGTCCCTCTGTTTATCCCTGCCCTTGCTTTCTCTCCCTCTGCATATGGTGGTGTGCATTTTGTTTTTGCTCTGTTGGCTACGGTGGGAGTATGCATCCAGCATCTATTGGGGTTGGGCCGCCAGCCGATGGGTCAGTTTAGTGTGCTGTTAGCTCTTTGTCATAGAGTTCTGCTGATCTCCACGTTTTTCCCACCCCCCCTGAGGCCCTCCCGGGAAGTGGTGCTGGTGACATCACTAATAGTAAACAATAGCTTTCAGTGGGAGCAAACTGGCTGTTCACTGTGTGCTCCTCTCCAGGTCTGTCAGTGTAGGTCAGGTGCATTCAGGGAGGCTGGATATAGTGTGTCTTCATTGTTACCCTGCTGGAGGAAAAGTGTTACGTTATGTCTCTGGATAGTTGATGATAAAAGGATTGCAACTAACAAGTTTGCTATTAATTGATTCATTATTATCCGTTGCAACGTAACTGTTGATTGTGTTCCTGACAGGGTGATTATAATGACATGTTAGCCTATAATGCCAAAATGCCATCACAATTAAGTGGCAAATAGGGCAATATGGCTTATAAATCTTGATATTTTTAGGCTATTCCACAATATATGTTACATATCTCAATATAAACATTTAATAGAATAACTACAACAGACTGGTAATGTCAAAAAATTGCATCACTTTACTGTAATGTAATAATAAGTGTGAATACTTATGCCAGTGGTTCCCAAACTTTCTCTGCTGGGCCCCCCTTTGGTTGATAAGAAAATTTTCGCGCCCCCCTAAACCTGACACACATACACATATTTTGTTTTCAGACTCCATTGCAGTTTATTTCACACATTGTAATTAATACAAACCTCATAAACTCTAATACAACCCTCATAAACTACAGGTTGCAATAAACTACAACCTCTTTTGGAATAAGAAATAAATAACGAAATAACAAACCACCTTAACAGTGTAATTATGTTCAGTGTAACAGGTTTCTTTTTTTTTTTACTGTGTAACAATACTCAACATTGCTATCAATGCATTTTTCAAAAATTGCATCTATGTGCAAAAATGTTTTTTTAAAACATGACAACACAAATATGAACTCCCTGAAAGGAAAAAAAACAACAACAAAAACCTAAAGGTTTGTTGTGCAAAAATGAAACCTTTAATCCTCACATCTTTTCAGTGACTGGTGTGGGCCTGCTTCATGCTGCAGATCTTCTCAAATCTGGGTCTGAGCAGAGCGCCGAGCCGCTTCTGGTATAAATTACAGCTCCGCGGAGAATACTCAGCGAGTCTATTTCTGACGGATGGCGCGTCAATTGACACATAGCTAGTCGAGCGGGCAGGAAGTCAGGCACGGAAAACAGGGGAGAATCCGGTTGATTTTCAAAATAAAAGACCCTGTGCAGACTCGCGATCATAAAGACAGACAGAAAATAAACAATTTAACTATGTAGCCTGCTTATCCATGGTAGAAGCGGGCAACACGCTCCGCTGCTGAGACGCTTCTGAAACGCTGCTGATCTTAATTGAAGTCGCGTGCATGACGGAGCAAAACCGCGGCACAGCCGCGCCTGGTGTCAATACCGGGTAAGCCTTACCGCGCCCCCCCTGCAATGGCACCGTGCCCCCTGGGGGGGGGGCGCGCCCCCCACTTTGGGAACCACTGACTTATGCCATTTCACAATATAGCGATATCCAAAATCTAAAACGATATTTAGTCCATTAATGTTGATATTGATATAACATTGATAATATTGCCTAGTTCTAATGGTAAATAAACAAGATTGTTTATTTTGTTCATCTAACAGCCCAAAAACCTTAGAACATTCAATTTACTATAAAATGTAACCAAGAAAAGCAACAAATAGGGGATTCTGCATCCAGCAAATGTTTGTGTATTCAAACTTGATGAATAATGCAAAGGGTTAATTGATTATCAAAATTTTTATCAATTTATATTATGTCATTTGGCTAATAAAGTAATTATGTGCACACCAAGTGATGATAACTGTAGTTGATATTTGCCTTACTGCAGTGGAATTTATTTCCTTATGATCAATGTTTTCACGAGTCATTCTGACAGCTCGGTCTGCTTGTATGCGTCTCCTGTATTTGGCATCCCTCCCTGATATTGCAGTATGCTTCTACTCCATCTAGTCAGCACTGATACTGGGGAAGCTGTGTCAGCTGCTCTGAACTGTGCATTAAAATGAGCATCCAGAAGTCACTTAAAGCTCTGATCACAAGTGCCAAGGAAGTGCCAAGGCTTCAGCTCAGCATGCACCAGAGAACGGTGGTATTAATACACTGAACATGTCCCCTGCAACTGAAAGGATGATATAAAACTTTTGCAGGTTGGAAAGAAACCCAACATCAAGTCAGAATTAACGTATGAAATTATTTGATCTGCAAATATTTAAGATATCCTACAGGATTAGCAACTGTAAGATACCCTGGTATAGCCAAGTAGGGAAGTCATATAGACAGCTCCACCGTTGTATGTATCTCATGGTAAAAGGGCGCAGCCAGTTGGTGACTAAGAGATAACTCCAGGATAGCATCAGTAGGTCATTTTCAGGTCATTATTCATTCATATCATGTTTTTTGCAGAGCTGCAGTGATCAGTAGATTAATCAACGGTATCCTACCTCACTGCTATGGAAAGAGTGTGATTTTCCCATGGGCAGCAGTGTTTCAAGATTGTGAACGAATTCACTCTGAAGTTAAAGTCAAGAACAGGGACAAAATCCTTTCTAACCATATCTTAACCCTAGTAATGATAGGCTGTAGGCTTTTCTTTTCCATTAAAATATTTGTCACAGTTTCATTCTTCTTTTGAAGATTCTACACAAAGTAGATGTTTTTGCAGTATGGTGTCTTGGCAGAAAGTGTGTAGAAAGTACCAGAGAAACAGGGGCACATGTATAGTTTTCTGCAATCAAACACCAGAGCAATAAATCTTCTCTTTATAAAGAGTATCAAATAAAGAATCGGTTCTGATTGTGTCCGTTTGCGTAAGACATATCTGGCTATATTTGGTGGTTCTGCATTATATTGTCCTTCATGGATAAATACAGTACAACGATACAAGTATGAAAGCTCTGAGAAGCCCAGATTGATCTGCTGCAGTCGCATAGCTGACATTTGTCATAAGTTGATTTTGCTGTGTTATGTATTTGTAGAATGCATTATGAGTGGCTGCATGGCTTTCATACACACAGCGGAAAAGGAGAAACAGCTTGATGGCAAACTGGATTACTGCGTTGATTTGTACCACAGTCTGGTCTCTAATCTTGTATGGAATCTGTTTCTTTTTTGTCACATTCAAGATTAATATGAACACTTGTCGGTGACATTCTGTTTCTAATACTTAGACAAGTATATTTTTCGAGAAAAAGAAGACGTAATGAAGCATTTACAAGTACAACTACTCTAGATGTTATATTTTCAACATCTGCTGTCACTACGACCATGCACAGACACTTTCAGGCATAAAGCCACCGGTTAAAAGGGAAACTAGTTGATCCATGACACTGGTACTCTGAATCCTTTCCATAATCAGTCTCTTCTTCTTTCCTGTCTTATGTCTGACCTGACACGTTTACTCCATCCTGTAATGTAAATTATGGTTTTAAAGTCCAGTACTAATTAAGTGGTGCATCGTCCTACTATGTTGGGATTTCACCTTGTGCCACACTGGAGTTATCCTGCAGGTGTAGTTACAGTTGTCAGTGATTTAACACGTTTAACACACATGGCTCTGGAAATAGATTTCACCACTGATGACATGGTCATATTGTGGATAAGGTAGGCAGCTTTTTATTCTCTATGCAACAAAATTTCTGCAATACAAAATATTGAAAGTCTGCATTCAGTGACTGACCAGATTCTTAGTTTGTTTATTTATTAAATGTAAATGAGGATTTTAGTATGGGGGGCCAATCTCACTATTTTAGATTGAGAGTGTGATCCAAGGCTTCCACAATCTACTTTTCAAGTGAATTGTAGAGATTGATGTATTTAATATCCACTTCTGTTTTCTCGCTTCACATAACCTCATTGATTGGTTGGGTTGTTGGACACAAACCAATAGAGGGATGTAGTCAACTAGATGGCTATGCTGATAAGACAAATTACTTCACGTGGCTCTTCAGTGGGTGACTTATAGTAAACAGTGCAATGGAGTTGTAAGTACTTGAAAAGTGTTATTATATAATTGTTATCTGGATTCTGTTTACAAATATTACTCAGATTTTAATCACCATTTTAAAACTGTAGTATCTTTTATGCAGTCCATTGTTTGTTTCAAGTCTGGCTATAGTTAACTTGGCATTTCAAAATTGAGGAAAAATATCACAATTTACATCCTGGATTGTGATTGCGATAAAGCATATTGTGAGATTACCCACCCCTCTTAGGAAGACTCTGCTCACACCTAGATGTTACTTTGGCAGGCACACGCCAACTCTCTGTGTCTTCACCATTTTTTTATTCCAGTATTTGCCTCAATCATTTCCTTTGCCACCACTTTTTTATTATGCCTCCAAGGAAAGGAGTATTTACAGTTGCATCAAATTTGTCTTCACCAATCAGCTAAGTGCAAATTATAATTGGACAGATGGAAATGGTTGGCCCACTCTGTGGTTTAGCCTGGGTCTCTTTTGTGTTTTTGAGGGTATGTTTCTAATATTATTTTCTATTTATCTTAGTCTTGTCCAGCCTGGCTGAAAGGAAAGAAATGG